>NC_050575.1:302034617-302652117 GCF_011100635.1 Trichosurus vulpecula
AGTATTTGTCTTCTAGGGTTATTGCGAGGATCAAATGAAATCATATTTGTGATGCACGTAGCACAGTGCCTGGCATGTTTTTGTTGTCCAGTTGTATCAGTCGTGTCTGACTCTTTGTGACTCCGTTTGGGGTTTTCTTGGCAAAGATGCTGGAATGGTTTGCCATTTCCTTGTCCAGCTCATTTTACAGATGAGGAAGCTGAGGCAAATAGGGTTAAGTGACTTGCCCAGGGTCACACAGCTAATAAATGTCTGAGGCCACATTTGAACTTAAGAAAATGAGTCTTCCTGACTTCAGACCGAATGCTCTATCCACCGCATCACCTAGCTGCCTTACCTTGGAACGTAACAGGTGCTACATAAATACGATCATTATTATTGTGTTTAGGTTTGGGCCTGTGAATGGCTGTTGTGCTTCCAGCCTCGGGAGAGAGACCCAGTCTCCAAAAAAAGAAAAAAAAATTGAAGGAAGGGAGGAGGAAATGAGAAAAGAAAGAGAAAGAAAGAAAATAAGGAAATTAACATGCAACACATATTTCACTGATGCTATGAACACTTTTTTTCTTCTTTTTCAATGAGTCCTGGTGCCGGCGTGGAGTTTGGGGGGCAATTAGGCTATTTTCTCATAAAACTGAGAAGAGAGAAGAATTAGGGCATATAAGATGATTATCTCCAAGTATTTGGGAGGCTGTAAAATGTGGAAAGAAGAATTCAATTAGTTCTACTTGACCCCAGAGAGTAGAATGAGTAGCAACGGGCAGAAGCTACAAAGAGACAGACTGAGATTGGATGAAGGAAAGACTTCCTAACTTTGTTCAGTTGCTTCAGTCATGTCTGACTCTCTGTAACCCCACTTTGGGTTTTCTTGGCAAAGATACTAGAGTGGTTTGCCATTTCCTTCTCCATCTCATTTTACAGATGAGGAGCCTGAGGCAAGCAGGGTTAAGTGACTTGCCCAGGGTCACACAGCTAGTGAGTGTCTGAGGCTGGATTTGAAGTCAGGAAGATGAGTCTTCCAGGTCTGGCACTCTATCCACTGTACCGCCTACCTGCAATTAAAAAGGAGAGAAAGAAATAAAGAAAGGAAGGAAGGAAGAAAGAAAAGAAGGAATAAAGGAAGGAAGAAAAAAGAAAAAACATACGTGGTTTTCTAAATCAATATACAGCCTACAGGGATCCTTACGTGTTGGACTTGGTGGCCCCTTTTTCTACTTGACACCAATGGACCAGATGATTTCTAAGGTTCCTTCCAGCTCTAAACCCTATCATCCTATCCATCTAGGTATCCTAATAGCCAATCCAGTGCTTTCTTCATCACACCATTTATGGGAGATGCTAAGACATTCTAGCTCGAGTATGAGTTGTGCAAAACGGTTTCAAAGGCCTCCTCTGATGCTCACAAATATATGCGTGCAGGAAAAGGCAGGACACACAGCCGTATTCCCTACCTGCCTGGGAACTTTGTAGTATAAAAGACAACGGTAAAAAGAACAAATCATAATCAGACAGACAAGCATGATTTACAATAGAGAATAGACATCAGTCTCTTAATCACCACATGCGGTGGCCTTTTCTCAGTCCTCCTTCTTGACCTCTTTGTAGCATTCGACACTGTTCACCTCTTTCTCCTCAATGAATCAATAGCATTTATTAAACTTTTACTGCTTTCTCCTGGCTCTTCTGTGACCTATCAGACCATTTCTTCTCATCCCCTTTTTCTGAACAATCGTCCATATCACACTCCCTGACTGTGGCTGTTCCCCAAGGCTCTGTCATGGGCCCCCTTCTCTTCTCTCTCTTACTTCTTCACCTGGTTACCTCATCAGCTCCCATGGGTTTAATTATCATGGCTTCAAGGATGACACCTAGATGTATATTCACCCCTAGCTGTCTCCTGAGATCCAGTCCCACATCACAAACTATTGTACATTTAGAACTGAATGGCTGGTGGGCATCTCAAAGTCAACATGTCCAAAACAGAACTTATTATCTTTCCTTCCATACCCCATTAAACTCACTCCTCTCCCAAAGGTCCCTATGACTGACAAGGCTAACAACATTCTTCAAGTCACCCATGTTTGCAACCTCATTGTCATGCCTGACGCTTCATTCTCCCTCACACCAAATATTCGATCAGTTGCCAACTCTTATAATTTTTCATTTTATCACTGCAGCATCTCTAGAAATCTGACTACTCTCCACCCACACAACTACAACCTTAGTTCAGGTTCTTATCTTCTCACCTGTAATATTGCAATAGCCTTTTAATTGGTCTACCTGCCTCAAGTGTCTCCCTCTCCAATCCATCCTTCACACAGCTGCCAAATGATTTTCTTAAGTGCAGGTCAGACCACATCACTCTCCTATGCAAACTCCAGCAACTCCCTATTATGCCTTGGAATAGCTATAAAGTCTTCTGTTTGGCATTTAAACAGAAGAGCACTTGAAGCCCTTCATAAACTGGCCCTGACTTACTTTTTCAGCCTTGTTACACTCCTTCACACACTCTACAATCCAGTCGATCTGGCCTCTTTACTGTTTGTTCATTCATGGCAGTACATTTGGGCAGTCTTTTTCACCTGCCATCACCTATTTATCCCCTTACCTCCATCTCTCAGAAACCCTAGTTTCCTTCAAGACTCAGCTCAAGAACCACCTTCCGCAGAAAGCCTTTAATTTTCCCAGGTGCTAGTTCCTATCCTCCTACAATTTACCTTGTGTTTTGTACATATTTTCTATATACACATATGTATATGTTGTCTTCCCCAAGGAGAATATAAGCTCCTTGAGGGCAGGTTTTGCTTTCATTTTTGTTTTTGTACCCCCAGAACAGTTCCAAGCATATGGTGGCTAGAGGAAGCTTTGGAGTTGGGAAGACCTTGGTTGAAGTCTTTCCTCTTATATACAGGATCATAGAAACAGGCATGCTAGCTGCATGGCCATGGACAGCTAGAAGGAAACAGTGTGATGTAGTGGAGAGAGTGGCTCTGGAATCCTTGCTTCAAAATCCTTCCTCCGATGATAGCTATCTTTGTGATTTTGGGCAAATCACTGAACCTCCATAGCAGGCTGGGCTAGATGGACTTCCAGTTGTAAATCTATGATCATGGGAGTCAGAGGGCCTTGGTTTAAAACTTGCCTGTGTGACCTTGGGTAAATTATTTAAACTTTTGGGGTCCTAGTGTCCTTTATCTGTAAAAACAAAAGATGGCGTTTGAGACCCCTTCCACATTTGTGATCCTTTATCACCTAATCTCTTGGTGTCTCAGGACAATTTTTAAGAATATAAATCACATCTTCTAAGAGGGAATATATTGCATATATATATATTAAAGCTAATATTTACCCTCCTTGGTGATTGTTAGTTTTTTAAAGATATTTGTATGTTAGAGTTGATTAAGTTCAAAAGAAACATTTTGCTGTCTAATTAAGAAAGAACCTTCTAGAATGCATTTCCATTAACGTTTTCTTAAAATTCATTTGTGTTCCATGGAGTGTTACATTTATTTCTAAGTTGGATATCAGTTAAATTGCAGTTTCTGATTTGCATTTTTAGAGGGAATTTCCATATTAGGAACTCAGCTATGCAATCTCTGGTCCCGAGCAACAACAGCAAAAGGTATCATCAGCAAGAACATTAGATTAGAGTTTAGGTTCCAATGCGAACCTTATGAACCATGGGAAGTCATTTAACCTCTTGAGCTTCATTTGTTTCCTCATCTATAAAAATGGTTGAATGGATTAGATAGTTATTCTTGACCTAGGCTCTATAAACTTGTCTTTAAAAAAAATTCAATGACTATATTTCCATGTAATTGGTTTCCTTTGTAATAGATGTATTTTATTTTATACATTTAAAAACATTTTTCTGCTAAGGGGGCCATAAGCTTCACCCAACTCCCAAAGGGATCCGTGACAAAAAAGGCTGAGAACACTGCATTAAATTAAGGGATTACCCTTACATCCATTCCAGCCTTGGTAATTCCATGAGCCTATAAAGAATTAGAATACTGGTCAATAGTCTAGGGATGGGGGGAACTGGGACCTGATAAGCCACCTTTTTGTATATGAATCAAATCAAACACTGGGATGTAATTTGATGGACTTTCAAAGTTCCATAGGATGATTCTAATTTTTCTGGAATTTTATGTGACGTCTAAAATCTTGCTGTGATGTCTCTTGGACGTGTAGGAAAGTGATGTAAGGTTCTCATTGATACAGTATAATCTCTAATCTATCCTGTCTGATGAAATTGGAAAGGCTCCAAGACTGGGTTGAAAAAACATGTAGCAACACACTGTATTTCTGTCGTTAGAGGACCTGTTTAACTACGACTGAAGAGGGTTACCACGACGGTATGGTGACCTCCAAGTAGTGAATTATTTTGGCCACAACAAATCAGAAAGATTTGTCTATGAAAGCATGGAGGTTCTTCATTGGACAATGGGAGTAAGTTCGCTGACAAAAACCACCCATTTATAGATGCATTAAAGGATGTAGCATGTAATTTCCCTCCTGCCTCTGTACTTTGCCCAGGTTGTCCCCCAAAGGTTTGCCCCTTTATCTCTGACTTTCAAAATCATTAGCTTCCCTTACAACTCAGCTCAGGGCTTTTTTTCTGATACTCCCAGTTATAAGTGTTCTCTGAACTTCAGGAAATTACTTTGTATTAACTTTGTACATATATATATGTATATATATATATATACATATATATATATAAATATGGAATTCTCTTTGTAGAATATAAGCTCATTGAAGGAAGAAACTCTTACCATTCTTCAGGCGAGGGGGTCTTTGTATCACAAGTACCTCGCACAAGACTTTACACTTAAAGTATAAAGTGTAAGACCTTAAATGCTTGACCTTAAATGCTCGTTGAATTGAATTAAGTGTGGGAAAGACTTCACGGATGAGATAGGAATTTAGTCCATCTCCAAAGATGGAGGGGAGTATATGATAGAAATAGATAAGGAAAACATGTCTTTGGTAGAAGTCAGACTATAAGGCACGCGGAGCATAGCAGCTACTAACTCATAAATGGTCATCTTGGTGGTACCAGTGCTATGCAGACATTGTGGTAAGTCTGAGCCTGCTCTTCCCCCTTGAGTTGTTGAGAGGAGTGAGGGAATGTTTGTCCTCCTGTTCTTGTCATATCTTTGAAATAAATGTCTCTTTGTAAAAGCAAAAATAATAATAATAAATGTTTGTCTTCTTTCCCTACATTCTTTCCAACCCCCCATGTAGATTTTCTACCATGCCTTTCCTTGCTGGTGCTTGCTCCTTTCCCTAGATGTAGTACTATCTAAAATTGAATTTGAGATGATAGAATATGGTTAAGCTACGGTTCATATTTAATGCCTCGTTGATGGACAGTAAAAACCCCTTACAACAAACTCCAAGGGACTACAGTTATTCCTTAATTGTACTACGGCTTTGTTGTATTGATTATCACTTGAAATGAGTGAGCCTGTAAGTGGGACTTGGGAATCATTATCTCTTATAGAGATTATGCTTGTGATGGTATTTATGAGATACAGTGTAGCAGAGCAGATAGAATCCTAGCCCTGGAATCACGAGGACCTGGGATCAAATCCTGCTCAGATACTTACTTGCTGTGTGACATTAGGAAAATCAATTCAACTCTTTCAATGTCTCCATCTGTAAAATGAGGTTAATAATAATAGCCCACACCCCACGGATCGTTGTAAGGAACAAACCTTAAAGGATTATATAAATGTGAGCTATTATTATTAATTCTTATGGGATTTGATTTGTAATAGTCATTTTTTGGGTCTATTTTGAGAAGAAAGACAAGTAATACGAAGGCAATATTTTCAGGGGAATTTGCTTCCTCATTTATGCCTATATAATAATTCAGACTAATTAGAGGGAAGAATAGTTTCAATGAGAAAAATTCCTAAATCATAGAATATTTTAAAACATATTCAACTTTAATTGCTTTCACATGCATCAGTAAGTGGAACTAAGTTAACCAAAGTGTTGCCCACAGAGCTGTGGCCTTAATGAATAGGTAAAAGAGACTTTTCATTAGCATATCAAAGAAAACATTATTTTGCCATCACATTGTTTCATTTCATTAATCAATTAACTTATTGTTTAAAACTATGATTTATTATTTTTGTTCTTACATCACAGTCATATTCAGATAATGACTAATAATAATAGTTAACATTATGTGCCAAGCGGTGTGTTAAACGCTTTACAATTATTATCTCACTTGATCCTCGCAACCCTAGGAGGTAGGTGCTATTATTATCTCAATTTTACAGAGGAGGAAACTGAGGCAGACACAGGTTCAGTGAATTGCCCAGGGTCACCACAGCTGGTAAGCATCTGAGGTCAGATTTGAACTCAGGTCTTCTTCACTCCACTCACACTTCCACTGTGCCACCTAGCTGCCTATATACTCCTCTTATTCACTGCCTACTCCCCTGCCAAAAATCCCAGTTAAGCAAAATCAATTCATATAGTCAAGGCTTTGGGCAACATTCTGTACCCACAGTGCTCCACCTCTCCAAGGAAGGGCAGAAATTGCATTTCCTTCAGCCCTCCCTGGGGACCAAGATTATATCGCTCATCAGCTTTGTTTCAGTATTTACATTATTGCTGTAATTGTATGTATTTTTCTCGGTTTTGCTTCCTTCACTTTGTATCAGTTCATACTATTCTTCCCAAGTTTCTCTGAATTCTTCATTTCTTACAGTCCCATAATATTCCATGACATTCTTGTATTGTTACATTATTTTGAGTCTGTAAATGAACACTTCAAAACTGCTTGAAAACAGCGCTCTGAAGTAATTAAATATTTCCGTTCCACTTTTCTTTATAGTATCCATTTGTTTTGTTCCTGGAATATTCCCACATCCCCTGGTGGAAATTCTACCTACATCCTACAATGCCCAACCCAACTGGTGCCTTCTCCATGAAGTGTTCCCTTATCCCCTCAGTCAAGAGTTATTTTTTACCTTCTGGGAACTCCCATAACATTT
The DNA here is from genome assembly GCF_011100635.1 of Trichosurus vulpecula. Taxonomy (NCBI): domain Eukaryota; kingdom Metazoa; phylum Chordata; class Mammalia; order Diprotodontia; family Phalangeridae; genus Trichosurus; species Trichosurus vulpecula. The sequence continues at coordinate 302,041,631 of NC_050575.1, forward strand.
TGTTTTCTATGACACTTAATCAAATTCTACCTTGCTTTAAAGTTAATTGTATGCGTGTCTTATCTTCCCAATAGACTATAAATGTCTTGGCCTCATTCTGAAGAGCCTGGTATCCTACTCTCTTCCTTCCTTCAATCTAATAGCCTTTCAGCGCTGGGAATGTTCATAGGATCCTAGACCTCCGAGCTGGGAGAGGACATTAGAGGTTATTTGGCTCAGCCCTCTCATTTTACAGGGGAGAAAACAGGAGGCTCAGAGAATGGAGGGCCCAAGGACACACAAGGAGTGAGTCTATGGTAGAACCAGAATTCTGTTGCAAGAATTTACACAGCAAACTTCTTCCTCCTTTGTACCCTTTCCCAGACATAGACACACACACACACACACACACACACACACACACACTCACGCATGCACAGAGAGAGAGAGAGAGAGAGAGAGAGCAGAACAGATGTAAATTAGCATCACTGCTAAGATCATAGCTTTAGTGACAGAAGGAACCTTAGCAGTCACCTAGTCTAAAAATTCTCATTTTGCAGATATGGAACTTGAGGCTTAGGGAGGTACCTAAGGTGATATTGATAGTAAACAGCAAAGTCGAGATTTGACACCAGATCCACTATTTTTTCTTTGCCTTAACTTCTCAAATACAATTTTGTGAGCAACGTAAGTGGCAATTAATCTGGGTAGACACAATATTGAGAAGCTATAATTAACTAGTTCAGAGATTAATATGGCTGAAAAAAAATTAAAATCTTACTGTACATCTCTGTTTAGCTTGAGGGGTAGGCTTGCCTTGAAAAATGGAAGCCAAATGAGATTTCTTAGTGAACCACTCTTGGCTTCCCGCAGTCAAGGTTGAATGTTTGATGCCTTTGTGGGACAGTTAGCATAGCTTGGTTCCATGGATACAGAATGTATTCCATGCCTTAACTAGCTATAAGGATAATACATGTTAATATTCAGACAGCTAGGTGGCACAATGGATAGCATACTGGGCCTGGAGTTAGGAAAACATGAGTTCAAATCCAGCCTCTGACACTTACTAGCTGTGTGACCCTGGGCAAGTCACTTAACCTCTGTCTACCCAAAATTTTTCAAACGTAAAATGGGGATAATAATAGCGCCTCCCTCCCAGGGCTGTTGTGAGGATCAAATGAAATAATATTTGTAAAGTGCTTAGCACAGGAAGGCCCTTAATAAATGCTTTTTCCGTTCCCCTTCCCCCATTATTCAAATACAATATAATACATAATTAATATATAATAAATGCCTCAGTGCAAACTCATGCCTCCTAATGGGAAATCAACAGTAAATAGAATGTCCTACTGATGTCGTCATCTGAACTCAGAAATGATAGCACATGTCAAATACTCATCTCTGTACTGAAATCTGGTCCTGCTTTGTCAATTGGCTGCCAGACATCCCCTCCTGGATGTCTCCATCGGCATCTCAAATTCAATATGTCTAAAACAGAACTTGCTATCTTTGTCTTTAAACCTCCCACTCCTCCAATGTCCTTTTTCCGTTGAGACACCAACATCAGTCTAGCCACTTAAGTTCATAAACTCAGTGTCATGTTTGACATTTCTCTCCCTCTCCCCCATTTTATTCAATTAACAAGTCTTGTTCATTTTACCTACACAATATCTCTCAAAAAGATGTATCCTTCTCTCCACTCAGATGGCCAGCACCTGATTTCAGGCCCTCATTACCTTCTTTACCTGGACCACGGCAATAGCTCCCTGCTTACAATCTCTTTCCCCTCTATTATATCTTCTACCTAGCATCCACATCAATATTCCTAAGTACAGGTATGAATGTGCCCCTCCCTGCTCCCCACATTTCATTGACTCCCAGTTGCCTATGGGAAAAAGTACAGACTCTCTAGCTTTGAATGAAAGCCCTTCAGAATCTGGTTCCCACTTTCCTTTCCATCTTTATCCCATATTCCCCTTCTTCATGAATTCTGTGCTCTACCAAGGGTTGGGAACCTGCGACCTGTAAAATTTGGATTCAGTCAAAAGGCTGTACTTAAAAATCTAGAAGGCCACGTGTGGCCTCAAGGTCTCAGGTTCCCCATCCCTGCCTCTAGCCAAGCTGGATTACTGTCTCTTCTTTAATGATATATTTCCCAGGCCTGTGCACTCACTACAATGCATCCTTTCCTCATCTTTTCCTTTCTGGATCCCCTCTCATCTTCCCTCAAGGCCCAGCTCAGCTGCTACCTTCTCTTTTTGCTTCCTCAGTTGTAAATGCTCTATAATTCCCATTGTATTGGAGGTATTTGAGTACATGTTGAGTTTTCCCTATTCCCCTCTGCCCCCCGAATACAGTGTAAGTTCCTTGAGGGCAGTATCATTTCATTTTTCTATTTCATTTGTTATTTGTTTCTACTTGCATATAGTAAGCACTGAATACATTTGTTAAATTACATTACTCTTTTTCTTGGCCTATACTCAAAACTCTTTCCAAATTGGTAGGACCCATCAGAGCCTAAGTTTTTTTTAGCATAGCCTTTGAGAACCCAGGGTCACCTCCATGCCACAATGAGGCATTTTAGGAGAACCAAAAGGCTCGGGTACATTATTATATGAAAAGTGTATTTAAATCATATCTTAAATTTAATTTATAGCAATGAAATGAATTTTATATGTTGACATGATTTATCTTTGTGAAACTGTCTTGATTATTTATGTGAGTTCAGTCTGTAACTTCTTAATACTGTAGGATATTTCCATACTTTAATGAGGTCTTGCATGGTGATTTCAGCTATATATCAGAAAGGGAAATAAATACAGTGGATATTCTTCCTCAGAAGAGTATCTCTGTCCTAACCAATAAATTAGCAATTTGGAATATTACAGACAGTATCATTTTCCAAGGCCTGGTGCTATCCTGTGGAAAAAAATATTCAGTCATCTTGGGTTTGGAGCCCAGCTTCAACACTACATAAGTGATGCTGAGGGCAGCTAGGTGGTACAGTGGATAGAGTACGGGGCCTGGAGACAGGAAGACTGCTCTTCCTGAGTTCAAATACAGCCTCAGATACTCTCTGGCTGTGTGACCCTGGGCAAGTCACTTAGCCCTGTTTGCCTCAGTTCTTCATCTGAACTAGAGAAGGAAATGGCAAACCACTCTAGTATCTTTGCCAAGGAAACCACAAACGGGGTCACAAAGGGTCAGACATGACTAATTGACTGTTGTTGTTTGTTTTTCATTCTTGAAGAGGATCATGATATCAGGGAGGTGATGCCATGGCATGCAAATAAATTGGATTTGAGTGAGGGAAGGAGGGGCAAAGTCACCAGCCTCACTTTCTCCTCCAGAGCTATCTGGGTCCAGTGGTGAGATATAGATCAGGACAACTGGAGATGGCCCCAGAAGCAATGGGAGACCTTGGCCTTTTTAAACTAAGGTCTTTAATAGGTCTCAGTTTGACAGAGGCAGTGCCCATTCAGTGATTAAGGCTAGGTAAGAAATGAGGCAAAGAATGACCACTTTAGTTAACTAGTTAAAAAAATTGATCTAGGCAGAGAAGACCTTCAGGGTTTCTTGCGAAAACAGAAAAAATTGCTATTTACGTTCACTCCTGAGCCAATCAGGGCTCAAACAATGCCCAAATGGGACTTGGTGTGGGATCTATTGTTGGCCAATCAATGAGATCCAGAGCGATTTGAGTTTAAGGCCTGATCCTTAAGAAAAAAAAGATTCCAGGAGTCAAAATTTATACTCTTTTGGGAAGTGCACCAGCAGGTAAGGGTATGACAGACAGAGGTACGGTGGACAGAGAGAAAGAAAAAAGAAGTTTTTTGGAGGTTGTTGTTGTCCTTCGTTCTCGAAGAGGACCATGACATCAAGTTGCTGATGCCACGACATGCAAGTGAATTGGATTTGAGTGAGGGAGGCCTGTGCAAAGTCACCAGTTTCACTTTCTCCTCCAGAGCCATCTGAACAAGTCCCTTAAACCTCTCTGACCTTAGGTTTCCTCATCTGGAAAAATGGATTAATTACACTTACAATACCTACCTCATAGCATTGTTGGGAGAAGAGCTTTGTGGAGCATAAAACATTGTATGAATGTGAGCTACTATTATTTTGGGGATAGGATATATAAACAATTAATTGTAATATAAAACAAGTGAACTTTGGATTAATGGGAGAACTTTGCATTTCTTTTCCATTTTTTAGTCTTAGGTAATGTGAACGTTCAGGGGAAGCTAGGTGACAGTGAAAAGAGCACTGGGCCTGAAGTCAGGAATATCTGAGTTCAAATCCAGCCTCAGACATTCTTTAGCTACATGACCCTGGGCAAGTCACTTAACCCTGTTTGCCTCAGTTTTCTCATCTGTAAAATGAGCTGGAGAAGGAAACAGCAAATCACCTCAGTATCTTTACCAAGAAAACCCCAAATGGGGTCATGAAGAGTCGGATGCAACTGAAACGACTGAACAACAATATGAAACTTCAAGTGATTATATTAGATTCTCCAGTTTATAGTGGCATTGACCTATAATATGAGAATGCTGGACAAGATGTTCTCTGGAAAATCCAGCTGTAACATTTGGGAAGTGGCTCGTTGTGGATCGAGTGGTATAACTGTAGTCAGGAAAAATTTTGGTTCCAATCCTGCCTCAGACACTTATAAACTCCTTGACTCCTCCTCGGCAAGATTCATCTCTTGGCCTTAGTCTTCTTATCTGTAAAGTGAGGGGCATGGGATTGTTGGTCTCTAAAGTCCTTTCCAGTTCTTTGAGCTCTACGTTCTGTGCCCTAAGATCCTTCCAGTTCTAACAACGTTCCTTCTAGGTTCTAAGGCCCTTTCCAGATCTACTGTTCTATGTCCTAAGGTCTCCGCTAGATCTCTCTCGTTTTATGTTCTATGATCCTTTCTAGTTCTTGGAATTCTATGTTCTGAGATGCCTTCCGGCTTGGACATTTTGCTTTCTTTGACTTTAATTCAATAGCATCAATATTTTGTACTTGATGTTAGATAATTATTAACATGTCAGTTTTAGGGATCTCACTATATAAGGAGGAAATTTATAGTTAATCAAAACCTACCTGCCCTGTTTTATGGATGAGGAAACTGATAATCTAAAAGGGTGAAGTATCAGAGGTAGAATTTGAATACAGGCCTCCTGGATCAAAATTCAGTGCTCTCACCACTAGACGATGACATCTTAGAAGAGAGAGTACAAGCTGTGAGCAAAGCTGGTTATTTTTGAACCTTGATGGCAATGTAGTGTTGGACTGGGGTATGCATGTGCATGGCTGTGCGTATATCATAGGGTTTAGAGCTGAAAGGGACCCTCATCCACATTCAGTTTTACAGTTGAGGAAACTGAGGTGCAAAGAGGTTAGGTGACTGACCCAAAGTTTTACAGGTAATATAGAGCAGAGCCAGAATCTCTTACCTCCAAATTCGGAGCTTTTCCTACAATGCCACCGAGGAGGGGGTGGCTGGGTAGCAATTGTCTGCATCTGCCTCAGAGATTGAGAAGCCAAAGCTCATAGGAAACTCCAGGGAGTCTCCCTGAAAGGAAGTCAGAGGCCATGTGAGTTAAATTCAAATAAATGAGAAGGCACATTGGCTCTAGGAAGGCTGAAACATTCTTTGTGGCCTTTGAGAGATTAGACAGTTTTTGCCTAGAATACACAACTGTTTCAATGAAAATGGAGATGCAATCATGTTTAATATAGTCTCCCAAACCACCTCCTTTTATGTCTTCCTTGGAATATTCCCCACTTTAATCTAGATGAGATGGGTGAGAGTAATAAAAATAACTCATACTTCAATAGTACTTTCTTCACAGTGACCCAGGGTCATAGATGGCACTTGGGTATTTTATATTTTGGCAGAGTGGTAAGTGTGTGTGTGTGTGTGTGTGTGTGTGTGTGTGTGTGTGTGTGGTACCCTCTCCATGCCTTCATGATTCTTCCTCATGGTTTTTCTCTTTCTATTAACTCTCTATAGAGAATTCCTCCACCATGTTGGATTCCCTTATCTAATTTTGTCTTGCGGGAATCCTGTGTGTGTGTGTGTGTGTGTGTGTGTGTGTGTGTGTGTGTGTTTTAAACAGAGGTGGAAGGGTACAAGTATTATTATTTCCATCTTAAAGATGAGGAAAGTCCATGGCTAATGAATGTTGGAGTCAGAATTTGTGGCAGAGATTATGTTGTGTTTGTCCTTTGTTCTCAAAGAGGACCATGACATCAGGGAAATGATGACGTGACTTGCAATGGACTTGGATTTGAGTGAGGGAGGGCTGTGCAAGGTCACCAGCCTCACTTTCTCCTCCTGAGCCATCTGGATCCAGTGAGAGATGAGGGTCTAGATGTGGAGAATGAAGCATACATTTTCAGACAGGCCAATATATGAATTTGTTTTGCTTGGTGATAGAGTTGTTTTAAGCTCTGAGGATCCTTAGCACAAGTCTCACTCTCACAGATGGATCTTGGATCTCAGAACAAATGTTCTAGGGATACCTCAGAAGTCAAGGGTGATTCTCTGATGCCAGCATTTCAAGCCCCGACCAGTATGCTCCAAACCCCTCTCCAAGATTATTAGTTGAGAATTGTTTTAGATAGCAAGCCTCGAGTAGCTCTTAGTTGCTTATCACTAAGGTTGGTACAGAACATTCCCCCTGCCCCAAAGTCTGTGACACACTCTCCCACAACTACATAGAGTTCATGATAAAGTAGGCTCAAACTTAGAAAGGACCTGTGTCAAAAAGGTAACTCATAACTCTGGGGTGCTAGACTTTTCCTCCCATTGGTGGGGAGCTCAAGAAATTACCCTTTGGCATAATATAGTTTCTTTCCTGGATTTTCTTTCTTTACTTTTTTTGCTTCCTTTATGTCAATTCTTTTCTAAAAAAATTATTTAGCATTTTATTTTTCCCTAGTTATATGTAAAAACAATTTTTAACATTCATTTTTAAAACTTTGAGTTCCAAATCTTCTCCTTTCCTTCCTCCCCCCTCCCCCACATTGAGAAGGCAAGCAATTTGATATAGGTTATACATGTGTAGTCATATGAAAATTTCCATATTAGTCATGTTGTGAAAGAAAACATAGATTAAAAAAAACTTCAAGAAAAATAAAGAAAGTAAAAAAAGTATGCTTCAATCTGCATTCAGACACCATCAGTTCTCTCTCTGGGAACGGATAGCATTTTTCATCATTAGTCCTCCAGAGTTGTCCTGGATCATTGCATTGCTGAGAATAGCTATGTCATTTACAGCTGATCATCTTACAATATTGCTGTTACTTTGTACCCAGCACATTTCACTTTGCATCAGTTCATGTAAGTCTTTCCAGGCTTTTCTGAGAGCATCCTGCTCATCTTTTCTTACAATACAATAGTATTCCATCATAATCACATGCCACAATTTGTTCAGCCATCGTCCAGTTGATGGGCATCCCCTCAATTTCCAGTTCCTTGCCACCAGAAAATAGATGCTATAAATATTTTTATACACATAGGCCCTTTTCCTTTTTGTTTTTTATCTCTTTTGGGATACAGACCTAGTAGTGGTATTGCTAGGTCAAAGGGTATGCATGGTTTTTCTTTGCTGGATTTGTTGAAGAACTATGAATCTATAACCAGTCTGACTTTGGTTCTCAATGCAGCAAAATCAGCTTGGCCCTGCAGTCCAGGCATCCAGGGATGCCATTATGTACATGGGGACATGGGGAGTTCAATATCCTCCAAATCCTTTGAATCCCATAGTCCTCCCCCAGCCAGAACAGGATAGAGCAGACCACGTAGGCCAAGGTCAAAGCTGGTGGCTCTCCTTCCTCAAACCCGAGGCGGTTTCTCCTAAGGAGTTTGCTAAAACACCCTCTCCTGGCTCGCCACTGGCAGATACTCCCAGATTCCAGCTAACTTGATGTCTTTATATAGGACCTAGAGGGTATGATGAAATCCCTCAACCAACATGGATTTGAACAGACTTCCTGTCTGGCATCATTTCGCTTCATCATGAAGCTTTCAAAGTCTTTTCACACTTAGTCTAAAGTCTATGATTGAGATTGATTGATTGGCTGATTGGGCATCTTATCACTTACTTGAAGTGGAGTGATTTGGTTGAATAAATCAATTCTTACAACTACACTTAGTACAAGAGAGGGCTTTCATCAGTCAGTCAACAAGCATTTATTAAGCACTCGCTATGTGCTAAGATCTGGGGATGCTAAGAAAGGCAAAAACACTGTTCCTGCAGTCAAGGACCTTGAGTTCTGATGTGGAGACAGTATGTCAATAGCTGTGTATATACAAGATGTGTACAGAATATATGGAAGCAGGTAGAAGGTCATCTCAGAGGGAAGGCATTAGCCTAGATAGAACTGGGAAAGGCCTGCAGAGAGTGAGATCTGAGCTGATTCTTGAAGGCTAAGCTGAAAAGTAGACATGGAGAGGGAGAGTACTCCAGGCATAGAGAACCCTTATCCCAAGATCCAGGGTCAGGAGCGAGTGGGTAGTGATCTCAATAGAAAAGAAAAGAGAATCAACTGAACATTTAAAAACACACAAGAGAAAGTAAAAAGCAGTTCAGAAAGGGACATTTTGTGTTAAATAATATACACTTAAAATTGTAAATAACAGAAGTTCACTATTTCATAAACAATCCTTTCTCTGTTCCTTGTATTTTGAGATATTTGAGTTTGTTTATGTTTGTTAAATTCATAATAAAAATAGGGAAAAAATTTACTTCCTTATCCTCCTTTTTTGGCAGAAAAAGGGATGCTGTGGGTGAGGAATACTGTATATATTGTTAGGGCAGATGTATTGGTTGGCTTTTCCGAACTGCTTTTCAATCTTTTCTTTAAATCTTTGTTATGAGGGAATAGGTCACAGGTGGTGGAAAGAGGTGATAACTGTTCAGAAAAGAACGTGATGTTATAACAACAAAGGGTATCGATAGAAATATATTTTTAAAATGTCAGCTTCTTCAATTTAGCCCAACATTCTAGTCTGTCAAGATCTTTTTTTTAGATGTTGACTCTCTCATATAGTGTGTCATACAAAGTTATTACTTCTAGCTTTGTCTCATTTTCAAATTTGATAAACACATTATATTATTATTCCTTTATCGGGATCCTGGGGCAGCTGGGCGGTGAAGTAGATCAAATGCAAGGCCTATGGTCAGAAAAATCTGAATTCACATCTTCAGGCCTCAGACACTTACTGTGTGACCCTGGGCAAGTCACTTGACCTCTGTTTGCCTCAGTTTATTCAACTTTAAAATGGGGGATAATAATGTACCTACTTTGCAGGATTATTTTGAGAATAAAATGAGAAAATGTTTGTAAAAAGCACTTATCATAGTTCCTGGCACATAGCAAATGCTGTGCAAATACTTATTCCTTCCCTCTTTCTTCCCCTTCCCAAATCATTGGGAGAAATCTTGAACAACACAGGGCCAAGGACATATATCTCCACACCACTAGAGACCTTTCAAATTGACATCAAACAATCAATGACTCCTCTTTGGGTCCAGTTACTGAATCAAGTCTGGAACTGGTCTATAATCTATCCCGTATCTGTTCATCTTTTCTCATAAAGAATAGAGTGAGAGTCTTTGTCAAATAATTTGATTAAATCTAGATAAATTATATCCATAGCATTCTAATATATATCCCTAATAATCTTGTCACAAATGGAAATGTTAGCTTAGCATAATGTATTTTTAAAGTTAAATTTTACTTTTTTTCATCAACAAAAATTGACTTTCACTCCTATCCCTCTATTTACACTCCATTGCGAAAGTAAAACAAAACTCCATTACATACATGTAAAGTCAAGCAAAACAAATTCCCCATCGGCCATGTTCCAAAAAACAATGACATAAATATTCTTGATGAAGCCATGTTGGCTCTTTGTGATGGCGCCTTTCTTTTCTGGATGTGCACTGACCATACCTTTAATACATTGAATCATTGGGCCAGGGGTCAAAGTAAAGCTCACTGATCTATCATTTGGAGATTCCATTTCCTTTCCTTTTCTGATATTTGGGGCAACCTTTGCCTTTCTTTGAATCTCTCGGGTTTCTCTCTCATTCTCCACGGTGGCAAAAATGGAAATAAAAATTGAGGAGTTGCCATCTATGATTATTCCCCTGTCTCCTTTACGTAGCAGTCTGATTTTGTCTTTGATCTTGCTCTTGCCCTCACTGTAACCATAGACATTTTTGTTCTTTGCCTTTCCTTACGAGGCTCAGCTCATTCTGAGCTTTTAGCATTCCTGACACGATTCTGGCAGGACTCCGCCATGCTTTTGTATTCCTCCTCAGTTACCCAGTCTTGCTTCCATCTTCAGTACCTATCTTTTCAAAATCTCAATTGATTGATCCTGTGCCTCCTTCCCATTAGTGCACATTGCTCTTCAGAAACAAAAGCTCTTTTTTCTTCTTATTGGAACTATTTTTCCTTGTGTTTTCAGAATTTCATTTTTAAGAGTTCCGTATCCCTCCGTATTTGAGTTCTCTTATAAAACTTTAGGCCATGGGATCTTACTTATTCTTTCTCTGAACAGGCAGGGATCTTTGAAATCTGCTTACCTAAAACCTAGGGTGCATTTTAGACTGTACCTAACTTTCTTCTGTTTTTTTCCCCTCTACTACAAATTAAAAAATGTAGTAGCCACTTCTTCTAAAGGTTCTCATAATTCACACCCTAGGAACCAGTTCCTCCTTGTTGGGGAGAATTGAGTCTAGCAGAGGAGTTTCCTTTGTTGTTTCCTCAACCTTTTGAAGAATGAAATAATCATTAAGGCAAGTCAAGTGATTTCATATTTTGCTTTTCACAGAGAAACAGCTCCAGCAGATGCTGCATAATTTAATTCCTGTCATTACTTCCACTATGACCCAGCTTAGGTGTCACAGTGGATAGCAGGCTGGACACTTCTACTTTTCAGCAGCTTTTTATGTGTTGTCTTCTCCCATTAGAGTGTAAGCACCTTGAGGTCGATGACTGTCCTTTTTTTTTTTTTATTCCCAGCACTTAGCCCTGTGCCTAATCAATCTTCACGGACTCTGAATGAATGAACAACAAACACACACTATGTCATGCCTCCATTTCAAGCTTGTGATTTGTTTTCCCAAACTTCTCATCCATTTCTTCTTTCTGACCAGGTGGTCCACAGTATACTCCAACAATGACATTATATTTGTTTGTGACTTTGCTGATCTTCACCCAAATACTCTCTACCAAGCTTCTTTCTTCTGGTTGTTGGATTTCCATACATACATATACCTTCTTAATCTAAAGAACGATTTTGTCTTCCCTTCCTTTTTACCTATCTTGTTCTGTTTGAGGTACACCAGTACTTCTGGTGTCATATTCCACTCATGATCCATCCCACCAAGTCTCAATAAAACCTTACTGTTTGTTGTTGTTGTTCAGTCGTGTCTGACCTTCGTGACCCCGTTTGGGGTGAATGACACTGAAGTGATCTGCCATTTTCTTCTTCAGCTCATTTTACAGATGAAGAAACTGAGGCAAAGAGGGTGAAGTGACTTGCCTAGGGTCACACAGCTAGTGAGTGCCTGAGGCTGGATTTGAACTCAGGTTCTCCCGACTTCAAGGCTGGCACTCTAGCTACTGTGTCCCTTAGGGGCTCCATAAGGTCCCATTTGCTTTGAAGTTAGCCTTCCTGGTTCACCTTACCCATAATTATTCCACTGACACTTACCTTGAGACCTTGGGCAAGTCACTTAATTTCCCTGGGTCTCAGTTTCCTTATCTGCCTAATGAGGGAGTTTGGACTAGATGGCCTCTGAGGGCGCTTCCAGCTCTTGTCTATAATTTCTAAGATCTACCATCACTATGATCTGTGATCTCACCTGGTTACAGTTGAGAAGGTGAGGAAGGGTAAAACCCAGAGACCAAACAACTAAATTTCAGTGGGGGTGAGGATTGCCCTTGTTTATATCGTGATGTATTTATCATTCTACTTCTGAAAAAGGTAGAAGTTTAACAACAGAGAAGCCCAGAAATTCCCTTGGGAGTTGGGGTGAAGGGCATAGAATTTTGTGCCTACTGTATGCCAGGCACTGTGCTAAGTGCTGGCATATGTCAGAGAGGTGTCAGAGAGGTGGGGCAGAAATGCATTAACATGTCCACAGTACTAAGGTGAGTGTCATTTTAATGTAACCAGATACTTCAATGGATCTATGATCCCAAAGGTCTGGGCCCTCACTTCTTGGGTGCAGATTAATCAGTCAATAAATATTTATTGAGCAGCTAAAGCTCACCAGGCCTTGAGCTCAGCTCAGAGAACACAAAGAAAGGCAAAGATTATTCCTGTCCTTGTGGAGTTTACAACCTAAGGGAGAAGCCAACCTGCAAACAGCCAAGTACAAACAAGCTACATATAGGATAAATTGGAAATAATCAGCCCAGGGAAGGTTCTAGAAATGAGAAGCCTCAGGAAAGACTTCCCGTAGGAGGTGGGATTTTAGCTGGGACTCTTGAGAGATCTTCATGTGGTGGGGAGCCTTCTCTGAGTCTTCTAATATTTCAATAGCAATGCAGCACTCAGGCCATCCATCTGTTAATTCTCATTCTCTCTGCATGGCTGCTAATACGACCAGGGAATTAATATATAAATACACAAACAAAAACCATACTTGGGAAAATACTGACACCTACAATTTTTCCCCCAAATTCCAAAAAGGTGAACTAAGAAGTGCAGAGGAAGAAAGAAATGAGTATTCTGGAAGATCTGGTCTTAATCCATAGGATTCTCACCTCACATATTATTCAAACACAGCCATTTGTTGTTTAGGGGAGGTGATTAAGGTTGAATTCCAAGGACAGTTAAAAGTCTCACCCAGTGTTGCCAATTTGAAAAATGAATCAGGAAAGACTTTTTGGAGAAATGTGAAACTAACTTAAAATGTCATCTGAGCTGAGGAATCAAAAACACAATCCAGGCTAGGAATCTTTGCTTTTATGTGGACCATACGACATTCCTGGCTCAGCAAAACTGTCTATGTAAGTCCGAGATTCGGATGGATGGCCTGGGTAAATGAGGTGGTACCATGTTCTAGTCCAAATCTAAAATCAACCAGGCTGCAAGTGAGTATGGATGTTAATAAAAATGTGAAATATGACCTAATACCCCAGGGTTCTTGCTCAAGTCATTAATACTCCTTATTATACAATGCATCATTTCTACGACAATTGTGAAAATGGAAAAGGAGGCTGTTGAAAATGCAGTGGACCAATAAATGAACCAACACGCTGCTCTAGTGTTAGGGGGCAAGTAGATTGTGAGCTTGTCTATTTGACTGGGAGCTCTTTGAGAGCAGGGGCTCTTTTTTTGGTTTTTGCCTTTCTTTGTATCCTCACTGCATGGCGCAGGGTAGGTGCTTAATCATCACTAATGGACTGACTGGTTGAAAGAGCACGAGGCCGTGAATCAGGAGACTTGGGTTCTGGTCTTAGTTCTTCAACTTGTAATAAGCAGCTCTACATGGGGGCAATATCTCCCATCAGCTTCTTACGAGCGCCTAGGACCCTGAACTGTGAGATAGATAGAGACCTGGGAAGACCATCAGATTGCTGCTGGGAGGTCACTGCTGCAAAGACAACTTGGGTTCTAGAGGTGGGTCAGAGGAGGGGGAGGGGAAGAACTTCCATGGGATGTGGCTGCTGGGGGAAGGGAAGTGGGATATCTAATAGTTTTCTCTTTTATTCATTTGTGCGTTTATTTACTTGAATATCTATATATTTCAAAGTCTTATTGTGCTTTTTCCACCAAGTCATTTCCCTTTAACTGCCCTCCCAAAGCCCTAATACAAATACATTTAAGTAAACCTAACTGACTGACACAGTGACCCAGTATTTTAGCATGAACACCTATAGACTACCACTATTACTACTACTACCACTACCACTGCTACTACCACTACTCTACTATTACCACTACTGCTACGCTACTGCTACTATCACTACTACATTCTTGGCACCATCCTACAGATACAAAGGGAGGCAAAAGACAGTCCCTGGTCTTGAGGAACTTACAACATAGAGTGAGGGGAGAGACAACAAGCAAAGAAATATGTACAAACGAGCTATATGCAGGATAAGTAGGAAAAAATAATTAAGGGAAGGCACTAGAATTAAGAGGTATTGGGAAAGGCTTCCTGAAGAAGGTGGGATTTTAATCGATACTTGAAGGAAGCCAGGGAAGCCAAAGATGGAGATGGGGAGAGAGACCATTCCAGGCATGGGAGGACAGCCAGAGAAAGTGCTTTGGTGCTGAGATGGAGTGTCTTATTACTAGAACAAGGAGGAGGCCAATGTCACTGAATTAAATGAAGCCTGTATAGAGTGGTATAAGGCATAAGAAAGGTGGGGGTGAAGAGGGACTAGATTATGAAGGGCTTTGAGTGCCAGAAAAAGGATTTTGTATTCAATCCTGGAGGCGATAGGGAGCCAATAGAATTTATTGACAAGGAGGAGCGATATGGTTAGATCTTCATTTTCGGAAAATGACTTTGGCAGCTGAATGGAGGATGGATTGGAGTGGGGAGAGATTTGTGTCAGGTAGACCCACCAGCAGGGTATTACAATAGTCCATTTTTTGCCTCATTTCTTACCTAGCTTTAATCACTGAATGGCTGTTGCCTCAGACAAACTGAGAACCTGGGGAATGCCTTAGCTTAAAAAGGCCAAGGTCTCCCACTGCCTCTGGGGTGATCTCCAGTGGTCTATGTCTTGCCACTGGACCCATGTGGCTCCTGGGGAGAAAGCGAGGCTGGTGACCTTGCACAGCCCTCCCTCACTTAAATCCAGTTCAATTGCCAGTCACAATATCACCTTCCTGATGTCACAGTCCTCTTCAAGGATGAAGGACAAAGACCAATAGCAATAGTCCAAGTGTGAGGTGATTCGGGTTTCACCAGAGCGGTGGCAATATCAGAGGAGAAACAGAAGTATGCATATATATCTGTACATGATTACAACAACAACAATTAATAACAATAATAATAGAGATATTTATATAGTGCTCGCTGTGCCAGGCACTGTGCTAAGTACTTCACAATTCTCATCTCATTTGATCCTGACAAGAACCCCGGGAGGCAGGTGGCTGTGTAAATGTGTGTGCAGCCTTCCAATCATGAGAGGCAACCGAGGGAACGGAGGTCCTGTTGAGAAGAATAACAAGACTGAAGCAATTTCTATGATGATGAGATTTTTGGTGATGAGTTTATCCTGGGGGAAGCGTGATGTTCCCGGAGTTGAAACCACTCTAGCTAGGTGACTAACTTTATGTACCTGTGTGTGTTTGTGTTTGTCCTGAATGTGCTTTTCTCCACTCCGGGATGGGTGCATTGGTTCTTCCAATAATGTGGTAAATGTGTTTGAGGGGAGAGAGAGACAGAGACAGAGACAGAAAGACAGAGACAAAGAGACAGAGACAGAGAGACAGAGAGAGGGAGGAGAGACAGAGAGAGAGACAGAGAGAGAGACAGAGAGAGAGAGAGAGACAGAGAGAGAGGAGAGAGACAGAGAGACAGAGATAGAGATTGTCTTTTCTCCCCCTCTCACTAAAAGATTTCCTCTCTTAGGCCTGGCTCCAATTCTGGAACTGGAATTCTTAACTCCCAAACTTGGAGTTCTCCACTGCTAGTCTGCTTTGCAACTGGACTGATTTCTGCTGGAATTCCTCCACTTATTTAAAGTTCCCAAAGGCAAAGATTCTGGGCCACTAATGCCTTCTGGTGCTGTTAGAATGTTGCTCTGCTGATCCTGCTTGGTGCTGATCTCCCCAGCTTCTTGCTGGCTGTGATGTTTAATCTCAGTTTCTCCTTGTGGCTTTCTCTCTATCTTCTGGGCTGTTCTTGTTGCCACCACCTACTGAGTGTCAACTGTAATCTTCAGCTGAGGTGCTATTTTTTTGCCATAAGAAGAGTCAGCTCTGCCATTTTAAAAAGCTTATTGGCTAGAGCACTTTTTAGGGAGAAAAGCAGTCTCTTACACTCTTAGGCATCAGACTGGGTAGGATAGGGAGACACCTTAGCTATGTGTGTCATTTTTACCATAAGCAAAGAGATCTGTCCATTCCTAGAGTCTTAGCACCAGGGGCTAAACTGTTTTGAACCACAGATTAGCCAATCATCTAATTAATTAGAGCCCCTAGACATTTGGTCTGTCTTTTGAAACAACTTACTCCTATTAACTGGGTTGGAATCCCTGTCCAAAGTCTCTATATGACTTAGGGTTAGAAAGTTCCATTTAACTCTAGTCATTTCATGGTTGTCCACCTTCATTCTCTTTTAGACTATTTCTGGAGGTTGTAGTTCAACAAACTTGGAGGGGCAGGTCTGAGATTCCCTCAGGAATTCCCTGAGATTCCTTCTGGATTCCATCAGTCCCTTCAAATCTTCAGTCTCCAGTGAAAGTGAATAGGGAGCAGGCATGAACAAGACTTTGTCCCCCACTTTAAACTCTTTATTCTAAATGCCTGCCCTTCCCATATAAATAGCCAGCCAAAAACCCTTCTGGCTTTTACTCCATCTACCCAGCACTGGGAGGTAGTAGGATGAAGGAGAAAGAGGATCAGCTTTAGAGTCAGAAGCCTTGCTTTGCAGGCTCAGTTTGCAATACAACCAAGCAGGATGTAACAGCTCCTTACCAGTAGTGAGGCCCAGGACAAGAGACTTCCCTTTTCTGGGCCTCACTTTCTTCCTTTGTAAAATGAAAAGGCTGGTCTCCAGTGGTCTCTCTAAGGACTTTTCTAGGTCTAAGATTAGAATTGTAACTAAGGAAAGCTGGGAGATATTTGACTTCAAGATTATGGGTCAAAACTACAAGATGGCAAGGTGGACCCTGGCTTCATCTGGAGGGCATGCTTTTGTAATTAACCTGGGGCATCTCCGCCAGCTAAAGGCAATAACTAGCTGGGTGTGCAGAAATGGGTTATGCCCATCTGCATTGCTGTGGTGCAGCATGCTAAATTATTCAGAGAATCCCGGGCTTGTCTATGCTTTTAGGGAAGCTGCCAGCAAAGCTGAAGCCAGGGCCCAGAAACCTATGCTGGGCCCTCACTATGGTAGAGCCGAGAAGAAAAAAAAATGTCCCGGATCAATTATTTCAAACTGGTCCTTGTCCCAGTGCCCTAATTAATTCACTCAAGGAGCCATGTGCAACTTGGGTCACGTTCCATATATTTGTCACCTGTCCTGCGTACATAGCTGCTAATCTTTCATTTCTTCCAACTGGATGGTATCAGGCCTGGAATGCCCCTAGAAAGCAGGCAGGGAGTCACAGAATGTTATCTCCAGAAAGGACTTTAGAGACCACCCATTACTCTACCTTCCCTTATTTGAAAGAGGAGAAGACTGACTACTGAAGAAAGGAAGTGTCTTGTCCCAAGGCTAGAGAGTTTGGACCTAGGCCTTCTGACTTCCACGTGGACCGACATACCTACTCTGCAGAGTAACCCGGAGGATTTCTCCCTCTCATATCCCTGGATATTTGCTAGGCTTGCTTATGAGACTTCCAATAGCCAGGTCAATCTTGGGTGACCTGACTCCTTGGAACCTGTATCAAATATTGTTATCCAGGAGACATTTGTGCAAATGTGACTATGACCATCTCACGTCAACCCTCTGCTTGTGGAGAAGGCCCGCATCAAAATGGTTTGGTTTCTCTACCAACTTTTATTACGGTGCTTTTGACTTGTGGATTCTGAAACCACAGCCTCTGTTTAGTTAAAAGAAAACACTTACGTGTTTTGCCAGAATTAGATATTTTGTTTGAATTATGTTCATTTGAATTAATTGCTTAGAAATGTCAATGTTCCTTAGGAGGGAGAACTGATATTGGAGTCAATTGTAGAATCCCAGCTGTCACTTGCTGCTTCTGTGACCTCGAGGGCTCAGTTTTCTCTATAAAATGAGGGGGTTGGGTTGAATTCTCAGATTCTATGAAAACACACTGAGTTGTGGTGAATCCAAAAATAATAACAGCTCACGTTTTGAAAGCACTTAAACATTTATATACTACCCGTGAAGTAGGTGGTCCAGTTTCATCCCCTCTTTGCAGATGCGGAAGCTGAGGCCCAGAGAAGCTAAATGACTTCCTTGTCAATCGTCACACAGCTAGTAAGTGTCAGAGCCAGGATTCAAACCCAGGTCTCTGATACTACGCCCTCCTTCTTTCCTCTGCATCTCTGTGAGGGCATGAGCAAACCCTATCTTCAGTGGGTGTAGTGTTTATTATTCCAAATTACCCTGACTCTTTGTCTTAGCCCTGGAGCAGCAATGCAGTATTATAGAAAGAGAACTCACTGGTAGAAGAGCACTGGGTTGGGGGTGGGGGTGGGGACACATCCCAGCTCTGCTACGAGTTCACTGTGTGACAGCCTCCTCAGCTTTCTGTGTCTCAGCTGTCTGGATGGCTATAGGCCATCCTGAGCTATGGACCTTGCAGGGCTATATCGTGAGGCTCCCTAGGAGGTAATGAACAGTGAAATTTGAGGGGAAGTATAAGGTGCTGTACAACCTGGCACACAATGGAGCCCCCTCAGGAGATGATGATGATAATAGTGATAGCAATAATAGTCTGGGATTATTAGGATAATCAGGGTTTGATTGTCTAGCCAGGGGTGGGGAACCCGCAGCCTCAAGGCCACATGTGGCCCCTCTAGGTTCTTGGGTGCAGCCTTTTGACAGAGTCCAAATTTTATTGGTTCTGTAAAATTTAGACTCGGTAAAAAGGCTGCACCTAAGGACCTAGAGGGCCACATGCATCCTTGAGGCTGCAGGTTCCCCATCCCTGGTGACTCTAGACTTAAGAAAGTGATAGAAAAAATGTTAATAATGCAGTTTTTTTTGGTACCTAAGCACTCTCTCTCTCTCTCTCTCTCTCTCTCTCTCTCTCTCTCACACACACACACACACACACACTCTCTCACTCCATATATATATATATATATTTATATGTGTGTGTATAATATATATGTGTGTGTACACATACATACATATTGAAATAGAATTTTATTTTTTCCAATTACATGTAAAGATAATTTTGAACATTCATTTTTTTATAAGATTTTGTGTTCCACATTTTTTTTCCTTCCTTCCCTCCCACCCCCTCTCCCCAAGATGGCAAGCAACCTGATATAGGTTATACCTGTGCAATCATATAAACATATTTCCATATTAGTCATGTTGTGAAAGAAGAAATAGAATAAAAGGGAAAAGTCACAAAAAAACAAAATAAGTGAAAATAGCATGCTTCAATTTGCATTCAGACTCCATAGTTCTTTCTCTGGATGTGGATAGCATTTTCCGTCATGGGTCTTTTGGAGCTGTCTAAGATCATCATATTGTTGAGAAGAGCTACGTCTATCATAGAATAATGCTGATTAAACCTAAAAGTGTGTCATTAGGGTTTTGGGTGAAGAACCAGTTGGTGAACATTTACCTTTGCACTTCTATATATAGCTGTGAGGCATCGTTGCCTAACAGTCTCCCATCATGATGTATATTAATCACCCCATCACCAACCCCAGTTTTCTTGGCCAAGAAGATGTCAGTCATGTTAATAATAGTGATGAGATGATGATGGCCCCCATGAATACAGCACTGTAAGGTTTACAAAGTGTTTCCCTCACAAGGAAAGTGCAAGTATTATTATCTCTAACTTACAGATGAGGACATGGAGACTCAGAGGGTTCAGGTGACTTGTTCAGAGTCACACTGAGAGTATCCCATCTGGGACTAGAATCCAGGGTCCTCCTAACTCTAAGACCAATGCTCATTGCACCAAACTACGCTGCCTCATATCAATAATAATAACTAACAAAATACGCAAAGGATCTGTGATTTTGACAGCATAGGGATCCTGTTTTAGAAACTTCCTCCACCAATATAGATTTTAATCTATGACTTATGTGTATATATATTAATATATATCTATATATCTACCTCTCTTCTTCCTTCCTTCCTGTCTATCTATCTATCTATCTATCTATCTATCCATCCATCCATCTATCCATCCACCTATCCATCCATCCATCCATCCATCTATCATCTATCATCTATCTATCTATCTATCTATCTATCTATCTATCTATCTATCTATCCATCTATCTATCTAATAACCAGACCTATAATTTCATTAGTGTAGCAAGAACTTTCCTATCAATGCAGATCAGGCATGTGCTTCTGTAACTATAGTATTAGAAAATTGCCTAGAAAGTTAAATGACTTGCCCAGGGTCATGTAGCCAGTATGTGGCAAAGTCAGAATTTGAACTCACTATGCAGGATAATCAGCCTGGTACAGTAAGAAGAGCATTGGCTATGGTGTCAGAGGCCTGAGTTCAAAACCTACCTTTAATGTTTCCTACCTTGTGTGACCCTGGGTAGTCCATTTAACAACATGAACCCCAGTGTCCTCAACTGTAAAGTCAGGGGATTGGATGAGATGTCCTCTGATGCCCCTTGGCTCTTGACCTGTGATCTTATGATCACAAGGAACTGTTGCTTGATGCCTGTAGACAATAAATGACTTGCCCGGGGCCACACAACCAGTAAGTGTCCAAGGTGGGATTTGAATCCAGGTTTCATTGCCTCTAAGTCTCTAATTCCATTGCTGCCTTTATAATAACTGATAGTTCACATTTAAATAGTGCCATTAGGTTATGAAGCACTTAACATGTATGATTTAATTTGATCCTCACAACTATTTTGTGAGGTAGGTGGTCCAAATGTCATTACCCCATTTTATAGATCAAAAAATAGTCTTAGAAGAGTTAAGACTTGTCTAAGGACACATGGGTACTAGGGATCAGAGACAGATCCAGGATTCAAACCTAGTTCATAGGATTTAGAGCGAGAAGGGAGATTACAGATCAAATATAATCTAGCCCCCCTCCTGTTACAGATGAAGAAATTGAGGCCCATAGAGGTCACATTACTTGCCCAAGCTTATAGGAGCAGAGCCAGAATTTGAACACAGGTCTGACTGCAAGTTTAGGGCACTCCTTACTATCATACTGTTTCTAAGGCTTTGTTCGTATTATGGGGTCTTTCTGTCTTGAGAGCGAGGAAAAGGGAAGAGATGGGTAGGTAGCATTAGGGTGAGACAGGGAATGTGTATGGAAGACAAGGAGCTAAGAAGTGAGAAACTTAGTTCAGTTCATCTTCAGAGAACATATTTCTCACATTTCCCAGCCATCATTAGAGTAGCTGTTTTGGCTGTAAATCCTGAAGTAATGATTCAGGCTTATCACCCGTTCCCACTCTTCACCCATCACCTATTACATTCATGGAGAAAGATGCTGGTAGGTTTGCTAGGAGGCTGCCACAAATATTTCTATCCTTCAACTCTCGATCTGGAGAGAAAGGCAGCCAGGAAGGTAGCTGTGTGTTGAGCCTGGATGTTTTCAGTCTTGATATCTAGCAATTGTTGGTGAAATAAAAATTTGTCGTGGCTGTACACACACACACACACACACACACACACACACACACACGCCTTCCAAATCTTCAAGTCTGAGGGAGGTGGATGGGGAGAATATAGTGGCTCAGGAGGATTTGGGAAAGGGAAGAGGTTTCTATATTTATACAGAACGCCCAAGTCTGAGGCCAGATTGCTGAACGAGGTTCCAGTTTCAGCAGAAAGGGACTGCAGCAAGTGTCTGAAGTGGACTGCAGTTCGGGATACTATACTGCAGTATATTGGCAAGGAAACTTGTCAGACTTTGGGGAGGGAAGGGAATAAGTATTTACATAGCACCCACTAAGCGCTACGCAAATCCGATCTCACGTGATCCTCACAACCACCCTACAAAGTAGGTTCTGTCATTATTCCCATTTTAGTCACCCAGCTAGTAAGTATCTGAGGCTAGACTTAAACTCAAGTCTTCCAGACTCCAGGCCTGGCTTTCTCTCCACTGTGCCACCTTGCTACCTTCGTCAGGGAGGAATGAGGGAGAAGAGGGCAGACTAAGCTCAGCAAGGAATTTGGAGGAAAGAAAACCATGGCATTATCTTTAGTCTGCCCTGGAACCTGACTGATGCATCAGATAACATTAGATCAGCTATGGTACCAGTATGCAGATAGTGTGAAAAGAAAACAAGTTAAAAGGAAACTCTTTTCCAGAGAAGAGGTGGCTTTTCCTCTAGTCTTGGTGTTAACCTGTTCTGTGTCCATGGACCCCTTAGGCAGCCTGGGGAAGCCCAGGGAGCCCTTCTCAGAGTAAGGTTTGTTGCCTATATTCACAATGGAAGGAAATGCTAAATTTCAGACTGATGTTAGAGAAGATGTAATTTTTTCCCACCTAAGTTCACAGTCCTCTTGAAATCTATCCATGGGGCCCCTCTCCCACATGCTTTTAGATGAAAAGTGACTCTCGGTGGACTTGGAGTTCAAATATTCCTTTAGATACTTACTGGATGGGTGACCCTGGGCAAGTCACTTAAACCTATGTTTGCCTCAGTTTCCTCATCTGTAAAATAAAGATAATGATAGCCACTACCTCTCAGGGTTGTTTCAAGGATAGAATGAGATAATATTTGTAAAAAACTTTGTAAATCTTAAAGCATTTTTATATATGCTATTATAATTATCAGTATTATTATTACTACTATTATTATATTATCATCATTATCTGACCGAGCACTGTGTTCTCCCTTGGACTCTGAAGGGGTGAAGTCCTAGCCCTCGCAGAAGTGTTTGGCCTGTGGCTATTTAGGATCAAAGGAAGTTCAACTTACTGTTCTTTTAGCATATGAAACCAGTCCACCAAAAATGTGTGGGGCAGCCAACTTTAAAACGTGAATTAAAGCTTTTTATTCTGTACTGTGGGTCAAAGAAGTCATCTCCTCGTGGCCAACCTGCTGGTCATGAGCCTCTGGGACCCTAGAGAGGCTGGTCCTTGGAGAGCAGACACAGAGTGTCCCTGGGATCTCCTTCGAAGCCTGCCCAGCTTTGATGACCTGCCAGGGCTTATGCTCTGCTGGCATAGCTTTTCAGAAGCCAGGGTCACCTCCATGCCATAATGAGACACCAGAGGAGGACTTTTGTGGAATCGAAATTGCAGGTGACCCCAAGGTCAATAGAGAGGCACATGGTGAGCATGGGAAGGCTTTCTATTGCCAACGATGACTTGCATTTAAGAGAGGCAGAGGAGATGTCACCAAGGACATGTGTGCCTGGAAAAGGAGAAGAGCTGGTCAGTACAAATGGAGAAAGGGTGGCATAGGCAACAGAATGAGGAAGACCTGGGTTTGTGTCCCGTCTCTGACAGATACCAGCTGTGTGACTCTGGGCCAGTCACCTAATCTCTCAGTGTTCTAGGCAATTCTCTAAGATTATAAATTGCAGAACAGTTCATTACTATGACACCCTATGACATCCGTGACATCACAGGTTTGGGAAGCTCTTCCCCCCAAAGATGGACAGCCCTAATGACTACTGATATCTGCTAGTATGAAAAGACCCAGAATAGGGATTCTTAATCTGGGATATGAAGACCCCAAAGGATCCATCGACGGATTTCAAGGTGTTCATAAACTTGGATGGGGAAAAAAATCACATCTTGATTGTTTTTATTAACTTCTAACTGAAATTTAGCATTTTATTCTATTATTTAAAGCCATTATTCTGGGAAGGGGTCCACAGGCCTCACCAGACTGGCAAAGGGCTCTGTGAGCTCTGAATGGTTAAGAATTACTGGTCTATAGTAAGGAGTTTGGAGGAGATCCTGTAGGGGAGATTTTTGGAATGAGCAGAGAAGAATTACATAGCATGGGAAAACTTTGATAGTAGAGGAAGGAGTGCTTACATCAGTGAGATCACAGGGCCATAAAAGTATGAAAGCATATAATAAAAATGCAATACAATCTTTAAGTTGTGAAATATAGCCATCTGATGAAAGTCTATAAAATGTAAGGAGTGAATTAAACAGGAGAAATTAGCCCCATTGTTTTCATATTCTGCACAACGGGCTGGCCTTATGGACAGACAAATGGGTTTCTATTCCATTGGTATGATTTCAAGGGGATTGGAAAAACTCCAGTCTATCTCCCTCCCCAGCAAAAATCCCCCCAACTGACCAAGCAGCCAACTTCTCCTGACACTGGCTGATGTCTGAAATTCTACGGAGGTTTTTTTTAAAGCTTAAGGATTTGATTCCTATTAAAATACAAATCCTTTTGGGTGAGAGCCTAGTCTGGTGGAAAGTGCTGAATCAGGAGACTTAGATTTGAATTCCAGCATCGCCACTAAAACTCTATGACTTTGGGCAAATCGATTCATCCCTGCCTCCTCCCCTCTGTTCTGTCATCTGAAACATGAAGGGTTTGTTCTAGAATGAACTCTAAAGTCCCTTCCATCTCTAAAACATATAGTGTCTAAGCTCTGATTATTAGTCATGTGCCCCTTACTGTGAATGATTTTATAGCCTTTTGTGAAAGTAAGTTTTGAGATGGAAGAGGAAAAGAGACCATCAAGGGGCTGGCGTTGGGGTGCCATTGAGGAAGGGAAGAGAAGCAGAATCAGCAAAGACAAAATTAACCCTTTGATTGGCAAACAGTGCTATCACACAATACCGGCATACTCGGGTCAATATTAGTGGTCCTTTCATAGCAAAACTGGAAATGATACAACCAAGCCCCATGCAGCAATCTGGAGGCTCCATGTGGAGGCTTCGAGATGTGGTAGGGAGGGTTCATCAAGTTTTCTGGAAGAGAAAAGGGAGAAGGGATGGGAGATATACTTTCAGCATCTGTGAAGAGGGTTCAGGGTCAGGAGAAGTCAGCCCAGGGGAGGCAGCTATTTCACTCTACAGGGACACAAGGGAAAGGAGAAATGCCTTCATTTGCAGGGTAGTGTAGGAGGCAGGGTTGATTCATACCCCTACATATGGAGAACCCCCCCCCCCCCCCCCCGGGACAAAGGACTCTGAGAGTACAGGTCCATCAAGGCTAGCTGCCCAGCCAGTCACTGGGGCAGCTGTTCCAAATTACTCCCTAGTATGGGTCATTAGGAACAGGTTACTGAATGGAGAAATTGAAACCAGCCTTGATGCCAACGATCATTAGACTGGCCTCCTTAATTCTGGGGAAGCCAGAGCAATTATACTGTGCTGAGGTGGTGGATTTATTGCTCAGGACATTGTGATAGAGTCATGGATCCAGGAGAGCTCATGTACCAGCTGTGGTCTGCTGTCATCCTTTTCTATGTCTCTGTGTAAGTGGATATAACTCTCTCTGATTTTCTTCCATAGGGCTCAGAGTCCCAGTAATATTTTCCCTTTGGGAAAAGAGGGACCCTGGGGCAGGGATCTATCTGTACTACTTGCATGTCTGTGGGTTGTGGGAGCAAATTGTTATATAAACTATCCCAACCAGGCCACAGAAGGACCCAACCTATAATGGGAGATGGGTTAGTGAGCAGAGCTGGTAGTTGGCTGAAAGTTTCCCTGATAGCATCACAAGGAGCAGTGTGGAGCCAGGAGGGCCATGTGGGACAGGTTGTGACACAGTTTGGCTGATTGCCCAAAAAATGACAATCAATTGATTGATTTCCAAAAAAAAAAAAAGCTCTTGTTTTTCGTTTCGCTTTAAACTCAATGGAAGCCATGAGAGGTCTCTCTATAGGAACATTTCTCTTTGTTCTGACCTGAAGGCTCTCTTTGTCAAACATGTGTCCTGCCCTGGACACATCCTACCAGGAAGTCCAGAGTCATGGCCAGCCTCCCTCGGTTGGAGCCCAGCAAGGTAAGGTCTCTGAACTACTGAGCCACCCTCCTACTTGTTGAGTACCCTGCAGTTCTGAGGATTGACGGGTGGGGGAGGGGAACAGTCACCCACAACCCAAATCCATTCTCCAAAATGCAGGTCCACAGGAATGTAGCTCTGGCTCCTCTTTAGGTACAGCAGGAGCCTCAGGACTGCTTCCCTGCCTTCCCTGGGGCAGGACTGGGGCCAGAATCCAGGAGCAATAAAGCGAGCAGGTCCCAAGATGCTGACAGACTGGAAGAGCAGAGGAGACAGTATTGGTAGCATAGCTCAGGGCAAGATGTAGGTGAGGTCAGGGACAGAATTGTAGTGAATAAAGAGAGCTCTGTGGCTGGGGTTCCTTCCGGCTCTACATCTAAGATCCCAAGTCTTTGTCATTTTTAACCACTTACCCCTAGTTCAAGTCTCAGATGGTAGTGATGTCTGGTTAGGAGGCTGGCTTCAAAGCAGGAGAAGGGAGATGAAGCGGGAGGGCAAACAGGAGGTGAAGGCTCTTATTCAGGAATCAAGTATTAGAAATAGATGAGGATACCGTGGATATGCTGCATTGCTAATGCTGGAGATGTAGGTAGACAATGCTTTGCCTGGCATTCAAAGCCTTTCATACCCCAGCTCTGCCCTACCTTCCCAGTCTTCTTATACCTTACTCCCCACTCTTCCAGCCAGTGACACTGGCCTCCTGGCTGTTCCACCAACAACACGCTCCATCTCTTGTCCTGGGCATTCTCTCTGGCTGCCCCTCACACCTAAATACTCTTCCTCTTCCTTCCTTCCTTCCTTCAAGCTCCAACTAAAATCCCATCTTTCCTGGAAGCTTTCCCCAACCCTCCTTAATTTTAGTGCCTTCCTTCTGTTAATTATTTCCTTTTATCCTGTGTGCTGCTTGCTTTGTATATATTGTTTGCATCTTGTTTCCCCCATTTGATTATAAGCGCCTCGAGGGCACGGACTGTCTTTTGCTCCTTTTTGTATCCCCAGCACTTAGCATAGTGCCTGGTACATAGTAGCGCTTAATTAATGTTTAATGATTGTATGTAAGCAATGGAGCACGTTGTAGACTGCTGGTGACCTTTGCTGACTGCTGCTGCTGTTCTTTTTGATTTCCTTAGCAGCCATGAAGTCTGGGTGCCGGCAGACGGGTCAGGTGGCTAGGAGGTCTGGTTGAGGTCTGCTGTGCAGGTCCTCCTATCCAAAAATATCTTCCCCAATGAAAGTCCAGGTGGCCAAGGACTTTTGGTCTTCAAGAGTCTCTTATTAAAATGCAAAGATTCCTGGGAAGACTTACTGATATGTTAGAACAATGTGATTAAAATAATAAGAATGACAGAGAAGGGGAAAGGTCACCTGTTCCCAACATCTTCATTTAAAAAAAATGTTTTACTTATGGCTTTCTTTTGACGTCTATGTCAGTAAGGTGACTCAGTGGATGGATTGCTATGCCTGGAGTCAGGAAGACCTGAGTTCAAGTGTGACCTCAGATACTTACTAGCTATGTGACCCTGAGCGAGTCACTTAACCTCTGTTCTCCTCAGTTTTCTTAACTGTAAGATGAGAATAATAATAACACCTACCTCCTAGAGTTGTTTTGAGGATCAAATGAGATAATATTTGTAAAATGCTTAGCACAGTGCATGGTACATAGAAGGCACTGAATAAATGCTTGTTTCCTCCCATCCTTTTCCCTCCCTCCCTCCTTCCTTCCTTCCTTCCTTCCTTTCTCTCTTCCTTCCTTTCTTTTTTCCTTCCTTCCTTCCTTCCT
Organism: Trichosurus vulpecula; assembly: GCF_011100635.1. Classification (NCBI taxonomy): domain Eukaryota; kingdom Metazoa; phylum Chordata; class Mammalia; order Diprotodontia; family Phalangeridae; genus Trichosurus; species Trichosurus vulpecula. Next base: position 302,069,161 of record NC_050575.1, read on the forward strand.
TCCTTCCTTCCTTCCTTTACTTCCTTTCTTTCTTCTTTCCTCCCTTCCTTCCTTCCTAAATTCCTTCTTCCCTCCCTTCCTTCTTTCCTAATTTTTTTCCTTCCTTCCTTCTTTCCTTCCTTCCTTCTTCCTTCCTTCCTAAATTCCTTCTTCCCTCCCTTCCTTCCTCCCTCCCTTCCTTCCTTCCTAAATTCCTTCCTTCCTTCTTTCCTAAATTTTTTCCTTCCTTCCTAAATTCCTTCCTCCCTCCCTTCCTTCCTAAATTCCTTCCTTCCTTCTTTCCTAAATTTTTTCCTTCCTTCCTAAATTCCTTCCTTCTTCCCTTCCTAAATTCCTTCCTTCCTTCTTTCCTAAATTTTTTCCTTCTTTCCTTCCTAAATTCCTTCCTTCCTAAATTCCTTCCTTCCTTCTTTCCTAAATTTTTCCTTCCTTCCTTCCTAAATTCCTTCCTTCTTTCCTTCCTTCCTTCTTTCCTTCCTTCCTAAATTCCTTCCTTCCTTCTTTCCTAAATTTTTTCCTTCTTTCCTTCCTTAATTCCTTCCTTCCTTCCTAAATTCCTCTTCTTTATCCATGTCTTCACTCAAACAGTGGCCACATATACTTGCCACTTCTTTTTATGCCAGGCATTGTCGGCAATAGGCAGCAACTTACCTTTGCTTACCATATGCCTCTCTATTGACCTTGGGGTCACCTGCAATTTCGATTCCACAAAAGTCCTCCTCTGGTGCCTCATTGAGGCATGAGGGTAACCCTGGCTTCTGAAAAGCTATGCCAGCAGAGCACAAGCCCTGGCAGGTCACCAAAGCTGGGCAGGCTTTGAAGGAGATCCCAGGGAGATCTGTGTCTGCTCTCCAAGGACCAGCCTCTCTAGGGTCCCAGAGGCTCATGACCAGCAGGTCGACCATAGAGTGATGAATTCTTTGACTACAGTGACTCATGACTCCAGTTAAAATTTTTTTAGTGATAGCATAATATAGTGGAGTCAAGCTCTGAACTTAGAAAACTACATGTTAACATTATCTGTGTTCTATTGTATTCTTATTTATTTTGTTAAACAATTCCTAATAACATTTTAATCTGGTTTTGGCCACATGAGAGAATGTTTGCTAGCTGCATGTTTGACACCTTCAGTGTAGTGGATAGGGCTCAAAGTCTGGAATACCTGAATTCAAATCCCACCTCAGACACTTGCCAGCTGGGTAACCCTGGGTAAGTCCATTATCCTCTCTTGGCCTCAGTTTCCTCATCTGTAAAATTGAGAAAATAATTGCGCCTACATCATAGCGTAGTTGTGAAGATCAAATGAGATAATATATGTAAAGAACTCTGTACTTTACATACTTGAAAAGCTGTACAATATTAGCTATTCTTATGGCTACCTGTTAATTATTAGCTTATTAGACCATGGACTTAACCTTCATGTGTTGCAGTTTCTTGTTATTGTCGTTCAGTTGTTTTGATTGTGTCTAACTCTTCGTGACCCCACATGGGGTTTTCTTGGCAAAGATAACTGGAATGGTTTGCCATTTCCTCTCTGGCTCATTTTACAGATGAGGAAACTGAGGCAAACAGGGTTAAGTGACTTGTCCAAGGTCACATAGCTAGTGTCTGAGTCCAAATTTGAACTCAGGGAGATGAGTATAAGGCCAATTTGTAAGTGAAAGATCTTTCCCACCCATTAAATAGGCCTCAGGAGGAGCCAGCAAAGGGAGGCCTGATTAGAGGCAGGCCCATACCCTTTCACTAACTAGGTGTGAGGCCCTAGGTCCCACACCTTTTTGCTAAGTAGGCTCTGAGCCCTCAGGGCCCTGAACAGGGTATAAGAGCTCTGAGGTTGGCACTTTGCCTTTGGGGGCTCATTCATTGGAAGAGTGTTGGTGTACAGACTCTGCATAGCCATTAAGGAGTCCCGTCGGCTTTGAAAACCGAGATGTTGGTGCTTCTCTCTCTGGTAACTGTGCATATTGCTATGGTCAGACGGTTAGAAGCCTGTCTCTTGATTTGTGTTATTTTGCTCTGTTTATAGTTTCTGCTTGTAATTTCTGTTTGTATTTGCTCTGAAGTTCAGGGTGCTGACTTTTCCCCTGAACCAAGTGAATGATATATGCATGTTTGATTAAAGTGAGATTGTAAACTGCTTAATGTTGCTTTCTTTAGAAAAGCAGATCATGGTACTGGTTAAGAAACAGGGGTGTGGATCAGTGGAATAGGATAGGTACACAAGTAGGTGAAATCAACAAGTTTAGCAATCTACTCTTTGATAAACCCAAAGAAGCCAGTTTCTGGGCTAATAATTCACTATTTCACAAAAACTGTTGGGAAAATTGGAAAATGGTAGGGCAAAAACTGGGCATAGACCAATATCTTACACCATATACCAAAATAAAGTCAAAATGGGTTCATGATTTAGGAGTAAAAGTTGATACTCTAAGTAATTTGGGAAAGCAAGGAATAGTTTACTTATCAGATTTGTGGAAAAGTAAAGAATTCATGACCCAACAAGAGATAGAGAGCATTACAAAATGCAAAATGGATAATTTTGATTATGTCAAATTGAAATGTTTTTGTACAAAAAAAGCCAATGCAACAAGAATTAGGAGGGAAGCAGAAAATTGGGAGAAAATCTTTGCAACTAGTATCTCTGATAAAGGTCTCATCTCTAAAATATACAGGGAGCTGAGCCAAATATATAGGAATACAAGCCATTCCCCAATTGAGAAATGGTCAAAGGATATGAACAGGCAGTTTTCAGAGGAAGAAATTAAAGCTATCTACAGGCATATGAAAAAATGCTCTGGATCACTACTGATTAGAGAAATGCAAATCAAAACAACTCTTAGATACCACATCTCTCCTGTCAGATTGGCTAAAATAACAAAACAGGAAAATGATAAATGCTGGAAAGGATGTGGGGAAATTGGAACATTGTTGCATTGCTGGTGGAGTTGTGAGCTGATCCAGCCATTTTGGAGAGCAGTTTGGAACTATGCCCAAAGGGCTATAGAAATGTTCATACCCTTTGACCCAGCAATACCACTTCTAGGGTTGTATCCCAAAGAAATCACACAAGCGGGAAAAGGACCCATATGTACAAAAATATTTATAGCAGCTCTTTTTGTGGTAGCTAAGAATTGGAAATCAAAGGGATGCCCATCAGTTGGGGAATGGCTGAACAAGCTGTGGTATATGAAGGTGATGGAATACTATTGTGCCATAAGAAATGGGGATGATGCAGACTTTGTAACAACCTGGAAAAACCTACACGACATAATGCTGAGTGAGTGGAGCAGAGCCAGGAGAACGTTGTGCACAGCCACAGATATGTGGATTCCGTGAGGACCAACCCTGACATACTGTGCTCTTCTCAGCAACCTAAGGGGCAAGGACAACTCCAGGGGACTCACGATGGAGAATGCTATCTTCATCCAGCGAAATAACTGTGAAGTTTGAATACAGATCGAGGCGCACTACATGCTCACCTTTTTTGCTTCTCTTTTGTTTTTGTTTTTGGAGTTTTTTTTTGGTTCTGTTTCTTCTTTCTCATGATTCATTCCATTGGTCAAAATTCTTCTCCACGACTTGACTAGTGCATAAATTAATTCAATGCGAAGTTACACATGACAGTTATATGAGACTCCATGCCGTCTTGGGGAGGGAGGGGGGAGGGAGGGGAGAAAAACTGGAACTCAAAACCATGTAGAACCGTGTGTGGTAAACTAAAAATAAATAAAGAAATTAAAAAAAAAAGAAAAGAAAAGCAGATCAAAGAATCTGTGCTAGCAGCCCCCGCATGCTGGTGTTATTGGCCTTACACCCCCACAGTAGCTGCTAGCAGCATTGTTGTTGCAATGAGCCTTCCTGACTCCAGACTCACCACTTTATTCACTGCACCTCCTAGCTGCCCCTGTGTCTCAGCTCACTTATCTGTAAAATGATGGCCTTCTGGTTCTAAATCTATGATCCTATGACTTTTTCAAAGGGCAGACCCCATATGTTAAAAGAATAAGGAAGTTCTACTGCCTTTGATACTAAAAAGCCACAGACCAAACCCTAATGTAAGGGTGAGTACGTGTCCCCAGTAGTGCCCAAAGAAGAGCACGGTTCCTGGTTGGTCTCAATGATGTCCAGCCATAAACACTCGAGCGCTTTCTAAACTTCCACTGAGAGATCAATTTCACGCAGCACAAAAGCAGCATCTATCAGGGGAGAAGGAAATATAGAATCTTAGAAGTGGAAGTTCAGAGTTTACTGAACCCAATCCATTCTTGAACAGCAATTCCTTCCACAATATTCTCAACAAATGTCATTCAGCTTCTGCCTGAGGACCTCCAACGATGGGGAACTTTCCGCCTTCCAAGGCAGCCCGTTCCATTTTTTGGCAGCTCTAATGGTGAGGGAATTTTTTTATTCCTATTCAACGATTACACAATGGAAAGAGTAATTGATTTGGGGTCAAAAGATCTAGATTCAATTCCTTCTTCGTTATTTATTCTCTATGTGACTTTGGCAAGTAATTTTATTTATCGAGGCCTTCCTTAGTTTCCTCATCTGTAGAATGAGCTGGTTAAACTAGATGACCTTAACAGTTTCTTTCAGTTCTAAATCTATGATCAGATTAAATTTGTCTCTCTGTAACTTTTAACCATTTGCCCCTAGTTCTATCCTTCGGATCAAAATAGAACATGCCTCAACCCTCTTCTACATGACATGTCATACACTCATGTTTCATTGCTTACTTTTATTATGTTTTTAATTCTGCAGTTTTAAAGAATGGGCATTACTGCAAGAAAACATGTATATTTTTCAGTTCTTAAAGAGTACACTTCAATGACTGTTAGAGATATTGCAACAGCTGTTGGTTTAGGGAAATCAAGGACTTCAGGAGCTATTCAAGCCCACAGTGAAGTGGGATAAGTCCTGACAAAGCTCAAAGAGCAGGTCTGTTGGAAGCAAAAAAGAATGATCCCAAGAAATGACAAGCTATTGCTGGAACACAATTTAATTAATTCTTAGGAAACAAGAAAAGACCTTCAGAGGAGGAGTTGTTACTGAATTCCTCAAAGTGGAGCATGGGCTTCCTGAAGTTGGAAGAATAGCAAGAAGACCACTAAAAATAGCTGCTAACCATTGCTATAAAGAAAAAAAAACAGTTATTGGGGCAAGACAATATTGGAGTGCTGTAGATTGGGGAAAGGTCATTTTAGTTGATGTGGTCACTGTTTTTTTTTAACTTGAGGCTATGTCAGAACAATTGATGGAAGTACAGATGAGCCTATAAGATCTGGGCATTTTTATTAGACTGTTAAATACCTGTTCTCCAAAAAATCTTTTGGAAATTGTTTATTTCTGGTTAGCCTAGGAGTCTTATGTCCATTGAGGAAATGATGGACTCTGATAAATATATTGGTATAATAAGAAGTAGTTTTTTCTGAATTAAAGAAGTTCTAAAATAAAGATGGAATATTGCAATATGCACTGCCTGTCATAAAAAGTTAAGAAATATATGCAAGAGATGAATGAAAAGATTTCTTGATGGCCTGGGAACCTGCCTGATTTAAACCTCATTGAAAAACCTATGAGTTATAATCAAGGCTAGACTTTGCAAAATTAACTGTTTGTCAAAGATATGCTTAATATTCATTGTGATACAAATATGATTTCTTGTCAAAGAATTGAGGCATATGTGTTAAAATCTTGTGAACTCAATGCCAAATATTATAAAACAAGTGATTGTAGCAAAAGAATATATTGAATATTAAGGTCTTTAAGGATATAAAAAAAGTTGTAGAGTTTATTGCATAAGTAAATTTAATTATCTCATTTGTCCTGGTTAATTTTCATACCGCCTCCCCCTGGACTCAAGGAGGGAAGATCACAGAGATGTGCTTTGATATTCAGTGGCAGAATCTGGAAGTCAAAAATAATCAAGCCTTCATTTGTCCAGATCTCCAGATCTGACTGTCCCTGCCTTCCAGGGATTTTCAGGGCTTCACCAGCTTCAAATGGAACCCTGTGACTCTATTTGTGTACATGAGAGAAGGGAGGAACACCAGATTTCATCTCGGCTGGAAGCCCTAGCAATAGCTATTCCCTTTAAGTTTTTCAATAGAAATGTGTATCCCAAAGTAGGGTTACTACGATCATATGGTAGGAGGACTGGAACAACTGGAAGTCCTGATTCTACTTCAATTTCAAGCACTGTTGTTTCTTTCAATCAGTCTATGGTCTGGGGCATCACAGACTAGAAGAGCTGCTAGAAATGATAATGATAGCACTCTCTCTCTCTCTCTCTCTCTCTCTCTCTCTCTCTCTCTCTTCCCCCCCTTCCCCCTCTCCTTTTCTCTCTCTCTCTCTTCCCCCTCTCCTACTCTCTCTCTCTTCTCCTCTCTCTTTCTCCTCTCTCTCTCTCTCTCTCTCTCTCTCTCTCTCTCTCTCTCTCTCTCTTCCCCCCTCCCCCCTCCTTTTCTCTCTCTCTTTTCCCCCTCTCCTACTCTCTCTCTTCTCCTCTCTCTCTCTCTTTCTCCTCTCTCTCTCTCTCTCTCTCTCTCTCTCTCTCTCTCTCTCTCTCTTCCCCCCCCTTCCCCTCTCAACATTGACTATGTTCCAGGCACTGTGCTAAGCACTTTACATTTATCTCATTTGATTCTTACAACAAACTTGGAAGGTAGGTGCTCTTATCTCCACATTACAGATGAGGAAACTGAGGGTTAGCCCCTTTCTTTTGGATGTTGTGCTCAGGAGATCCCTTCATCCTGCTCTACGTCCATTCAAGTTTGTCCAGGATGTTTCCCACCTGCTGGGGGCAGGGTCAGCCCTAGTCAACTTGGAAGCCAGCAAAGTTTGCTGCTGCTCATTTCTGTTCACCTCTGATAAACCCTTTTAAGGTGATAATGGGAGTTCTAGGCTGCCAGCCTTTGTCTAGTGACTGTTCTGTGTGTTTTTGGTGAAAGTGGCAGGGGATGGGGAGGTGGAAGGGAAGAAAAGATGGAAAGAAATAAATATTTATAATACACCTACTATGTGCCAGGGAAGCTAGGTGGTGCAGTGGATAGAACACCAGGACTGGAGTCAGCAAGACTTTTCTTCTTGAATTCAAATGCAGCCTTAGACACATACTAGCTGTGTGACCCTGGACAAATCACTTATCCCTGTTTGCCTCAGTTCCTCATCTGTCAAATGAGCCAGAGAAGGAAATGGCCAATCACCCCAGTATCTTTGCCAAGAAAATCTCAAACAGGGTCGTGAAGAGTCAGATGACACTGAACAACAAAAACAACAACTACGTGCCAGGCATGGTCCTGGGTGCTTTAAAATACTGTCTTCCTTTGATTTGCACAGCTTTGGGAGGGTAGGTGTTACTGTCACCCCCATTTCACAGATAAGGAAACAGAGACAGACAGAGGTTAAGTGATTGCCCAGGGTCACATAGCCAGCAAATAAGAATTTCACACACTACAGAATTCAGAGTGATCTGTAGTTTCCAATATATTGTTGAAATAAGAGGAGGTCTGGATACTGTCATCTGACCCTAATAGGCGTAATTCAGGGTTAGGGAACCCAAGGCCTTATGGCTACATGTGGCCCTTGGGTCCTCAAGTGTACCCCTTTGACTAAATCCAAACTTCACAGAACAAATTCCCTTAATAAAAGGATTTGTTCCGTAAAACTCGGACTCAGTCTAAAGGCCGCACCCAAGGACCTAGAAGGCCTCATGTGGCTTTGAAGCCACAGGATCCCCACCCCTGAGTGCTTTAACTACTTAGATCACATCAAACATTTGCTAAGATTTGAACCTGGATAACTCCCATGTCCTTTCTAGTTTGTCAGAGCTGTCAAACTCATGGCTGCAAAACTCCTATCCTAAAACCTGATTAAAATTTGGTTGGAAAATGTTTAGCAAAATAGGTAAAAATACAATAAAACATAGATAATACTAATTCATGGTTTTCTAAGTCAATACGTGGCCCTCAGGGATCTGTTTCTATTTGAATTTGACACCACTGCCCTATATTTTGTTTCCCTTCGTAAAAATAAGAGAAGCAATGGGCGTCTCTTCCAACTCTTAGGAATAGCAGCATCTATGAACCGAGGACATTAAGCCAGAAAAAGAGGAGACTTAAGTGGGGAAAAGGGATGGGAGCTGTTTTTAAATTCTTGAAGGACGGTGTATGGGAAAGCAGAGTAGACTTGTTCTATGTGGTGCCAGAGGTCACGTGTTATTGCTGGCCTTGTATCCCTGGAGGGGGGCATATCAACACCAGAATGAAGACCTTCCTGAGAGGTTGGAATAAATGGTTAACTTCTCTTCAAATGAGGATATTCAGGGGTGGTGAAGTAAAATTTGGACTTTAGGAACTGAGGAAGATCAGTGGGGGAATTATTTGGGAGCAGATCACATCATGAAGGGCTGCCACGAGGCAGACAGGTGACTCAGTGGATGGATGGATGGATGGATGGATGGGCCTAGATTCAGAAAGACCTGAGTTCAAATCCAGTATTAGACATTTACTTGCTGTGTGACACTGGGCAAATCACTTAACCTCTGTTTGTCTGCATTTCTTCCACCGCAAAACAGTACTACATCTCAGGTTCATTGTGAAAAGCAAATGAGGTAATATTTGTAAAAAGTGCTTAGCACGGTTCCTGGTACATAGTGTTTTTGTTCGGTTGTTTCGGTCTTGTTTGACTCTTTGAGACCCCATTAGTGGTTTGCCATTTCCTTCTCCAGTCCATTTTACAGATGAGGAAACTGAATACACAGTAGGTGCTATATAGATGCTCCTTCCCTTCCCTATCCCTATCCCTATACCTCAAGGGTCACCCTGCTAGGTACTTTGCTGAGGCTCTCATATGATTAGATAACTGCTTGTCTCCAAGGTTCATTTAGGACTCTACATGTTCCCTTCTAACATAATAGATTATAACATTGTATGTGTCCATACGAACTTCAGAAATGACGGGTGTTATAGGATGTGTGGCGTTAGGTAGGAGTCCTCTAATAGGAATCAAGGCTTAGGTACAGGCAGCAGTGATAAAATGGGACCCCAGGTAGAAGTGCACCAATCCCCCACAACTCTCTGCTTACAGATTTATTTCTCTATTAATGCTATCTCTGGGCCAAAAAGCAGCCTAGGATATGTTGCTGTTTGGTTTTTCAGTCGTGTCCGACTCTTTGTGACCCCATGGACTGTACGTGTCAATACTGTCCATGGGGTTTTCTTGGCCAAGATATTGGAGTTTTTTTTTTTTTTTGCTCTTTCCTTCTCCAGCACCTTTTATAGTTGAGGAAAGTGAGGCAAACAGGGTTAAGTGACTTGTCCAGGGTCACACAGCTGGTAAGTGTCTGAGGTTACATTTGAGCTCAGGTCTTCCCAACTGCAGCGCCAGTGCTCTATCCACTGAGCCATCTAGCTGCCTCTAGGATATGCTTGGAAATATTTTCTCAGAAATGACCCAACATTACAGAAGCATTCTCTGACTGGGGAAGAACCTCTTCTCACTTTAGATTAGCTTCCTCTTTCAATCCTAAACCACACACTTATAGAGCTGGACAAAAATCATAGTTAATGGCCGTGTACTTTAATAGCTGTATCAGATAACATAAAAATAGAAATAGACATTAAAACAAGGTACAGCAGGCTACAATATGATTTGGAACCAGGACACTGGGGACTGTTCTTTCCTCCTTCTCGCTACCCCTCATCTTCACTGGTAGAAGGGTAGAAATGGGAAGAAATGTGGGTAGATAAGTAAAATAGAATGGGGTTTCCCTGGACAAGCCCAGGAACTGTGAACTGGACTTTGGCTATCTCACTAAATATATGTGTATGCTGATTCGGCTTAAATTGCTCTGTTCAGTCCCAGTCTGCCCACGGCATTTGCTCCCCACTCTTTCACCGTGGTGTTCACCACCTTCCTTCTGCTCCTGTTTTGGTCCTTTCCATTTCTTCCTATCTTCAGTATCAGTGGGCTCACACACTCACCCCAAGAAACATGGAACTGGACTGGTGCTAGGTTCCCCTCATTCTCTGTCTCTCCGCTGTGGCTTCCCCTCCAGCTTCTCTGCCTTCCATCTTCAATGCCCCAAAGTCATGGAATCTTGGGGACCTCTGGGTAAATGTGTGCGTGTCTGCTCTCCAAACTGCTATACCACTAGGTCTCCACGGTAACATCTCTGGGATAAGAGGAGCAACCTTCTCAGGATCCTAAGATTCTAGAGTTGGGAAGGGACCTAGTCCTAATTTCGTTAAGGAGATGATTTACTCAAGGTCACGCAACTGGCAAATAGGAGAGCTGAGATTTGAACACAGGTCCTCCGTTCTCAAAACCAATGTGCTTTCCAGGATTCACATCCTTTAGTTAGAGATCCCACAAGACTTGGTCTGTACGAGCATGTGTAGAGGTATAGGCTTGTGTGTGTGTGTGTGTGTGTATGTGTGTGTGCGTGTGTGCGCGTGCACGCATGCCTGTCCAGCTATAGCTACATGATACTGGCTAATTTTACACCTGGCTAATTTTAGTTTAAGAAAAAAATGATTAGTCAGTTCAGTGAGAGAGTCAAATCTTGTTGCTTTTATTCAGTCTTTCATAGGATTCATCTCCCTGTCTCTCTAAGTGTGAAGGTGTCCTTGTAGCCTAGGCTTCAGCGAGGAGGGGGTGGGTACTTTTCGACTTGCTCTCATTTCTTCTCTGCCTCTTGGAGCTGAGCTCAAGGAGCTTGTCCAGACATCAGACAACTTCCTTCCCGTCCTCTCTCTTTGTCTTGTGTTCTGATGTCTGGGTTCTCGGAAGTGGGGACCACTTGGCAGCTCCAAATCTTAGAAGGCTCTTTCTTGGCTGGATGTCAGCTCCATCTGTGGCCATTAAAACCTCAAGCCTTTCAGCCACTGCCTTCTGGACCTCTGGCTGGTGAAGTGTTGACTGCCTCATCGTTGCACGAACAACATTTGGATTATTATTCCTTTGGCTTTGCTGAATTGATGGTTTAAAAATCAGACCGAGCAATGGCTGCCGGTCTGATTCTGAAATATCAAAAACTCCCTGAAATGGACTAGACAGGTCAAGTGATGAGGGCAGTTGATAAATAATAAAGTAATTAAGGCCAGGAGGTGAGAAGACAGGGGCTGGGAGGCCAGGCTCTTCTGGATATTTCATCCGCTCTTTCCCCAGGGGAGGCCTCTCTTTCAAAATAGTCAGCAGGCCTGGCAGGTACCTTACATGCTCAGGGAGCTTTCTCAGAGTTTTCAGGGGCTGTTTGCCGGAGGCTTTAAAAGAAAGAAGACACATCAAAGGCGAGTGAATCCCTTTTCTGCCGTTGCTATGGTAGCAGCTGCAGCTCAGAGGAATTTCACGTTTTCTCCAACATAACTTCTGATCCCCGGTTCCTAGGTGCATGCACAAGCATGTATGGAACACACATGTACCGGTTAAAATCCCTAAGAAAACATGTGGACCTGCTGGCACCGGAACTGGGAGAGTGCTGGGCAGGGAGTCGGAAGAGCTGGAGTCTAGTTTGAGCCCCGAGACCTTGGCAGCTTGGTGACACGGCACTGGACTTGGAATCAGAAAATCCAAGTTCTCAATCCAGCCTCAGTCACATACTAGCTTTGTGACCCTGTGAAAGTCACTTAACTTCTTGATGCCTCAGTCTCCCCATCTGTAAAAGAAAAGAGCTGGGCTCTGTGACCTCTGGGGTCCCTTCTAGCTCTAAGGCTATGATGTTATGACCTTGGGCAAGTCATGAGGGTCTTAGTTTCTTCTTCTGTAAAATGGGGTTAATAAATTTGTCTACTACCCACCTCAACTGGCTTGGTATGAGGATGAAATGAGAAAATATATGTAAGGTATTTTGTAAGCCTAAAAATGCATTTACATAAAACTCTTCACAAATATTATTTCATTTGATCCTGACAACAACCCTGGAAGGTAGGTGCTATTATTTATTCTCATTTTACAGTTGAGGAAACTGAGGAAGACAGAGATTAAGTGACTTGCTCAGGGTCACCCAGCTAGTTAGTGTCCAAGGCTGGATTTGAACTCAGGTCTTCCTGACTCCAGATCTAGTGTTCTGTGCTACCTAAAGGCTTTCAAAGAGAAAGTATTAACCAGTAGAAGTAAAACTCCTTGAAGGCAGAGACTGTTCCTGTCTTAGTTTGATCAGCTTTGCATCCTAAGCAGGTGTCTACCATGCAGATGTCGAAATCATATATGACACCTTGAAAGTCATGACTGTTCTAGGATACTCTGCTAACGAACACTGATAGAAATAAGCACTGAACCTCTGATTTCATTGGTGTAGGGAACTCTCAGGTGAGGAAACCTCCTCTACTTTCTTTACTGAAATTTAAAGTCTTAGAGGGGGCAGCTGGGTGGCACAGCAGATAGAATGGCAGCCCTGGAGTCAGGAGGACTTGAGTTCAAATCCAGCCTCAGATGCTTACTAGCTGTATGACCCTGGGCAAGTCACTTAACCCTATTTGCTTCGGTTTCCTCATCTGTAAAATGAGAAGGAAATGGCAAAGCACTCCAGTATCTTGCCAAGAAAACCCCAAATGGGGCCATGAGGAGTCAGACACAACTGAAATGACTGAACAGCAAAATAGCATTAGAGAGTAGCTTAGAACACTGAGGAGTTAAGGGACTTGCCAGGCAGTATGTATCAGCAGCAGAACCTGAAAGCTAAGACTAGCTCTCCATCCACTCTCCCAAGCTGCATCTTAAAGCAAGTCGTAGCACAGGGGGATGCAGATTTATCAAAGGTGTCCATCACTGGCATAGAGAAGATCTAGCCCAGAATCCAAGCTGAAGAAGGGTTCCTTTTGGTTGGTAAAGTTTTCTGATTCCTCCTGTTTACAGATGGCATTTAGCTGATTACACCAGCCTCTCCCAAAACATTGGTAGAGCCTCCTCTCTGAGAATCACGATCATTCAAAAACAAAGTTGGCCTAACTATTCACACAAGAACAACTAACTGGATGAAGTTATCCACAGTCTTAGACCAGTGATTCCCAGTTTTTCGGGTCTCAAGACCCCTTTACATTCAAAAATTATTTAAGGAGCTTTTGGTTTTGTGGGTTATATCTATTGGTATTGACCGTGTTAGAAATTAAAATATCTTAGTATCATTATGAAAATGGTTTTGACCCCTTAGGCTTCCAAAATGGATGAGATTAGAGATCTATCAGTGTTCTAGAGTGTTCCCAGTAGATAATAGGAACAATAAGTTGAATATAGTGGGCACTTAATAAGCCTTTTTTGGGATTGCATTAAACTGGACTATTCCTCCAATAAAGTCCTGCTCTGATGCCATATTGTGCATGGAGAAGAGACCTAGGTTCTCTACTAGTGGAAGCACAAAGTTTGCCAAGCCAGGAAGGCTTCTAGCACAGGCCTGGCAACAGACAATGAGTCTGTTGTCCAAAAGACCAACCCAGTCCAATTCAGAGAGGTCTATTGCTAGAATATTAGCTGGCAGGTAATGAAATTTTTTGTCTACATTAATTTATCCACTAAGGCATGGAAGAGTTGCAGGCTGCGTAGGTGGGAAGTAGTCACATTGATAAGACCATCTTTGAAGAACTCAGATACAAATCCATTGGAGCAGTGGTTTCATTGATTAGGAAGTCTCCTCCAGTGATGCAGATCACAGCCCATCTATCCCTGTGCCTCCTGGGTGACTCTTGTCTGTGTCCTCCCAACATGTTGGCCACCTTCCTTTCTTTCTCTTGACATTACAAGGGTACCAATGGATAGTATGTGCTGGCCGTCTATCCCTTGTCATATGATCAGGCCATATTCTCTTCCTAGAATACATTTCTATGTATGATATGTGATGATACCTAACATGTATGATGATATCTTTCATTTTGACTCCTGGTCTCCTCCCCACCAGGAAATCCCTCACTGGCACTATATTGTAACCCACTTGCACCTCCCAAATGCCTCTCCGTTGTTTTCTGAGGGTTATTCATTTTCATTTCTTCAAAGACTGCTGTATTCCATGTCTGGGCCATGTGGCAATATGAAAAGAAGGTTGGTATTAAAAAGATGGGCCTTGCTTCCAAAAGAGGTATAGGGTCACTAAAGGAATTTTGCAATTCAGCCCATTCTTCTGATTCAACTCTGATCCCAGTTCATTGTCCATTTGTATTCTCTTACCCAGATATGCTGTTAGTTTATCAGTCAGCCAACAAACATTTATGAAGCCCTTATTATGTGCCAGGCACTGTGCTAAGACTGGAGATTCAAAAAAAGGCACTCCTACACACAGCCTTGCCCAATGTGAGCACACTGGCCCTGCTCTCATGGACCGTACATTTTAACAGAGAGAAAAAAAATCAAATGCAAGATATATACAATGAATCTGAAAGGGGAAGGCGTTGGCAAGCAAGGGCATCAGGAAATGTCTACTGCAAAATCTGGGATTTGAACTGAGTTAGACAACCTCTAGGGAGCAGCAAAGTGGGCTCAGTGGTTAGGGTGCTGGGCCTGGAGTCAGGAAAACTCATCTTACTGAGTTCAAATCTGGCCTCAGACAAGTACTAGCTGTGTGACCCTGGGCAAGTCCTTTAACCTTGCCTCAGTTTCCTCATCTGTAAAATGAACCGGAGAAGGAAATGGCAAACCACTCCAGTATCTTTGCCAAGAAAACCCAAATGGGGTCAACGAGAGGCAGACATGACTGAACAATAGATAAGCTCTATTTGTTATTTGCCCCAAAGCATGACATAATCTGGGCAGTAGATATTCATCTACTTAGTCATCTACTGTGGCTTGGTCAACCAGGCCGAACTCTTTTCAGTGGTGACACATGCCTCTAAGGTTCCATGACTCAATGCAACCGGTGTGTCCTGTGTGCACAGGAGCATATGTAGAACTTCGCCATATTGTTATTAATTTTGTTGGAGAAATAATGAAATTGGTGCTGATTGAAAGAACAGAAGTATACAGGTTATTATGTCGGAACACATATGTACATATGTGGGAGACGCAGGAGTGCCCTGCTGGTACCTAACTGGGGATGCAGAGGAGAAGCAGGGTAAGTCAGGTCCATGAATACTTGTTAAGTACATGGTGGTCAGCTTTAGACAAGGCTGTGTGTAGGAGCGGGAAACAAAATAGGAAATGATAATAAACATGATAAAGAAACAATATTGGAAATGATCCGTTTCCTTGATTAGCCTATTAATCTATTTGGTGAAACAAGGATCATGTACCTATTCATTAGAGAACAATTGGGAAATTAAGAAGAAGAATAGCTAGCATTTATATAGTATTTGAAGGTTGAAGTGCTTTATAAATATTATATTTTATCCTTACAGCAGCTCTAGGAGGTAAGCGCTCTTATTCTCATTTCACAGAGGAAGAAAACTGAGGCTGACATAGGTGAAGTGACTTGCCTAGAGTTGCATAGCTACTGAGTGACTAAAGCTGGATTTGAACTCAGGTTTCCCTGGCTCCGAATCCCAACACTCTATCTCCTGTACCACCTAGCTCTCATTTAATCAAATGTTATTGTTTGGTACAGAAAATGGTGGTAGGTGAAATTGGCCATAGAGGTTGGTGAGAGTGGGCAGATGAGTGAAGGGGACTTGAACTAGGGCCTCAGATGGGTAGAGAGGAAAGGAAAGGGCATTCCAA
This sequence comes from Trichosurus vulpecula, assembly GCF_011100635.1. Classification (NCBI taxonomy): domain Eukaryota; kingdom Metazoa; phylum Chordata; class Mammalia; order Diprotodontia; family Phalangeridae; genus Trichosurus; species Trichosurus vulpecula. Next base: position 302,084,800 of record NC_050575.1, read on the forward strand.
GCAAAGGAATGAGGGTAGCTGATCATGTGGACCGGGAGGCAGGGCTGTGCTGGTGCCAGCTCTGAGTCAATTGTTAAATTTTCAAAGTGAACACTTACATCTCAGAAATCAATAAAGGCAAATGCTTCAAATCAGGGCTTAATTTATTGTTGTGTTGATTGTCTAGACCTAAGAAGGTGATGGGGAAAATGTTGATAATGGAGATTAAATTGAGAAGTGTGTCATGCTTTGGAAAGCTGGTTGTTAAACATTTATCAGCACATCCCTACTGAGAGGTCTAGGGATAAGCCCAGTCTGACTTGAGTGGAGTGTTTGTATTGGAGGGAAGTGGGAAACTAAGTAAGTAGATAGGATAGACTAGAACCTGACCTGGAAGACCAGGGTGAAGAATGTCTACTTAATCTCATAGATAATATTGAGTTGCTCAAAGTGGGTGCTTTATTAATGTTTGTAGGCTGAATGAACAAATGAATGAACTTGGGGTTCTCAAGCAGAGAAGAGACATGATTAAAATGCTTCATTGTTGTGCAGTTGTATGCGAGTCTTTGTGCCCCCATTTGGGATTTTCTTGGCAAAGATGCTAGAGTGGTTTGCCATTTCCTTCTCCATCTCATATTACAGATGAGGAAACTGAAGCAAACAGGGTTAAATAACTTGCCCAAGGTCACACAGCTAGTAAGTGTCTGAGGCTGGATTTGAACTCAGTTCTTCCTGACCCCAGGCTCTGTGTTCTATCAACTGTGCCGCCTAGCTGCCCCAGTTAAAATACTACTTACCTTCTTATTCAAAAGCCCTATGCCTGTGGATACCCTTCCCTTATTTCTCCAACCCGAATGCTACCTTAACCGTTCCTTTTGGTACTTGGGACACATGGGGCAGCCTTTGTCGTTCAGATTTCCCGAGGATTGAATGTCTGAAAAGTGAGATTAAAACATCTAATCCAGGTACTTCACTTGACAGTATACTGTAAAAACAAATGCTCTATTAAAATAACACTACGAATTAGTTAAGATGGAAATATACACAGATATATTAATTTGTGACAAGATGAAAAAGAAATAGGATACAGGGACACTCTACTTAACCTTATTAATCATTTCATGAACATTTCCCTAGTGTGTCCTTTTTTCCTATGCAATCCTTCCAGGAGATTTTGGCTCTTTTCTTCCTTTTACCTCATTGTATGCTCTAACTGGAAAAGCCACAGAATTTTCACAGGTAATGTCCCTTGTCACACTGCCCACCCTCCCCTAATTCCCTCTGCCTCCCTCAACTCTAATGGATAGAGTGCTGGGTGCCATGAATTCGAATCCTGCCTTTGACATCTATAGGAGTGTGACCCTTGGGTTTCCTCATATGTTAAACAGAGAAAATGATAGCTCCCTCCCCCCCATCCCTCAGGGTTGTTATGAGGATTAAATGAGATAATCTGTGTAAAATTCTTTATAAATCTTAAAGTGCTATATAAATATTAATTATTATTTCTCACCCTCCCTTCCAATGAGGATTTCATTTACCTGGGAGGCCAAGAGGCAAAGTCAGCCTTAAAACTAGGAAGACCTGAGTTTAAGTTCTACCTTTCTCCCTCCCCTTCTGTGCTGCCGGTTTCCACCCCCCACCCCACCCTCCCATACCCTGGCTGTGTGACCCAAAGCAAATCCAATTACCTGGGACTTCTCTCTTGCTTACCTGGAAGGCTAAGGAATTGGGTTCCTTCTCTTCTTTCTCTTTTTGCTACTCACTATTTTCTGTTTTCCCTTCCTTTCCGATAAATAGGTCTTTATAATATACGTTAAATACTGTGAAGTTTTATAAGCTCTGGAAACCCCTTTCTTGAAGGGCCTTTGTAGGTCACCACCCCCACTACCCCAATTCTGAACACATTGAAATATATTTGGAACAGAACTGTTATCAAACACACTGTTTACTAAATTAAACTTTTAGCAAAGTATTTGAATGAGTTTGATTTGGGCCAAGGTCTCTTAAAATATGGATGGAGGCCCTGTTGTGGAGGGGACCCTAGTCATGTTCACTACTACTGAGTGGCAGGAGTATGCTGGAGCCAACTCCTGAAAGCTGTTGGTTAGATTTTCCAGTGTGAGCATTTACACCTCAGAAATAGGCAACTGCTACAAATCAGAACTTAATTTATTGTTTTGTTTATTGTCTAGACTTAAGAAAGTGATGCAGAAAATATTAATAATGCAGATTAAACTTAAAAGTGTGTCATCACATTTTTTCCCCCAAGAACCAATTGTTACCAGCACACTCCTGTAACTGATGAGTTTTTCCACAAGGTGCCTGAATCTGCTGCATGAAGGCAATCTCTTTAAATATGATACTGGACAGAGAGGAGAAAATGGTTCCCCGCCCCCCTCCCCCCCAATAGAGTCCTACCAGTGGAATTTTTCCTTCAAAAACCTTTAAAGATTTGTGGCCAAGAAAGGGTTAAGCTAATTGGGACTGTGTTTCCCTAAGGCCAGTGTAGGGGACAGGGAAATGGATTAAGGGACAGTTTCTCCGAGTGTGATATTATTCTCACCAAAGGGTGAAATCCCCTAGGGCCTTTGACCAATTATCTGAAGCTACCGGTCAGGGAAAAGAGATTCTTTTTTCTAGAAGTAAGCATCTTTATACTTCTGAGTATTATATTAAATTGCCTTATGGTTTGGTTTTTTTTTTTTTGCCTAGAACAATACTGCAACTTTGCTGCGGTATTTTTGGTTCTAAGTTTCTAATTTGGACTGGAGAATTTTATGCTCATCAATACACGCTACACAAAGTTTGCTATTTGCTCTCATTGAACTGAAACTCCTTCCATGGGCCAACTACAGTTAAGCCATTTATGCTGAAATGGTTCCTCTCCTCCAGCAACCTAAGTGCTCCCAAAGCACCAGCCAAAATTGGACTACGGGGATGCTGTGAGTCCAGAGGCACTGCAGGGGTGTGGGTAATGTGCTGAACTCGACGTTGGGCAGAACTGGGTTAAAATCCTGCCTCTGGCATTTACTAACTACGTGACCCTGGTCAAGTCACTTTAACTCTGAGACTGTTTCCTTATCTATCAAATGGGGGCCGCTAAGGAGAAAGCCTATTTCACGGGGTGTTAGGGAGAAATAGACTGCATGTGCCAGGGGCTTCATGAGCTTTAAAGAGCTATAGAAATGCTCTTATTACTACTATAAATACTATTAATAGTGGTTATTATTACCACAATATAGGGGAAAGGGCGTTGAACCTTGGAGTCAGAAGATTTGGGGTTCAAATCCTGGTGGGTAATGTTGGGCAGATCACTTCAGGTTGCTGACTTCAATTTTCTTCTCTTTAAAAGGGGGTGGTTGGAATGAGATAATGTTCCAGCTCTCTTCCAGCTCAGACATTCTGTTGAATAGATAGTGCTGAAAGTGTGAAAGCTGTGGACTGGATCGACCCTCCTCAGGATCAATTTCTCTTTGAAAAAAAAAAAACCAACAGCGATTTTATTTTGTAATCAAAGCTGCCACATACATTTTTCAAACATTCTCAAACATGCATATATATACACAATACACATGGATAGATACAAATACATATGCATACATACATAGACACACATGTACATATATACATTCATGTACATGTACACATGCATATGTACTCATACATACACATGTATGTTTTTTCCTTCCTTCCTCTGGGCCTCATGGAGCAGGTATCTGATTTTAAATGAGAAGAAGGATAGCAGGCCTCATTTCTCCTAGATCTAGTGCTGGGGGGAATTTTATAAGCCATAAGGAAACTGAGGCAGTTTCCAGGGAAAGTTAAGTGACTTGCCCAAGGCAAGTAAGCATCGGGGCGGATCTGAACTCGGGCCCTCTGACACTCCAGAGGAAATGCTTTTCCCACTGCATCCATGCCTTCCTTAGTGCTTAAGAGATAATTACATTTATGTGTCCTAGCTGGAAAGGACCTCAGAGACCTTCTAGTCCCAATCCTCTTACTGGGTGTATGAGGAAAATGAAGCCTAGGAAGGGCAGGATTTGATTAAGCCCAGGTTGGGATCAATTACTCTAGAATCAGGGATCATTCTACTGTAGCAAGCTGTGTATCTGTCTCTCTATATATACACATACATAGTATACTACATACACATATACATATGTATCTATACAGATGGGTGAATTACAAAGGGATTCATATATATATTTGTGGTTTTGAATCCCTTTTTCTCTATTTGCCTCTCTGTCTCTTCTCTCCCTCTCTCTCTCTCTCTCTCTCTCCTCTGTCTCTTCTCTCTCTGTCCATCTCTCCCCCCATCTTTTTTCTATCCCTCTCTTCTTTTCTTCTTTCACTCTCTTCTCTCTTTCTCCCTCTCTCTCTCCTCTTCCCTCTGCTCCCAACACACACTCTTAATTGTTAAACAACCACTCAGTCTCCTTATGTGATTTTAGATATCTGCCCTCTTTAGGATGTGGGGCTACATAGATAAAGCATTTATTAAGCCTTGATTATATGCCCAGCACTGTGCTAAGCCTTAGGGATACAAAGACAAGCCAGCAAGATAGTCTCTGCCTTCAAGAGGTTTCCATTCTAATGGAGGAAGAGAAAATAGGGGGTAGGGAGGATACTCGCAGTGGCCTGGTGAACAGATGGTAAGGCTGGAGCTTGGTGACCTATAGACAGTAACTCAGGGGGAAGTGCCTTGGACTGCAGATCCAGAGACATACCTCCACTCATTTAAATGTCATCTCCCTCCCTTCTCGTTTACATATAGCAGGATGGTTGATGGATGGGGGGAAGATTTATTTAAACATATATCCATACACATGTATGTATATATATGTGTGTGTATACACACACACACACACACACACACACACACACATATATATATGTATAGAAAGAGAGAGAGAGAGAGAGAGAGAGATTTATGTAACACCCTAAGGTTTGCAAAGTACTTGATGCTGTCACCTTGTTAATGGGGCCAGGCTGATTAACTTTCCAAGTCAGTTGGAGACCCATTTTGAGGAAATGTGCTGACTTGGTGGTGGTGTCTGTGTAGGCTGAAGATTGGAAAATCCTCAGCAGTCCTCTGCATGCTTCCAACCTGCCAGGTGTTTGGCTTCCTATGGACCCAGCTTCGGACTGGAGGAAGGGAGGGGACCAAACATGGCCCCCATGAAGAAGCTGGGTAATGCATTCCCCATCCTTCCGTTTCTCCACACTCACTTTTTTTTTTTTTGCATTTTTTCAGTGAAGGAGACAAACCATATTCCTGAGGTCGTCTTTTCTCTCACTGCACCTCCTCCTTCCCTTCTTCTTCTTAATCTCCCTTTAGGGTTTCATTTTTCCTTAAGAAACCTTCTGTTTGATTAATTTATGGCACAATGGCTGAGGCTGCAGCAAGCATGCATCTACCCCAATGGGGCCAGTGCGCTTCTCAGACAGCCATATTCTAGGATGTAACATGGGGTGCTTTTACTTGTAAGAAAAGGAGGACAGTGAGAAGGGGGAGAGGGGGAAAGAAGCTGGAAGGGGACAGAGGGAGTATTCAACTCTTTCCTTTGGAGTCCTCAAGGAAGCAGAAAGAAGGGGCTCTGCCACTCATTAGATGGGAGTTCTTGACCTGGGGTCTGTGAACTTAAAAAAAAGTTTTTTGGATAACTGTATTTTAATATAGTTAGTTTCTTTTGCAATCTCATATATTTTATTTTATGTATTTAAAAACATTTTGAGAAGGGGTCCAATCAGCTTCATCAGCCTGCCAAAAGGGTCCATGACACATGGAAAGTTAGGCTAAGAAGCCCAGCCTGCAGTAGAGCATGCTAAAGGCTTGGGACCTCTGTGGAGCTGCATGAACACTAATTTTTCCACCTCTGCAGGAGAGAAAATCCACAGACAGGCATCTGGGCTACAGGCAGCTCTTCCTTCCGTTCAAGTTCAGAAGTTGTATTTCTGCATTTTTCTTAGCATCATTTCTGCATTTTCCTGAACTTCAGTAGATAAAGATGATACTCTATTTAACGAGGTAGGGGCTTCTGAGAGAAGTAGTGTACGCCTTCCTGTCCCCTCCCCCCAACAAGAGTAAGAAATAGCCAAGGAATCTTTAGCTTCCAATGTGGAATGAAATGCACTGAGAGTGCAGAAATTTGGGTGCGTACTAGTGGTGTACATGACTATATCCAGTAATCCTTCCTTACTGTGAAAGAGCCTTAAATCAACTCAACCAAATACCAGTTGTGTGAAGAGCCCTTGTATCTGGACTACGGGGAGATACTTGTTTTAGTTAACATGGTTGCTGCCCTCTTGGAGTTTACAGTCTGGTGGGGGATGAAGACCCCAATTTAGATAAATATACTTGATGTGTGCATTAGAATGGCACTTAGTCAACAAGCATTTTGTGCTAAGTTCTGAGGATACAAAGAAAGGCAAAAGATAGTCTCTGCCCTCAAGAAGTTCGAAATCTAAATAAGAGCCATTCTCCAGTTGATAAATGATCAAAAGGTATCATCAGTTTTCCGATGAAGTGATCAAAGCTATCTACAGCCGTACAAAAAAATGCTCTAACTCACTGTTGATTAGAGAAATGCAAATTAAAACAATTCTGAGCTACTACCTTATAGCTATTAGATTGGCTAATAGGACAGAAAAGAAAAATGATAAATGTTGGAGGGGATATGGGAAAAATGAGACATTAATGAACTGTTGGTAGAGTTGTGAACTGATTCAACAATTCTGTAGAGCAATTTGGAACTATGCCCAGAGGGCTTTAAAACCATGCACATCCCTTTGCCCTAGCAATACCACTACTAGGCGTGTATCACAAAAGAAATAAAAAAGAAATAAAAAAAGAAAAGGACCTATATGTACAAAAATATTTATAGCAGCTCTTTTCTAGTGGTGAAGATTGGAAATTGAGGGGATGCCCATCAATTGGGTAATGGCTGAACAAGTTGTGGTATGTGATTATGAGGGAATACTATTGTGATATAAAAATGATGAGCAGGATACTCTCAGAAAAACCTAGAAAGACTAACACGAGCTGATGTAAAATGGAATGTACTATGTGCCAAGTACCAACAATATTGTGAGATGACTGGCTGTGGAATGACTTAGCTTTTCTGAGCAATACAGTGATCCAAGACAACTCTGAAAGACTATCCATTCCCAGAGAAAGAACTGGTGGTGTCTGATTGAAGCATACTTTTTTAAACTTTCTTTTTCTTGAGGTTTGGTTGTTTTGGGTTTTTTTTGGTGGGGGGTCTATATTTTTTTTTCACAACATGACTAATATGGAAATATTTTGCATGAGTACACATATATAACCTATATCAAATTGCTTGCCTTGTCAGTGTAGGGTGGGGAGGGACAAAGGAGAGAACTTGGAACTTGAAGTTTTAAAAGCGAATGTTAAAAATTTTTTTACATGGAACTAGGGAAAAATAAAATACAAAATAAATTTTAAAAAATTATTGATTTTATTCTGAACTTAAGAAATAAACAAGTATTTCCATAACATACATGATTGCCCATGCAAATCTATTATGAACAACTTGCTAGTGTTTTTAAATATATAATAAAGTTATCATGTAACTTAAAAAAAAGAAGTTCACAGTCTAATGACAAAGAACAAAGTGAATGGGAGGGAGTGGGAAGGGTGAGAGTGGGGAGGTGAGGTTGGGTGTTGCTGGGGTTTAGGTTGGCTTTAGAGTTGGAAATAGGAATTCAAAGGAAGAGAAAAATGAAGGACATTCCAGGGAGATAGAAAAGTAGCAAAGGCCTGGGATGGGGGGACCAGCAGGGGACAGGTGGGTTTGGGCTGGACCATAGAAGTACCCTGTGGGAGTAGCACAGAAAAGATTGGAAAGATAGGAAGGTACTAACAATTTGTAGAGGGCCTTGGATGCCCTCTAAGATCTACGCTTCTATGAATAGTATCAAAACAAAGTAATTTTATACCTGACATTTAAAATTATTTTCTTTTTCCAGTGCCTTTCTTTTCTATTTCTGTCCTCTTTCCTTATTCTTTTGTTTTCTCCCTCTCTCTTTATTAAGTCATTTGAGTTTCTCTGCTGTCAGTCAGCTCCCATTTTAAAAAAAGCAAATATTACCTTTTTTTTGTAGTGGTACTCCAGGGTTTGCTGGTTGGCTTTATCCTCTGATGGTGTTTCCCCCTTTGTCTCAAAGGGGCAAATTATTTTTCACTGCCCCTTGCTGGCTTCTAGTATCATTCAGAGCAAAGATCATAAGGGGAAAAGGCAGGCTTCCTCTCAGAAAGAAAAATGCAGCTAACAGAAAGGCAATTGGATCTTGTGGAGAGAGGGCTATGTTTGGAGTCAGATGACCTGGACTGAGTCCTGCCTGTGCCACAGGTTAACTTTGTGACCTTGGATAGACCACTCGTTAAATGCTCTGCACCTCAGTTTTAACATTGGTGAAATGAAGGGATCAGATAAGAGATACTTCTAAGATCCCTTCCAATTTGATATTGATGATAAAGAACAACCTGCCTCCATCAACTGATTTGATGTCAAGACTCCTCTTCCCCACCAAGTCTTCCTCTGTTTCCTTCTCTGCTACATGAAATCCCTTAAATACTTATCCTGTTGGATCTTGCGCCCTCGTTAGTATTTTGGGCCTCTTCTTTAAAAACCAATCACACAAGCATGTGTAATACCTATTGCCATAATCAGATACCAGATGACAACACCCTCCCCACCCTTAATATTCTATGAATTGCTGAGAACATCATATTGTGCTCAATCTTCAGGTAATGAATGAGCCTCCCGGTCCTTAGCCAGGTTGGACTTTGGAGGACAGACACACAGTCTGCCACCAGGCCGTGCTTGGTGGGACCTGCCAGAGCTTTGCTATATTTGGGCAACTTGCATAAGTTTGTAGCACCAGGGTCACCTCCATGCCACGATGAGGCATCGCAGAAGGATGCCAGAGACACACATTATTCAAGATAAGCAACAATGAAAGCGCTTTTCTCACATCTTCTATATTAGGTCTACACTTGCCCAAGGAAGCAGTAAACCTTTCTTCCTTGTTCCAAGCCTTTTGAGAACACTTTTTGGTTTTTGGTGTTGCTCTATTGCAGCCTGTATTTGCAAAGGAAGTGATACACCTTGTTCAGATGCTGAAACCTACCGGGGGCCATTCAAAATCATGGGTATGCCTAGAGCTGACTTCAGTTCAATTCGACAAATGTTTTGTTGGGCACCAACTGTTAGAAAAAGGAAGAAGGAAGGCTTGAGTGAATAATTGTTTGGGGTGGAGGAGAGAAGAAATTATTTATATATGGAAGTTCAGAAACAGGAGGGATAATGCCTTATATTCTATTTTATTTCAACTAAGCTTACCTAAGTGGAGGCAAGTTAGATTCAAAGAATAGGTTCTTAAAGGCCCAAAGGTTGAATGATACTTTCTGGTGGGCTCTTTGTTCTGTTTCTTCTGTTTAACAAGTCAGGGGTAATTTTTCACATACTTTGCTAAAAGCCTTTTTTCAAAGGGCCTTGTTGTTCAGTTATTTTGGTCACATCCAACTCTTCATGGCCTCATTTGGAGTTTTCTTGGCAAAGATACTGGAATGGTTTGCCATTTGCTTCTCTGGCTCATTTTGCAGATAAGGAAACTGAGGCAAACAGGGTTAAGTGACTTACTCATAGTCACACAGCTAGCAAGTGTCTTAGGCTAGATTTGAACTCAGATCTTCCTGACTGCAGGCCCAGCGCTCTATCCACTGCACCACCTAGCTGCCCTCAAAGGGCCTTGCTGCTTTCATTAAACCTCGGTGGTCCTGGTCTTTTGGATAGAGTTGACCTGACCACTTGCAGATAAGGGCATTTTCTTACATGGGCCAGAGCAGTTCCACCAGCTGAAATCATGCAAAGCAGCCTCCTTCTGCACTAAGGAGACACATGTATAGATGATGCCCACCCCCACAAGACTCATAAATCCTTTGCTATATTTGGCCAAAAGAGACGAGACTTTAATGACCTTGCTTTTCCCGTTTCATTGAATGTTAAAGATTCCATCTATAATATAGGAATTTTTTTTGGTCATCTCTCTCTTCCAAGTCATAAATATTTGAATAGATTCTGTCTTCAATCTATCTTGCCTGCCAATTGTAGTCGTCAAAGAATGGCCCAAGTTCTAGATTCTTCTTTCCACCAGGTTCTCCTCTCTGTCTATCTCATCACCGACCCTCCTTTACTTGGGTCAGATCCCCAGGGAATGTAAGTTGTTGAGACAGATTGTTTTTTGGTCAGTCGAGACTTGCATTAACGAGTTTTGCTGTTTATGGTTCACTAATGCTGCTGCCATCAGACAGTTGTTCCAGAGTTTGCTGCCTAGGAATCAAGGACTCTAGGACGGCTGCCCTGTGACTCTTTCAGGGAGGATGGGGTGGGATAGAGGTGGAAGGCGGTGTCCCTAATCATTAGCTGGAGTTCTAAAGCGGACGCTGGCTTCCCAGTGTTAATTTCTCACATACCCCTACCCTACAAGATCAAGTAACCCATCATTTAGCGTAAATACGGGGCAGCCATTGTCATAGAATATTAAACCATTATCTCATTTGATCTTCACAACAGCCCCATGAATTAGGTGTTGTTGTTCAGTTGTTTCAGTCTTGTCTGACACTTTGTGACCCCACTCAGGATTTTCTTGGCAGAGATACCGGAGTGGCTTGCCGTTTCCTTCTCTACCTCATTTTACAGATGAGGAAACTGAGGCAAATGGGGTTAAATGACTTGCCCAGGGTCACACAGGTAGTGTCTGAGGTCGGATTTGAACTCAGGTCTTCCTAACTCCAGGCCTGATGCTCTATCTACTGTGCAAGCATTATCATGCCCATTTTACAGAGGAGGAATCGGAAGCTTGGACTGGGTAAGTGAGTTTTCTCAAGGTTGGATGGCCAGTAAGTGAAAGGGCTGGAGGCTGAGCTCAGATTTTCTGATTCCAAATCCAAAGGCCTGTTGGCTGCAAGGTGCTGCTATTGTAGATCTGCCTAGGAAAATATCCATTAAGCAATATTGGTTTAATGAACTGGATGACTTAAAAATGGGGCCAGCCCCTTGGAAGATGGTGAAGTAGGTGAAGGTTGATCCTGGTGTCCTTCTTTCAGGGATCCTCTCCTTCCTCATTGTCCTCCTTGCTCCTCACCCCATTCCTTTAATCCTCAATGTGCTACGTGAGCAGAGCCCCAACTCATCATTCTTGATCCTCAGGACCTCAAGTTCTCCATTTATCCATCCCCCAACCACAATTTAGCTTGTCCCACATCCCATTCTTGCAGTTAGTTGGCACCATTCCAAACCACTCTGGGTTGACATATCCTTATCTAGTCCAACTACTTTATTTTACATTTGGGGAAACTGAGTCCCAGAGAAGTTGCTTAGGGTCACTCACAGGAGCAGTGATGGGATTTGAACTCCAATGCTAGCATTCTTTCTGCTATACCACACTGCCTTCCTCAGGGTCCCTTCTAGTTCTAGGGTTTATGAAAATGTAAACTAAACTGTCTTAATGTATACCTACATAATAGTAAAATGAATGGCAATAAAAAAATCTTTTTTTTTTGTTTAGTTGTGTCTGACTCTCAGTGACCCCACTTGGAGTTTTCTTGGAAAAAATAGTGGAATGGTTTGCCATTTCCTTCTTCAGCTCATTTTACAGATGAGGAAACTGAGGCCAACAAGATTAAGTGACTTGCCCAGGGTGACACAACTAGTAAATGTCTGAGACCAAATTTGAACTCAGGACGTTGAGTCTTCTTGACTTCAGGCCCAGCACTCTGTCCACCATACTACCTAGCTGCCCAACAGAAAATGCATCCAAATAAAAGCTTGTACAATATGAACAAAATATAGGGCTCACCACCCCAAGGCAGCTACGGAAAGTTAATATGTCTTCATCCAAAAGGAAGAAGATTGATAGCTATTCTAAAACTACATGATGAACAGGTTAAAAATTTGTAGACATGCTTCCTGGAAAAAATGGACATCATTTCAGAGAGAAAGGATAGCAGCTAATAACAGGTATATGCTACTGGGTCTTTGGGGTTTAGTTTATATTGGTTTAACACTGGAAAGAGTGTATGAAATGGTTTAGATCTAAGAAACTTAAGGTACTCCATGGACACTATCTACATGATTTATTTTTTTTCAAGTTTGTGAAAAAAAATTTTCCCAGGTAACAAACATTTATTTTCTTTTCCCCCCAATCTTCCCATCCCATTCCCTAATTTGACAATTAAAAAATCAAAATAATAATACCCTCATGACAAATGTGCATAGTCAAGCAAAACAAATTCTCCAGTTGGCTATCTCCAAAAATGTATGTATGTCTCATCCTGCATTTGATGTCAATTACCTCTCTGGAAGGAGATGGGTAGTCTGTTTCATCTTCAGCCACCTAGAATCCTGGTGATCCAGGTGATATCAACCAATAATGTGGTGATAAAGAAGAGTCAGACAAATGGTTGAATCAAGAGATTTGTTTGCAGAATAGGAGGGCGCCATGACCGAGATGTAAGATTAGACCATTACTACCAGAAGCTAGAGAAAGTTTTTTTCTTAAGGAGCCCAGACTTAAAGATCAGTGCAGACTTTTCCAGGAAACAGCAGCCATTGTGCAACATATCACTGCAGATTGCAAACATTCAGCACTTATCAAATACATAGAAAGATCCAACCAAGTAGCCAGAACGATTTCCCAGAGGCTCTCTATTTTTCATATAACAGAATTCCTGTACTACAAATGTAAAGCCCCAAATTTCCTTGAGAATTCAATAAATAAACCGTATTGGAGTATTATTATAAAAAGCATTTACCTGCAATTACTTGGACATAACATTAACCCACAAAAATTTGAGAACATTTTTAATAGATGTCACTATACCAAATGCTCATTCTCTAAGCCAGAAACACAAACTATAGAGACCTAGCAGAAGAAATAAAAAACCAAGTCAGAAAAGGATGATGTAGATATTTTCCTTGTCACTTGACCTGTTACTAGAGTTGTCTTAAAGATTCTTTCACTGAGTTTGTGGAAGACAAGCTTGCATCCCGATATTTTCATTCAATTACAAAAAAAAAATCCCTTTACTCACCTAGCAATACTGCAGAGCATTAAATGAAAGAAGAGAGCAGAAACACTATTTCTATCTGAATTCCATCAAAAAAGATGAGGGAAGTGAGATAATAATAAGAAGGACAATAATAATTGCAACTCATTGGAAATCTCTAAGCAACGGGTGGCCCGTTATGTGTTACTGATGTTGTAGAGGGTACTTTTAGTCAGGCACAGGTTGGGTTGGATGATTTCCAAGGGGCCTTCCAGCTCAGAGGTGGTGAGAGAATGTGATTGCTTATGGTCAATGACAAACCCAATGTATTAGGGGGAAGGGGGAATGGGGAGCAAAGTCATTAGAGCATTTTCCCATGGGCAGAGGCAAGTTTTAAGAGAAATCCCATCCCCTCAACTGTGTTCTGGGATTCTGGCAGATGGCAGGGTAAAGAGAACAAAGTGCCCAGGGACTTGGAAGCACTTAATAAAAAGCCATCAAGTTCAGATAAATAAAACAGTTGGTTTTGTTCACTATCCTAATAACAGAAAGAGATCCCTTATCTCTGTTTGCTCCAAAAACCTTCATCCTGGCTTCTTTTATTTAGAATTAGTCTCTTTCTGGAAGTGGCTGAATAGTGAAGGGAAGCAGGGTACATTTGTGGGCTCCCCCATTCATAAGGTGGTTTCTATAATTGAATTAGATTTTGGAGAAAAACTCTTGAGTGACTAAATAACCTTAAATGCTGACTGAGTGCTAGGATGCACCTCTTCTCTGGAGGGGAATGTTATCTTTTTGTTATCCTTGTTATCTTTTTCTTTAGGGTCATGCCTCCTAAATGGAAGACTCCCTAGAAAACGAGAAAAGTTGGGTTCTATTTCTGATTATGGACACTCTGTGATCTGAGGCAAGTCACTCAGTTTCTCTGAGCTTCAGTTTCTCCCTCTTTCGAATGGGTACAATAAATAATATTTAACAATATCTTCTTACATGTAAATTTCCCTATTGGCTTGTCATTTATCCCAGAATCTAGTTATTTCCTAGTGATAGGTTGTGTTATGGCTTTTTAAAAAAAGGTTTTATTTTGGTAGCTCTCCTAATAAAGTGTTTTGAAATTTTTTAATGTATGTGATTTGGTAGAAAGAGCAGTGACTCTGGACTCAGAGAACAAGCCTGGAAAACCTGCTTCTGAATTACCCATGGGACCCTGGGGTGATCCCCCTAAACTCTTTCAGTTTCTTCATCTGCAAAATGAGGGAGTTTGAATGGATGATTTCTGAGGCCCCTTCACCTCTAAATTTATGATTTTATATTTCTGTGAGCTTGTGGAAATAAAATATATTGGCTCATTTGTAGTTTTGTAAACATTATGGTTACTGTCAGGAAGAACTGCATTCAGATTTGGCCTTAGTTACCAGCTGTGTGACCCTGGACAAGTCACTTAACTCTGTCTGCCTCAGTTTCCTCATCTGTAAAACAGGGATACCAAGAGTACTTACCTCCCAGGGTTGTTTGGGTAGCTAGGTGGCTTAGTGGACAGGTCTGGAGTCAGGAAAACTCATCTTCCTGAGTTCAAATCTGGTGTCAGACACTTACTAGCTGTGTGACCTTGGACAAGTCATCTAACCCTGTTTGCCTCAGTTTCCTCATCTGTAAAATTAGGTAGAGAAGGAAATGGCCAACCACTCCAGTATCTTGGCCAAGAAAACCCCAAATGAGGTCACAAAGAGTCGGACACAACTGAAAGTGACTGGAAAAAACAACCTTAGCTAGTATTATTATTAAGCTCTGTGTCTGGAGTCAGAAAGTGTCGAGTTCAAATCTGGCCTTGGACACTTATTTGTTGTGTGGCCCTAGGCAGTTCATTTAACTTCTATTTACCTCATTTTCTTCATCTGTAAAATGCGGTTAATGATAGAACCTGCCTCACAGGGTTGTTGTAAGGATTAAATGTGATAATAATTATAAAACGCTTAGCACAGTGCCTGATGCGTAGTAGGGCCTATGTAAATGTTAATTATGACTATTATTATTCATCTTTACAATTAGTAAGGCAATTATTAATATTGTTCCCATTTCATAGTCGAGGAAACTGAGCACCAGAGAGGGTAAGTGGATTTCCCAGGGTCACACAATACATGTCTGAGGTTTTTAAACAAGATAGTTTGTAGCTGCAGAATCTGCGTCAACTCCCCTGACCACCTTCTCCCTTTTGGCCCGCCTCCTACAATCATGAACTTTTACCTCTGGAATCAACTACGAACTCCTCCCTTTTGCATTTAAAGCTCTTCACAAGAGCAGGGACTTTGTTTTGCCTTTCTTTGTATACCCAGCACTCAGTACAGTACCTGGCATACAGTAGGTGCTTAATAAATATTTGATGACTGAGAGACTGAGAATTCAGAGATGCGTTGGAGTCAGATATTTTAACTCTCTGGTGAATTCTACTTCCACTCAAGTCTAACAAAGTTGTTGTGGTTTTAAAGTCCCCTCTTGGGATCAAAGCGCTCCTAAAGGGGGCAACACACTGGGGTTGCTGGGGAGTTAACCCCATCTGTCAGATCTATATAATCCATGAGGCTCAGCATCAGTGAAGAGACAAAGTCTAGGTTTTCTCCTCCATATTATGGATCTATACCTTAATTCTAGTAGTTTCCAATTCCTATACTTCCTAGCCTGTCTCTGTCACCATCCCTGCTTTCTTTTCACTGCTTACCTTTTTTCTGGGAAGGATTGCTCTTACCAGGCAACGAGGGCCAACAGGTCACTGGGACAGATGATACATTTTAGGTGGGTTGTCTGTTTTCTAGATAGTTCTGCAGCATCTAATTGTCAGGGTTTCTCAGGTAGCTGTAAGAACTGGTTGGCTCACTTGTCTCTCAACCAACAGTCATTCCCCAGTCATTGCTTCTGGCTGAATTAAGGTTACAGAATTCCATTTACCCTCTTCTCCATGCACCTTCTACCATGGACAGCACTTTGTACTGAGTCTTTTTGAGGCAGGGGAAAAAAAAAACAGCTGCTTTTTCTCGGCATTTTGGAGTCCCTCTCATTTTTCCCTACACTCAAATCAGGGACTAAGACCAGATCATGCAAATTATGTTCAGAGAATCCACAAGAAAACTCTATAAACACCAGAGGAGGAGGGATAAAGCTGGCAGCTATTGCTTTCGGTCCTGCCAAGACGGTAAAAGCTCTAGTCCCCATTATAGATACAATAGTAACACTATGCAATTCCACCCAACAAACATTTATTAAGCAGCTACTCCGTACAATCGAAGAAGGACCAGGCATATCAATTGATGCAAACTTTTGCTTGCTCCTTCAAGGTATTTTTAAAGTCCAGTTCTTCTATTTAATAAACATCTAGGAAGGAAATCAATGATCGCCTAAAAATGAGCACTGCTTCATCAAGGGCAAGTCATGCCAGACTAATATAATTTTTTTCTTTTGGTATTGAGTCAATATGCTGGAAAATCAAAGGAATGCTGTAGATTGGTGGATGGATGGATGGATGGATGGATGGAGATAGAGCGCTTCTTATGCTCTTACTATCTTGCTAGTTTCTTTTTGTATATCCCACTAATTGTGGGATATACAAAAAGAAACTAGCAAGACAGTTTCTGCTCACAAAAAGCTTACATTCTGACATGGGAAGACAGCACATAACGGAGCATGGAGCACGCAATTCGGGAGGGCTATGGGAGCAAAGGCATGGCATGGAGATGACCAAGAAGTGCTGTGGGAGTCTGGCAAAACATTTACTTGACAAAATTTCTCATGTTTTTCTTAAGATCGAGATAGAGAAATGGGGTCTAGAAGACAGTACAATCAGATGGACTCGTACCTGACTAAATGGCCAAATCCAAGGACTGTTTACTAATAATTATTCAATGCCAATTTGGAAGAAAGTCTCTAGGGGAGCATCCCAGGAATCTGTTTGGATTTGCTATTTAACATTTCTATCAAAGACTAAGACAAAGGCCCAAGTGGCATGCTTATCTAATTAGCCAACTATACTAAATGGGAAGGGATCTTTAACACATTAGATGAGTCAAATCAATAAGCATTTATCAAAGGCACCTACTATGTGCCAGATGGGGCAGCTAGGTGGGGTAGTGGATAGAGCAGTGAGCCTGGAGTCAGAAAGATCTGAGTTTAAATTCATCTTCAGACACTTACCAGCTGGGCAAGTCACTTAGCCTCTGTTTGCCTCAGTTTCCTCATCTGTAAAATGAGCTGAAGAGGAACTGGGAAACCACTCCAGTGTCTTTGCCAAGCAAACCCAAATGGAGTCATGAAGAGTTTAACCTAACTGAAATGATTGAATAACAAAAATGTGCCAGACACTATGCTAAGTGCTGGGAAGACAAAGAAAGGCAAAGGGCAATCCCTAGTTCACAGTCTATAAAGGACACAACATACAAACAACTATGTACTTACAAGATCTGTGTAGAATCATGATCCAAAAAGATCTTGGACTAAATTTAGTGAGATGAAATCTAACAGGGATGACTAAGTACAAACTCTTATACTTGGGTTAAAAAAATCAACTTCAGAAGCACAAGATGAGGGCAGCATAACAAGATGACAATTTCTCTGAAAAAAAATCCCATGGTTTTAGTGGACTGCAAGATCAGGATGAGCCAACTAAAGTGTGACATGGAGGCCAAAAGATCTTGTTAGTCTTTGGTGTATTAATATAAGCAGAGTCTTAAAGACTAGGAAGTTATTAATCTCACAGTCCTCTGCTTTGCTCAGACTATAGCTAGAGTAATTATGTTTAGTTCGTATTATATTTGGTTTAGGATCAAATGAGATAATATTTGTAAAGTGCTTAGAACAGTGCCTGGCACATAGTAGGTGCTATATAAATGTTAGCTATTATTATTGTTGGTTCTGGGTGCAAAATTTTAGGAAGGACATTGATAAGCTGGGCATTATCTAGAGATAGATGACAGGGATGGTAAAAAGTCAAAATCATGCTCTGCAAAATAGCCTGGAGAAAACTCAGAGGGAGAAGGGGAGGGGACATGGGAGCTGTGTTCAAGTGTTTGAAAGCTGATCTCATGAAAGATGGATTACACTTGTTTTTCTTAGTCCTAGAGAGCAGAACTAAGACCAGTGGGTGAAAGTTACAAAGAGGTCGATTTAGACTCAATGTAAAGGAAAATATGCTAGTAGTTAGAGTTATCCCAAAGCAGATTTGGCCACAGTCTAGTGTGGTGGAGAGAGAAAGAGAGAGAGAGAGAGAGAGAGAGAGAGAGGGAGCTGACTTTGAAGTTACAATCTCTCAGGGCCCTGGACCAGTGGTATCCAACTCAGAGAGAGCCCAAGGCCAGAAATCTGTACACTAAGATCCCTGCAAGACACATAATGACTTAGTTTTAAAATGTAATGTTATCTTTGTTCTATTGTATTTTTATTTATTTTGTTAAATATTTCCCAATTACATTTTCATCTAGTTCTGGCCTTTCTGGAATTCCACATGGGGCCTCCAGGCAGTGTATTTGATATCTCTGTTCTAGAGAATTCTTTAAGATGGTGATTCTCAAAGTGCGGTTGGGGAAGGCAAGAGAAGGGGATAATATTTATTAAGCACCTACTATGTGCTAGGCACTATGCTGAACACTTTACAAATATTATCTCGTTTGATCTTTGAAAGAACCTTGAGAGGTAGGTGCTCTCACATCCCAGTTTTACAGATGAGGAAATTGAGACAGACAGAGGTTAAGTGATTTGCCCAAGTTCACACAGTTCGTGTCTGAGACCATATTTGGACTCAGGTCTTCCTGAGATCCAGTCAGTTATTTTTCCACTGCACCACCTTGGTAACTCCCTGGGGGGGTCCTGAGACCCTGTACATCAAAACTATTTTCATAATAATAATAAGATGTAGAAAATGGCTGGGAAAAATTATATATATATTTTCACTCAATGAAAACTTAGCATTTCCTTCAATTATTTAAAAAAAATTCTTCTGTGAAAGAGTTTATAGGCTTCCCCAAACTACCAAAGGGGTTAAGAACCTCTGGTTTATTAGTGGTTGTTTTATTGTTGTTCAGTTATTTCAATGTCCAACTCTTCACGGCCCCATTTGGGGTTTTCTTGGCAAAGAAACTGGAGTGCTTTGCAATTTCCTTCTCCAGCTCATTTTACAGATGAGGAAACTGAGGCAGACAGGGTTAAGTGACTTGCCCAAGGTCACACAGCTAGTAAGTGTCTGAGGCCAGATTTACACTTAAGAAGATGAATCTTCCAGATTCCAAGCTTAATGCTCTATCCACTGTGCTACCTAGGTGTCTGTCTATTGTAACAGAAGGACAAAAAATGTTTCAGGCCTTTGTGGAGCAAATCATCTCCCCTATAGAAACCTCCCTCATAACAAAGAACAAGAGTTAAGCAAAAGTGACCGACCCCATGACAACATCTGGTTTGTAGCATTAGACAGCTCTGGCCTTGTATTTTGATAATTACATTATCTTCTGAACATGTGGGCATTACTGAAATTGAGGTAAGTCTGGGAAGAGGAATGGAAGAAGGGAATGGAATAGAATCCTCTAACCTGAGTGTTCTCAATGCTATTGAGATAAAATGAAATTTACTTCTTAAAAGTTATAAATGCCTAGAGAAAATAGATTATACTGGGTGTCCCAAAAGGCTTACTGAAGTTTTAAATCACCTTTTGGGCATCTTGTATTTAAAATTTTTTTTCAACTACATGTAATTATAATAACACATTTTAACATTTGTTTTTAAAAATTTTGAGTTCCAAATCCTCTCCCTCCCTCTCTTCCCCTCTCCTTGAGAAGGAAAGCAATTTGATATAGAGTATACATATGCAGTCATGCAAAATATATGTCTATATTAGCCAGCTTGCAAAAGACAAAACACAAACAAAAAAAAAGACCCAAGAAAAATAAAGAAAGTTTTTAAAAAGTGTACTTCAATCTGCATTCAGACTCTTTCAGTTCTTTTTTTGGAGGTGAATAGCATTTTTTATCATAAGTTCTTTGGCATGGTCTTGGATCATTGTGTTGTTGAGAGGAGCTAAGTCATTCGTGGTTGATCATCGTACAATATTGCCGTTGTTGTGTACATTGTTCTCCTGGTTCTGCTCACTTCAGCTTTGCATCAGTTCATATAAGCGTTTTCAGGTTTTTCTGAAACCATCCTGCTCACCATTTCTTATAGCACAATAGTATTCCATCACAAGGGCAGCTAGGTGATACAGTGGATAGCACATTGGGCCTGGAGTCAGGAAGACTCCTGAGCATTGTCCAGGATATCAAATAGCAGGAAACCTGTTGGTCTTGCTGAAAAGACCTTTGGTCTTTTCTTGGTCTTGCTAAAAAGAGAAGTATTTTCCCAGGGAGCTCTGTAGAACAACCATAGCGTCCATTTCCACAACTTCTTTTTGGTTTACAAAATATTTTCTTCAACCCAGATGTGTGAAATAGGGAATGCAAATATTATTAATTCCATTTTACAGATGAGGATCAGTGAGATCAAGGTCACTCAGCTACTAAGTGTCAGAACCAGGACTCAAACACGGGTCCCCTGCCTCTAGGTCCAGTGTTCTTCAATGATGCTATGATGCCTTTACTATGAGAAGTAGCAACAACGATCTGGTGAGGGAGGTAATAGATGACAAAATTGAAGCTCAGAGAGATAGAGGACTCACCATGGGTTCACCCAGCTATGCCAGAGACAATCGATGGAACTCAAGTCTTACATTTCTCAGAGCAGGGTACTCCCTCCTACACCATGCTGCCGCGCCAAATGTTCTAATACAGAACGTAGGCAAAGACCAATATGCTTTGCACATTGATCCTCTCTCACTTGGCTATTTTGCCTTGTGTTACAATAATCCCCAAAGTTTATTTGTGTGTTGTGCTGGAGAGAGAACAGCATAAGCAAAAGCTGCTAGAGGGTTTCTGTTGGGTAAATCTTTTTCTAGAGAGCGCTAATCTCCTTGGCATGGTGGTACAAGAAACTTCAAGCCAGGAAAGATGGGGATTTTTGCTTTCTTCTGAATTAACAAAAAAAAAAAACCCTGAGTGTAAGACATTTCAAAAAATTCAAATTTTAAAAAATGTTTAATGAGACCTTGCCCTTTAAAGAAACTCCTAAGGAATCATGTAAAACAAAAAAAGCATTTTGTATATTGGGTACATGGCTCTCCTCCTCTCTCCAGCCATCAGTTTATCTGCTTTGCAATCTAAGTTTGCCTAAAGTGTTAAA
Organism: Trichosurus vulpecula; assembly: GCF_011100635.1. Taxonomy (NCBI): domain Eukaryota; kingdom Metazoa; phylum Chordata; class Mammalia; order Diprotodontia; family Phalangeridae; genus Trichosurus; species Trichosurus vulpecula. The sequence continues at coordinate 302,106,095 of NC_050575.1, forward strand.
CACAAGTATCCAAAGGAAAAGGAAAGAAGACTAGATTTAAATTGCATGTGCTGAAGTCTAGGCTAAGTGCCGAGAAAAGTACTTTGACAGATTGGTTAAACATTGGAACAATTTTACTTAGAATTATGTAGTGCTTTCTGTTTTAGAACCAGAGGGAGAGGGAAGGGAAAGGATAAGTATTTATTAAGTACCTGCTACTGTTATGCAAATATTATCTCATTTGATCCTTATAACAACCCTGGGAGATAGGTGCTATGATTATTCCTATTTTACATTTCTGGAAACTGAGGCAAACAGATTTTTTTAAGTGACTTGCCCAAGGTCACACAGCTAATAAGTACCTGAGGTCAGATTTGAACTTAGAGCTTCCTCCAGACCCATCACTCTATCCATTGTGTCACCTAGCTGCCTACTGGTCACTAAAGCCAGCCCTCTCATTTTCTTATACAGAAATTGAGGCCCAGAGAGGGAATGTTCACACAGCTAAGAAAATTGTAGAATGCTTGTTTTCATTGGCAGTTGTAAGGAGCAGATCACTTCATCCAATGAGACTGAATTGAGGCATTAGGGTGGGATTTGATCTCCAAGGTTCCTTCCAGTTCCACATTCTGTGCTCCTATGGTTTTGTACTATTTCACATTTTTAACAATGACTTAGAAAAAAGCTTGATTGGCATGTTTATCTAAATCATCTAACACATTAGATGAGTCAAGTCAGGGTTACCAAAAAATGAAAAGTTCACCGACCCCAGGTTTCAATGCTTTTTTGTTGACATGGCCCCAGATGATACTGAGGTGTCTTCCATCTCCACAGTCATCATTCTTCTTCCTTTCCTTTGCTACTTCTAATAGTCTGTGAAGAAGGATGTTCCTTGAAAGGAGTCATTGGACTTCAAAAAAATTTTCACCCAATTTCCAGTCTAGGAAGGTGAACAACAAGAAAGTTTCACAGCATTTTTTTTCCAAGGGAAAAGACAAAGTTTATTAGGGATTCACCATAATGAATTTCTTAAGAAATCCCACCCTTTGTGATGCCTGTTTTCACAAGCAGGCCAGATTCAACCTACTGAGCTAGATTGAATCTGAGCTGAGCTAGACTGAACCTGAGCGCCTTCATGGAGGCAAGATGAGACCTATATACACAAAGATTGTGGGAGGGATTGACAGGTGGTCTGGGGTGACTAGAGGAGGGGTTTAAGGAGGGTCTTGAGGAGGAGTCTAAGGAGGAGCTTGATGGGACCAGGATGAGGTTAGACTCCAGGAACCAAAAGAATGGGATTAAAGGTGGGAAGTAGCTGAAGGCATGGATATTGATAATAACAAGGGTGGGGAGTAGCTGGACAATAAAGGATAAGGCTAGGTAGAGATTTGGGCCTAATGATAATGTAAGGTTATAGCCTCAGGCCAAGGCCAGATCAAATGGGAAGATTCAAGGAGAGTTCGAGGGGGTTCCCAGAGACTGTACTCTAGGTTCAAAGGGGTTCCCAGAGACTGTGCCCTCATCATTCCCCCCTCAAACAAATAGAACCCAAATTCTTTTGGGGTCCAAGCGTATTCCTGCAGTCTAAACCCCATCATTCCCCACTCAAACAAATGGGACCCAAATTCTTTTGGGGTCAGGGATGAAGGTCTCAGCTTCTGAAACTGTTTCCTGCTGGCAAGGGGGGTAGAGCTGTCCCTGCCTCGATGGGTCCCTTTCAAGGGGTACATAGTCTGAGCAGTCATCTGGAAGTTGATGACTTGGAGCCTGGAGGAGATAAACTTGACAAGGAGGTTAAGCAAGCAAGCAGCAAACAGGCAGTATAGGAGTATAGAGAAAGGACAGTTTCCCTGGTGTAAAAGACAATTTCCCTGGGGGGAATTAAAGATGACTATTTCATACCTAGCTCCCCTAATCACTTATTCTATGTACCACACTGCTTCAGGGTTCAGGAGTGTGTGACACACCCGAAGAATTAGGTCAGGGGTATCTAAGAGCAAGGCTTGATATTTGGTGAGCCTGTGGCTAGCCAGTCACTGGTGGCCCTCTGCTTCTAGGATGCTCTGAACTCAATGGGAATTCAGAACTTCTAAAGGCTGGTCAACTAGAGGTTTAGAAGCTTCTTCAATTAGAGTGGCTGTATCAGCCATGGTGTCTAAGTGTTTTGAAAAACAGGCAACTCGCTTGGGGTCTGTTCCTAAGGATTGGATTAGGATTCCCAAAGCCTGTCCTCTCCTTTCATCAACATACAGAGTAAAAGGTTTTTCTAGATTAGGTAAAGCTAATGCTGGAGTGGTGGTCAATTTAGTTTTCAAAGTCTTAAGAGCTTTTGCTTGGTAGGGGCCCCAGTCTAGAGGGAGTGAGTCAGGGCCTTGAGTGGCAATTAAAGGTTGCAGTCCCTCCCAAGCCTTGGGTTTAATTGGATATTGAAGGCGTTGGAGGGGAACTATGGCTGGAGTGGCAGAAGTAGCTTGCCCAGGAATTCCCTGATCTCAAACAATTGGCTTAACCCTCTCCCCCACACCTCTGAGGGAACATGGGGAGGTCTGGTAAACAGAGGGAAAAAGGAGTTATGAGGTTTAACTAGAGAAAATTGGCTTCCCAATTTCACCATCAGGTCCCTTCCCAACAAGGGGGCAGGGCTAGAGGAGAGTGTAAGGAAGGAGTGTTCAAACAACAGATCCTTGATGCCCATGACCCGATGGGTCAAGGGGTGCGTAGGGCCAGAGCAATTAGTTAAAACAAGAGAACGTAGCCGTTTCACAGCATTTTCAGCAGAAGAAAAGCAGCAGAACAAAACCTTTAATAGCATCCTATTGATGGAGCCAGGAGTTGAACTCCCTGAACATTTTTAGAAATTTTCTTCGATCACCATTCTGCGTACAGGTATTGACCGTCCAGGAGCTGCTGAGCATCGTCCAGGATGTCAAACAGCAGGAAGCCTGTTGGTCTTGCTGAATAGGGAAGCATTTCCCTGAAGGGCTCGGTAGAACAACCATAGGTCCCATCTCCATGACCTCTTTTTGGTTTACAAAGTGCTTTCTTCATTCCAGACCTGTGAAATAGGGAGTGCTGAACTAAGGATGAGAGAGAGATCAGTCACAGAGCTGCTCAGTGTTACAGCCATTATTCAAACCTGGGTCCCCTGCCTCCAGCTTGCATTCTCTTCAGTAATGCTGTGATGCCTTTACTATGGCCTCTTTTTTGCTAACCTTCTCATTTTTAACCAACAGAGTCTGAGAATGAGAAAAAAGGCATTCAAAAGAGAAAGGTATGCTGTCCTCTGCCCCCACCTTCTGCCCAAAGGAATTTATCACCATACTAAAGAAAGTGTTCATTTCAACCAGGGCCAGACCTAGGTAAAATGGTGTAGGGTCTGGTTTGGGGAACCAGTGGGAAGCTTCTTATATTCATTACATCCAGCTTTTCGCCCCATCCAGACATTTACATTCATCTTCCCCTGGAGGCGTTATGGCTGTTCTTCTGCAGGGACTGGTTCCTGCTTAGGTAGGGTGCAATATAAAAGTCTCTAGGGTTGAGATACAAGACTGCCTCAGTTATCAAACTCATCTTAATCTTGATATGTTCCTGCTTCTCCATTTCTTCCTCTCCTGTTCCTTCTTCCCAATAGCACAGTGGCCTATGGCTTATGCAGACTTGGTCTGAATTTTCTGTTCCTGAAGCCCAGCCAGGCCTGACTCTGACTCCTGCCCTTCCAGAATTTCCTGTGTTTTCACATCAAGCTATCTGCCCAGCACCTAGAATTGCCTACAGCCTATGACTGGCCACAAAGGGGTCTTTCGGCATCATTTCTGTCCTTTGAGTGAACTTCACTCTCAGATGCCCACCGAATCATGGACCTGGAAGGGACCTGAGAAATCCTGTTCTCCAGACCCCTCACTTTACACCTGAGATTCATAGAGGTACTAGAGGGATTTGAACTTTGGTTCCTGACACCAAGGCCAGTGTTCTTCCTACTCCATAGCATCAATCTGTACTAAGATGGCAATTGCCCCGAAAGGCATAAAATGACCCTTCCCAGATAACACATTTGCATTTTTACAGGGTCCTTCAATGCCTGATCAAAGGAGTGACTCAAATCTAGGAATTCTGGACAATATGACAAGCCCCTAGGGGAGAGTTTGGGGGGAGGGGCCTTTCTGTGCCTTCTCCCTGGATCATACTTTTGGACAGTCACCCACTCTGCCTGTGTGTAAAACTGGTTCTTATCTGGGAGTAAGACTGGTCCATTAGATTATAAGCTCCTTGAGAGCAGGGATTGTCTTTCACCTTTCTTTGTATCCCTGAGTGTGTCTGGTCCACAGTAGATGCTTAATAAATGCTTATTGACTGAGTAACTGACTAGGCTTTTCTCACCTCCTCTGACTCCACACTCCATTGGGTACCAATTCTTCCTAGACCACTGCAGTTTCTGGTGCCTGGTGCAGTTGTTAAGAATTTTTTTTTAAAGCAGCAGGGAGCTGAATAAGCAGATGTTCATGCTGTGCTATTAATATCGATTAGAACTTCATTGATTTCTCACTGTGAACTTTGCAGCCCTGGTATTGATCTCTAAGTACTAAAATCAAACATGAAGCCACTTAAGTGTCAGAGTTCAGGCAGCACTAGCCTGCCTGCATCCTGGAGTGAATTCTGAACAAGGGGATGTCCTTCCCATCTGAGAAAAGACTTCTGAGGAGGATCCCAGGTTTTTATTGAGAACAAAGAAACCTCAGCATGATGTATTCAGTTCGATTCAACTCAGTTCAAGGCACTACAATACAACACAGTAACACACAATGAAGTGCAATTCAAAAATCATTTATTAAGGGTCTCCTACCACGCATGGCACTATGCTGGGTGCTAGGGAAACAGAGACAGAAACGAAATAATCCCTACCCTCAAGAAACTTGTATTTTACCGGGGGAGTGGGGAGGAGATAGTAGGAGATAATAGGTATAGAAGTGAGAAAATAAAATATATGTACAAAGAACCCTGGTTCTAGAGACCGAAGACCTGGGTTTGAATCTGCCTCTGATACTCATTTACCCGTGTGACTTTGGATGAGCCAATTAGCTTCCTCATCTATACAGTTAGGAGGCTAGACCAGACAGCCTCTGAGATTCCATCCGGCTCTAGACCTGGATCCTAATACAACATAACCTTAAGGGGGAGAGAGAACCATAGGCACTCAAGACGGAGTTGGAGCCCGATGACCCCTGAGCTGTGCTTTGAAGAAAATTAGAGATGGCCGAGAGGCCGAGGTGAGGAAGCAGCGTGTTACAGGAAGCGCGTACTCTGTGGAATCTTTTGTATTCATTGGTTGAGAATCTAGCCAGAGAGAGGCAGGACAGCCATAGGTGAAGGCAGTTGGATTTATAGTAGCTAGGAAGGACAGACAATTAAGTCTCCTTGTTTTCTAGATCAGGAACCTAGAGAAGAAATTGAAAAGCCGAGATTTCAAAGTTTGAAAACAACATAATGCCACCTGGTAAGTCGTGTTTCATTCTGGGCGCCATGTTTTAGGAATGGCATTGACGGGTTGGCCTGGATCCAGAAGAGGGTGACTCTAGCTCCAGCACTCTTCTCTCTGCACTGCACTGTCTCCTTTTCAGAGCAGAATCATTGTGTGAGTTTCTTGAAATGGAGACTAGAATCAAACTCTTAGTCCTACGTTTTGAGAATTTTTTGCAGTTTTGGAAGATTTTTTCAGGTTCAGTAATAATGAGAACAGCTAGCATTTATATAGTAGTTTAATATTTGCAAAGCCCTTTACATTTATCATCTCATGTGATCCTCATTTTGATCCTGCCTAGGGACAGCTAGGGTTTGCAGCGGATAGAGCACTGAGGCTCGTGTCAGGAAGCCCCAAGTTCAAATCTAGCCTCTGACGCTTACTTGCTGTGTATGTGGCCCTGGGCAAGTCACTTAGCCTCTGGCTGACTCAGTTTTCCCAGCTATAAAATGGGAACCTATCTCCTAGGGTTGTTGTGAAGACTATATAAAATAATATTTATAAATCACTGGCAGAGAGTGGGCCCTGAATACATGCTTGTTTCCTTCCTTCCTTCCTTCCTTCTCCACAACCCTGGGAGGTAGGTGCCATTTTTATCCCCTTTTTATGGATAAGGAAGCTGAGGTGAGCAGAGACTAAGGGTCACACAAATAGTAATTACCTAAGACAGGATTTGGGCTCAGATCTTCCCGATCCTATCCTTTGCTTCACCTCGATGTTAGAAAGGGAACGTTTTGATTCCAGTTCAGATTGGCTCATTAGACTTTTTTTTTTTAATGGAGCAACATGAATAAATGTCAAGATCATTGTAAACAGCATTTAACAACTCCAGGCTTCCTTCTGAAACAAGGCCCATTTTTTTAATACCAATGGTCTCTCGATGTCGTTGTGTGACTGTGGGTCATGGAACACACTACAGACTTGAAATGATTAAAAAGTGGGATTACCTGAAGGGCAAAGGAGAATCACATGGTGCACGTGAGCAGGCTATGAGCTGTGATGAATGGGAAACTATGGAAGGAGAAATGGTGTAAAGCGTTATGTTAGAATGCAGAAGTTAAAAAGAAGAGGCACTGTTTACAGGGGGAGAGTAAGGGCCACCCTTGGACTCCATTGGTTTCCCCAAGACTTCAAGAGAAAACAAGCAAGGTCTCCAGGCTACTGAGTAGACCTTACATGGAAAGCTCATGGGAGCACACAGACAAAAGCTGAGCAGGTTGGGAAGCCACAAACAGCTTGTGATCTGTATTGTTGGAGGAAATACCCACATTTTTGTATTTGAGAAGCAAAATTTTAAAAATTGAGACTCATGGAATGATCGAATCCAACAGTGGGAAGGGACTGCGTACATCATCTAGGCCAAGTCATCTTGGTCAGAAGACTTGCAAAGTGAAGTCTCTTCACTATTACAAACTCTTACTTTACCCATCTGTATAAGAGAGCAATGACACAATACCTGGGTCACAAGGAATGAAGATCAAATGAGATAATGAAAGGGGAGCTGGAATTCCCCTCTGCAACATCTCTTCTGTCTGAATACTGCCATTGATGGAGACTTCGCTCCCTCATGAGGCAGCCTATTTCATCATTGGTCGGATGTAATTTGTAAACATTTTAATTTACTTTTATTTTATTAATTTTTGGTACTCAGGTAGTGCCAAAATCTGTCTTTCCTAATCTGCCAATTGGTCCTAGTTTCATCTTCTAGGTCCAATCAGAATCAACCTTTCCCTCTCCCATAGTACTACTCTGTAGGTATTTGAAGGCAGCTATTGAGAACCCTTCCCCTGCCCTGATCCTGCCCTGAAACCAAATAGTTTCTTCTCCAGGCAAACCTCCCCATTACTTTCAATCATTTCCTCATAAGGTCCGGTCTCTAGTACCCTTGCCATTCTGATTGTCCTCCTCTGGACACGCTCCAGTTTGTCAGGAGCCTTAATAGGATGTGCCCAGAACTGAAGACAGTAATGCAGATGTGACTTGACCAGGGCATGGTTCATACAGTGGGACTCTCGTCTTCCTTGTCATGGTCATGGCTTCTGTTGATATGAAATAAGGCCTCATTAGCTCTTTTAGCTGCTCCATCACAGTTGGTTCCTGTTAGCTGCCAGTCCTTCAAGCCTTGCGTCCCCTTGCCTCAGAATAATAGAATTTTAGAAGCTCAGAATGGGAAGAGACTGCAGAGGTCATCTGGTCTTGGGCATCATGATGTTTACTGTCATTTTAAAAGGGTTTCATTGTAAAAAGCAAACAAAACAAAAAACCCAAAACAAAACAAGCTGCGACATAAGGTTTTCAAAGAGAGACATAAAATACTCTCACAGTGGGAATGATTTATGACTCAGTTAAAAAAATTTAATTCACAGACTTGGTTTGGAGTTCAGCAAATTGAATGCATGTCAGTCTTATTTTTTTATTTAAGACTTCACAGACCTTCTGTCTCCTGGTTCTGTCTCTCTGCCTTCCCTAGTTTCTCTTTCAGCATCTTCTTCCACAGATTAGCACAGTGGGTAGGACAGGCGGATTTGGAGTCACAAAGATCTGGTTCAAGTCCTTTCTCTGACATATAGCTGTGTGACCATGGGCAAATACTTGGCAGCTCTGAGGCTTACCTGCTCGCTCATCAGTAAAATGGCAGTGATGGTGCCTGGAGTAACTGCCTCGTGAGTTTTGTGAGGCTTGCATGAGATGCCAATACGTTATAGACACTCAAAGCATAAGTCTGAGTTATTATTACTAATATATTACTAATATACTAGCTTCTGGCCACGCAGGGCCATCGCTGGACCTGGCCTCCCCATCAAGGCCTCCTTTTCATCACTACGCCCCAAGCTTTGGTGGTCTGCATGAGAGATATAGAACCTAGTAAAAATAAAAGCTACTACAGTCATGCCGTCCACATTGTCACTTTCTCCATTATGGTTTCAATATATCCCAGGTCAGCATAAGAAATTAAATGAGAATTTTGGGGGAGTTTTACAGAAGCCACAGATGAAACACAAAGGTGAGGAGATGAGTTTAGAAACTCAGAAGTACATAAAATGTATGTATAGTATTTTTACTTAGCATTGACCTACATATAGCCTATGACCAAATACTTAACCCGAATTTTTCAATAAGGTACTACAGACACCCCGTAAAAGAGAAAGGAAAAAAATCCAGACTTCTTCTCTGGTATGAAGGGAAAGCCAACAAATTTTACATGGATTTTCCAGATCGCAGGGGTGCCATGCTCCTAACCCCTGAGATGTGGAAGGGATAACCCACATTATATAGCATTTTAAGGTTTGCAAAGTGCTTTATTTCATTTAATCCTTACAACAACCTTGTGAGGTAGGTGCAAAAATATCCTCACTTTATAGATATAGAAACTGAGCTCAATGGAGATAAATGACTTGCCCAGGGTCAGCAAATATCTGAGGCAGAATTTGAAATCATGACTTCTGGACTCAGAACATAGGTGTGAAGCTAGGAAATTTGCTTCAACTTTAGTTTCCTCAACTATGAAAGGGGAATATTAACATGCTACATCTGTCACAGGTTTGAAATAGGATCAAATGAGATAATGTGTAAAAGTGATTTATCAATATGTCAACTGTTACTATTTGCTCCTCCTCCTTCTCTTCCTCTGCATTCAATGCCCCTCAAAAATTGAGTCCTGGCCTTGATTTCTTCAGGACCTTACTCCCTGCTACTTTGATAAATAGAATCGAAGTGGGAAGCAAGAGTCAGGAATATTAATGACCTGATGGTTCCCCCGCTTCCATGTAGAATTTTTGTGTTTTAACCAGGGACCGTTTACAATAATTTCTATAGGTGTTTTGGCTAGATATCACGTTACATAAATCATCCCATTTCACAGGATCATTGGATTTAGGCTAAAAGGAACCTCAGCATATTTAGCCCAAAAGTTCTTGACCTGGGGTCCATGGCTTTTTGAAAAATATTTTGACAACCGTGTTTCAATATAATTGATTTTCTTTGTAATTCTATGTGTTTTATTTTATGCATTTAAAAAGATTCCGAGAAATGGTCCACAGGATTCACTAGACTATCTGCCAAAGGGATCCATGATGCAAAATAAAGTTACCTATGACATCTTGATCCCCACATCTAATGGATTCTTCTCAGTCCTCATTCTTCTTGACCTCTCGAATGTCTTTGATGTTATCACCCTTGATATTCTTAGGGTTATTGTGACAGTTCCCTCTCCTGGTTCCCCCTCCTACCTGTGTGACCACTCCTTCTCAGTCTCCTTTGCTGGTTCTTTGTCCAGGTCACATTTGCTAACTGTGGGAGTCCCTCAAGGCTCTGTCCTGGCCCCTCTTCTCTTCTCCCTTTCTATTACTTTCCTTGGGGATCTTATCAACTCCCTTGGATTCAATTTTTCATCTCTATGCAGACAATTCACAGATCTATTTCTCTAGTCCTAACTGCCTACTGAACATCTCCAACTGTGTGCTTTTCAGAGAGCTAGGTGGTAAACATTTACTAGCATATCCCTGACCCTTACTTAGTCTTTCTAATTTAATATTCTGTTTGTAGCAGACTCTCTGCAACTCCCTCTGATTAGCAAGTGCTGGTATTATTATCATGCCTCTTTTCAGACGAGGACACTGGAGCTTGGATAACCGGAGTGACTTACCCATGGTCACACAGCCATGAACCGGCAGATCTGGGCTGAAATCTGGGTCTTCTGACTCCAAGTCCAATGATCTCCCCATGACATACCACCCTAATGATACCTCAAGTCCAATGATCTCCCCATGACATACCACCCTAATGATACCTCAAGTCCAATGATCTCCCTGTGACATACCACCCTAATTTAAGTCCAATGATCTCCCCATGACATACCACCCTAATGATACCTCAAGTCCAATGATCTCCCCGTGACATACCACCCTAATGATACCTCAAGTCCAATGATCTCCCCGTGACATACCACCCTAATGATACCTCAAGTCCAATGATCTCCCCGTGACATACCACCCTAATGATACCTCAAGTCCAATGATCTCCCTGTGACATACCACCCTAATGATACCTCACGTCCAATGATCTCCCCATGACATACCACCCTAATGATACCTCAAGTCCAATGATCTCCCCATGACATACCACCCTAATGATACCTCAAGTCCAAGGGAGTGACTTTAATCAGGGAAACTTCAGAGCCTGGGGGCTGGCTTCTTGGAAAGGTCACTTGGGTCAGATTGGCCAGTTTTGTTCTAGAACAGAGGCAGTATGGGAAAATGGAAGGAGCATCAGATTTGCAGCAGGAGAATCTGCGTTTGGATTCTGGCTATCTCTGTATTCTTACGCAGATCCTTTTATTTCTCTGTGCCTCAATTTTCTCATCCATAAAATGAGCTGCTTATATGAGGCATCTAGGTGGTATCATAATGCACAGAGCGCTGGACCTGGAGTCAGGGAGACTTAAGATCATATCTAGCCTCAGACACTTACTAGCTGTGTGATCTGGGCCTGTCGTTTAACCTTCTGTGTGCCTCAGTTTCCCCATATGTAATAATAATAGCAACTACCTCCCAGGGTTGTTGTGATGATCAAATGAAATAATATTTGTAAAGCGCTTTGCAAACCTTAAAGCACTATACAGATGCTAGCTATTATTATTATTAATTATTACTAGATGGAAGGAAGGAAATAAGCATTTTCCTCACTCACGGTCAACTGCGAGTCACGTCATCGTTGCCCTGATGTCATGGTCCCCTTGGGGAACGAAGGACGAAAACAACAGCTATGGGCCAGGCACTTTAGCAAAATGATCTCATTTGATTCTCACAAGAACCCTGGGAGATAATACTACTACTAACCCCATTTTAAAGCTGGGGAAAGTGAGGCAAGCAGAGGTTAAGTAACTTGCCCAGGGTTGTGCAGCTAGGTTGTCATCAACAACAATAATAATAATCAGGTAAAGGTCTGAGGTGGGATTTGAACGCTTGTCCTCCTGACTCTGGACCCAGCGCTCTTGTCCACTGTAATACCTAGTCCAACTCTACAGTCTCTTCCAGCTCTCCATCCAACCACCTACTAGATAACAAGAGTGTGGGGCTTCACCCCACCTTCCTGAGCTATGCAGCTCCCTTATTGGCATCGGAAATTGCAGCCCAGATTAGATAGAATCCATGAATCAAAGTTGATTCTCAGGATCAATTAACTGCAGTCTGATTTGAAGCTTAATGTGTTTTTGGGAGTTTGGCCTTTGCTCAGACAAAAGCAAAAATTTGCACTGTAAGCAGTAATTAAGAAGCGATTTGCCCTTGGCCCATGTAACTGGGAGGGGTGCCAAACTCTGCAAGGCCTCAGAGCTGGTATCCTTCAGAAGAGAGGCTCAGGCTGACGCAGATGACACAGTCTTGTTTTCAACCTGGCCAGGACCTCAGTTGACCTCGGTCTTACCCATAGTCCTGCCATACATCACAAGCCCCCTCTGAGGGCACGAATGCCATCACAAACCGGCTATGGGAAACAGCAAAGGATTTGGTTTTCAAAGCAAGGTTTCATTAAGAGATTTCTACTGAGTTTTACTCTTTTACAGACTATAACAAATCCTCATTTTGCAGTGAGTACTGCTGTCATCACCCAGTTCTCTGACCTTCTTCTCTCTAGGCCCTGGTTTCTTCATCTATAAAATGAGGAAGGTGGGAGAGATGCTTTTTAAGGCCCCTCCCTGCACTAAGATTCTTTGAAAATGGAAGTGCAACTTGATTTTACTCAGAGTAAATATTGGAAATGAAATCAGGTGGGGAGGAAGGCCTGGGGAAGGTACCTTTTGGTACCTCCCTTATATGAAAAACATGAACAGATTGGCATAATTATGGGCTAGTATGCATTGAATCCCATCCGACAGTCAGTTTTCTTGCTATCCACCCTGCTTCCGCTCCCTCTAGACCTTGGGGCCTCTTGAGACCAGTCAATATGGAAGCAGCGACTTAACACAATCAGCTTTGGTACCATTTCCCTGAGGCCATGAGCGTTCCCCCTTCCACCTCCTGCTTTTGTAAAAAGGGCACTAATTGACTCCCTGATGGCTTCATTCATTATCCTTCCTAAAATAAAAAATGCTTCTCTTGCTACCTTTCCCTTATGTGTGTTGTCTCCTTCCATGAGAATATCAGCTTCTTGAGGTCAAGTCCTGGCTTACTTTTGCTTTTGTACCCTCAATCATAATGCCACATTTGACGCAGAGTGACTACTTAATAAATATTCCCTCCTCCCACCCCCAGTATCTGCTCTACAGAAAATGGAACTTGACACAGTTATTCTGGTATCTTTTAAGAAAATTGAGAGGCAGGGGCAGCTAGGTGGCACAGTGGATAGAGCATGGGCCCTGGAGTCAGCAGGACCATGGGTTCAAATCCAGCCTCAAATACTTACTAGCTGTGTGAACCTGGACAAATCATTTAACCCTGTTTGCCTCCCAAAACTGAAAGAAAGAAAATAGAGAGGCAATATAGGCTAGGAGATAGAGATCTGGTTTTAGAGTCAAGAAGATCCGGATTCAAGTCTTGCCTCTGATGGATACTAGCTGTGTGATTATGGTTAAATGAGTCATTTAACTTCTCCCTGCTCCAGTTAATTTTTTAAGACTATAAATTATAGAGGAGTAGTTGACCTATGTCCGTATAGGGAATTTCCACACTGGAAATTCCCACTGATGAAACCATTAGGTACTGACTAAAAAGTAATATAGTTTAGGGACTAGAGAGGGGGACTGAAGGAGAAAGAGAGGGGGAGAGACAGGGAACAGGAACAGAGACAGATTTTCCCCTGTTTTTACTTGTAGTGAGAGAAATTTCCTAGCATGCATAACTTATCTATGCAAATGAAATGCAAATTATGTAACATTCAGGTTTTTCATACTAGATCATTCCCCCCCTTTTCCACACACAGAGGGTGAAGCAGCAGCAGCAGCATGGGAGTGAGTCACTGTCAAAACTCCCATAAATCCAAAGGCTGCCTTTGCCCCAAGGCACACACAACTCTGTTGGGAGGTTCCTTTGGGCCTGGGAGAGATCTACCACCACCACCGGACCAGGCATAAGGTAGAATGTATTAATAGCCAGACACTCCCAATGAGGAACCTACTGAGAACACAAAGGACTGAATGAATAAATGAAGGAAGGGACAAAGAAAGACACGCTTTGTGTTCACATTGGGTAAAAATATCTATTGTCTTTACAAGGTTTCAGTTCAGTTCAGCATTTCTTAAGTAAGCCCTGGCTACGTGGAAGGGCCTATACTTGGTCATTGAGTTCACAAAGATGAGAAACAATCCTATAAGCTTCTACCGACTGGGAGTTTTTATTTAAGAAATTCCTATCCTCTGGGAGTTTCTAATCTAATAGGTAGCTAGAGGGTATACTGGCTAGAGTACTAGGCCTGGAGTGACAAATTTGTTGGGGTTCAGTTGTTCAGTTGTGTCTGACTCTTCCTGACCTGGAACCCTAGCACATCAATCCCGGACATGGGGTTTTCTTGGCCAGACAAAACCTGGAGTGGTTTGCCATTTCCTTCTTCGGTGAATTAAGGCAAACAGGTTTATGTGACTTGACCAGGATCACACAGCTCATACATTTCTGAGGATATATTTGAATTTAGGTCTTCCTGATTTCAAGCCCAAAGCTCTATCCACTGAGCCACCTAGCTGTCTCCGAATCATGAAGTCAGGAAGACCTGAATTCAAATCAGGTCTCAGACATTTAATAGCTATGTGTTCCTGGGCAATGCACTTAGCCTCTTTTGGCTTCTTCAACTGTAAAGTGAAGGTAATAATAGCTCCTCAGGGCTGTTGTGAGGATCACATGAGATAATATTGTAAAGTACTGAGCATAGTTCCTGGAACACAGTAGTCACTTAATAAATGCTTGTCTCCTTCTCCAATGGGGGAAATTTGACTGGGAGAAAAATAAGATGCAATGTGTGATGGAGAAGTCGGGGGAGGGTGGATGGGAAGGGGGAGATGAGGTTCAGACAAAGAAATCACTTTTATTTGTGGAGATCAAAAGAGAAAATATTTGTAAAGTTCTTTGCCAACCTTAAAATTCTATATAAATGCTAGCTATTATTATTATCTTGGGAGATCAGGGAAGGCTTCATGGAGAAAATGGTTCCTGAACTAGGTCTTTGTTTTTTTTTTTTTGAGGCAATCAGGATTAAGCTACTTGCCCAGGGTCACACAGCTAGTAAGTGTCTGAAGCTGAATTTGAACTCATGTTCTCCTGACTCCAGGGCTGGTGCGGTATCCACTGAGCCACCTAGCTGCTCCCTGGACTGGGTGGTGAAGGTAGAAAAAGAGCCCAATAGGCAAGGGTGAAGGTACATCAAAATGGGAGAATTTAAAAGTCTTCAGTAGTTCAGTTTGGTTGAAAGACAAAGTAATTGTGTGTGTGTGTGTGTGTGTGTGTGTGTGTGTGTGTGTGTGTGGTATAAGAATGTTTGCCTCTGATGGATTGGAGAGCAGGAAGTCCTCAGCTCTTAATTTCCTGTGCACAATTAATAGAAATCTAACTCGGTCACTTAGCAGTGTGAAAAAGCAACTTGATGTTTTCATTACAGTCCAATGGCTGGTGAAAATTGAGTCACTGGCCTAGAAATCTTGTACTGGAGGCTCCTGCTTTTCCTTTTCTCTCCCTGCCCCCTTCCCCCTTCCCTCTCCACCTTCTGTTTCGTTCCAGCCTGCTACCACTGTCAGGAAGGCAGGGCAGTTGATGAAGGAACCCTCACAGTGGGTGGTGGTGGGACCCTGCCAAAGTAGATGTCCATTTTTAAAGCTATGAATGATGCATCCCCTCCACTTTTGGTTTGTGCCAACTTAGGGGTACAAAGAAATTTATGATCCACTTCTCTGATGGCAATTCCCTGTTCATATCTCAGACATTTTGGCTATATCAGGAGACTTTGCAAGTCTCCTCATCCTAAGTGCCTAAGAAGTGCCTTGAGGCACTTTAGCTTGGTTTGTTCTGTCATTAAGAATGTTTTATGATGGGGCAGGACTGTTTTCCCTAATGTTAAGCTCAAAAGGTTCAGGATTCATCCCAAATACCTTAGTTTCCTTTAATAATGTATTATTATCTAAATCCCTCTTAAATCTATTTATATTTTCATCTTATAATTGGGTAATGGCTACCAGAAGTTTACAACCTATTGGGTAAAATATCACTTCATTTCTGTTATCCTAAAACTACTTCTTTTAACTTTCAAGGGGAAGGGAGGCTCACTGGTTCTAGATTCTGCTTTTGGGTGAGTAAATCTGTGTTTATCCCATCCTTGCCTATCATTATTTCATATTGACTTTGATCTTAGCCTGAATCAACCCTCCTATTTTCCTTCTGAAGGGCCCACTGCCTCTGAATTCCTCCCCTATAACTTAGGTACCTTATTTGATGCTTGATCAAGGTATGGGCAGCTGGGTGGTGCGGTGGATAGAGCGCTGGGCTTAGAACCAGAAAGATTCAACTTCCTTAGTCCAAATCCAGCTTCAGACACTTATTAGCCGTGTAACGCTGGGCAAAAGTCACTTAACTCTGTTTGCCTCAGTTCCTTAGCTGTAAAATGGAGAAGGAAATGGTAAACCCCTCCAGTATCTTTGCCAAGAAAATCCCAAATGGGTTCACAAAGAGTTGGACATGACTGAACAACAACAACAAAGTGTGGAGACAACTCTGGGCTGGGGGCAGAGGAGCAGGAAACATAACCTCTGACAGCTATTCTTGGGCTAGAAAGATCACACAGAATCATAGATTTAGAGCTGGGAGGGACCTTAGACTTAGCTAATTCAGCTCCCCCATTTTACTGGTGGGGAAATAGCATCCAGAGTGACTTGCCCCACTTCCCATAGGTGAGAAGTGGTAGCATTTAGATCCAAACCTGTTCCCATAATGAAGAGAAGTTTATTACCAAATGGGCCACATGGTGATGAGTTTTTCAGCTTCAGCCACTCTCAAAGATGATCTATTAAGTTGATTTCCCTAAAGCATGAGTCTAATGATGTCACTCCCCTACTCAATAAACTTCAATGGCTCCCCTTTACCTCCAGGATCAAATATAACATATTTTGTCATTTAAAGCCCATCACAACTTGTAATCAGAAGGAGGATATTTCTCCAGTCTTACACTTTACTCCTCTCCATGCAGTCTTTGATCCTGCAACACTGGCCGGCCTTATCCTTGGCTGTCCATCATGCCTAGAATGCTTTCGTAACTCCCCTGTCCCTCCTATCTCCCCTGACCTCCTTCAAGGCTCAGTTCAAATCCTGCCTTCCAGAAGAAGACTTTCCTGGTCCTTCTCGCTGCTAGTGCCTTCCTTCTCTCTGAAATGACCTTTCATTCACACCATAATTATCTAGTACTTACATGGATGTTTACATATTGTCTCCCCCGTTAGAATGTAAGCTCTTTGAAGGCAGGGGCTGGCTTCTGCCTTTCTTTGTCTCTCTAGTACTTAGTACATAGTAAGTGGTTAATAAATGCTTCTTGCTTGACTGTCCCCTGAGCCCATCACTTCTTGTCTCCTTGTAACGACAATGTTGCTAGCAGCTGCTGTGGAGGTGAAAGATCAATAAGAAGACCAACAACAACAGCACACAGGAGGGCTGCTAGCACAGGTTCTTTGATCTGCTATTCTAAGGAAAGCAATTTTAAGGGGTTAACAATCTCACTTTAATTAAACACACATATATCATTCATTTAGTTCAGGAGAAAAAGTCATCACCCTGAACTTCAGAGCAAATACAAACAGAGAAAATATAAACAGATCAACAGACAGGTTTTTGTCTGATCAAGACATCACATACATAGTTACCAGAGAGAGAAGCATCAACATTTGGGTTTCCAAAGCTGCAGGGGCTCCTTGAGAGCTACCCAGAGTCTCCACACCAACATTCTTCCAATGAGTGTGCCCTCAAAGGCAAACAGCCAACCTCAGAGCACATACACCCTGTTCAGGGCCCTGAGGGCTCAGCGCCTACTTAGCAAAAGGGCGTGGGCAGATCTCTAATCAGGACTAGCACCACATCATATATATTGTTTCCAGTCAATGGCTCTTGATTCAAACAAAGGCAAGACTCAAAGACACCTGATTGCCTCAGTACTGAGAAACACTCCAAGACAATTCAAACAAAGCAAGACTCATTAAAGGCACTTGGTTGCCTTAGCATTCCAAAAGAGAAAACAGTAAAAAAAAAAATCCCATCCTGCTTAACATTACACTCCTCTAGGAACTTGTTCCTTTTAGAATGCACTCTATATTTCAGCCATCCCGATACTTGCCATTCCCATATGTTTCACTCCCTCTTCATCCTCCCTTTTCATGGCTGTCTGTCTGCCATGCCTGGAATGCTTTCCTCCCAGAAAATACCTCTCTTTATCATCTTTGATCTGTCTTTATCTGCTGGCTCTTTTCCCACTACCTTCGAACATCTCTAGATCTCCCCCATCCTTTAAAAAGAAACACATCTAAAACCTTTCCCATGACTGACTCTGCCATCCCCTCAAGCTGTCATTTGAAATCTTTTCTCCCTTTCTCTGCTAAATTACTAGAAAAAAGGTGGTTATACTTACTGAGTGAATGAAGAAGCATTTATTAAGCACTGGTTGAATCCTTTTTCTGTTGTGTCTGACTCTCTGTGGACCCCATTTGAGGTTTTCTTGGCAAAGATAACAGAATGGTTTACCGTTTCCTTCTCCAGTTCATTTGACAGATGAGGAAACTGAGGCAGAGTTAAGTGACTTGCCCAGGGTCACACAGCTAGTAAGTGACTGAGGCTGGATTTGAATGCAGGAAGATGAATCTTCCTGACTTTAGTCCTGACACTCTATCCACTGCGCCACCTAGATGCTGTGATAATAATAATTAATGATAATAAATAATGATGATGATAATGATAATGGCAGCATATATTACCTACTGTGTGCCAGGCACTGTACTAAATGCTTTATAATTATTCTTAAATGTAAAATATGAGCTTGTCGAGTCCAGGAACTGTTTCTTTTTCTTTTTGTCTTTGTCTCCCCAGCCCTAGAACTGTGCTTGGCTCATAGCAGGAATTCGATAAATGCTTGTTGAATAGAAAGCCCCTTGGCTTTCTATTCTCTGATTCTCCCCATATAAGAATCCTACCTGACCTTATCAATGCCTTCTTTGAGCCCCGCTCTTTGCTTTTCCCACGGCTTGTTGAAATCCAAGATCCCTGTTTGTTTGTTTCCCTGCAGTGGGATTTCATAAGGCCATGGGCCCTGAGGACCACTTTGTACTTGTTAAAATCACACTGCTCTAGTCCCCCACATTCTTGTCCAGGCAGATCACTGGGTCTGAACAAATAGCGGGGAAGGACTTGGCTGGCCCACAGAGAGACGGAGAAACATGAAAGTGGATCTTCTGAGACTGAAACCCTCATTAAAGCAGGACAGGAGCTGGTTGGGAGATGCTGGCACTCTCACGGCCCACACTACAGGGGCGGCTGCTCCATTTGGAGAGGTGGCTTCCAGCTGGAGGTTCCAAAGTATGCCGGTTGTAATTAAGACTTTTTATTTGGACTGGATTTCACAGTTTATCCCTGTGGGAAAAAAAACAGGTTGAAATGTGGGGAAGATGTATAATTTCTTAATTTGTGGAATCATCATTTTAGAGTTGGAAGAGGATCTTTAAGGTCATCCAACTTCCCACCTGGTTTAGAAATCCCCCTCTACAACTTCCCTGGCAGGTAGTCATTCCACCTCTCCTGGGGGAATAGATCACATTGCATTCCTTGTAGACCACTAAAAATGTTTTTGGCCACTAAAAAAATGTTTGTTTTTGACTCAGGCAGTGGCAGAGGCAGCTAGGTGGTACAGTGGCTAGAATATGGGACTAGAGTCTGAAAGACCAGAATTCAAATCTGACCTCGGACACCTACTACCTGTGTCTGGTCAAGTTGCTTAACCCCTGTCTGCATAAAAGTGGAGAAGGAAATGGCAAACTGCTCCAGTATCTTTGCCAAGAAAACCCCATGGACACAACTGTCCACAGAGGTCACAAAGAGTCAGACTTGACTAAATGACTGAACAACAAAAGGGAAGGGAACTGTAGGAAGTTTTTTGATTAGGAAAATATAATTGAGAGCTTTTCAAGTTCTGCTGAGGAATAGAAGTCACAGGGTCATAGATCTAAAGAGACCATCCAGTCCAATCCCATTTTACAAACAGGAAACTGAATCTAACCAATAAGACAGCAACAAAAACAATACAACCAAGTGTTATTCACCCTCCTCTGGCCACTCCTTGACACCCTGTTCACCCTTTTCCGGCCACTCCATAGCTCGTTGATATCCTTCCTAAAATACGGTGCCCTGATACAGAGGATATTCCCGATATCACTTAACCATCATCTCCTGGGCTCTGCACTATGCCTCTCTTAACGGAGATATTGCCTGCCCCGCCCCCGGTGGACCCTCCCCACTCCCAAGTCGTAGATGCATGCCCATCATGATGCTGTGATAATGCCTTATTATAGTTGAATTTTAATAGGAGACTTTTTAAAGACTTAAAATGCTTTAAGACCCAAAGGAACAAAGATCTGGTGATTGAAATTCAGACGTAGTGATAGTTGGGGGAAGGGAGAGTACGTACATGAGAAGGAGCCCTGCCTAAGTGACCCTTGAATTATCTTATTGGAAGCGGTCACCTACTCTGCTCACTTGTAACACTGGCTCTAATGAGAACTTTCATTCCTTTGGGGGAACCCAGAGGTGACCCTCTTTCTCCTTCTGAGGAAGAACAGCTTCCCTGATAGCTCTGGTTCTGACAAGATGTCATCATCCTTTGACCCAGGTATGCCTGGGAGACTGGAGAAGAGTTTTGAAGTTGTCAAGGCAGTGGCATCCTTGGTAAATGTTTAACAACCAGCTCTCCAAAACACACAACATACTTTTAAGTTAAATCTGCATTTTCACCATTTTCTCCATAACTTTCCTAAGTCTAGACTGCAGGGGTGGGGAACCTGCAGCCTCAAGGACACAAAACAATAAGTTAAGTCTTGATTTATAGCTTGTACTGATTTCTGAAGTATAAATGTTCACACTGAAAATTTAATAATTATCTCTTGAGAACCCGTTTGAGCTGGTACAGCTCAGGTTCAGGGTTTCATGACTGGGCTTGCGATAGTCAAGGTCACAGCTGTCAGTCATTCTTCAATACATAGTTATCAGCCATAGGATCGAGATCTCAGGAACCATCTCCCAACAGACTGTAGACACAAGACTTCCTCCGGTCTGTACACAAGATAAGTGAACAGCGAGACATCCAGAGGAAGCCACCTTTAACCAACAGAATCCTGAAGCCCACTGGTTTCCTCTGATGAGGTCTCATCTGCTTCTCTTTTTTCCTCACCCCTGCTTCCTTCAATGAATCGGCATTTATAGCCAACAGGACAGAAGCGCTCCTCCTTTCCTCTGTTTGCTATGTTCAGGAGGCCTCAGAGCAGGACAGAAGCTGGTGGCCTTCTCAGGTCCAATGCCTGCAGCTCTGTTGGCTATCCTGCAGCTCAGCTGGCCTCCTTTGTGTGGTAACAGAGGGCTCACAGTGGATGTTAAAAACACTAGCAAACGGAAACCCGTCTATCTGCACGCATTGATGACCTTGTACCTCCCTACTACAGAGTTCTCTTTTCTAGGCCTTTGGGAAAAGGGCCTTTGAGTCCTTGGGGAAAATAAACATATTGTTCATTGTGACCAGGAATGTGAACAGTTCCCTTTCTGGGGAGCAGCGGCCTCTATTTTCCCAGGGACAACCCCTCCTCTTTTTCTATGTAGCTTCCAGGAATGGACATAGACAGTACCCTCAGGCCATCTTCTCCTTTCTCCACCATTCTTCAGATTATGGTGAATCTGCACTTGCCCTCAACATCCCATTCTCTCCCATTGATGAAATCCGAGGATGAAACCTCTAAGACCTAGGTGCTCTGGGAGCTATGGATCAGGTAGGGGTGGTATTGGAACGATGAAGGTGTAGGTGCCCAGCAGGGGGCAGCAGGGAGCTGTCAACCTGCAGATTTTTCCATCGGCCTTTGGTTTTGAGTTTAAGCTCAGACTCAGAGATTATTAGAGTTGGGATGAATGTTGAGAATCATCTAATTCATTCCCTTTCATCTGAAGGAACTGAGGGCAAAAGAGAGGAAGAGGTGTGTCCAATGTTACACAGCCAGTTCATGCCAGAGATAGCAAAAAGACTTAAATCTTTTGACTCCCAATCCAGGGCCCATTGAAGTGGTCAGTTCAGACATAGTCCTCTACTCTGGCCTTTTGGCTGCCTCCATAATGGCATACTTCTTCCCAGCAGGCTGTGAAGCGAGGTAGGTCAGACTGGACCTGGTGACGTCCTTCTCTGAGGCGTCCCAAGCCCAGCCTGACCAGGATTAAAGACAGCTGGGATGACGAGGCTAAGCCAGTTGTCAAAGTCACAAGGCAGGCTAACCTGTGATCTGTGCCAGAGAACCCCAGGGCTGCACTTGGGCTCAGGGTCTCAGGACTGGGCCTGCTTGTCAGATAAATGTTTGAAAGATAGACGTAAAATGTAGCCCTCTGATATCATAGCCTGGTTGTTTATGTGTTGCCAGTGCTGGTAATGTTCAAATCTAGGATATTGGCACTATATGGGACAACAGCTAATTTAGGAGTTCTTAACCTGGTGTCTGTGAATAGATTTCAGGGGAGTCTATAAAATTTGTTGTTGTTTTTTTTTTTTTGAGGCAATTGGAGTTAAGCAACCTTCCCAAGTGTCTGAGATTAGATTTGAATTCAGGTCCTCAACTCCAGGCCTGGTGCTCTATCCACTGAGCCACCTAGATGTCCCTATAAATTTGTTTTTTTAAAAATATTTTGAAAACTATATTTCAATACAATTGGTTTCTTTGGCCATCCCATGTAGTTTATTTTATGCATTTAAAAACATGACTCTGAATGTTGAAAACTAAAAATAAATAAACTGATAAAAAAATCCCCATGACTCTGAGAAGGGGATTACCAGATTGCCAAGGGGCACTATGTCACAAAAAAGGTTAAGAACCACTGCTCTAGTTCACTCCCCTTATCATTAGGAAGGTCCATACATCTAAACCAGGAGTGGGAAACCTGTGACCTTGAGACCACATGCGGCCCTCTAGGTACTCAGGTGTGACCCTTTGACTGAATCCAACTTCACAGAACAAATCCTTTATTAAGGATTTTTATTTTTTGTTTTTATTTTATTATTTATTATAAATACAAATTATTAATATTATAATCATTACATTATGTCATATTGAAATATATAATAATATTATATACAATAAATATAATATATATTGTTTATTTATTATTCCAGCCAGGTGGAGACCTCCTGGAAAGATTATTTACTCTTCTTCAGTGTTTAAAGGCCTTCCTTGTCAGGAAGGTCTTATTCATGAGCAGGACAACATTTAGGAATTAGGACACCTGAGGCAAATTCAGCTGAGGAAGAGAGTGGTTCCAGGAGATGCTCAGTCCAGGAAGTGATGGAGATAGACTGGAAACAGAGGCCATGGGAGCTTGGGAGGCTGAGGAAATGGAAAGCTGCAGTACTCTAAGGGGCCAAGAGCTGGAGTAGAGAAGATGAGGAGCCAGACACTGAACTTACTGGTGAGGGGGAGAGTGTACTGGAGATCCATAGATGACACCGATAAAAATCTGAACTTGGAAGAAGAGACAGCCTTGGAAAGATAGTGACAGAATGGCAGTGGGGAGCAGGGAGCACGTGCCAGATCCTCCTTCTGGCCGTGTGTGCGCGCGCAGGAGCAATCAGTGTGGAGAAGGTACAAAGAGATGTGGTGTCTTTCTTTGGGAGGAAATGAGTCTCAATGGGCACCTGAAAATAGAAGGAATATAAGGGAAGAGACCTAGATTGAAGATGAGTGTGTCCCTAAGAGGGGAGGGTGGAAGAGATCATGGTGGAAGAAGGGGATTAGGGACAGATAGTGCCGAGCTGAATAGGAATGACAGTGTGGGGACAGGTAGCTGGGGAAAGGGATTTTGAAGACAGAACAAAGACACCTGAACTTGGGAGAAGCAGTCCAATCTCTTCCTACTTAGTCTTGGGTGGCCCATCCCCCTCTTCCTCCATCAGCCTCTGTTTTGAGCTACATGTGCCCTCTCCCAGCATTGCCTTTTCCCCCAACACCCTCAGGGACATGAGCCATTCAAGCACCATGAGGTACAAGGCAGTGGAAGGGAGCTGCACTCCCTCCCAGATAACAAGAATAACTAGAATTTATATAGCAATGCACTTTCTATGTGTTATTTCATTTTGCCCTCACAACAGTCTCATGAGGTAAGCTCTGTTACTGTCTCCACTTTACAGATGAGGAAACTGAGGCAGCCAGAAGTCAAGTGACTTGCTCAGGGTCACCCAGCTAGTAAGTGTGTGAAGCAGGATTTGACTCCAGGTCTAGAGCTCCATCCACTGTGCCACCTCGTTGCTTCAGGTGATACAGCGTATGTATCGGGCATCTGAGAAAGAGCTCCTGCTGTCCTACCAGTGGTGGGATTCAGCCGGTTCTTCCCAGTTTGATAGAACTGGTACCTGATTTTACGTTGAATTTGGGAAAGGTTGTTAGCAGGGGCAGGGCCTGTGCCCGACTTGTCAGCAGCAGGGGCGGTGCCTTGGCTCGGATCCATGGAGAACCGGTGGTTAATTCATTCGAATCCCACCACTGTGTCCTACTCTAGTTGTGGCTGTGCTTGCATATAATCTAACCCAAGTCCACTAAGCTGCACCTTAACCATGTGTCATCTTGGGGACAGGTGGAGAAGACCTGTTTAGCAACAAGAGGGTGATGGAATGCAGTGAAATTCTGGGCAAAATTTCCTTTGCTCGACTGCACAGTTAGCAGAGCCACAGCAAAGAGGGACCACTCCTACCTTGTACACACACACACACACACAACCTTCTTGAACTCCACTGCAGTGCAGGAACAGATTGGGAGGTATCTGCCCTGGAAATCTGCTGCAATACCGTAATTCTTCAGATTCATTTCAATGCAACAAATTATTATATCGGTCCCTGTGCTAGGTGAGAGGGATCCACAATTCCATTGTCCGGAGGCATACAGTCTAATGGGGTGCAGGAGGCAGGATGTGACAAGTCCTCAGATAAAAATGATGTAAGGTAGAATGGAATTGAAGGAAAGGAGAAATCCAGACAAAATCTGACTTAAACGACTTAATTCTTTTCAGTCCCTTGAAATGACGCTGGATCCCCTAGGAAGTTGGATCAATTCCAGAACTAATCTAAGTGATGAGAAAGTTTCAATGAAGAGTTGTCTCCGAGGTTCCCCACTGGAGCTGTGCTCTGAGCCCACCCCCAGCACCCTGGTCTGGCTGTGTTGGAGTGGACCCTTTGTCCTGAGGTCTGAGCTAGACTGAAACTAACCTTTAAGGGAAGCTAGCAGAGTAGAGAGAGAGTAAAAAGGGAGGACTGAGAGTGAAAAAGAATATCATATCTTTGGCCTTTCTTGCCCCTTTGTTTGGTTTGATTTCAGATATTCTTAGAGGAAAGGCAGATTTCTAAACACCTTTGTGCACACTAAAACTGAGCTTCCATTCAGACAAGAGTAACATATCAATGGCTCATGTTGGACTTTAAAATTTTTTTTTACAAACGGGGAAACTGAGACCCGTGAAAATCACAAGATCACAGAATTTGAGAGCTAGAAGGAACCTGAAGTGTCACCAAGCCCAATCTGTACATCAAAATAATCCCCAATGAAGTGATTTGCCCATCTCCCAACAAGTTAGTGGCAGAGGCCAGACTAGAACTCAGATCTCCTGATGTCAAGTGGACTGCTCTTTCCACTGCCCCAGATTGCCTCCAGATCACTGACGCTGTGATTGTATCTGATGGCAGGAAGGGCCCTGACCCTCCCCAAAGAACATGGGGGCTTAATTATAGGGACCAAAGTAGTCCATAGCTCCTGCACCCCATTAGTTCATAGTGGTTCATAGGTTCATACCACCTCTTCCAGAGGTGGGAGAGTCCTCAGAGGCTTTTTATTTCATTTTTAGAAAAGTTTTTATGGATATTTTCTGTTTCTAACATCACCATAGTATCCCGAGAGATCCACCCCTTCCCAGAGAACCATCCCTTACATCAAAGAGAGAGGAAAAAATAGATCAGCACACCTGATAGATATATTGAAAAAGTCTGAAGACATGCAGAAGCTTTTTGGATCAACCTATATCTAATTAGGAATCCCCAAGACGGTATTCCTGACAAGTGGTCATCCAGCTTCCACTTGTAGACCTTCAGTGATGGAGGCAGACCATTCTAATTATGGGCTACTCTCATTTTTAAGAAGTTTCTTCTACATCAAATATTCACTTAGCTCTTTTCAGCTTCTAGTTCTGTTCCTCCCTCTCCTTCTGAGATGGCTCCAAATGAGTTTATTCCCTCTTCCATATTATGGCCTTCAAAATACTTAAAGGGAGCTATCATGTCCCACGAAGTCCTTCATTTTTATCCTGAGTTACACAAGACAGCTTTGGGGTATTTCCCCTGGGTATATATTTGCCTCTTTTTTTAAAATTAAAAAAATATAAGCTTCAATCTGTACTCTGAGTCCATCAGTTCTCTATCTGGAAGTAAATAAAATTTTTCATCATGAGTCCTTTGGAGTTGTGGTAAATCATTTTATTGATCAGTTACTAAGTCTTTCACTCTTTATAATATTGCCCTTAATAATATGTTGTTCTGGTTCTGCTCATTTCACTTTGCATCAATTCACATAAGACTTTTCAGTTTTTTCTGAAATCATCCTACTCATCATTACTTATAACACAAAAGTGTTCCATCACAATCCTATACCACAACTTTTTCAACCATTCCCCAGTTGATGGGCATGCCCTCAATTTCCAATTCTTTGCCCCCTCAAAAAGAGCTGCTATAAATATTTGTGTACATATAGGTCCTTTTTATTTTTGTTTGACCTCCTTGAGATACTGATCTAGTAACTGTATTACCGGGTTAAAGAGTATACACAATTTACAGCCCTTTGGGCATTGTTCCAAATTGTTCTCCAGGATGATTGGAACAGTTCACACCTCCACTGATAGTGCATTAGCGAACCTATTTTCCCATCTTCCTTCCAGCATTTGCCATTTTCCTTTTCTGCCATTTTAGCCAAACTGATAGCCAAACTTTAGATCATTTTTATATGAATTTTGATAACTTTGATTTCCTCCTCTGAAAACCCTCTGCTCATATCGTTTGATCATTTATCAATTAAAGGATGACTTATTTTTATAAATTTGGCTCAGTTCCCTATTTATTTGAGACCTTTATCAGGGAAACTTGGTGTAAATATTTCCCCTTTTTCTTCTTTACTTCTAATTTTGGTTGTATTGGTTTTATTTGTGCAAAATCTTTTTTAATCTTACATAATTCAAATTAGCTGCTTTACCTCCCATGAACCTCTCTATCTCTTATTTGGTCATGAATTGTTCCCCTATTCATAGATCTGACAGATAACTTCTTTCATGCTCTCCTAACTTGCTTATATCACTTTTTATATTTAAATCATGCACCTATTTTTGTTTTACCTCAATATGTGGTATATGTTGGTCTATGCCTAGTTTCTGCCAGATTACTTTCTAGTTTTTTCCAGCAGTTTTTGTCAAATGATAAGTTCTTGCTCCCAAAGCTGGGATCTACTTGCCTCTTTTACAAAACCTCATTATACCCTGTTGATTTCTGATGCTCTCCCTGACTTACCTAAGTTACATCACATGGTTACAAGATTTAGAGCTGGAATGGACCTCAGAGGCCATCTAGTTCAACACCCTCATTTTATAGATGAGATCTAGAGAGAGAGGTTAAGGGACCTGCCTAAGACTGTACAAGTAGTAAGCAGAAATGGTAGGAGCTGAACCCAGGGCCTATGACTCCAAATCTAATGGGCTTTCCACTGTAGTTCAATAACTCTGGGTGAGTGTGGTATACTAGCATCAGCACTGGATTTGGATTCAGAGAACCTGGGTTAAAATCTCAGCTGTTATTTACTGCTTGTGTGACCTTGGCCAAGTCACCTACCCTAGAGGTATCAAACTCACTACCTGCAGGCTGCAATCCACAGGCATCCAAAACCAGATTAAAATGTAATTAGGAAATATTTAACAAAATAAATGAAAGCACAACACAACACAGATAGGGTTAATTTGTCATTTTCTAAGTCAATATTTGGCCCACAGAATCTGTTTCTGCTTAAATATACCACAGACATCCCCGGTTAGGCATCACTTTCTTCATCTGTAAAATAAGGCGCTGGACTACTTCATCCTATGATTTGGGATTCTGATCCTGTGCTCCAAGGGACCAACCACTGATTCCTCTGGCTTCTAGTTGGAATCAAGATGGTGGGAGGGCCCTCTCATGCTCGCAGTGAATTCTGATTTCCCCTCAGTTCCTGCTTTGAACCTTCACAATGTGAGATTAATTACAATTTGTACTTCTTTATGATGTAGGTCACTTCTTTTTGGAGCAAGCTTCCTCTTTGGATTTTTATGATCCATGGAAGGCAGTCACACCAGAATAGAGAATGGTTTTGATTGATTGCAAATTTAAAAATAGTGTTTTCTATTTTAATAAGCTCGTAGCAGAGCCAGAGGGGGAACTGAGCATTTCTCTTATACCCTGAGGGGTAACGTAATGGCACTTTTGGTATTTTTAGAGGTGGAGGAGGAGTGATGGCTGCTGGTCAGTTTTACTTGGATGCTCTACATGGATATTCGGCATAATGGTATTTATCCAACATCGCTTTACTTAGAGCTGATGCAGTGGATAGAGTGCCAGGCCTGGAGTCAGGAAGATCTGACTTCAAATCGGGCCTTAGACACTTATGAGCTGTGTGACCCTGGGCAAGTCACTTGATCCTGTTTGCCTCAGTTGCCTTATTTGTAAGATGAGCTGGAAAAAGAAATGGCAAACCGCTCCAGTATCTTTGCCAAGAAAACCCCAAATGGGGTCACAAAGAGTCAGACATGACTGAAACAACTGAACAACAGCTTTACTTAGAGGCAGATGGCTTGTGCTGACCTGGACCTTTAATTCAGAAGGCTGTAATATTCCTGCCCTTTAGAAGAGTCAGGAATAGCTGCCATAGATTGCTACAGAACCTCAGAGCTAGGACTTTAAAGGTTCTGCTTCTAAGCAAAACAGGAATCTCATCAACAACCTGCTTCACATACAGAAAGGACAGTTTTGTTACTATAATGTTAAATTTAATGTACTCTGAAAAATGTAACAGAAGGTCTTGGTTTATGTTATTATGAAGGTCCTTTTTCTTGTTCTTTATATATTGAAATGCTCATGTTTGTTGAGGTTTGTTAAGTTCAAAATTTAAAAAAAAAAATCAAAAAATCCTGACATGCCTGACAAGTGCTCATTCAGCTTCCTCTTGAAATCCTTAAGGCATGGGGAGCTCACTACTTCCAAGAACAGCCCATTACATTTTTGGATAGTTTTATTTAATTGTTAGGAAGTTTTTTCTTAGATCGAACTGCAATTTAATTCCCTGTGGCCTCTACTTGCTGCTTCTGGTTCTACCCTTTGGAGCCAATCAAAATTAGTCAAATCTCCCTTCTCCTGAGGCAATGACAAGGCATTGGACTTGGGGTCAGGAGTAATGGATTTGAGTATTGGTTATGACCACTAGAATCCAAGGATCTAGAGCTTAAAAGGACTTGCAGGCTTATCTTAGTCTGATTAGTCCAATCCCCTCATTTTAGAGATGGGGAAATTCAAACCAAGAGAGAAGATCACACAGGTATTAGGTGGCAGAGCCAGGATTCAAACTAAGGGCTTCTGAGGCAAAATTCAGTGTGTTTTTCATGGTATCATAGCTACCCCCATTAGTTCTGTGACCCTGGGAATGTCACTTCATTTCCCAGGGCCTCAGTTTCCCCATCTGTAACATGAGCACAGTCATGCTTATGCTATCTGTCTTGTTTGGTTGTTGTGTGGTTGTGTAGTTGTTGTATGGTTCATGCTTTGTATACCTTAAATTTGAGCTCCCCTCATGAAGAAAATCTAGCATACTATAATCTAAATTTTAAAAACAGATCAATTAGGGGTTGACTATTTGCTTGTTAAAGAATTCTTCACCTTGCAAGGAGATTCACCACAGGATTCTCTTTAAAATGAGGTCCCCTAGTGTGTCTTAAATATAATTTAATTTACATGCAACCTGTTGAATTCCATTCACCAGATATTTCTCGGGTTACAATATTTATAAGAGGCCATTATGTTCAAGGCACTGTGCTTGGCTAGGGAAGAGTTTAACGATGAATAAGTTATAGTTGCTGACTACAAGGAACTCACAGTTTAGTAGGGGTAACGAGCCATGTACATAATAGGTATAACACAATAGAATGTGATGAGTATGCAGGAGAGGTACAAAGAAAGTGTTATTGGAAGGCAGTAGATCAGAGGAATTTCATGGAGAAGGGGGATGTATGAACTGGGTCTTCAAGGATGGGCAGGATTTCAACAGGCAGAGACCAAGGGAAGTAGATTCATTCTGGCATATATATCAGCTTGTGCAGATGCAATGTGACATATGAAAAGTTGGAGAGACATAATTTCTGGATAATTAGCTATTTTATTAATTAGGGCTAGTAAGTACTTAATAAAAGGATCAGTCATGTAGCTATCTCTCCTGAACCAAAGATGGATTACGGTGGCCTATTGGAAGAGTGGGTGTTCCTGACAGATGGCAATTCAATTTTGATTGGTTAACAAGTAATCAAAGAATGAATATTATTATAATGAGAGGTGGACTTATTCTAATGAGGGGCTGGGGATCCCGACTTAATATGTCTCTCTTACTTATCTCTACTCAGATCGGTGTCAGCCTTAGGCAGTCTAGACAAAGGACCTACCCCCTCCCCTGCCCCCCAAGCCTGAGTAGAACACAATGGGCTTCCCCATTTGGGTGGGGTCTGAACAAAATTGAGGAGAAAGTTAATCCAATCTCATTATTAGCAATGTCCTTCAGATGCTGGCTGAATAATCTACTAGGGGCTGATTTCTGAATGAGAAAACAGAAAGGGAAAAAATCCTGGATCTCCCTAGTACCAAATGGTTGTTAATATGACAGAAATAATTATTTCTCTCAGCAAAGAAATAGGAAATTGAAGCCCAGTATAGTGGCACATGCGTATTATCTCTGCTGCCAGGAAGGCTGAGGCTGGGGGATGTCTTGAGCTCAGGAGCTCTGAGCTGCAGTGGGCTGCATACAGTAGATTATGACCACCCTAAGTTTGGCATCAATATGGTGGGCCTTGGGTTCAGGGTGAGTCGCCTAAAGAAAGGAGAACCAGCCAAGGTCGGAAATGGAGCAGAGAAAACTTTTGTGCTGATAAATATTGTGAGCAGGCTTGTGAGCAGTTCCTGCGCCTTCAGCCTGAGCAAAACAGGGAAACCTTGTCTTAAAAAACAAAATTCTCTTAAAAAATTGTGATCAACATTTGGGCAACAACAGCAAGAGGAACAGTTGGGTAGGATTACAAAATGTGTGATTAGGAGTAGTGGGGGATAAGACTCGGGGGATGGGCGAGAGCCAATTGGTGGAGGGTGATGAATGCCCGGCTAAGGATGTGTGCTTCTATTTGGTGGCCAATAGGGAGATATTAGAGGTTTTTAATCAGAGGAATGATGGTGATCAGAGTGATGCGTTAGGAAAGTTACCCTAGTAGATTACCCATGATGCCAGGAGACTGGGTAGAAGTTTGGGGATGAGACTTCTGGGACTGCTAAATTTATGAAATGATATCACTGGGGGCGAGGCTTGAAGAAAGGCACAAGTGAAAATCAGACCCCTCTCACTCATGGACAGTGCCTCTTAAGACCCATCCTCACTTCCTCTTCTCTCCCTAACCTCTCCCTGGTGACTTCCTCTACTCTCATACCATCGTGTAGTGATAATAAATAACAAGCACTTTAGGGTTTGCAAAGCGCTTTACAAATATTATCTTATTTTTATCCTCACAACAACCCTGGTAGATGGGTGCTATTCTTATCTCCATTTTACAGATGAAGAAGTTGAGGCAGACAGAGGTTAAAGTGACTTGGCTGGAGTCGCAGGAGCCACCTTTAAGCGGATAGTACTGAGATCAGCATCTCTCCAGCTCCAACCTCTCTCCTGAGTTCGCAGCTGCTCCTCCAACTGGACATGCCCCTCCAGATGTCCTTTCAGACCTTCCATCTCAATACACCCAAAACCTGACTCATAATTTTTCACTTCCAAACCTGGCCTTCCTTTTGACTTTTCCATTTCATTGATGGTGCCACCATCCTCTTAGCCCTCTAGGCTTGAAAGCCACCCCAGACTCACATCACCTCCTTTTATTTCCTTTCCTTCTTCCCCTTTGCCCATCTAGGCAACCCTATACATATACAATACACATATATATAAACATACATAAATACATATATAAACATAAATATACATATGTAAATCCTGTAAATAGATCTCTCCTCTATAGTGTCTCTCACATCCATCTCTCTGCTGCTAACTCAAATGCAATCCCTCATCACCTCTATCCTGGTCTATTGCTATAACTCCCTAACTATTTCACTTTCCAGTTCATCCCAGCTCAATCTTCCCAGGTCTGATTATGTTATTCAAAATAAGACAAGTCAACAAGCATTTATTAAGCACCTACTATGTGCCAGGCACTTCACTAAGTACTGGGGATACCAAGAAAGACAAAAGATGATCCTTGCCATCAAGGAGCTTACAGTGTAACAATCTATTCCCTTCTGTTTCAAAGTCGTTATCTACTACATAAAGTTTAAGCTTTTTGGTCTGACATTCAAGGACATCTACAATCTGACTCCCAATTACCTTTCTGATTATCTCACACTTCTCTGTCCTCAAGACCAGGCAAGTATTCCTAGACTTCCTCCCTCTACATTGGAAATGCCCTCTCCTCCCATCCCTACCCATGGAAATCTTATCCCTCTGACTCTCATTCAAGTGTCACCTCCTTAACTGGGATAGAACTAGGACCAATTGATTTCAACACAGTTACGGAAAAAAACCTTTCCAATACTTGAACTGTCCAACAGTGGAATGGCTTGCCTTGGGAAGTGATGAGTTCCCTGTCACTGAAGCTATATAAGTACAACTGGATGATAACTGTTTTGGGTTATTGTAGAAGAAGTAATTTCTCAGTAACAGAAATCTAATCATTAAATCAATGGTTTTTAAATGTTTTGTGTGTTATGGACAACTTTGACAGTCCAGTGGAGTCTATGGACTCCTCAGAATACTATTTTTAAATGTATAAAATAAAATATATAGGATCACAAAGGAAACCAGTTATATTGAAATATATATATATACACATATATGTGTATGTGTGTATATATGTATATATATACATACATATATGTATATAAGCATAATTCACAGACCCTCTGAAATCTGTTCATGGGGTCCATGGATCCCAGGTTAATAACTCCTGGATTAGATCATCTCTAAGAGGTCATCTAATTCTGAGACTATTATCATATAAAATCATCCCTGATTGTTTCCTCCCCATCCTCTCCCCTCCCCAAACTGGAAATAATCCCATTATTCCTGAATTCTCATAGTCCTTCAGTGACTCACTTATACTCTGTATTGTATTTCTCTATTTACCTGTCTAGTGTCTGATCCCCCTTGCGAATAAGAGACAGCAAAGCAGAGAAAAGTCCGTCTTTGTGTCCTTTGGTGGCCAGAGCCTAGCATGGTGCTACCTTGTTGAAAGTATGCATCTAGTTAGCATTCAATAAATGTTTGGAAAATGAATGAATTCTTTCCCACCCACCCACCCCTCCCCCCAACCTCCGCTTTTCCCCAGATGTAGTGATGACTATGCAGACACCTGACTAATGATCCATCAGAAGCACCATTTACTCAAATGGCCCTGTGCATTCTCCCATGGAAGGGGTACTGGATGACTGAAGGACTGGAGGCAGCCTCTACAGAATTTTGTTTGAGGCCTTAACATTTGTAGTCGTCCATTAGAGAACAGAAAATTAATGTTGCATTTCCAAGTCTTTCTAAAGTCTCAGGAAGCTGCTGAGGTATCACCAGCTCCTGCAACGTAATGCGTTTCAATTTCTGTTCCATAGATGCTAAGGGGCAATCTCCTGGCAAAGATGAGAGGGCACAATCAATAAACATCGTTGGCTCAGATGTGATTAAAATGAAAATGTTATTAAGAAGGCTAATTCCACAGAGGGTGGAGGCTATAACATTTCGTGCAATTAACAAACAAATGAATCAATCGATTACCAATATCCACAGAAATATTTTTGTTTAGCTGATAAACAGAAGGAGAAGCTAATGGGAAGGAAAATCTTTTAGCCTGGAGTCTCTGAGTCTACAAATGTGCCTGTGTAATATGAAATGCCGCACACATCTGAGCAGGAAGGTATGCGTACTTTGGTTGTTTTTCCAGTAATGGGGCTTGGTTTCTGTAGACCTGCATTCTCTTGCCCATTTCCCCTTGGGAATAAGAGACAGCAAGGCAGAGAAAAGTGAACTTTTTGAGTATGAGTACCTCTTTACGATGTCAACCCATTTCGCAGATTTCCCCCCTTTCCTGATACCATTATGGTAGTATGAGGGGCAGCATGGTGCTATGGATAAAGTACTAAAAGACTTGGGTTCAAATGCTACCCCAGACATTTATGAGCTGTGTGACCCAAGGCAAGTCACTTAACCTCCATAAGCCTCAGTTTCCTCTCCTATAAAATGGGCCAACCTCACAGGATTGTTGTATCAGATGAGATAATCCATGAAGAGTACTCTTCGAGGCTTAAAGCACTGTATCAATGTGAGCCATTACAGTAAATATGTTCTTAGTGTCTGTTGACCAAGGGAAAAAACCCACAACAAGCTAATATGAATTCAGTAGTACGTTTATATGAATTTGTAATCTGCTGTTCACAGCAGAACCTACTTACATTTGAAACATAGCAATAGAAGTTCAAGGTACACAGACCCATAGGAGGAATGTTTACTTACTTATAGATTTGCTGGTGGTAGACTCAAGCACAAAGTTGTACTCCCACGTACAACTCACAACTCACAGCTTCCCAGCTAAAATCCTACTTTCTCCACAAGAAGCCTTTCCCAATCCCTTTAAATATTAATTATCTTGTCGATATCACGTTTGTACATAGCTGTTTGTATTTTCTCTCCCCCATTAGATCGTGAACTTCCTGAGGGAAATGGTTATTTTTTTAACCTCTCTTTATAGCCCCAGGGCTAAGCATCATGCCTGGCACATAGTAGGTGCTTAACAAATGCTTGTTGATTTGACTTTACCTCGCTGAGACTCAGTTTCCTTAACTCTAAAACAGAGATAAAATCTAAACAAGAGGCAACATAGTATAGTGGATGGAGAGTTGACCTGGGAGTTAAGGAGATCTGAGTTCGAGTTTTTCCTCTAGCACATTGTCTGTGAGCAACTCTCCAAGAAGAAAAATGACCTATAGTACCAGAACTACATCAACAGGGGCTGTTTTCACCTTGGCAGCTTCCTGTACTAAAAAAATCACAGGTATGGTCCAACAAAAATACTCCCACTCTCCACCCTGCAGGGTTGTATGCAGACCAAAAAGTACTCTATTTATGCAAAGCATTATTATTGTTGGTGCAAGACACCTGGGGGGGGTCGGGGGCGCCGCCTACAGGAGAAGCAAGAAGTAGAGTGGAGTTCCCAGGCCTGCACAGAGGTTGGACATCTTTAGCACAAACTTCTAAGCACCTGACCGAACACATTATAGATGCCTCAGGAACTAAACATCTTAGGAGTCCAAGTCAGGCCCACCTTCTCCCCCATCCTCTGCCAACAATAGCACCCCTCAAGTAAGCTCTCAGAGAACACTCCTCTAGAGGAAGAGATGCCCCAGTTTTCCTTTTTTGAGGGATAAGAACTTCCATCAACATTCAGGGCATGCACGTATGCAGAAAAAATGCAGCATTTTCTGAATTTCCAATATTACTTGCTGCCTTGCTCAGCACTGGTAATTTTGGCCAGGAAATGGCCTTTCTCTGCAAGAGCCGTGAAATGGAAAAAGCAGTGGAAAACTTGCAAAGTTTGAAATGTAGAGGACATTTCTCCCCCACATTGCTTTGACATCATCCTAAGACCAGGGAGATGGAAGAGATTTCCATTTTTCTTTCTCTGGATATTACTACCACTATTAACGATAAAACATAATATGGTATGATCAGGTAACAGGTATTTTTAAAACTTTGTCTAATTATAATACTGTTCGACTGCGCAGAAAGTGGAAGGAGGGAAATAGAGAGTAAATATTTCTTCTCCCCAAAGGTTTGGCGCCCTTTCTCACATTGAACTTGAGCCCCTCCCACTCCCTTTCTTATCTACACCAACCACTTCTCTCCTCCTAGACTTGTTTCTTTCAGTGTGTTTCTAAGTAACTATCTTCCTCTACCAGCTAAAAGAAAAATACGTTGATGTGTTCTGAATGGTTTGGCTGCTTGTAATTCTGACACATCCTTTACATAGATAGAGGCCATCCTTTGGCCTCCATGAACAATCCCCTCACTGGAGGCTGGATGACCACTTGTTAGGGACATAGAAGAAGGGATTACTGTTCAAGTGTGGATTGGACTAGATGATCCTGAAAGTCTCTTCCAACCCAGAAATTCTATGATTTAAAAACTTATTGACCCAGCCATCAGAAGTAAGGTCTATACTTTGAGTTGCCTTTTTCTAGTAGCAGAGATGATTTTGTACCTACCCACACATACCCTTCCCCACCCCATTCACCTTGGAACTAATGTCACAAGTTTGCGAGATGGATATCTCTAAAAGATCATCATAGAATAATCAATTGATACAATCTTAGTGCTGAAAGGTACCTTTAGAGATCATCTAGTCTGTGGCAGTAGAAGACAACGAGACCCATTGACCCTTTTGTTAATCAAACATGTGATTTTGACTTCATAAGTTTCGTGCTGTGGGCAGCTAGGTGGTGCAGTGGATAGAGTACCAGGCCTAGAGTCAGGAAGACTCGACTTTGTGAGTTCAAATCTGGCTTCAGACACTTATTAGCAGTGTGATCTTGGGCAAGTCACTCAACCCTGTTTGCCTCAGTTCCTCATCTGTAAAATGAACTGGAAAGGGAAATGGCAAAACCACTCCAATATCTTTGCCAAGAAAACCCCAAATGGGGTCATAGACAGTAGGACACAACAAGTATTATGCTCTAACCATTCGGCTTTAATGAACTTTCCCTATAAAATTTTAGAATGGCCTCCTATTCCACATAGCCACGCTTGGGGACAGGACAGCCAGTTGTCCTTCAGGATGGTGGTGTTGGGGCATAGAAATGTGGGTCCGTGGTTCAGACCAAGTGAACCAATATCATGGAGCATTGGTAGAGACCTATCAATATACGGATACAATAAGCTATAAAGGAGTTAGGCATGTAGGAGATTACTGCTCAGGTGTGGACTGGCCTAGATGAGCCTGCTTCCAATTCAGAGATTCTATGATTTAAAAACTTGTTGATCCAACCAACAGAAATGAGGCCTATACTTTGAGTTGCTTTTTTCTAGTAGTGGAGATGAATTTGTGCCTCTCCATATACATTCTTTCTCCCATTCCCCTTGTAACGAATGTCATAAATCTGACAATGTCTACTTGGCAAAAGCAAAGGCAGTTCATAAGCCACAGCAGCAGGCCAGGAGTCAGGTCCGTCGCATTGGCCATAACACAAATCCAGAGACTTTATCAAAAAGACAGTTAAGAAAATATTGTCCAGAAGTGTAGAGACGAGAGCAGGGGAGAAAACAGGTCAATATTAAGAAGATAAATTAATCCTGGCTTAAAAGAGCTTAAAGAACCAAGGGAACAATTGTTTTTCTCAAAGCCTAGATGGTACCTCACACATTCTTTTAAATTAATTAGCACACTTAGCCATTTTTCCCAATTCTATCTAATGCGATGCAGCCTATAGACTGTGTGGATGAACTGATCATCAAACTACATGATTTTGAGTAATTAAGGGGAAAAAAGTAGTGATCTCTAGAAGCCAGCATGGATTCGTTAAAAACAAGTCACACCAAGATTATACTAGATAGACAGACAGGAATTCATTCAGTAAATACGTACTGATTACTTACTTTGTGCTAAGCATTGTGAAGGATGCAAAAATTAATAAGTTTTAGTCTTTTCCCTCAAGATGATAGGACCTGGACCTATGATTTTATTGGTATAGGGAATTCCCAGGTGATGAAACCCCCTCTACCTGTGCAGGTTGGCACCTTCTCTGAAATTTATAGTGAGGCAATTGTTGGAGAATTGCCTGGAGGGGAATCAGGTGACTTACCCAGGGTCACATGGCTAGTATAGGTCAGAGGTAGACCTCGAACCCAGGTTTTTCTGAATCTTTGATGCTGGCTCTCTCTCCATTGTGCCATACTATCGTTCCATTAAAGAGGCTTAAAAATCAAGTGGGACTGATAAGGCATGGATACAAATAACAGTAAGAAATGGTGATGTGGTAAGTGCCCTAAGGAATTCCTTCATCGGTCTAGGAGAGAAAGAATATCTATCAGATAGGATAACTCAGTTCAACAAAGTATTTGACCAAAGTATCTCACGATTATTTTATAAACACATGGACTGGATGGAATTATAACCAGGTGAGATTTAACTATGGACTAGTGAGTAGACCTCATTTGGGAAGGTCCTAACACAATAGATATGTGTGGGGCGAGGGTGTGCTGGTATACACAGGGGTGAGCATTCCACTGGCCTTTCCTTTTCCCTTCAGGGACCCTGAGGCCTGTGCTCTATCTACACTTATAGAGGTCTCTAGTGGCATGTTAAAAGGTTGTGTTTGGGATACATATAAATATGTGGATAACACAAAAATGAGAGGGCTGGTTAATTCATAGGATTGACAAAATTGAGATCCCAAAATGTTTCAGTAGGTCAGAACACCAGTCTCAAACCAACAAATTGGAATTTAATAAGGACAAATGGAGAGTCCCATTTTAGATTTAAATGATCAATGAGCAAATACAAGATTCCTTGACAACAGCTGGTGTGAAAATGTCTTCAAAGCTTTAGTTGACTACGTGGTCCAGGTGAGCCCCAAGTGGGAAATGGCTGCTAATAAAACCAAAGCAATCTTAGAAATAATAGAAATAACATGTCTGGCTTAAGGAGGTAATAAATGCAAATTGGGTGAGTCAGACAACATCTGGAATATTGTGACCAGTTCTGGGGGATCATTCTTTAATGACTAATTGTCCAGATGAGTTTGACTATGATCCTGAGGGGCATGAAAACCTTGTCATGTGATAAATGGTTGAGTGAATGGGAGATGTATAACTTGCAGAAGAAAAGTTAAGAGGGACACAATAGCTGTCTCAAAATATGTTTAGAGCTTGCATGTGGGACTGGAAACAAGTTTTTCTATATTGCTCTAAAGAATAAAGATATCGATGAAAGAACAAAAAAGTAAAAAACTTGGATTTGAAGATAACACTGGTCGTGTGATCTTGGGTAAGTCACTTGAATGAAACAAGTCTCAGTTTTCCCACCTCTAAAGCAGGAATGATAAAACTTGCACTCTTTATAATTTACCTCACAAAGTTGTAAGGATCAAACCAAATGTATATAAAAGCACTTCCAAAAAAAATCCTTTTTATTACTATGAACTTGACAAAAGAACACCAACATTTCCCTCTGCAAGAACAGGAAAAGAAAACTAAATATGAAACTGTGAATTTCCACTACATATAGATCTTTTGGTGCTGTTTATCACAAACTCAATATCGGTCTAACACTGTCCTGTTTGTCTCTTCCCTTGTCTTCTGTGTATTTTTAATGATTTATCGACACTGTTTTCTTTCTTTTCTTTTTTTTTTTAAAGCATTACTATCAGTACCTTCAGTTCCTCCCCTCCAATGGTGCTCCCTCCACCCCACGGAAAAAGCCTTCCCTTGTAACAAATAGCCATAGCCACGAAAAACAAATTCATACATCACTTGTGTCTGAAAATGTATGTCTCACTCTGTCCCTCTAGTCCATGATCTGTCTGCCAGGAAGTGGGAAGCTTGCTTCATCATCAGTCTTTAGAGTTGTGATTAATTGGTCTGTAGAGTTTAATTCTTTCCCAGGTGTTTTCCTTTCCAGTGCTGTCATGATTGGGTAAATAGTTCTCCTGGTTCTGCTCTCTTCATTCTGCAGCAGTTCATAGAATTCCTACCTGAATCTTCGGACACTAGCTGCCCTTCTAGCTGAATGTAAATACCAAATAGTAACTGTTTCTCTTTTGGCCAGGGACCCTGAGGGTCTTCCCCTCTCAGTTTGATTTTTTTCTTTGAGTTTTTGATTAAAGGGTCCATCCCTTGATTAACTGCTTAAAGGGGCCTGTTCATCACAGTGAGCACCTGAAAAGACCTTTGCCTAAAAGTGCCAAAGTCTCCCAATGCATCCTGGGCCATCTCCACTTGCCCTGATGAATATCTGGTCACTAGTGAGGCTGGTGACCTTGAACAGCCCTCCCTCACTCAAATCAAAGTCAACTGCCAGTCATGTTATCATCTCCTTGATGTCACGGTCCCCTTCAAGAACGAAGGACAAACACAACAACCTGAATCTTCACTTTCATCATTTCTCATTGTGCAATAATATTCCCTTATGTGCCTAGGATACTTCCCCTCCTCAATTCTGCCTCTTAGTTTTTTTTTCAGTTTCTTTCAAGTTTCAACTCAAATCTCACTTTCTGTAAGAGGCTTTCCCTGGTACCCCCAAAGTCTCATCGCAACTCACCTTCTAAAGAAGGTCTTTCCTGGTTCCCCTAGCTGATAGAGCCTTCCCCTCAGAGACTGCCTTCCATCTACTCTGTGTATATCTTATATAGACCTAGCCTAGGTATTCATATTTTTCCTGCATTAGACAGTGAGTTCCAGCACAGAGACCCATGCCTGACCCATAGCAAGCCTTTAATAAATGCTTTTTGACCAGTCTACGATCTTTTTGTTCAGCTATGGTAAAAGCACTTTGTAACCATAAAGTTCTACATAAATGTAAGCTGCTATTAATTTTAACACCATTATCATTGTTAGACCTGTCTAACAATGGAACGGTTTACTCTATAAAGCAATCACATCCCTATCTCTGAAAGAGCTCAGAAAGAAGCCAGATGTACCATGGACAAGAAAGCTGGGGAGAGCATTCCAGCCCTGGTTGAGTCGATGAGCTAGATGGCCCCTACAGTCTCTACCTCTAGGTGAGGCCCCTACAGTGCTGAGCTTCTAGGCCAATTAGTGGAGCTCTGGCTCACTGCTTGTAGACAGTATATCACTGTCAACAGTTATAAGTGGCAGGAATTTTCCTTTGGGGGCAGTTTCTGTTGCAGAAGTCACAACCAGATGAGCTGCAGAAATTAAATTTCCTTCGCTAAGTGATCATTCCACGTTAAGATTTGTGAACTGATGGAGAGAAAAAAATAGCATGTTTCTTGGACTGAAGCTCCTTTAACCTAAGATTCTAGTCTTCTTTGGGATGGTGAAGGGCCTTCAGTCTTCATTCATTTTGATTTGATTTTCACTATGCTTTCCTTTCCTTCCTGGGTACCATTCCCACCCCCCCTATCCCCACCCCACACCCTCAGCTTTTCAGAAATAACAGATATTTAAGGATGAGATGGACTTTACCATATTTGTAGATTATTGCTTAAGAAGTTGCGAATTTAAATGATACCTGTTGTATAATAACAGCTACCATTTATAGAATGCTCTAAAGTTTACAAAGCACTGTGCCTACATTATCTCATCTGATCCTCCCAACAACACTGGGAAGTAAATGCTATTATTATCATCCCATTTTACAGGTGAGGAAACCAAGGCTGAGAGTGGTTAAGTGACTTGCCTGGAGTCCCGCAGCAAGTAAATATCTGGTGCAGGATTGAATTCGCATCCTTCTTACTCCATGTCTAGTACTCTAGCCATTCTACCGCCTAACTGGCTTTTAAAACAGTTATTTAATGTTTCAAACTTTTGTGTCACAGAGGACATTCAAAGAAGTTGAGAATCGGGAGAGTGGAGTTCCAGACGCAATTTTAGAGAGCCCCCAGTACTCACCCTGACTCCT
Source organism: Trichosurus vulpecula (assembly GCF_011100635.1). Taxonomy (NCBI): domain Eukaryota; kingdom Metazoa; phylum Chordata; class Mammalia; order Diprotodontia; family Phalangeridae; genus Trichosurus; species Trichosurus vulpecula. The sequence continues at coordinate 302,147,792 of NC_050575.1, forward strand.
CCACTTTACTTTCAGTCTGTAGGAAACAGAACAGCTCTCCTGCTCTCCTCTAAGGAAAAATTCATTTGAGAACTTCAAGAGAGTATATGCTCCCATGGAGAGAGACAATCCAGGCCGCTTGCAGGAGCTTGTTCTAATTCCAGCTTCCTTCCCATTTCTCACCTTCCTAACGCAGACCTTAGCTATCTATGAGGAATTCATTCTCAATAAATTTATTAACTGATCTCCAGCAAGTGAGTAACTCCTGAAAGCTTGGGCTTTGACCAGAGTGAGTATCATGTGTAAAATTACTGTTTTATGTCATCTTAGAGAAATAGGATAAATGACCAGGTAAGAATCCCCTCCTCATGCCTTTGCTATAGAGGATGTACTTACTGTCCCAGATAGCATTAGAACCTGGTTATTTAAAATGTCAAAAGAAGATCCTTAATAGGTTGGCTTTGACTAATTTGATGAGCTTAGGTTTTGTGGGTATCGGTGCCCTACTGATCACGGATCAGTTATAACCATCCAACACCTTTGCCAAGAATTGCTTTGGACAAAAGAATATATTACCCTGAGGCTAACCTGGTGAAGAGCCTCCCTGATCTTGGCTGGACTGGTCCTCAGAACTGTCCACTCCCCGACCCATTTCTGAAGTCTTTGTAGTTCAGTAGGATGTGTCAGTTTGTGGTCCACTGGGGGTGCCTTCAAGAACCCTGGGTCAGGGGCAGCTAGGTGGCACAGTGAGTAGAGCGCCGGCCCTGGAGACAGGAGGTCCTGAGTTCAAATCCAGCCTCAGACACTTGACACATTTACTAGCTGTGTGACCTTAGGCAAGTCACTTAATCCCAATTGCCCTGCCAAAGCAAAACAAGAAAAAGAATCCTGGGTCATTAGGCAGGGAAGCAGGTGAACATGGTTAGGGTGAGCCCCTCACAATTGCACAGGTGACTGTCTGCTACTTGTGTGCGTATAAGGCAACTTGGTATAGTGGATTGAGTGCTGGAATTGGATTTAGAAAGACCAGGGTTCAGATACCACCTGAGTCTCTTAGCTATGTGACCCTCAGTAAGTCTCTTAACCTCTGTGCACCTCACTTTCCTCATTTGTATGAGAAAGTTAGATTCGACGCCCGCTCAGGAACCTTCCAGCTATGATCTATAATCCTATGACCCTTTGTGGCTGGCCCTGGACTTGAGGGACAGAGAGCCTGAAGAAAGGACTTGAGGCTGTCAAGAACTTGGATAAAGACATAGGAAGCAGCCATCAAACTGGCAGATGACTTGAAGCTGGGAGGATTAGCTAACAAAACAGATAATAGTAAAAATACAAAAATAATTTGACAGGCTAGAACACTGGGCCAAATCCAACAAGAAGAAATGTAACAGAGATAGATGGAAAGGCCTCTACTCTGATTCAGAAAAAATCACTTTAACAAATACAAGATAGAGGGAAAGGAAGGGAATACGCGTTGGTTAAGCACCTGCTATGTGCATTGCATTAAGTGTTTTACAAATATGATCCCATTTGATCTTCAAAACAACCCTGGGAGATAGGTTCTATTATTATCCCCATTTTACAGTTGGGGATACTGAGGCAGATAGAGGTTAAGAGATTTGCCCAGGGTCACGTAGCTAGGAAGCATTTGAGGTCACATTTGAACTCAGGTCTTACTGCCTCCAAGGCTATGGTTTTATCTCCTACACTACCCAGCCACCTCTAGGTGAGGCATGATTACATGGTGATGTGTCTGAAAAAGACCTTGGAAGTTTTAATAGACTGCAAGCTCTATATATCTATGGTTTGATATAGCAGGCCAAAAAAAGTGCAGAAGGGGGAAGAGAAAACATGCTTACTATTTGAAAGGCTGTCAGGTAGTGCAGTGGACAGAGTGCCAGGCCTGGAGTTAGGAAGACCTGAGTTCAAATATGACCTCAGACACTATCTGTGTTACCGTGGGCAAGTCACTTAACCCTGTTTGCCTCAGTTTCCTCCTCTGTAAAATGAGCTGGAGAAGGAAATGGCGAACCACTTCAGTATCCTCAAAAAAACCCCAGATGGAGTCACAAAGAGTTGGACATGACTGAAACAGCTGAACAACAACAAAAACCTGTCAAAGAGGAATTATACTTATTATTCTTGGCCCCAGATAGCAATACTAGGAGCAAGATATAGAAAGGCAGACTTAGACTTGATGGAAGGAAAAACTTCCTAACAATTTGATCTATGCCAAAGTAGCTAAAATGGTCATAGGGTAATAGAGGTGGAATCATTCTTGGGAGCCATCAAGTCCATTTTTTCATATTAAGTTGAGAAAACCAAGGCCCAGTGAGGTCATGACTTGTCCATGGTCACATAAGTAGTAATTGTCGGAGGTAGGATTTGAACCTAGGTCCTCTGACTCCTCAGTCATTACTCTTTCCATTGTACTGGGCACACTACCACCAGTAGGGGCTGTCCCCCAGCTTAATTAAATCTTTAACCAAAGGCGACATAGCCACTTCTCAGATGAGCTGTAGAGTATACGTGTTCAGATATGGTTTAGACTCAATGGTTTGCCATTTCCTTCTCCAGCTCATTTTACAGATAAGGAAACTGAGGCAAACAGGGTTAAGTGACTTACCCAGGGTCACTTCCAATTTGTATTCTGTGATTCAGCAGCTGGATTGTGTATGTGGATGGGTGGGTGGAGGTGGCACTGATCTGTATCTTCAGATATTTGAAGAAAGATTAGACTCATACTACTTGTTTCCAGAGGACAAAACTAAGACCAACAGGTGGATGTTATAGGGAAGCAGATGTTGGTTCTGTATAAGACCTTCTAACAGAGTGAAATGGATTTCCTTTAGAAGCATTATCACCAAAAGTCTCCAAGCAAAGCCTGAATGAACATTTGTCTTATATGCTAATCATATGAATGAGTTGATGAGATAGGGATTAGATGATTATAAAATGAGATGGATTTTGAAGTGTTTGAATGGCTGGACTGAAAAGTAGTCATTAATGATTTGAGGGAACCTTGGAAGGAGATTTCTAGCTGACTGCACAGGGTTTACTGATTGTTTGGTTTACCATTTTAAATAATGATTTTGATAAAGACAGAGATAGAATGCTTATTAAATTCTTTGGGGGGATATAAATTGGACAAGATGGATTCTGAAATTCCTTCTAGCTGTGAAATGCTATGATTCTATCTCATTGTCCTGACTGATTGAGGTAGGCCTTTGGCAAAGCCAGAATGCAGAATGCCATAATATTCATCTGGGTTCGTTGAGTTGAAATGGGATTTGTCCGCTCCTGTGGTTGCACTTTTCTAATTAGAAAAGATTAGGAAAATAGCTAGTAGAAAGCCTTAGATACCCATGGGGATGCCTAGGCACCAGAAGTTTCTACATCTAAGGCTTTCTAGTCTATTTGTCAACAACCAGAGAAATACATAACACAGCTCATTTTGCAACACTAAAGGATAGAATTCCTGAAAGTGTGTATGACTGAATGGAAGATGATGGAAGAGCTCTTATGAGGTAATGAAGCATTGTCAGGGAAAGAAAATTGGTCTAGAATTTGGCACAGAGGTTCATTTCCCACGGAGTTTGATTGGAAACTAAGATTCTATTGAGGGTCCTAGGACAGCAAAGTGAAACCATTTTTTTGGAGATAATGTAGCACATGGCAGCAGATGCGGGTCTGTGCTCTTGGAGAGGATCAAACATGCCCAGGCCCCATCCATCATCTTGAGAAAAAAAAGAACTTCAGGGCTAAGAGAATTGTTTACATGGAAATATGCCAAGCAAGGTTTATCCTCCTCCCCCGTCCCCCCCTCCCTCCTCTTCTTCTTCTTCTTCTTCTTCTTCTTCTTCTTCTTCTTCTTCTTCTTCTTCTTCTTCTTCTTCTTCTTCTTCTTCTTCTTCTTCTTCTTCTTCTTCCTCCTCCTCCTCCCTTTCTCTCTTTCTTCCTTTCTCGCTTTCTTTCTTCCTTTCTTTCTTTCTTTCTTTCTTTTTTCCTTCCTTCCTTTCTTCCTTCCTTTCTCTTTCTCTCTCTCTCTCTCTCTCTCTTTCTTCCAATTTTTCCTTGGGCTTCTCCTTGTTTAGCTCCTCTTCTTCCTTTATCCAACTTATTCTATAATTTTAACTCTTCTTCTTTCTTTTTCTCCTCCTTTTCCTCTTCATAGAACTTAGTAGAATGAAAACAATTATATGAATTTAGCTTTATTCAGAAATATAAAGGGAGGGGAGGTGCAACATAAGTGTAGCAAAAGCAGCGCTGGATTTGGAATTAGAATCCCTACAACCCAGCCCTGGCTCTTCCACTTAGCTAGCTGTGTGATGATTTTAATCTCTCTGGGCCTTAGTTTCTTCATATGTAAAATGAAGATAAGAGTCCTGCTACTTACCTCTCAGGGTTGTTCATATAATCGTAGATATGGAGCCAGAAGGGCTAATCTAACTGAGGGCTAGGGACCTTAGGTGACTTATTCAAGGTCATATGGATAGAATAGAAGAACCAGGATGAATCCAGGTTCACTTCCTAGCTGTGTGACCCTGGGCAAGTCACTTCACCCTGTTTGCCTCAGTTCCCTCATCTGTAAAATGAGTTGGAGAAGGAAATGGCAAACCACTCTAGTATGTTTGTCAAGGAAACCCCAAGTGAAGAGTGACTGAGCACCAATAAGGATCTCTGACTCGTAATTCAGCATGTTTTTCCTCTGTGGCAAATGGTATTGCCCAGATCAAAAGAGATGATGTATTGAAATCACCATAGTTATGATATTTTTGTTATTAGTAATGTTTGACCCAGTGATGTTGAATTAAACACATAGAAGCCAATATTCACCGCTAAGGAGCCCAGGATTTTTTGGGAGTGAGTAAAGAGATTTTATGAGCTTAGCCCTTTGCCACACTAGCTATGAGGCCTAGTGAAAAGAAATTTACTTCTGAGGGCCTTTACTAGCTGATTTATTCTCTAGACCTCCCCATCTCCTTACCATCTGTTTTCTCTCCCCCTAGAAACTTCTGCCCTCAGGCCCACTTTCCTGAATGTTGAATTTCTTCTCTATTCTTCATCATCATTTCAAGAGGGGTCCTATCCACTTGCTTTATTTCGAGCTTGACTCACTCTCCATCAGCCTACCTCTTTATCTACCAGATTATCTCTTCATCAGCCACTTTGCTCCTGCTTGGCTACCCTTTTCTTCCTTTGTCCCCCATTAAAATATAAACTCTTGGAGGTTTGTCTTGTTTATTTGTATTTGTGTCTCCAGGGTGAAGCTTAGTGCATGACACTAAGGAAATGAACATTTATTGAATACCTACTGTGTGCAGGCACTGTGCTAAGCATTTACAAATATTATTTCATTTGATTCTCCCAACAACCCTGGGAGGTGAATGTTATATTATCCCCATTTTACAGTTGAGGAGACAGAGGCAGAGCTTAAATGATTTGCCCGGAGTCACACATCTAATGAATGTCTGAGGCCAGATTTAAACATTTAATAAATTTATCTATCATCTATCTTTCTAACCATCTGTCTATTCAGATATCAGCTTCCTGTCAAATTGTTGTAGCAATAGGGCTGGGGTTATTGGTGATGAGACTACCATGGGTGGGTCAGCCTCTCTTGAGTCTGGGGTTGTGGGGAGGCAGAGATGAAAGGGCCAAGAACTCCCGGCAAGGATGATTCCACCACTATGGGATACTCCCAATTATCTGTCCTGGGGAAAGGAGGGAGAGGGAGCAGGAAGGTAGCAAAGCACAGATAAAGGAAATCCAAAGGCAATCCAGAGCGTTCCTTTCCCAGTCAGCTCTGCAATCATTTAGATTTGGGGGACTTTCCCACTCCATCATGCCCCTGCACCAGGTACCTCCTCCCCTCCCCATCTTTCCGACTTATCTCTCCCCATCAGATTGCAAACTCCTCAAGGATGTGGACTGTCTTTTTTTTCATATTTGTATCCCCAGTGCTTAGCCCTGTGCCTGGCATGTAGCAGGAGCCTAATAAATTTTTGATCAACTGATCATCAGCAGTTTTAGGTTCCTTTTTCACCAAACCTCTTATAGAAAATTCTAACAAGAAGGAACCTCTGGGTTGATTTTCATCAAATTTCCCCAAATGCTAAATATAGAAGAACTTTTGGAGATGTTAAAGTCCTCAACTGGCCACAAAGTATTCCTCTCCCGAAGTAATCAGCTGGTTCTTTGAGTCCCCACTAGCTACTTCGCTATGTAGAGTGTTTTCTTTTTTTTCTTTCACCTCATCCTTCTCCTTATTCACTTTATCTTCCTTTCTTTCTCCTGTTTTTTCTTTTTCCCTCTCCTGCCTCCTCCCCTCCCCTTCCTCCTTGTCATTCCTATTATATCATCAGGAGCTGCAGCATCAAAATCATTCAGGAGCCAGGTTTGGTTAAGTGCCAGACCCAATAAAAAGATCCATTAATCTGAATACTTGGAAAAATGGAGTTCTGCATCTGGATTTTTTTTGGTTAATTGAGGATTGTTTTCATCCTTCATACTGAAAGTCTTTTTAAGATATATTTGTCTCTTCCCTTCTTAGAAAGTATAGTGTTCTAAATGTTGAGTCAAATGTTTCTTTGAATGTTGTGTCATTTCAGTCACGTCTGACCCTTTGTGACCCCATTTGGGGTTTTCTTGGCAAAGATATTGGAGTGGTTTGCCATTTCCTTCTCCAGCTCATTTGACAGATGAGGACCTGAGGCAAACAGGGCTAAGTGACTTGCCCAGGGTCACACAGCTAATAAGTGTCTGAGGCCAGATTTGAACTCAGGAAGATGAGTCTTCCTTACTCTAGGCCCCCAGCTTTATCCATTGTGCCACCTAGCTTCAGTTTCTTTGAATACTAGAAGTCTTAAGGTGCTCCAGGGTATAATGTTGAAAGATTAGTCTTACAGTATTTGAGATGCTGCATGGTGTCATAGATACAGTACTGGATTTAGAATCTGGCAGAGCTGGGTTCAAATCAGACCTCAGATCTTACTAGATGTGTGACCCTGAGCAAATTTATTTACAAAGAAATAAATTTGTTTACAAATACCTAATTTTTTTTTAGTATTTCAAGGATTTATTTAACACAAATAAAAACGTGCAAACCTTTTCACTCATTTTCTTCACTCCTCAGTCTAGCATTTGGATTGGTGATCTTGATGGCGAGCTGAGCTGCTCTCTCAACAATAACTTTCTGATTCTTAGAGGAAGCGTTGTGAGCAATCTTAGCACAGTAAGATTTATTGCACATCAACAACACTTCGAGCTCTTTGACGTCGTGCACCAAAAACTTCCTGAATCTACATGGTAGCATGTATTTTGTCTTCTTATTGCTTCCACAACCAATATTGGGCATCAAGATCTGGTCCTTGAATCGTCTTCTCACCCTGTTGTCAGTGCCCCTTGGTTTACACCAGTTTCTCCTGATCGTTACATATCTGTTGGGCTGGTGACAGATGAACTTCTTGGTCCTCTTCTTGATGATTTTAAGCTTCACAAGGTGTCTGAGGGCAGACATGGCGCCGGCAAAGAGACAGCAGCCCCTCCACGGGAAGCGCCGACAGAAAGCACAAATACCTAATTTTATCTTCACAACAACCTGGAGAAGTAGGTGCTACTGTTACCTCCATTTTATAGATGGGGAAATTGAGACAGCAGAGGTTAAGTGGTTTGCCAAAGGTCATACAGCTAATAATATATATATTTTTTAAGTTTGCAAAGCATTTTTCAAATATTAATTACAAATATTATCTTAACCAGGTGAGATTTATACCAGGAATGCAGAGTTGATTCAGCATTAGGAGAACTATCAGCATAATTGACCATGTCAATTAGAAAATCAATAGAAATCATATGATAATTTCAATAGATGCAAAAATGAAGATTTTGATAAAATACAGCACCCATTCCTATTAAAAACACTAGAGAGCATAGGGAAAAATGGAACTTTCCTTAAAATGATAAGAAGTATCTATCTAAAACCACAAACAATCTATAATGGGGATAAGTGAGAAGCCTTTCCAACAAGATCAGGGGTGAAACAAGGATGCCCATTATCACCGCTATTATTCAATATTGTACTAGAAAGCTTAGCTTAAGCAATAAGAGAAAAAAAAGAAATTGAAGGAATTAGACTAGGTAATGAGGAAACAAAATAATCACTCTTTGAAGATGACATGACGGTATACTTAGAGAACCCTAGAGAATCAACTAAAAAACTACTTGAAACAATGAACAACTTTAGCAAAATTGCAGGACATAAAATAAACCCCTATAAAATCATCAGCACTTCTATATATTACCAACAAAACCCAGGGCAAAGAGACAGAAAGAGAAATTCCATTTAAAATAACTGTAGACAATATAAAAATACTTGGAAGTCTACCTGCCAAGACAAACCCAGGAACTATATGAACACAATTACAAAACACTTCTCACACAAATAAAGTCAGATCTAAACAACTGGAGAAAAATATCAATCGCTCATCAGTAGACCAAGCCAATATAATAAAATGACAATTCTACAAATGTTATATTATTTGTTCCTTGTAACCACTTCAGGAGGGAGATGCTATTATTTATTATCCCCATTTTACAGTTTGGGAAACTGAGGCAGAGAGTTAAGTGACATGCTTGGGTTCACGCAGCTAGTAAGTGTGTGAGGCAGGATTTGAATGGTTCCCTTTAATACTCAGCTCAAACTCCAACTTCTGCAGGAGGCTCCGTATCTGCTAGGTTACCTTGGGTTTACCTTCCATCTATTCCTTATGTATCTTATCTATACATCTACTAATGTACATGTTGGCTTCCCCATTAAAATGTAATCTCTTTGAGGGCAGGGATTTTTTTAAAAATTAAATTAAATTATTTACATATTTATTTTATATATATTTATTTATTTACATATTTACTTATATTTATTTTATTGTTAAATTATTTTTCCTTTTTCTTGGAATCATTTGCACTTTGCACAATGCCTGGCATTTAAGTACTTAATATTTGCTGATTCATTGATCCCGTATATAGCTTGCTTTGTATGTATTAGTTTGCTTATTGTCTCCCGCATTAGATGGCAAGCTCCTTGAGGGCAGGGACTGTCCTTTGTCTCTTTTTGTATCCCCAGCTCTTAGCACAGTGCCTGGCACGTAGTAGGTGCTTTATAAATGTTTATTGATTGATTAATTGATTACTACCTTTAGCATCAGGCTGTTTGTAAGGGAAATGCTTGGTAAGCTTTCTATATTTCTCTCAGTAGACCTATGTGCAGCAATGGAATATAAATCTCTTGAAGTATTAAAGAAGAAAAAAAGGTCCCCAAATCTTGGTGGTTAGCCCTACCCTATCTCCCTGCACCCCATCCTGTAATTCAGTTTGGCCTGATTTAGCAGTGGGTTTAAGGTCCCTGCAGCTAACCTCACCCCATGAAAGCAGATGAGAAGATCTTGGCTGGATCCCGTATCTGCAATCAGGGTGGATCCACACGGACTAGAGACAAGGTTAAGTTTTGGAGGTGACTCTGGTATTTCAGGGTGCCTGACCTGAAAGCTGCTTCCCACTGCCTGGGAATGACCGATAAGCTGCTGGACATAGTCACGCAGATAGAGAGAGAGAGAGCTGGTAGGCCTGAGGGCTGCTTTTTAATGGCTGCATTAGCTTTAGCCTTTCCATCATGAATTAGATTCCTCTGCTGACTACCCCAGACTGCAGTTGTTAGTGACAGAAATTATTTCAGGGTATCATTTATGTTTGATGGTTTCCTCATGTGGACCTTGCCTGTGCAGGGAACCATGAACAACAAAACATTGTGTTTGCTCATAGAATCACAGCATGTTGGAGCTGGAAGGGACCTTAGTAGTTCTCTGTTCCAATTCCCTCATTGTACATGTAGGGGGAGGGAGGGAATGGGGAAGGATGGACTAGTGAAAACCCGGGCTTCAAATGCAGCCAGGGAGTGGGAAATCATTTGTCTGGTTGGTGCCTTATGTATGTGCATCCAGTTCCAACCCAGCAATCAAAAGGCTCCTCTTAGCAGTTCAACAAGCACCCTGGAAACAGTTTATTTGTCCATGCCCTGAAGTGGAATAGCTGGCTCCTCCATTCTGGCTCATACCCCCCATTCCAGATCATCTTGCTCATATAGCTAGCCCCCAGCCTCTTTGTGGGGAATTATACCAGGTAGCGCTCGATGCATATGCTCCTCTGGACTAGGTCACAATTACATACAGATGAAGCCACTGAGGCTGAGAGAGAGGAAGTAACTACCCCAAGATCACATAGCCAGGAAGTATCAGAATCTAGATTTGAACTCAGATCCTTGGACTCCAAGTAGAAGGCTCTTGCTGGGGTACCATGTTGCTCATGTCAGGACAGGGCGGGGTGGGATGAACAGGATTTCTTGAATCCAAAATGGTAACATGATAATGGTTCACATTAATATAGCACTTGGAGATCTACAAAGGGCTTTCTCACAATAGTCCCATAGGCCTGATAATAAAAATATTATTTTCCCCATATTCAAGTGAGGAAACTGAAACTTTTAGTCATTGTCACAAAGTTAATGTCCTAGCACAGACAAAACTAAGTGTCATCTTCTGACTTGATCCAGATTCAGTGTTCTTTCTTGAATATCAAGCTATTCATCTCTACATGGTGAATGTAGTTTTCTTTGCCCATTGAGGTTTCTTCTTCTTCTCCTCCTTCTTCTCCTTCTCCTCCTCCTTCTCCTACTCCTTCTCCTTCTCCTCCTCCTCTTCCTCCTCCTCCTCCCTTTCTCACTCATGCTAGAAGGATGGTGGCCACTTATGGACCCAATCGCGTTGCTGATGGACACAAAAGTTTTGACCTGCTCTGTTTCCAACCTGAGCCAGCTCACCTCTACTTAGATGGCCTTGTGTTCTCCTGTTCCTGGGGGTTTATCATACTGGTGCCAGACTTGGTGAGGATAATGTATCACCTTTAGCTCTACTACAGCCCAGAACTCCCAAGCTCAAGCAATTCACCAGCCTAAACCTCCCCAGTAGCAGGCATTTCAGGTGTCCACCACCACACCCCATGTTACTTTTTTATAGAACATTTGTGTCTTGACTTTCACACCCCCTCTTTGGTGTGGGACAGAATCCTTCTGTGAAAGCTTGGGCTAAACCATCATGAATAGGTATGACTGATGACTTCAACTATGTGACAGGCTGTTGAGTGGAAGGCAGGTCGTACTCTGCTTGGCCCCAGTGGGCAGAACTAAGATGAAAGGGAAGGGAGGCAGATTTCAGGCCATTTTGAGAAAGAATTTCCTAATAATTGGAGCTTCCCCAAAATAAAAAAATAAAATAGTCTTTGGAGGTGTAGTGAGAGTTTTCTCTCCCTGCAGGGTCTTTAAACAGAGACTGGATGACCACTTGGGTATATTATAAATGAGATTTCCATACAGGCTGAACTAAATAACCTCGGAGGTTGCTCCCAGCTTTGAGGTTCTATGATTCTCTGAATTTTATACCAAGAAAGAGAATTTTTTTTCTCATAATACAAATTATTAAAGTCAAGTCAAATACCTTCTGCTTATATTTAGTGATTTTGATTGCCCCCCCCAAAGTCATTTCTCTTCTTATGTCCTATGCCTCAAATTACATCTGCTAAGGATTTAATTTCTGTTTATTAACGGTTTTTTTTTCAAAGATGTGCTTTAAAACCTGCTTTGCCCTCTCTGTTTCATGCTTCCCATGGTTATGGTCAGATGCTCTGGCCTGGCTTTGTTATGATTCCCCAGCCTCTGCTGACTCCTGCCAATACAGCTGCTATGGAGAATGGAGGCAGCCCATGGGCAGGGAACAGAGAGGGTCATTTTTTTCCCTGTGGCAGCTGTGACCTCACAGCAAGGTCCATTTTAGATCTGTAGAAAAGCAGAAGAGACAGATGGCAGCCACACTAGGGGACCTGGAAGAGCAGGAAGAGAGGGGAAAGGAGAGTGTCAGGTGAGGGAGATCAGAACCCTCCCATAATCATTATCCTTCAAGCCAATTCAGATCAGGACAGAACCAAACAGTAACACGAAGGTTTAAAGGTATATCTTTATAAATAATTGTAATTTTATAGGTTATAAGTACAATCATGGGAACTGTCAGGGTAAAAATGACTACATCACTGTTTCAAGGCACTATAAAATGTCTCTCATCTGTTTTCACATTTCATTAATTTCAGGTTACTCTGGTTTCTTTGTCCAATGGCCCCTGCCATTTCAGGGCATGGTGTACTCACTATATAAAACAGCACTGTGCAAATTCCATTCCATTCTTCTTGGCCTCAGGTATAAATGAAACCACTTCTAAAACTGTAAGTTGTGCAGCCTCAGAAAACCAACTCACGGCAGGAGGATAGTCTTAGGGTGATGGCCATGCAGAGCTGAGTTTTTTCTTTGGGAAGGAGACTCTCTGAAGCATCAAGTGACTTTCCTGGCAGCCATGTAGAATAGTTCTGTAGCTCTTACTTCGGCCCCATCTTTCCTCCGAGCTGCTGTTTGGTGGTGACTCACCTCTGGTTCCCAGGAATGTTGTTATTTTTGGTCCCAGTGTCATTAAGATTGTGCCCAGAATCCCTGCAAGTCGGTAATTAAGGAACACATGGGCCCCCAGTGTAGGCAATTTAAAAATAGAGGGAGACATAAGCCTGTCATGTGGCCCTTGGGCTGGGTAAACAGAGGACGGTAGCTACTCTGGGGGAAAGTCTTTTGGCCATGAGAGAAAAGCCAATGCTATTTGGGGTTTTGTCTCAGAGGATACCCCCAGACATCCTGCCTCTGGAGGACTCCCCAAAATTCAGCCCAGCCATTTGGAAGCATAGAGAGAGAGACCTCCATTGTGGCATGGCATTCTCCACTTGGTGGATGGCTTTCCCATTGGTTGTCTTTGGCGCTGGGTTCTGCTGGAAAGGTTTAAGGGAAAGATCTCTTCTTCAGTGATTCTCCCTTTATTTCTCTATTGGAACACTTTGGGAAGGAATTATGCTGGAAGAAAAATGGTGAGTGAGTGGATCTGCTGTATTTCCAATTAGAAATTGCCTTTATGCTGGGACTGAGGAAGGGTGGCGGAGAAAGGGAGTGTACTATAATCTGCAGCCTCCATGCAGGATCCTCCCCTTTCTCCTTCTGCCTCTTAGGCAGCCGGTGAGACCTGATAGAGAACACTCTCTGCTCCTGATAAGGTCTGATGGGCCCAGGGGCTTGGGGCCCTTTCTGGGTTCAGGTGTCTTAAGGGAAGGCAGTAATAGCGTGGCACCTGCCCCCACTGCTCAAAGAGCAGACCCCAGTACAGGGAGGCTTTCTGGACTTTTCATAACTGGAATGCGCGGCCCAATGTGGTCCCAGAGGGTGAGTATTTGCCCAGGGGTTGAAAGTAAGGTTTGGAAAAAGATGTGTAACAAGGAGGTTGGGGGTGGGGTGGAGAGCGGGCAGGGGGGAGACATAAAGATGGAAATGACCAAGGCTGAGACTGGGGGAATTGCTTCTTTTTACGATAATGGTAAATAACTCTTAGCAATAACTGTAATAACAATAATCTGGCTGAAATAGAAGCATGAGTTTGAAATTGAGAAGTGATCTTCACCTACCTGTGAATGTGTATATGTGTGTTTTCAAAGTGAGGGGTATACTTTATTAATTAATAGCCTCACCACTTTCTGGGCTTTGTCACCAGAGATAACACTTTGGACCTTTCTCGCCTAAATGAGTTCAATTTGTATTTTTTTTATTGTCATTGGTTTACTCTCAAAGAGTTCTAGTCTTGAGCTTGAGTTACATGCTCTGTGTATTAGAGGATTGGGGAGAAGGTCTTTGGGGCCTCTAATGTACTTCTCTTCATTTCTAATGGAGATTCCAGAAGCTTGTATGGACTCTGGGATATGTCCACAGTTACTGGTTTTGTCCCATTTTCTGTTGTTGGATTAGTGGCATTTGGTTCGACCAAGGTATCTGTGTGATGGGGCTCCTTTGGGTGGGGGGAGACCAGGAGGGAAACCAGATGGTTGACCCTTTATACAATTTAGTTGAAAGAACCCTAGATCTGGTGTCAGAGAACCTGAGTTTAAACACTGACTCTACTGCTTAATAACGGTAGGACCTTAGATAAGATATCTTATTTCCCTCCTATGTGAAACGAGGAGGTTGAACTAGATGAAGGTCTCTTTTGACTCTATGATGAAGATGATAATGACGTTGTCTAAGGGTCTTGCCATCTCCAAATCCTCTGACCTGTCTGTGCAAAAGGGATGGAAATACTTTGTAGCCTAAACAATAAGTGGCAGACTTCATACATCCGCTTCATTATGTACCTTCTTTTGGGATCCTGGAACTTTAAATTTTTACCATTTAAGAGGTACAGATTGGGGGGAAAGTCTAAGTAAAGAAGAAAGATATTCTAAGGTGACCCCAAAAATATAGGTTTGTGGGCTAAAGAAAAAAGTGATGGTAAAAGATTGTTCAGAAAAAGATAAACTGATAGGGCATATCATTGCTTCGGAACACCTCTACCCTGAGTGTTTCTGTGGTTGTTGTTTAGTTGACTCAGTCATGTCTGACTCTTTGTGACCCTATTTAGGGTTTTCATGGCAAAGACACTGGAGTAGTTTGCCATTTTTTTCTCCAGTTCATTCTACAGATGAAAAAACTGAGGCAAAAAGGGTTAAGTGACTTGCCTAGGGTCACACAGCTAGTAAGTGTCCGAGGCCAGATTTGAACTCAGAAAGATGAGTCTTTCTGACTCGAGGCCCAGCACTCTATTCACTGTTCAACTTAGCTTTTTAAGGAGCCCTAATTAAAATTTACAGCCCTTTTTAGTTCTCAAACTTAGAGACCAGATGCCAGGTTCGGCTATGCAAAGTCCTCGGCCCTGCTCGCTTGGTGGCTTAGTGAGAAAATGGGCATTTCTGTGCTCTTCTAGCTAAGGGAGAGGGAGTGATTATAACCTGCTAGTTCCTGAAAGCTTTATTGGCCTGCCATCTCTGAAACTTGGACCACCTGTGTTAAAAGCCCTGCTTTGGCAGGTAAGGGGAAAGTCACCATTGTCAGCACCAAATTCATGTGGATTCTTTCAATTGTGTGCTTTTGGCATAGAGTTGGGAAATCGGGCTGTACATGGGAGAATGAACCTTAGAGCTAGTAAGACCCTTGTGATCATCTGGTCCAATCCCCTCATTTTACAATTTGGGAAACCCAGGCCCAGAGAAATTAAGTGAAGGTTACTCAGATGGTCAAGAGCTAAGCCAGAATTTGTCCTCTGATTCCAAATCGAATCAAATAAGATAATTTGTGAAATTATTTAAGCTACTAAAGCTTAAAACTGCATTAAGGCTTTGGGAACATGCTGTTTGTTAAGTCCTTTGCAAACCTTAAAGTGCTGAGTAAGTACTAGCTATCATTGGTATTAGTAATGATACTAATTACTACTGATAGTAATTATTAATTATTACTGATAGTAATTACTACTGCTAATGATAATATTATTAATACTACTAATAGATATTATTACTAGTAATAATATTATTATTATGAATAACATTCATGCTACTAATAAACATTATTAGTACAAATGCTAGATATTAATAATAATAATGAACATTATTATAAGTAATAATAAATAGTTAACTGAGAAACTACAGGATCACTTTCCAGCGCACAGACAAAATAATGACCTTGGGCAAGTGATTTAAATTCTCTGGGCTTCAGTTTCTTTATTGATAAAAACAGGAATAGTATCTATAGAGATGTTTTAAGGATAGAATGAGATAATAGATGTGGAAATGTTTTGAAAGGCACCTTATGTTCCTGTTTGGGTGTTATTACAATTCTATCAATTCAACCAAAGTCCAGACTTGATGGATTATCTGAAATTGATTATAAATTCCAACACACTTCTCCTTATTGCTCAGCCAGAGTGTTCTCAGAAAATGCAGACTAGTTGTAATATTATCCTAAGTGAATCATAATTAGAAAGGTAATTTCATGGCAGTTCAATTCACTATACATTTATTGGGTAGCTGGCACGTGCAAGGCACTATACTCAGTTCTGGAGATACAGGATGGAGTCAGACACAGTCTCTGCCCTTGAAGAGTTGACAGTCTAGTAGATGGAATGAGCTATTACTTTACTTAGAATATGATTGAGTGAGTAAGAAAGGTCATTAGAGAGATTCAAGGAACACGGGATCATTTCTAGCTATGCGGATTGAAGAAAAAGCTTCATTGCCAAAGTGGCACCCAAGCTGAGCCTTGAGGGAAAGGAAGGATTTCAAACCAATAGAGACACAAAGGTAGTCCAGGCATGGAATATGGCCACTCACTCATACCCTCATCATCTCCTGCTCAACATTGTCTAGATAATTTGGGTAAAGGCATGCGTGTCAAATTTGCAGATGACATAAATTAGAGAGGTAAATAGAGCAAGCCCAGTGGATTACAGTCAGGAATCAAAGAGGTGCTGACTGGCTAGACCTATGAATTGCATCTAAGAAGATTAAATGTAATGGAGATATATGCAAAGTTTTGCAGTTGAGCTCAAATATAAACTTCCCACGTACAGAGTAAGAGACACAAGACCAGATGACAGTTTTTGTGAAAGGGACTTGGAGGTGTTAGTGGACCACAGGCTTCACATGATTCAATAGCATGATACAGCAAAGAAAAGACAAATATTATTATAGTTAATTGTATTTCCTATTTTGCATTAAGAACACTAAACTGAATTCAGAGAGATACAGATTTCAGAATGAAGGAGGAGGTAGCTATGCTCTACACTGTCCAGGTCAGACCACAAATCAAATACTGTGTTCCCTTCTGGATGCCACATTATGGGAAGGATATTGACAAACCAGACGGACCTCATCCAAAAGAGAATGACAAAGTGGGGAGAGGATTGAAGACCATTCCATAGGAGGAAGGAATGAAACAGCTAAATATATTTGATCTGGAAAGAATTCTTGGGGATGCTGATAATTGTCTTCAAGTATATGAAGAGCTATAAATGGAAGAGATTAGATCTGCTCTGCATGGCTCCAGAGGGCAATAATTAAAGTGAAGTAAGAAAGTCTCAAAAACCAATTTTGGCTTTTTGTCAGGAAAAAAACTTCCCAACAATTTAGCTATTCAAAGGTGGAATAAACTGTCTCAAGGATAGCAAGCTCTCCTTCATTGGTGGTCTCCAAGAAAAGACTGGGTAACTACTTGTCTGCTGTATGTAGGAGGGAATCTTATTCTGTTGAGTACAGCTTGTTTCTCCCAATTCTGAGATGCTATGATCCTGTGATCTTTTTGACAGTAGTAAATAGTCCCCTGGTCTAAAAAGTCTAGCTGCTGACTCTCCCTCCGATTCATTCTGCACAGCAGTGCCAGAATCATCTTCCTAATGCCTATCACTTCCTCATTCAAAAATCTTCAATGGCTCCCAGTTGTGTACAGAAAAAAGTCTAAACCATTTCTCCTGGCCCTTAATAGGATGACCTCGAGAGATATTTGCAGCCTTCACACATTCTATACTTTTTTAGACTATTGTCTCCAAACTTCTGATCATGTACATCTATTGGTTAAAAAAAAGAGAAAACACTCACTCCCAACAGATAAATTTACTTATTTATAAATTACATAAATGTATTACTAAACCATAATTATGTATACATTTATATACAATGTATATATTTGTATACATACATGTATGTTTGTATATATATGTGTATACATTTGTATACATATATGTACACATTTATAAAATGGATACATTTATAAGTTTAAAAAGATGAGACAAATGAAATAGTATTTTAAAAATAACATCTTATTAATGGTACTAAAACTTTTTGTTCTCACTAAAATATCATTAATCAATATTTTAAATGTTTGTTGTTCGGTTGTATCAGACTCTTTGTGAGCCCATTTGATGTTTTCTTGGCAAAGGCACTGGAGTGGCTTGTCATTTGCTTCTCCAACTCATTTTACAGAGGAGAAAACTGAGGCAAACAGGGTTAAACGACTTGCCCAGGATCAGACAACTAGTGTCTGAGGTCAGATTTGAACTCATGAAGATGAGTTTTCCTGCCTCCAAGCCCAGTGCTCTATCCACTGCACCACCTAGCTGTGCCTATTTTAAGTGAGATCAACATAATGATATATACTTCATTATTTTTTAAAATCTTTGTTTAACACTTTGTGATAGTGATTCAAAGGTCTAGTTCAAAGTTCAGTTTGTTTCAATACTTGGTTTTAATGTGTGCTCCCTGTAGGAAATAGCTCTTAAAGATACAAAGGAACACATGGAAGAAGTACATTTGTTGGTTGTGCTTACATGATACTAATTTTTCAGTCCCATTTACCAATCATGCAAAGGTTTTGGTTGAAATTCAGCTAGTAAATGTCCATCTTCCCTGATGTCAACCAGTTGTTTTTGAAACTAACTGGAACGTGTTATATTTAAAAAAAAATAATGAATGAGTTCAAAACCCACCAAAATGCTTTACTTGGAAGCTATTAAAACAAGTTATAAGTCCACTTCAGAGTTTTTGAAAGTGCAAATAGAAGAATTTTTGTAGCAACCCAGAGAGGAGAGAGTAAATATCCAAGAGGAGAGAGTGGTCAGCAGTGTCAAAGCCTATAGAACTGTGAAAAGAAATGAGAGCTGAGAAAAGACCGTTAGCTCTGTCCACTAAAAGACCATTGGGAACTTTGGAGAGAGACTTGTTTCAGTTGGGTTCATGGATAATGAGGAGGTTGAGAACTTGGACGCTGGAAGAATGGTGCCATCCACAGAGATAGGGATGTTTAGAAGAAGGGAGAGTTTGGGATGAAAGATAATGTAATGTGATCAGTGATGCTAATCCCAGCCCTTCAAAGTCTGCCCATCCTGTGTGGCTGGCTCTGTCGCACCAAAAATGCAAAAGGGACTGCAGGTTTTACTCACCAGCTACTGTGCCAAAGTATAAAGTGTATGGTTGCCCGAGGCAGCTATGAGGAGTTGAGTTGAGTTGAGTTGCCTGTGCTGTCGCTGGTGTGTCTGCTTAGATCACGTTAATGAGAGTGGAAGGGAAGAGGGATTGATTAGGCACCAACAATGTACCAGGCACTTTACTAAGTGCTTTGCAGTTATGATGTCATTTACATCAACTACTCCGAGAGGCCAACACCCCATGCAGAAAGGGAACAGTTGGGCACCTGCGCAGCCACAGGAATATACCTCTGGGAGACTACGAAGTAGGATATGTTGCTTGCTAACGAGTTGTTGTTTGGTCATTTCACTCATGTCCAGCTCTTTGTAACTCCATTTGAAGTTTTTCTTAGGAAATGGTTAGCCATTTCCTTCTACAACTCATTATACAGATGAGGAAACTGAGGCAAACAGGGTTAAGTGACTCTGCCCTAATGGGTAAAAGGGATGATACAATTATATAGGAGATAAATCTCATGACTGGAATACAACCCATCTTCCCATCCTCTGACTGATTACCCCTGTCTCAGGTCTATAGCTCACTTTGAGGCTGCAACCCCCACTTTGGAGACCTTTGCTCTAGACACATTGGAAAGCGGCGGCTTTCCTCCCTCCATGGCCTTTCCCACATCTCTCCTCCCCTGCCCCCATTTTCTTCCCTTTCCTTTCAATTCTGTCAGTCAGCCAATGAACATTTATTAAGCACCTACTGGGGCCAGGCTAGGTACTAAGAGCAGGGAATACAAAGAAAGGCAAAAGACAGACCCTGTCCTTAATGGAAGACAACATACAAAAGGAAGCAGAAAAACAGGGTGGGAGGAGGGGGAGGGAGAAAGTGTTCAGCTTTGGGGCTTGATGGAGAAGTCAAGAGGGGTGTGGTTCTTTCTGTCTGATATTTAAGTTTTCTTTCATGGCCAAGCTCCAATTCAGACTCTTCCATGAAGTCTTCCCCTATTCTTCACAACTGAGAGTACTCTCTCTTGTCTCTGAAATACCAGAGTCCTTTAAAACTGTATCATTGGACTTTCCCCTCCAGTTTTCTATCCTGCTTACCTCTTGGCTGCCCCAGGAGACCCTGGAGTGTGCTGTATGCCCTGGGCAAGGCATTGATTCCACCTATCTGGGCCTCAGCCTCCTCATCTGTAAAATGGAGGTATTAGACAATCCCTAAGGTCTCTTTCAACTCCAAATCATAGGACTTTCTATGTCAATGTCTTCATTTCCCTGCTAGAGTATAAATCCTTTGAAGGCAGAGATGCTGTTTCATTCATCTGCATGGCCTCTAGATCACTCAGCATTGCTTTATACGTAGCAGGTGATCAATAAATGTTGTTCACCCTTTGTTCTTGACAAAGACCAACGACATCATGAGGGTGATGTCTTGACTTCCCAGTGAATTGGATTTGATTGAGGTAGAGCCGTGCAGTCATCAGCTTCACTCTCTCCTCCAGAGTCATGGGAGTCCAGCTGCAATACAAAAGTCAAGAAGACTTGGTGATGGCTTCGATGCAGGCGGTGGCCTTGGCCTTTCTAAATTAAGGCCTTTCCCAGGTCTCGGCTTATCTGAGGCCACACCCATTGAATGACTAAGGGCTAAGTAAGAACTGAGACAAAAGACGGACTAATTTACCATCACAAAATGTCAGTCTGGGAGGAGAAGACCCTTAAAGTTTTTGACCAGAACAAGAAAACAAGGATCAATAAATATTTTTCGGTGAATGAAAAGAATGGAATGAAAGCTTGGGTAGTAAGATTCTAGTGTGTGTGATTTTAGCATATCTGTACCACTGCTACTTTTTGGGGGGTGGGGCAATTGGGATTAAGTGACTTCCCAAAGTCACACAGACAGGAAGTGTCTGGAGCTGAATTTGAGCTCAGGTCCTCTTGACTCCACGGCTCTACCCATTGCACCACAGTTTCTTAGAGGCTGGTAGGTAGCACAATAGGTAGAGAGCTGGGCTTGGAACCAAAGCTCAAATCCAGCCTCAGACATTTATGAGCTGTATGACCTTGGGCAGGTCATTTAACCTCTGTCTGCCTTGGTTTCCCTGTCTGCACAATGGGGATAAAAATAGCACCTACCTCCCAGGGTCATTGTGAGGATCAAGTGAGATATGTGTAAGGTGCTAGTGATGATGATGACATTTGACTGAAGTGTATCAGTGCTGCACAAATGTTTAATTCCCAGTCTCTGACACATACACACTCTGGGCAAGCCCCTTGACTTCTCATTCTCTAAGACTGTAAGCTGTAGAACGGATGTCCACATGCATTGGTTGAGGAAGTTTCTTCACAGGAAGTTCGCTAAATGGACATATAAAAACCCCTCCACCATGTTGGCTATTATTATCTGCTGGGCATCAAAATTAAGCCTGGGTCTCTTGTGCTGGTCTCAGAGATTGTCACCTGGCAGATTCTCTCCTGAGGTGTGTATCCTGTCTCCAAAGGTGGCTGATGACAGCTATCTCTTTCCTGTTCAGGGCAAGCTCCGATTGCACTGTCCTTTTCTGACAGCCAGTGACGGTTCTTTCAATAACTAGAGCTCAGTCGGGAGTTGTTCTCCCTCCTGCCCCTGACCCTCCCTCCTCTCTATGGATTCCTAGTTGAGCAAAGGCTGATTTATTACCTGAATTTGCTGTCATAGCACAAGAAGCACTCAGAGAGGAAGAGGTAAAACCGGGAAGTCCCATGTTGCTACTGTGCTTCTAACCAGCTGTTAAACTCCATTACGTTGTAACAAGAGATGGTGTGTATAAATGAAAAGCTTTAGAAAATTGTCTTCAATCAGACCTTATTTACTGACAGATTACATAAAAATAGCAACCTTCTCTCAGGACACTGAGACCGGAGAGTGTTTTTCCATCTTGAGAAAAGTATAGGCCCTGAGCATTACTCATCAGATGTAGAAAAAGTCAAGCAGTTGAGTATCTGATAATTCTTCCTGGAACTAATGGGCTAGCATTGGTCTACAAGCTGGGAATCTGTTAACTCTTTGCTTTCCAAGGGTGGTTTTGGCATCATTATTCATGTGGAACACCATTGGGTTCCAATTGCCTGTCAGGTCTGTAAAAAAGACAGCAATAAAAAGCCATCTGGCCCTTTTCCCTCCTGTCTCATTCTCTAATGGCTACTATTGATTGAGGGGGATGACGATTTGCAAACAGTGGAATAGATTCCTAATAACAAGGCAGGCTACTTAGAAAACCCATTAGAGATAGAGAGGAAGCTGCTTTGAAACAAACAGGGGACAGGATTCTTCTGGAGGGAAGACTTTCCTTCCAAAGGGAAAGAAAACTAGGGGAAAGCACATGAAATGTAGGGCCTTCACGGTCAGCAGCTCCTTGTACCTCTGTTATCTGTTATCTTCACAATTATATAGGCCCAACGTGCTTTCCTCACCACTCTCTGAGAAAGGACCAGCAGTCAGGAAGGCCTGGGTTCAAACCCTACCTCTGACACTTACTAGCTATGCAACCATCGGCATGACACTTAATTTCTCTGAACCTCAGATTCCTCCTCTGTAAAATGAAGATAATTTTACTTCTCAAAGTGTGATCTGAGGACTCCTTGAGAGTCCCCCAGATCCTTTCAGGGAATCAGTTAGACCAAAACTATTATCATAATGATACTAAAATGTTTTCATCTCTAATATTAACTCTTGATCAATATAACCCACATAAACAAAAGCTCTTTAGAGGAGAGGGGTCCTCGATAACTATTATGTGCAAAGGGATCCTGAGACCAAAAAGTTTGAGAACTACCACTGTAGGGCCTGACTCCCACAGTTATTGAGAGACTCCAATGAAGTAATATTTGCAAAGCACTTTGCAAACCCTACAATGCTATATAAATGTCAGCTATTGTTATCAGTGGACAAGTGTTGTTATCTCCATTTTACAGATTGGGGTAACTGAGGCATAGAGTGACTGAGTGATTTGCTCAGTCACACAGCTAGTAGGAATAGGATTAAAGTTGGGACTAGCACTTAACTTTCCTGACTCCAAGACCAGAGTTCCTTCCATTATCCCAAGCTTCGAGTGTATATGGTAAGGGGGAGAAGAAATTGCTAGAGTGGGGAGAGAAAAAAGACTTTTCACACACACCAAAAAAATCTCAAGTTTGCTTGCAGTTGGCCCTAAGACGTCTCCCTTTGAATATTCATCTATTCAGAATGTTTAGTCCTCAATGGCAAGTCCACAGCAGCATGACTAGAGGCCTTCAAGCAAAGGAAGCCTGGGTGACCTCTTGCCAGTGGCGCTTGTCCTGTCTGGGTTGGACTGGACAGTGAATGAGGGACTTTCCTGCTCTGACCAGCTATGATTTTGACTTAGGGAGGAGGGAGGTCACTCCAGAAATAAGAGAGAACATGAGTGAAAGAGTAGAAGTGAGAAAGCCAAGCTCTTGTTCAGGGGCAGGAACACAGAGGGTAACAGGGAGTAACTCTGATTGTGGAGGGCCTCGAAGTCCAAGTCAAGTACTCTGGATTTTGTTTGATAGGCAATAGGGAGCCCCTGAATATTTGGGCCCAGAGGAGCAGCATGACCAGTTAATCATATATTCCCTCTTGGATCATCCTCTAAAATGGCTAGGCACCTCTTATGCTGTTACTTACTTTTTTATATGTTCAAAGACCTCTAGTTAGGGAAACCCACTTTCCATTTGGGAAGCTCTCTGACTGTTAGGAAGTTACCTCTTAAACTGGAGCTGAAATTTGCTTCTCTGTCACTTCCATTAACTGTTCCTGGTTCTGTCCTCTGGGACTAGGCAGACTAAAGTCTAATCCCTCTTTCCAGCTCTTCAGGTACTTGAAGACAGCCATGGTTCCCTATCACCCTTCCCTCATCCCTCAAGTCAACATGGCTTCAGTTCTGCATCTGATCCCTACTGGCTGTGTGACCCTGGTTAATTCATGTCACCTCTGGATGCTATGGATAGTAATCCAGAAGGTGCAGATCTGCATTTGTAGATGGTGTTTCCTTATCTAAGAGTTTTCTCTACTAATGAAATCACAGGCCCTGTCTCTAGCCCACATCTTTCCTAAATTTTCTCTTTTCCTTTCTGTCTGATCAACGTGTACTCAGTGTTTAAAGACCCCCACAAAAGCCATGCCTTCTAGAAAGCCTTACCTGAGCCACCCTGTCAGTAATGACCTCTTCTCTCTGCCCTCACATATCACTATTACTTTCATAAAACACTTAAACTTTGATCAATCTGTGATCTTAAAAGTGTGTGACATGTCCTGGGGTGCAGATCATGATGCCTCCATGCCAGCCCACTCTGTGCTACTCTTGTTCATGGCCAAGGAACGAGCCTTTATTAACCACCTACTATGTGCTAAGTGCTAAGGGATATATGCCCAATAAGGGATACACTCTCTACTTGAAGAGTCTTGGATTCCAATGAGGGAGACAACAAGGATATAATTAAGCATATTCAGAATAAATACCAAGAGAATAAATATAGATAAATACTAGGGGCCTTCCTTTTGACCACCTGACACTGGATCCCAGAGAAGCATGTGAATTGTCTCTGCTCTCTCTTAACTCTCTCTATGTGACCAGCCCACATGGGCCAGTACTGAACAGGAGGAGAGTGGGCTGGGATGCCTTTGGGAAATGGCATGATAGGTTTTTTTTTTAATTTCCCCAACCTTTACTCTTGAAACAAAGCCTCATCAATTTAATGCTGATACCCTTTCAATCATGTAACTTTGTGTGTTGGTTGGTTGGTTGGTTGTTGTCCTTCATTCTTGAAGACAGCCGAAATGACATCACCATATTGGGGTCAAGGTATAGTGTGTCCGACTGTGGCTGATCGAACCACTGTGTATTAAAGGTATCCAGGCAGTATAGTGGAAAGAATACCAGACTTGGAATCAGGAAGACTTGAGTTCAAATTCAGACTCAGACATTAACTAGCTATGTGGCCCTGGACAAGTCACCTCACCACTTTCAGACTCAGTTTCCTCACCTGTGAAATGGAGATAGTAACAGCACCTACCTCCCAGGATTGTTTCAAGATCAAATGAGATGACATATTTAAAGTACTTTGCAGAGTTATGGACATATTTGCTGCTGTTGTAATAACCATGGTTGAGTCTCAATCTTCTATGACTTTGATTCTGAGCATTCAGAGGATAGGAATGGTGCCTCATGCCTCGATGTAGATGGTCAATCAGTATTTGTCAAGTGAAGAACCTGATGTGCCTTTCTGTGAAGCAAGGGTTTTGCCTGTGAATTTGTATCATGGCTACACCCACTGAAGTATTTGTTCAAGAGAAAACAAAAGCTGGGAGTAAGTTTCCACGCTGGCTTTCCCCCATGCCAAGGATGAAAGGAATCATCAATAAACCTAAGGCAGGACCCTGATTTTTCATGGACTTTGGCTGAAGAGTGCAAGCAGGCGGTGGAATGAGATCATGGCAGCCTGGAACAAGTACTATAGATTGGTGGTCAAGGGACCTGAGTGAGAAGCCCCGCTCTGCCACTGACTCCTTGTGTGACCAAGTGAATCTCCATCTCCAGGACTCTGTTTCCTCAGCTGTAAAATGAGACATTTGTGCCAGATTCTAAATTCTTCGATCTTGTGATCCGAGAAGTTCGCAGATCTAATTTCTTGGTTTTCATAGAATTTGCGGCTGGAAATTTCATAGAATTTAAAGCTGAAACTGTCTAGTCCAATCCTCCCCATTTGAAAGGGGAAGTGATTTGTCTAGAATTACATAGTGCGGAAAGAAACTGGGATTCAAACCAAGACCTCTAGACTCTAAATCTAGTTTGGTTTTTCTCCCCCTTATACGATGTTGCCTCTTGACTTCATGCAGGATTTTAAAGTCGATTAGTTTCCATTATCCCTGTTTCTCTGTCTGTGAAATGTAAGCAACAGTACTTGCAGTTTGGGATAGATTGCTGAGTTAACATCGGCTGACTGTTTGGAGCTTTTCGGGCAAAAGTCTCTTTAAATAGGGACAGCAATATTGCAGTTAGCGCTGGTGGGGTGGGACCAGTCCTGTTTTGTGCATTCCTGTCTTGTCCAATTAAGAACCTTTTCTGGCTCTGGCTGCACAATCGTAGATTGAGAGCTGCAAGGGAGCTTGAGGTCACTCTTCTCTTTTTGAGGAGGAAGAAACTGAAACCCAAAGAGAATGAGTGACTTGGGGAGGGAAGAAAGGAATAAGCATTTATATCGAGCGCCCACTACGTTCGAGGCACAGGGCTACGAGCTTTACAAATATCACTTCATTTGATCCTCACAACAACCTGGGGAGGTAGGTGTTGGTATTATAGCCATGGTACAGTGGAGGAAACTGAGGCAATCTAAAGATGAGGTGACTTGCCCAGGGTCACACAGCTAGTAAGTATCTGAAGCTGAATTTGAACTCAGATCTTCCTGACTTCAGGCCCAGCACCCTATTCACTGTACCATCTAGCTGTCACAAGGTCATGTTGGAAGTAAGTAGAATTTCTATTTGAATGCATGTCCTCTCACTCTGTGCCATGCTTTCTCCCTCAAGCCCATGAGATGCATTCAGATGGCATCCTGGGCAGAACACTGAGTTAGGTCTTATTTGAAGAATTCCTTACAGTCAAAGGGTGTCTTGCTTCAGGCCAGCCCAGCCCCACCAAAACAAACTGCGAGGTGTAGAGTCAATCATACAGCTGGGCAAAATCTGATTTCAAGATGTCTCTATTTGTTCTTTTATTGCCCTCTCTAAAGAAACATCCCTCTTCTCCCACCCCCATGCCCCCTTCCAGGTTGTCCCCAGCATTTTTAGGCAGCCTTTTCCTGTGATCTCTAAGGTCCTTTCTTGTTCTCAGAATCTATCATTCTGTGAGATGGTAATCCAAGCTAAAAGGGGAAAATGGGATGTAATTTGCAAAAATTCTACTTATTGCATAAAGCAGGGCACACCCACCGTTGACTGTACAGTGATTTCTCCATACGTAGTTCAGTTTTCTTTCTGACTCTAAAGGGCCTGGAGGGCCTTGCTAGTTAGAGCCTGGCTGCTTTAACAATTCTCTACGGAAATCAGAAAATCAGTAAGAATCTGATGAAATGGAATCGGGATGAGCAAGGCAGCTTCTCTGTTGTGGGTATATTAGAACTGCCGTTACCACTCAAGTACAGAATCTAGAAATCTTTCAGATCGGTGGGTATCTAGTGAGCTAGTCTGCAAAATACTTCTTGCAGAAATCAAGCAGCTATGTGGTTTCATCAACGTGGCTAGTCCTTTGACCCTCTCGGGTAGCAGACTCGACATTTTGGAGATCTTCTCCTTGCAGCCTACCTAGGAATGATCTTCTCTGAACTTAACTAGACTGGTCCTCAGGTGGTGGGC
Organism: Trichosurus vulpecula; assembly: GCF_011100635.1. Lineage (NCBI taxonomy): Eukaryota > Metazoa > Chordata > Mammalia > Diprotodontia > Phalangeridae > Trichosurus > Trichosurus vulpecula. Next base: position 302,175,059 of record NC_050575.1, read on the forward strand.
AAACAGGTTCTTGTTGTGCCAGTCACTGAAGGCCTTACAGCTTTGAATATTACAGTCACAGAGTTAGAAGGGGTCTCTGGTCAGGGATGTGCTCCTACAGGCTCCTGAGCCCATTGTTAACTCTTCAGTGTGAGCATTTATACTTTGGAAATCAGCAAATATGTTTGATTGTCTAAAATAAAGAAAGTGATGAAGAAAATATTAATAATGCAGACAAACTTTAAAAGGGTGTCATGGGTACATTTTTTTCCTGGAGGGTCATTTAAGACCTGCCTCTATTCCAACTCATGTCACTTAAATTCTGTTTTCCTCGGTTTCCTCTACTGTAAAATGGGGAAAATAATAGCACCTATCTCTCAGGGTTGTTGTGAGGATTGAATGGTCTAGTAAAGCACTTAGCACAGTGCCTGGCACATAGTAGGTGTTATATAAATGCTAGCTATTTATTGTTATTCTTATCCTCCTCACCTGAATAAAGTTCCCCTCTGTGATGTAACCCAACAAGTCATCCACCTTGAGGCAGCTAGGTGGCGCAGTGGATAGAGGGCTGGACCTGAAGTCAGGAAGATTCCTCTTCCTACAGAATTCTAAGTGGGTGAAATTCATATTACCTACTACTACTCCTACCACTACCACCATCACCACCATCACCATCACCATCACCATCACCATCACCACTGTTACCATCACCATCACCACCACCACCACCATCACCATCACCACCACCATCACCATCACCACTGTTACCATCACCATCACCACCACCATCACTACTACTACTACTACCACCATTACTACCACCACCACCACTATCACCATCTTCACCACCACCATTACCATCACCACCACAACTACCACCACCACCACCATTTCTACTACTACCATTACTACCACCACCATCACCATCACCATCACCACCACCACTACTTCTACTACTACTACCACCATTACTGCCACCACCACCACCACCACTATCACCATCATCACCACCACCATTACCATCACCACCACTACCACCACCACCACTACTACTACTACCATTACTACCACCACCATCACCATCACCATCACCATCACCATCACCACCACCACCACCACTACTTCTACTACTACTACCACCATTACTGCCACCACCACCACCACTACTTCTACTACTACTACCACCATTACTGCCACCACCACCACCACCACTATCACCATCATCACCACCACCATTACCATCACCACCACTACCACCACCACCACCACCACCACCACCACCACTACTACTACTACTACTACTACTACTACCACTACTACCACCATTAAGCATTTATGTAGCTTTTTAAGATTTGCAAAGCACTTTACAAATATTATACCATTTTTGATATAATGAGACTTTTTGGATCATATTTTGACATGATATATCATATTATATCATTTTATCCTCACAACAATCCTAGGAAGTAGGTGATATTATTACACTCATTATACTCATGAGGCAAGCAAAGTTTAAGTAACTTACCCAGGGCCACACAATTAGAGCTAATATTTATATGGTGCTTACTACATGCCAGGCACCATGCTAAGCACTTTACAATTATTTTCTCCTTTGACCCTCACAACAACCCTGAGAGGTAGGCATAATTATTAGCCTCATTTTACAGATAAGAAAACTGAGGCAAACAGAGGTTATATGACTTGTCCAGGGTCACACAGCCAGTCAGTGTCTCAGGCCGGATTTGAATTCAGGTCTTCTTAACTATTGCAGTTAAACTCAAGTCTAATATTTAGGGTGTGCCTCACAGGAAGAACATAACAGAGAGGAAGCGGTATATTAGAGGGTTGAGAGTCCGTCACAGTTTAGAATTCGGAGGCCTTGCTTACCATGAGAAATGCTCTGCCCTTTATCCTGATGGTAGCCCCAAAGAAAGGGCTTCTTCTCTCTAAAATGGGGGATAGATTGTAGGTCAAACTAAGACAGCAGATAGGAGAAGCAGTCTCCTTTCCTGAGCGATATTTGATATTCTTAGCACAGGAGGATGAAGAGTTCATCTCTGTGCACTTATCCATTTTAAGTCAAGCCATTCATTGACAAGTATGTATTGAACGTCTCTTCAATGCCCCATACTTTGAAACCTCAGCGCTTTAGATCCAGGATTTTTTTTAAAAAGTAAAATCCTTCCTAGGGCATTGCAGTACCACAGAGTTTAAAAGTTTTAAGGGACCTCTGAGGCCATGTGGTTCAAACCACCCACAAAGAAATACCCACGATAACATACGTGACCAGCGGTCTTCCAGTCTCTGCTTAAAGACCTCCAAGATGGGTTGCCCACCACCACAAGAGGCAGCCCTTTCCACTTGTGAACAGCTCTGACGGTTAGGAAACTTTCCTCATATGCAACCTAAATTAGCCTCTATGTAGTTCTACCCATTGCTTCTGACTTTTGCCCTCTGGGGCTAAACATACAAATACAGTTCTTCTTTCACATGACAAACTTTCAAGTACTTGAAGACAGATGTCATGACTTCCTCAAGTTTTCTTTTCTTCAGCCACTTGTGTATATTGTTGTGTTAAGTCATTTTCATGCCCTATTTAGGGTTTTCTTAGCAGACACACTAGCAGAGACTTAGCAGAGACATTTTACATATGAGGAAACTGAAGCAAAGAGGGTTAAGTGACATGGTCACACAGCTAGTAAGTGTCTGAGGCCAAATTTGAACTCATGAAGATGAGTCTTTCTGGTTCCAAGCTCAATGGTCTATCCATTCTGCCACCTAGTTGGCCATAACTTTTACATAGCAAATGCTTAATAAATCCTTATTTGTTGATTGAATAATAAATGCTTTTTTGTTCTTCATTTTTCATTCAAAAAGCTTATATTATATCAAGGCATAGCTAGTTCAGGCTTCAAATTAATACATCAGCCTCAAAAAGCCTAGTTCTCTAATTCCCCTCCCCCCAATGTCAGAATGGAACAGTGTTACCCATGGATGCTCTTTACCCATGGTCCTTTGAGTCTAGAGGAATCTATCTGGGGCAGTCAAGGAGCAATGGACTATGTATGCATCAAGGCTTACTGATATGCTAAAAAGAAACCTCCAAAGGAACAGAAGGAAGGGGAAGTTGATAGAGGGTCTGAGGAGGCCCCTTAAAGAGAGACCTTTCATTCCCCCACCAACCCTCTCTCCCTGCCTAACTTCCTTTCCCATCCTCCACTTGGATGTCTCAATTGTAATAGGAATCAGTGATGGTTTCTCTTTCTCAGTGGTAGCTCCTTCCTCACTGTCATCCCCAGGTTCAATGCTGGGGCCTTTCTAACATACATCCCCTGCCATCTGTACATGGGGCACATCCTGTAGACCACACATCATCCTAGTAGAAAGTTAGACCAGGAAGGGGCCCTGGAGATCAAGCCCCTCATTTTACAGAGGAGGAAACCAAGGCTCACAGAGGTTTTATTGCCTGTCCAGGTCTCCAGTGAGTCACTAGGGGAGTAGTATTCATTTGTCCTGACTCCAAGACCATGTTGATCACTAAAACTCTTGCCAAGACATAACTTTCAATGAGCTCCAGGAAAGTATTAAAACCAAAGCTTTGTCCTGGGCCCTCTTCTCCTTCTAGGCTGTCTCTCTTGGTAACTTTATCAGCCTCCCTGATTCCCAGGTCTACATATCCAACCCTATTCTCTCTCCTAAGCTCCAGACTTGCATCACCTTTGATGTACTATTTAAGTATTGTACATACATAGTTATTTGTGTGTTGTTTGCCCCTTTATATTATGGGTCCGTTGAGATTAGAGATCTCTGTGTGATTGGCTTTTGTATCCCCCATTATTTGGCGCCAAGAAAGTGTTTACCACACGTTTGTGAGTGATGGATTGACACCTCAGTGTCCACTCAGTTCAAGAGGACACCATATTGGAAGAAAAGACAATGCTCCTCTTTCCCTTAGACATGAGAGGGAGAGGAACAGAAATGAATGTCTGGTACTAGGTGATCAGAAGGGAGCCAAACCAGTTACGAGTCATTTGGGTTAACTCAACAAACCATTCCGGGCATTTGAAAGGTGTTACCACCTAGAAGGAAAAAAGATTCAGTACAAAGAGAATATAACTGAAAGTTAGAGGTTAAAAACTGTGAAAGCAAACTCATGCTGGATTGAATAAAGACCTCCCCATTTGAAGTAGTTTCCCTTGGGAGAGCTCCAGGAAGCTTACTTCTTAGGTCTGTGATTCAAATATTATGTCTTTGCCTCAGCGCACTTAGCAGTACATTTAGGAAATGTTTAATAATAATAATTAGAATAAACAGCCTGGGAGAATGGTCTATGAGAGCAAGGGCAGCCACTTAGAATGGACCTTTCCAGAGTAAGGAGGGAGAAGATCCCTGGCTCTTCTTGTCTTTCCTAGGTCTGTATCTGGGCATCTCTTTAGTCTGCCTCTCACTCAGTCCTCCTCAGGTTTCTTCCCTTATGCCCACACCCCTGTATACTTCTCCGCCTTCCAACGTGCTGCCTTCTTCTAATTCCCTTCACCTCTCCCTGCCCTCTGCACAAACCCTCTAAGCTGGACAAAAAATCAACCAATCAACCAACCCTGAGAGAGCAAAATATGTAAAAACTTTAAAAGAGTATGTTTTGGGGGCATTATCTAGTTCTTTAGTTTCATCCCAAAAAACATGCCTTGACATATGTCTGCATGAATGAGTGAGGAAGAGGAAGGGGGCAGGGTTGCTATTTGCCATCTCCTTAATCCTCTGCTATTTGTTTCTGGGTACATGTGTTGATATTAAAATAGGTCTCACGAGGACACGGAACATCTTGCCATCTTTCCTCTGTAATTGAGCGCCCTGAACAATGGGCAAGAAATACATATTCGTTGATGACGATTCATTCATTCACTCATTTCTTTAAACACCCCACCACATTTTATCGATGCCTTCTATTTTTATATAATAATAATAGCTAGTATTTATATAGCATCTTGAGGTCTGCAAAGCCCTGTACATGTGCTGTCTCATTTGATCCTCACAACTACCCTGTGAGATAGATGTTATCATGATCCCCATTTTACAGCGGCTGTGAGAAGTTAAATGCCTTGCCCAGGGTCACATGACCAGTAAGTGTCTTTGGGTAACACTCGAACTTGGGTCATCCTGATTTCATGTCCACAAGTCCTTACCCACTGAACCACCTAGTTGTCCCAGTCATTTATTTGTATGTTACTCATCTCTGGATATGCCTCTCCTCACCCCACTGCATCTTGGTCCTACCATTGTAACCCTCTATTGTAACAAGGAAAAATAAAGTTGATGATAAAATGACTTCATCTGAGGAATTATGCAGCATTTTACCTCCATGGTCCCCTGTATCCTGGCCTGGAGAAGGGAAGCATGTTTCATTTTCTGTTCTCTGGGCTCCATATTGGTTGTCCAAGTTATCCATTGAGCTTTCTTTTAGTGGGCTTTTCATTCATACTCTCAGTTACCCTGTATATCGTTCTTCCAGTTGGACTTATTCCTCTCTGCTTCAGTTCATCTAAGTCTTCCCTTGTGCCTGTGAATTCCTTATAGTTACCTGGTCTTACTGCACAATAATGTTCTATTACATTCACATCCCTCAGTTTACTCAGTCATTCCCAAATGAATGGGCACCCATTTACCTTCTAGTTCTTTGCTACCAAAAAACAAACATATTGCTATGGATTTTGGTGTATGTTGGCTGTTTCTGTTTTTGAGGTCTTTGGGGTCTAGGCCCAGAAGTGGGATTTCTAGGTCAAAGTATGTAAATGAGTTGGTTGCTTTTCTTACATAATTCCAAATTGTGTTCCAGAATTACTGCACTCACTGATTCATTTCTTTATTCAACAACTATTTATTATGTGCTCACTATACCCTGACAAAGATACAAAAAAGATGTAGGTAGGTACCTTCGAGGAAAAGGTAGTTAATCCTGAACCTTGCCCCTTACTCTGAAAAGCCTAGGAATCTTTCAATGTCCAGCTCTGGCCCCACCCTCTATGTGAAGCCTTCCCTAACCCCATGTAGTCAGCTCTCCTTTCTCGGAAGTCCTCCGGCACCTAGCACCAGCAAGACTCAGCCAGAACTTGATGCTGCATAGATTGGAAGCACTGCCGTATTGTTTAATCAGTCAACAAACAGGTATTAAGCACCTCCTATAGGCCTGGCACCAGAGATGCAAAGACAGGAATTAAACAATCTCTGCTCTCAAAAAGAGAGTTGGAGAAGAAAATGGCAACCCACTCCATTATCTTTGCCAAGAAAACCCCAAATGGGGTCACAAAGAGTCAGACGAGATGGGAACTACTGAACAACAAACCTTCTGACTGTCTATTTATGCACAAGCTAATTGGCATGGTGGATGGAGCACTGGGTCTGAGCTCAGGAAGACCTGAGTTTAAATCCCACCTCAGACACTTACTAGCTGTGTGACCCTAGGCAAGTCACTTAACCCTGTTTGCCTCAGTCTCCTCACCTGTCGAAAAAAATGAGTGGGAGAAAGAAATGACAAACCATTCTTGTATCTTTGCCAAGAAAACTCCAAATGGGGTTCTGAAGGATTAGACGTGACTTAAAACAACTGAACGACAAAAATAAGCTCTCAAATAGCTTACATTCTATCAGTAGAAACAGCATGTACACATTGTAGTTTACATAAAATAAGGATACTCAGAAAGCAAAATAAATACAAGGAAGTTAGGGGAAGGAGGGTACTAGCAGTTGGGCTATCAGGAAAGGCTTCATAAACTACATCTCCAAGGAAGCAAGGGCTTCTTTGATGCAGAGGTGAGGAAGGAGTGAATTCCAGGCATCTCTAACTTGTTTTGTTTAATTGTTCATGCACAAATATCATCCTGCTTAGCTAGACTAGAAGTTGCTTGAGGCCAAGGACCATGTGTTATAAATTCCTTTGGGTCCTCCACAGTGCATTGCACCTTGCCTTTGTAGAAGGCATGCACGATGCATTCATGAATGAATGAATGACGAGAGGAAGGGTAAAAGCCGATGGTAATGCTTATCCCCGGGTGTGCCAGCACTTTCAACCTGTCTGTGCTCCATCCATGTCTATGCTTGAGACTGCCTCTTTGGTGGTGAACTTCTCCAAGCTTAGACAGGCAGACTGTGTCACATGATAGACAGTCAGTCTATTGCCAGGTCAGACTGTCCAAAGCCTTTCCACCTTGGTAAAACCTTCTGGGGCTTTTTGCTTGACTGGCATAGTCCAGTAGGCCCAGGGTCACCTCCATGCCATGATGAGCCTTGGCAAGAGGACTTTAGCAAGTACCTTCTTTCCAGCTTTTCCCAGAAACAACCTAGGTATGTAGCCTTGGACAGTGGAAAGGACACTGGACTTTGAGTTCTGATCCTATCTCTGCCAGTTGCTATCTGGATGACTTCGGACAAGTTATTTTCCCTACAATGGGCCTATAATGGTCTCATTTTTCTCCTCTGCAAAAGGAGGGAGTTGGATTAAATTATCCCAAAGCCACTTTCTGGATAAAAAAATTTCAGTTGTTCACCATTTCAAAGTTCAATGTTGGGGGTGAGGAAAAAACAAGGTCATTTTGAAAAAAGTTGCATAAAGATCAGGATTTCAAGGTTGGTTTTCCAGCAGAAATAAAGTCCCCTTGTGAAATGGCCACCTACTGCTGGAGGCCTACTGCTGAAGCACCTTTGGCTTCACTCCACAGGTCCAGAGTTCGCTACAGATATATAGGATGGAGGGGAATTTGGACAGGGTTTGGCTGCTGATTCATAGATTATTCTTTGACTTTTCCTATCAAAGCAATTATAGATCGATGATATAAATATTATATGAAAAGAGAACTGGACAGAGAGGCCAGCCAGAATTCACTGGAGTATTAAATAGAAGGATAATGGGCCCTATTTAATTATTAAGAATTATACGATGAGTCCTATGTGAAAGATTATGCGTGGCACCTGCTTTCATTGCTTTGGTCCTAAAGAGAAAATAAGACTGGCAAATGGAAAGGAGGTGCCAAGGTGGTGTTTAGAGAGAACTACTAAGTACCTTGTTGATAGGAGCTTAAAAGGACAGTAGAGATTGAAGAAAAAAAAAATATGTCATCCTCCTGTCAAGTTTTGAGGAATGGCAAAATCCAGAGACAAAAGACTGGTCAGTGGCCTAATTGGGTTTAATTGCTTTCAAGCTGTTTGGCTCTAGAAAGAGGGAAGGAACTCTTTGAGTCAGCAGAAGGATCTTGAAGAAGGCCAGCTGTGTCCAATCCTGATCCTCAGCAGCTGGCTGGAGCCTAGTAGCCTTAGCCTCAAGGGGCAGAGTTTGATTCCAGAGCAGAGTGCTCCCAAGGGCACTGTCTCCCTCAATATCCCTCCCGTGGCAGGGTCTGGGATTGCTATGCAGACTACCAGGCTTGGAGTGGCATTGGAATTGCAGAGGAAAAAGCCGTCCTCCCAATATTCCCACTGCGGTTGGATCTTGTCATTTTCTCCATCCTGAAGAAGTACCAGGACAGACTAGGTATAGGGATGGGGATACTCTGGTTTCTCACCCTCGGACCAGGACTAAGAACCAGCTCTGGCCTTTACAACCTCCCTCTCAGGGCCCGTGTGGCTTCCTTCTGCTTCTGTCCTCCCACCCGTGATAAACTTGCATTTATAGCAAACAATGAGATATTTATACAGCATTTCAAAGCAGGTTTCATAGGTGGTATCTCTAATTGGAAAAGATTACAGTCCAAGGAAATCGCAGAACTGATAAAGAAGGCGCAGGGTGGCGTGCTCTAAAAATTGCCTGGGGAGTCTTCCCTTGGGTACGGCCAGCTTTGACTCACAGGCTCTCACATGCAGCATTTTAAGAACTACTTCAGGTTCCGTAGTGGTGGTGGTGGTAGTAGTAGTAGTAGTAGTAGTAGTAGTAGTAATAGTATTTATATAGCCCTTTTCAGTTTGCAAAGTACTTCACAATTGTTTTCTAGTTGGGTCCTCACAACAACCCCGGGGGCTATTATTGTTTTTATCTTACAGTTGAGGAAATGGAGGCAGACAGAATTGTTAAGGAGCTTACCCAGGGACAAATTTCTGAGGCTGGATTTGAACTCAGTCCTTTCTGACTCCAGTTCAGCGCTCTTATCTACACTGCTTAGCTCCCGTAGTATAGTGGAATGCGCACTGGACTGCTTTAGTCAGAAGGCCGAAGTTCAAATTTTATTTTGAATTTGATTTGAATATTTTAAATTGAATATTTTAATATTGAATTATTGAAAATTGAATATTTTAAATTGAATAATGAATTTTATTATGACCTATCTGTGTCACCTGGCAAGCCATGTTCACAACTGACCCTCAATTCCCTCATCTGTAAAATGGAGATAAGCAGACCTACCCAGCCTATACCAGAGCACTGTTGTGAGCAAATCAAGTGTTTGTTAAGTATTTACCTTGTGGCAGGCACTGTGTTAGGTACTGAGGCTACAAAAACAATGGATGAAACAAACTCTTACTTCTGAAATTGTTACAGAAATGTAAACCACTCACACCCCTGGCTTCCTTCCCCATCCCTGAGGTGGACCCTCCCATGAGTATGTCCAGGGCTGGGCAGCACATCCTGGGGTCAGCGTTGTCTTGGGCCCTTCTGCTTCTCCTCAGGAGGACAAGGTGGGGAAAGGCCCCTGAGGAAGAGAGGAAGAACCAAGGGCAGAGCTCACCCCAGAGGCTGACCTGGCTTACTTGGGTGACCCCGTCCTCTTCCTCAGGCTTTGTTCTGCCCTTTTCTTGCCTTCTTCCCAATCCCCACTTGCCCCCTTGCCAATCCCCACTCCCACTCTACAAAGTTACTGAATGGAGCTGGGGCCTCAACTGGTGCTCTCCAGGCAGCTGGGAGGGTGGATCCTTTCACTTGTTCATCCGTAGTCCCTGCTCTTCCTTCCAATCTTATTGTAAGGACTGAGGTAGTTAGTCCATTTTTACTCCTAGTCTCACCTGTGGTTACATGCTCATAAGGAGCTTCCTGCTTATTCCTTTAAGAAAAACATTCATTTGAACCTGATTTTACTTAATCACTACTTACTACCTCCTTCAGTCCATCAGCAAGCATTTATTAGGCTCTTACTGTGTGCCAAGAATAAGTACTAAGAAGTATTGAGAATACCAGGAAAGGCAAAAAACAAGCAACTCACAGTCTAATGGGGGTGGTGGTGGGGGAACCACACAGGAAATTATGTACGTGTAAGACATAGACACTCTGAGTGGAAGGGAATATCAGAGGATAAGTAGTAGCTCTGTGACGCTGAACAAGTTGCTTAACCTTTGGGGGCCTGAGTTTTCTGTCTGTAAAATAAGGGGATTGAACAAGATGTCATCTGAGGTCCCTTTCAGCTCTGAAGTATGTGAGCCTTTGGTTAAGGAGGCCACTAGCTCGGATTCTCGGGAAATTTTTCTTCCATCAAGTCTAAATCTGCCTCTCTGCTCCTTTCACCCATTGTTCCTGTTTCTTCCCTCTGGGACCAAATAAGTCTAATCCTCCTTTCATAGGACAGGCCTTCAGGTACCTGAAGATAGTAGTCACATTCCCCTGGGTCTTTTTTCAAATTGAACACCTCCAGTTTGTTTTTAACTGTCCTCACATGGAAGGATTTCTAGTCCTTTCAGCATCCCACAGTCACCCTTCTTTGGCTACTCTCCAGCTAACAAGCTGTCCTTAATGTCCTTCCTAAAATGTGCCCCCACCAAAGTGGGCCTGATACTCCAGAGGTGGATCTGGCCAGGGCAGAGGGGCGGTAGGACACGGCCTCATTTAATGCAGCCCTAAGATAACACCGGGGTTCTCTAATGCTCAGTTGACTCTTATCGCGCACTCCCTCCACCAAAACCCTCATATCTTTTCTAGACAAATTGCTATGCCTTGTTTTCATTGCTTTGGACCTAAAGAAAAGATAAGATTGGGAAATAGAAAGGAGAGGCCATAACTCCCCCATCTTGAATTTGTGAAATTGGCTTTTTTAATCCATGTACAAGATTTAACATTTACCCCCTATTAAATCTCCTCGTAATAATGATAGCAACAACAATAAAAATGGCTAACACTTATATAGCGCTTACTGTGTGCCAGACACAGTGCTAATTGCTTTACTGTGATTATCGCATTTGATCATCTTGTTAGATCTGGCCCAACATCCTTGCCTGTCAAGATCCTTTTAGATCCAGACTCTATCAAATGTGTGAGCCATTCCTCCCAGCTTTGTATCATTTGCAAATTTGATAAGCATGCCATCTGCGCTTTTATGCAAGGCATTGATAAGTCCTGATAAAAATGTTCAATAGCCCATGGCCAAGCATAGATCCCCGGGGCACTCCAATTTCACAGCTGGAGGTGGTGTTCCACCAGCAGTGTGCTTTTTTCTGGCCCCCATGCCCCCCAAGGGCTGGCTATGACCTATCATCTCTTAGGGAAGAGGCCGATCCATGGGGTGGGCCATAGAGGCTCCTCTGGGGAGCCTGTCCTAGGACCTAATAGCCATTTTGACCCATCCTTTGGACACAGGATTAAATGACCTAAATGGGATGGCAGCTAGACCTGTGATTTCATTGCTATAGGCAACTCTCAGGTGAGGAAACACCTCCCAAGCGGGTCAGCACCTTCTCTACAACTCAGTCTTAGAGAATTGTCTAGAGCGATGAAAGGTTCAGTGACTAACCCAGGGTTATACAGCCGGTGTGTGTAAGAGGCAAGACTTGAACCCAGATCTCCCTGGCTTCCAGACTGGCTCTAAATCCACATACTAAAGAAATCTAATTTGTTCCTGTTTGAAAATGAAAGTTGAACAACAATTCTAACTTGAATGTCTATAACGTTTTCTTCACAACAACCCTGCAAGCCAGGTGATAAAAGCCTTACTTCACCCATCTTATAGATAAAGAAACTAAAGCTCACCCAGGTGAAGGAAGTGACTTGCCCAAGATCACAATGTAAGTGGCAGAGCCTAACCCTCTGGCTTTAATTTCTGTACTATTTCCTCTACGCCAGGAGTTCTTAAACTTTTTTTTGGATAGTTGGTTAAAGCCTCTATCTAGACCAGGGGTGGGGAACCTGAGGCCTTGGGGCCACACATGGCCTTCTAGGTCCTCGGGTATGGCTTTTTGACTGAGTCCAAGTTTTACAGAATAAATCCTTTTATTAAGGGGATTTATTCTGTGAAGTTTGGATTCAGTCAAAAGGACCTAGAGGGCCACATGTGGCCTCAAGGCCGCAGGTTTCCCACTCCTGCTCTAGACCTCTTCTCAGTATAATATTTTTTAAATGCATAAAATAAAATGCACAAGATTACAAAGAAAACCAATTACATGACATACAGTGTATCTATCTATCTATCTCTGTCTATCTATCTGTCTCTCTCTCTCTATCTTAAAAAGGTTACAGACCCCAGGTTAAGAACCCCTGCTCTAAACCAAGAATACCTCTGTTTCCCCTTCCCTATGCACATAAATGCTGGATGGCAAGGGTCCTGTGTTAGCAGGCAAGGTCGCCCACGCTGCGTCCTCAAGGTCATTCCTGGAAGGCAGAGGTGAGCAGAGAAGCTCAGACTTGGCAGGTGACCTTCACGGCATCAGTAGGAAGTCTGGGACTGCAGGACTCCCGGCTTACTGCAACGACGCTAGCAATTTTTCTTATTTTCGGTATTAGCATATGCCGAGCCAGATTGATTTTTTACAGTTTCTCCTGCTTACCCCATCCCTCGTCCTAGGGAAGCAGGCGGCGGGCTAGAGCTTCTGGAACGTTTGGAAACAGTGGTCTGCGTTAGGGAAATGGAGCCATCTGGGCTGGCTCTTTCTAAGCGTTTCCCCAAATGAGTGGAACTGGAGCTCTGGGTTCAGCCTTTCTAACTGGCCCAGAAACAATGACCTTGAAAGGCCAGTCTCTCAGTGCAGCACCCAAAATGGAGGGGATGGAGGGAGAAAGGGAGCAAAAGAGGAAGAGATAGAGGGAGGGAGGGAGGGAGAAGGGGGCCTGGAAGGTGATTTTAAATGGCTGCCTGACATATATGACCAGAGGCGTTACTTCTAGAAACTCATTTGTATTCATGAGCCCCAAATGTTATCTCCACATCTGCACACTCTGAATGCATCTGCAGCAGCTTGAGATGAAATATTGAGGCGCTTCTTTCTTCCCAGGCTTTGGGGTTAAGAAACCCATTTGATCTGCCTGGGGTCTCTAGCTACAATTGAGCACTCCAAAGCAGATTGTCGAGACTGACTGACGCATGAATGAGATTAGAGCTTGTCCCCAGAACTGCCGGGAGCTCTAAAGAGCCATAGATTTGGAAGCAGAAGGGAAGAAAAGTGAAACGTTCCATCACTTAGCCAGTCTGCAGGACTCCGCACAGATAATTTGACTGATGTTTCTCACACAGAAGTCAAAGATTTTTTTTCACTAAATCGTCAGTTGCACTGACTAGTCATTTGTGACTCAAATACCTCTTGTTGGCCTGGAAAACATAATAACCTCAGAGAAAGGACAATCTTAGAATCACTACTGATGCTGTGTAAGCCTGGACCGTTTCAGCGACTGCTCAAAAAACTCTCTTCGAGCTCATAAAATGTCAGAGCCTGAAAGGGCCTCAAGAGATCACCTGGTGCAGCCCCACTCATTTTGGAGATGAGAATTCCGAGACCTCAGATTCCACTAAGGCCTGGTAACAGAACTAGGACTCACAAGCAGACATTCTAAGTCGGCAAGGGTTCCTAGCACAACCCACTGATTTTCTTCCTCTCTTATCAGAAATGAGAGTCAATAATTTTAATCAGCTGAGGACTGTTTACCTGACATGAATGTTTCAGTTTTCTAAAACTCATTTCTTGTATTTAAATTAATTTTTTCTGATGTTGATTTAGGAGAGACTTAGTATGACTTGGGTTCCTATGTTTAATCTTTACTACTGGAACAGGTTCTTTCCCTGGTTCTTCATTACGACCTGGGGCGAGGCTGGGTTCTTGAGGGTTATGCCAACATAGAAGCCAACAGCATAGAGGCTGTTATGTACAAAAGCCCCTTTCTGATCGCTCTCCCTCCCCCCTGCTCACCCCCAGCTGTCAGGGCCTCTCCAGAAAGCTGGAAAGCTTCAAGCTCTTTGAGAAAGCAGCATGACAAAGAAGTAGGTGGGGGACCAGACCTAAAATGAGGAAGACCCAGGTTCAAATCTTTGCTCAGACAGACACTTACTAGTGGGGTTAACTGCCAAGTTTCTTTATTTGTAAATGGGGTGGGATGAGGAGGAGGGGGAAGAAGGGAATTTACTCTATAGTCTCTGAGGTCCCTTCCAGCTCTGAATCTTCAACCCTTTAAGTACAAGCCTGGCCAGGGACAGTGTGTCTGTTTTCTGAGGACTAGCTAAATTCTGAAGAGATTATATGACTAGCTACCCACCGATTAATTTTGGGGGTCACAGCAGCTAGGAGAAACTGTCTCCTGAGGCAGAGTAGGGTTGTGATCTATATCTATGGAAGGACACCCATGCCAATAAAATCTTATATCTCTCAGGCAATTGGTCATTCAGCTTACATTTACTATGAGCCTACTATGTTCCGTGAAGGACATAGGAGGGCAGCTATGTGGTGCAGTGGATAGAGTGGCAGGCTTGGAGTCGGGAAGAGCTGAGTTCAAATCTGGCTTTGAATACTTACTATCTGTGTGACCCTGGGCAAGTCACTCAATCTTGTTTGCTTCTGTGAAACGAGCTGGAGAAGGAAATTTCAAACCACTCCAGTATCTTTGCCAAGAAAACCCCAAATGGGGTCATGAAAGAGTCAGACATGGTGGAAAAAAGACTCAATAACATGTCCCAGGCTCTGTGCTAAGCAAAAGAGAGTTCACGCTTAAGGCACTCATATGAAAAAGATACGAAGTATTAAGAAAATTATATTCTGTACAATAATGAATATCGAGCACATAATGATCTATAGAATGGAGTTGGAGTAACTATGGAAGATTGTCTTATCTCTCTGCTTGACTCACAGTAGCTTGAGGCAGCTAGGGGGCACAGTAGATGGAGTGCCAGGCCTGGAGTCAGAGAGATGAGTTCAAATTTGGCCACAGACACTAACTGTGTGACCCCAAGCAAGTCACTTAACCTTGGTTTCCTCAAATGTAGACTGGGGATCATAATAGCACCCACCTCCTAGGGTTGTTGAAAGCATCAAACGAGATAATATTGGTCATGTGCTTAGCACAGAGCCAGGCACATAATAGGGGCTTAATAAATGCATGTTCCTTTTCCTACCTCCTCTTCCCTCCCTCCCCTTTCCCAAGCAGGGCTGATCAGGGACTATCTTACCCAAAAAACTCTACCAAGGGCAACTCTCTGCCCTCTCTCATTCCACTCCAATCTCCTTCCAGATAATTCTTTCTTACTGCTAAGCTAAATTCATTTTGTTGCAATCCAGACCTAAGTGGTGATAAGTGACATTTTAAAATTGTATTTTGTTCTTCCCTACTGAGTGAAGAAATTCAAATTCAAAATATTTAGAACTCATTGCTCAGCTGTTGATAGATGTTTTCTCTCGGGGGAGATTTAAAATTGTATTTGTGGTTTGCTTGTTATTTTAAATTTCAAAAGTGAATTTTCTTCAGATAAAATTAGCAAGTTAAGAGCTGAGCTAACATACTCTGGATCCCAAAGCAGACACAACCTGGGTACAATCATTTAAAATTCTTTCTACCTTCTCATCCCTCTGCTCAATAAACTCCAGTAGCTCCCAATTACCTCCAGGATCAGAACGAAAGTCCTCTGTTTGGCACTGAAAGCTCTTCATAACCTGGCCCCATCCTACCTACCTTCTTACATGTTAACTGCACCTCTACACAGTCTACAATCCAGCTCCAATGGCCTATCAGCTGTTCTTCACATGCAAGGCTCCATCTCCCATCTCCCATCTCCAGACATTTGCATGGGCTGTCTGCCATGCCTGATGTCCTTTCCTTCCTCACCTCTTACTCTCAGTTGCCATCAAGACGCAACTTACAGTCTCTGCAGAAGGCCTTTCCTAGTCCTCCTGGCGGCCAGTGATTCCTTCCCAGCAATCACCTTTCATCCATGCTGTATATGGTTTGTTTGTACCTAGTGATTTACATATGGACTCACTCATCAGAATGTAACCTCCTTGAGGGCAGAGACCATGATTTTTTGCTCTTCTTTGTATCCCCAGTTCTTAACATCACGCCTGGAACATCTGTTGCTATTGTTTGGTCATTTCAATTGTGTCTGACTCATCATGACCCCATTCCGAATTTTCTTGGCAAAGATACCGAGTGGTTTGCCATTTCTCCTCCAGCTCACTTTACAGATGAGGAAACCGAGATCAACCCCAAGGTTAAATGACTTATCCAAGGTCATGTGGCAAATAAGGATCTGAGGCTGGATTTGAACTCATGGAGATGAGTCTTCCTGATTCCAGGCCTGGCGCTATCCACTGTACCCCTAGCTGCCTACCTGGAAAATAGTAAGCTCTTAATGTATGCTTTTTGATGGATTAATTTTTCTGTGGGAACTTTAGAAAACTCCTAAATTTTTTTTTTTACTTTTGAGGGGAAACGGGATGGTAGAAGGAAGTTAGGATTCTGGGAACCTCTTCTTCCTCCCATTCTTACCCCCTTTCCTCAAAAGTGTACTGAAAAGCTTTTTTGCCCATTGGAGCACCAAAATGAACTTTAATGATAAATATGTGATATAATATGTCTTCATATATATATATATATAATATAATTGTTATGTAAGTCTTTTATATATAATCTGATATGTCTTAATATAAGCTTTTCCCTTCACTGGGGAAGTTTTGGACTTGGAAGAGAGCTCGCCCCCTTATCTTCATTCTCTTATCTTTATACTGTCATAACTGGGCTTCCACAGAGAACTCTAAATATCTAAGAGCATAAACTTTGAAGTGAGGGGGGGTGAGCAGAGAGAGGAGATTCGGTCCACAAACATTCCACACATGTGTTAGATCCTGAGGGGTATGCAAAGATGAATCACCTTCTTGCTTCATCATTTTCTAATTTATGTCATAGTAACTTTCCACTAAAGCCCTCCTCAAATACCTTGGCATGGCTAGAGGCAATCTGGGGCTCTGTAAGGCTTCTGCCAGAGGGCCTACCAAGCTGAGAAGGCTTTCATTATGGACTTGGTGAAAAAACGCATATCTTCGCTTAGTTAAATATAAAGAAGTCCATCACCAGGATGCATAGGATCATAGGATCATGGATTGAGAGTAGAAAGGGATGCTAGAGGTCACCTCATCCAACCCCTTCATTGTACAGGTGAGGAAACGGAGGCCCAGATATGTTAAGTGCTTTTCCCAAGATCACACAAGCAGTATGTGGTGGAGCTGGGATTTGAACTCAGTTCTAGAAAAGGAATTTTTTAAATCAACAGCGACTCTCAGATATGACCTACTATGGCATAGAGGGATGACAGCCTGTAGTACTGGAATGAAAGTAGGAAGGAAGGAAAGAGAACGAGCGTTTATCAGCACCTACTGTGTGCCAGGAAATGTGCTAAGCACTTTACAAATATGATCTCATTTGATCCTCGCAGCACCCTGGGAGGCAGGTGCTATTATGATCCCCATTTTACAGTTAAGGAAATTGAGGCAGATAGAGTTGAAGTGACTTGCCCAGGGTACCACAGCTGGTGGGGTCTTCCTGACCCCAGTTCTCTATCCACTGTGTCGCCTGGATGCCCTTCACCAGTGCCATCGCAGATCTTTGTACTACTGGAGAACTGTTTCATCGGTATCTGTGTACCCATCCCACCCCTCTGCTAGACTGTGAACCCTTCGAGGGATGGGATTGTATCCTTTTTTAATCTTTGTGTTCCAAGCTCCAGGGGTTGATATTTAGTCATCGGAGTTCTAAACTTGCTAATCTTATCTGAAGGAAGGTCATTTTAAAAATCTATCTTTTCCTGACAAGGAGCTCCTGTAGGCTAACCTGGGGTCTCAGGATGGCCAAAAGCAGAGGGAGGGGAAGGGGCAGTGGTTGGGGATGGTGCTGAGCAGGGAGCAATGATGCAGTGGCTGAATGTGCTTCGATTTCAGCCACGAGCTTTGGGAGAGAGTTGTATCCATAGGAGCTAGATTGAAGACAGACCAGATGAAAATTTCAAATCAAAGGGCAAGTTAGAACCGATCAGTCAGGGACTCTTCATCTGAAGGTGAAACTACATACAATAATTTTTTTTAAAACTATCTTAATGCAAGCGAAGACACCAATCAGTTCACTAAGGGTATTCCTAATGCCCTTATTCCACTGTTCTTTTAAATAAAATATGTGCCCAATAATGAATCACTCGATCCATCAGCACGTATGTATTAAGCTCCTCTGTGACAGCCTGGTAGGCACTAGGAAAGCAAAGGAGAAAGCCTCTCCCCTGGAGGAGTATACAATTTGGCTAGGGGAGACAACATGTAAATAGATGTAGGTATAAAATATATAAAAATGGACACAAGGTAATAAGAACAGTATTAAAAAAGTATTCCACACGAAAATATCCCATACATTTATAATAAATAATAATGAATTTTTTCTTCTCTGAATGTCAAAAAAAGGAAAGAAAAGAAAAAGAATGTCCTAGATACATTTTTGACAAAATAGAACATCCCCACTCTCCCACCACAAAAAAAAAAAAAGGTTTATTGAATTGAATGAGATCTGGTCCTGCCCACAAGCAAGTTGCAATCTAGTAGATGAGAGAATTACATACTAAAGGGCCAAGGAGATTCTATTTTTCACACTGGAAGGAAGGGGGAAAAGTTAATGAAAAGAACTTCAAATCTGCCCCAGCAGCAGAAATCCTTTTCCAATCCCAGGACTCATTAGGAGCTACAGAAATTCCACTGAGTCAGTGCCAAAAGAAAAGAATGCAAACCAATAGGTCAATATTTAATTAGGATTTCCCTTGGAAGAATAGTGTATGTCCATACCTGGAACTAACAAGGGAAATCCCTGTGGCCAGTTGACATTGAGGCAAAAATCCTAGAGTCTCCCTTGTGGTTTCTTACCCAGAGATCTCCGGTTCAACAACGCTGGCCCTCTCATAGGATCCATGAAGCACTTTTCTCATTGCTATTAAAAATAGAACCTGAGGCTGCCAACCCTCTTAAAAGGAACACCATGGAGATGAGTGCCAGGCCATGGGGGGAGCTGATATTCGACTCAGATCACCTCCTTAAATAAACTCCAGGGCTTGGGATCTCTTGTGGCTGCTAATTACCCACTGGGCATTCTGACTCTCCTCTATGGACAGGAGCACTAAGAAAAATCCACTTTTCTCTTTTATTTTTCATTTCTCACTTCCAAGAGTGTTACAAAAGGATTCTAAGGCCTTGGGGGACCAGAGCTGTGTTTGATCCTATGTTTTGTTAAGTTAATATTCAGTTAATTGAATTGAATAATGAGGCTGGGAGTATGCAATGGAGTTGAGTGTGGGGATGGGGAGGGCGGTGATGCATAAGTGAAGAAAACCTATTTCTTTCCCATCACCATCTTTATTCATGGTTTACAAAATCCCCAGAGTGGCCTACCAGGCCCCAGGTGACTGATAAATTTGCCTGGCTTTCTCAGTAATGGGTGGAGCTACTGGAAACTTTCCTTTATCGACCGGCTACAGGGTTTCTGAGAGCTAGGGTGACTCCCCTGCCTGTGGGTGAGGGGCAGGAGAGATAGGAGACCGTCAAGAGCAGAGACCGACTGCACCTGTCAGTGGGCTAAGGTTATAACACTCTTGGGGAGGAACCGGCTGGGAAGCAGGCAGAAGCAGAGATCTCAAAGCTATGGGCCCTAGCCTTCCACACAGCTTGGCGTTTTCTCCAAAATTGGCTGGAGAATTGTTTTCCAGAAGTCTGTGTCTAGCCTGGCTCACTGAGGAGAAAGCTGAAATAGAGAATGGCGTACTACTGTCCCACATGATTTAGTTCCTACATCAGACATGTGGGGAGGGGAGGGGTGGTCTTAGTTCAGAGCATTTCTAGCTGGAAGGAACCTTATAGATGAGACAGCATGGAAGCAGTGACAAGAATGGGGGATGAATATACCACCTTGATTCAAATAGCAGCCCTGAAATCTATTACCTTGGGCAAGTCACTTAACCTTACCAAACCTCAGTTTCTTCACCTGTAAAATAAGAGGCTTAGACCAGAGGTCCTCAGAGGTCCCCGCCAGCTCTAAATCTTCCATCCTGTCATCTAGTCCAGCTTCCTAGGCACTGGGATGAAGGAGACTGACTAAATGCTAGGCCAGGAGTCTGGAGGACTCGATTTGAATCCCGTTTCTGTGAAGCTGTGAGAAAGCTGCCAACCTTTACTGCTCCCCGGGGTCCTCACGTGGAAAAGTGGGGAAGAATAAAACCCATAGTGCCTACCTTCCAGGGCTGTCCTGGGGTGCAAATGAGATCATATAAGCGCTATAGAAAAACCCGTTATTATTATTATTATTTATTATTATCACTCCAGAAGGAGGATACCAGGCCCTAAAAGGTGAAGTAATACCAATAATAAAAGCAATAATCATAAGAGCTAGCATTTACATAGTACTTAAGGTGTACAAAGCTCTTTACCAATATTATCTCATTTTATGCTTACAACGTTATTATCCCCATTTTTTCATATGAGGAAACTGAAACAAGGAAAAGACTTGCCCATGGTCTCACAGCCAACCAAAGGACTTTATATTTTATCTTAGAGGTAGTAGGGAGTCACTGAAGTTCACTGGGAAGAGGGGAGGGACAGGGTCAACCTGACACTTTAGGAAATTATTTTGGTGGCTCTATGGAGCGAGAGAGATTGGAGGCCAATTAGAAGTCCCAACGAGAGGCTATGAGGGCCTATGCTAAAGTCGAGGCCATATGGATGGAGAGGGAGGATGTATGCAAGGCATATTGTGGGGAAAACAATTGAAAGATGTGGCAACTGATTGGATGTATAGATAGAGAGGGAGAGAGACAGAGACAGGCAGATATAGAGAGAAAGAGAGACAGACAAAGACAGAGAAAGAAAGAGACAGATGGAGAAAGAGAGACAGAGACAGAGACAGAGAGAAAGATTGGCCGAGGATGGCACTGAGGTTATAAACCTGGGGGGCTAGAAGGAGGGTGGTATCTTCAAAGTTCCAGATAGCACCCCACTGAGCACAGACCAGTTGCTTAAGTTTGTCCACAGAGGAGCTGCAAAGCTAGGATTCCGTCCCAGGACTTACAGTGTTCTTTTTGCTACATTTGCTAGCATTTAGAGCTCTGTATACATGGAACATGCTGCTTTGAGAGGTAAGTACCCCCTCATCTCATCAAAGATTGTCAGGTAGAGCCTTCATGGCCACTTGGCAAGGGTCATGGAACAAGCAGTTCCTAAATTGGGGTCCAGGAACCCCTGTGAATTCCTGACACCTTTTCAGGAGGTTGTTGATATCAAAACTATATTCATAATAATATTATGATGTTTTAATTTCTAATGTGGCAAATATCAATAGACATAACCCAAAGGTCTTTAGGGTCTTCACTAATTTTTAAGAGTAGATATGGGTCCAGGGAGCAAAAAAGTCTGAGAAGCACCATTACAGAGGCTATTCCTGCTGAGTCCTCCAGGGCCACTTCTAGATCTGAGATTCTGTATTTCAAGGGCCATCTCTGATGCCAGGACGGTAAAATAGTACAAGAGCTCAGAAGAGGGAGACACCACAGAGGGCTGGTTTAATCAGGGAAGGCTTCCTGGAAGAAGGGAGACTCAGATTGGGTCCAGAAGACGTGTACATGACAGAATAGCCGACAATAGGATGAAGCGCCTGCCTGGTGTTCTGTGAGAATGTACTAAAAAAGTGTTACGGGATGAGAAGCAATGTGATATAACGGAAAGAAGAGTGGACAAGAAGTGAGGAAACCCAGGTTCAGAGTTTAGCAAGTCACTTCCCACTGAGGCAGCTAGGTGATATAGTGGCTAAAGCCCTGGACCTGGAGTCAGGAAGACTCGAGTTCAAATCCAGTCTCAGACACTTACTAGCTGTGTGACCCTAGGCAGGTCACTTCACCCTGCTTGCCTCAGTTTCCTCATCTGTAAAATGGGGGGTCATAGTAGCACCTACCTCTGAGGGTTGTTGTAAGAATAAAATGAGAGTATATTTTAAAAACATTTTGCAAATCTTAAAGCGTGGTATGAATGCTAGCTATTACTATCTCATCTCCGGGCCTCAGTTTTCTCATCTGCAAAATCAGAAGACTGGCCTAGGTGGTCTCTAAGGCCCCTCCCAGCATCAACATGCTGTAATTCTGTGGTCCTTACCCACTATTTCTACGGGGTGGCCTAGGAATCATCTCCTTTGCTATGGAGGGTCCTTTAGCCAAGTCAAGAACAATGTTTGTCTTTTACTTTGGTGGTCAGGGACAAAGAGAGTTAGGGGCAGATGGCCCTACACTTCAGGAAAAAATGAAGAAGGTCCACCCGAGCACCCTGAGCTTTGTCTCAGGCCACTTCCTTTGTGTTTTCCTTAGTTCCTGATCTTATTTGTGTGTGTGTGTGTGTGTGTGTGTGTGTGTGTGTGCGCGCAGAAATACATCACAAAAATAGAAATGAGCCCAGGGTTTGAAGTATCACAAAATGTATCTTTTTTCTCCCATAGGGAAAAAAAAATCTGACAAAACCTAATTTATCTGGAAGGACAAACCACATGGCACAGGCCCCCAGTGCTTTGTTGTCCTTACTCGAATAAAAAAAAACCCTGCACAGACTTTTGCTAGAATCCCCCAGTTTCCTTATCTGTAAAATGAGCGGATTGGACTAGATCCTAGGTCCCATGGCACTTATGGACCTATCTTTTTTCATCATACTGTATTATAGTTTGAATGCTTATGTGAGTGTGTGTGTGTGTGAGTGTGTGTGTGAGAGACAGAGACAGACAGAGATAGAGAGATAGAAAGGAGAGTAAGAGAGAGACAGAAAGAGAGAGAGAAAAAGAGAGAGACAGAGACAGAGAGACAGAGAGGAGAGTAAGAGAGAAAGAGAATTATAGAGAAAAAAGACAGAGACAGAGAGAGGAGAGTAAGAAAGAGACAGAGATAGAGAGAAATCCCACCTCTAGATTGCAAGCTCCATGAGGACCCCAGGAGTATCTAAACATTATCTCCCCCAGCACTTCTACACTCCCTATGCACAGCGCTCTGCGCATAGCAATAAGAATTTAATAAATGTTTGTTGAAATTGAATATTATCCCTGGGGGTCAGTTCCCGTTCAGCTCTGGCCTTCCATATTCTGTCTACACCAGCTCTGACTTTGTATAATCTATGTTCTGAGATCCATTCTGGTTCTGACAGTCTATACTCTAAGATACATTTTAGTTTGGTGAGTCTAAATTCTAATTCTGACATTCAATGATCTATAATTCAAGTATTCAGGTTGGGGGAGGAAGGATGGGGAGGTAGAGAGAGAACTAATTTCAGAATGAGGAAGACATAGGTTAAGAGCCCAACCACTGGCACCCCCACCCCATGCTTACTGCCCATGTAACCATATGCAAGTCATCTAATTCTCCTGGGCCTCAGTTTCCCCATCTGTAAAATGAGCGGGCCTCTGAGATCCCTTCAGTCGATGGTCCTATAAACATACTGACTTTGGGGAAGTCACAATACCTCTCAATGCTCCTAGGGAGTTGACAAACGCAGGACAGTTGAAGATCTGAATGAAGATAGATAGATAGACAGACAGACAGACAGACAGACAGCCATTGTTGTTCAGTAGTTCTTCATGACCCCATTTGGGGTTTTGTTGGCAAAGATACTGGAGTGGTTTGCCATTTTCTTTGATAGATAGACAGATAGATAGAGAGATGGTTTGCCATTTTCTTTGATAGATAGACAGATAGATAGAGAGATAGAGAGATATATGGATAGATAGTTATAGATATAGATTGGAGGGCAGGTAGGTAGTGCAGTGGATAGAGCACTAGGCCTGGAGTCAGGAAGACTCCTCTTCCTGAGTTCAAAACTGGTCCCAAACACTTACTAGCTGTGTGACCCTAGGCAAGTCACTTAACCCTGTTTGCCTCAGTTAAAATGAGTTGGAGAAGGAAATGGCAAAGCAGTCTGGTATCTTTGCCTTGGAAACCCCAAATGGGGCCGTGAAGAGTCAAACACCACCGAAACACAACTAACAACTAGAGACATATTACATATACAGTATGGAGAGATATTATGTGAGGGAGTTTCCTCATTGGAAATTCCCTACTCTGATGAAATCCCAGGTTGGGATCACATTTCAAGGTGCCTGCCAACTCCAAGGTTCTGAGTACGGTTCTAAATATTTAGCAAATATCATTTGAAAAACAGCCTGGTTACATGCAGCACATACAAGCGGTCTAACCTCCTATGAGAGTCTGGTAGCCCTTTGCCTCCGTCGGCCCCAGTTTGTCAGAAGATTTCTAGGGAGGGTCTGTTCAGATGTGCATGGAGATGATTAGAGCAGCTTTGGGGGAGTTAGGAGAGAGCATTTAAAAATAGATGACAGAATAATAATAGTTCATATTTATGTAGCACCTTATGGTTTACAGAGTGCTTTCCTCCCACAGCTCTGTGATTTGGGTAGTATAAGCATTATTAACCCCACTCTACAGATGAGGAAATGAAATCCCAGAGGAATTCAACAATTTCCCACACAGCTAGTAAGTGCTGGAGCTGACACTCGAACTCAGGTCATCTGACTCCAAATTCTGTGCTCTTTTAACTAGGCCACAAATAAAAGGGAATACCTTTGTGGTCTAAGAGTGTGGTGGGGGTGAGCAGAAGGAGAAGGAAAAACTGTACTAATGGTTCCTTCTTCTGAAACCAGAGACCTAAAAGGGACCTCCACTAGTCTCTCTGTCTCTCTGTCTCTGTCTCTCTCTCCCTCCTCCTTTACCCCCTCCCTCTTTTTATCTCTTTCTCTTTATCTATCTCTGTCTCTGCCTGTCTCTGTCTCTGTCTGTGTCTTTCTCTTCCTCTTCCTCTTTCTCTCTTTCTGGAAAATGTGGCAACTCAAAAAGACAAGTTCAGGGGACCCCTTAACATTCCTTAACAATCTCTATCTCTCTCTCTTTCTCCCTCTTTCTCTCTCTGTCTCTCTGCATCTCTCTGTGTCTCTCTTTCTCTCCCTGTCTTCCTTTGTCTCTCTCTAGGTCTCTCTCTCTGTCTTTCTCTCTGTCTCTGTCCATCTGTCTGTCTCTGTCTCCCATTCCTAAAATTCTCCAATAAAGATTCCAGGGGTTCTAGGATCTCTATCATTCTTCCTTTTGTCTCGTCCAGAGCCTTTCTACCACAATTTACCCCTATCATCTTCATGTCCTGTCGTTGCTGCATATGCAGAAAGAGTAGACATCGTCTTCTATCCAAGGAGGGGCCTGATACAGGCATGTTACAGATATGTGAATGTGACAGGGTGTGATAAGCGGTTGGAAACAGGACCTCCTCATCTCCTCCACACTCAGGCATGGCCCCAGGAGGGAGAGATGTGAGATGAGGACAGCCCATAATATCCCAAACCATGGGGCAAATGTCCACTAAAAGAACTGGGGTTATTTGTGCTGGAGAAGAGAAGACTCAGGGAAGATGTGATCATTGTCTGAGAGTACTGGAAGGGCTCTCATGTGGAAGACGGGTTAGTCAGCCAGTCAACAAGCATTTATTTGGCACTTACTAGATACCTAGATGTTTTAAGTGCTGAGGCCACAAAGGAAGGCAAAAACAGTTGCTGCTTTCAAAGAACTTACATTCTAATGAAGGAGACGATACGTAAATACCAGGGAACATAGATCCATATAACATATACACAGACTAAGTGAAACATAGTCTCAGAGGGAAAGCACCAGCAGATGAGGGGGGACTTGGAAATGCCCCCTGCAGAAGATGGGATTTGAGATGAGTCTTGATGGGAGCCAGGGAAATTAATAAGCAGAGAGATGAGGAAGGAGAGCAGAGCTAGGAAGATGGAAGTTCCAGAGAGGTAAATTTAAGCTTGATGTAGGAGAATAAATAAACAAACAAAAAAACCAAATTAAAAACTTCATAACAAGCCCCAAGTGCCTCATAAAGTAGTGGTTTCCCCCATTGGTTGCTGATAAATATTTAACAACTGGCTCTCAGAGAGGGGAGGGAAGTACATTTGACACACTTTTAAAAACACTTTTGTTTTTGGAAGGGGGAAGGAAGGGCAATTGGGGGTAAGTGACTTGCCCAAGGTCACACAGCTAGTAAGTGTGTCAAGTGTCTGAGGCTGGATTTGAACTCAGGTCCTCCTGACTCCAGGGCTGGTGCTCTACTCACTGTGCCACCTAGCTGCCCCCCACTTGACATACTTTTAAGTTTAATCTCTATTATAAGCATTTTCTCTTTCACCTTATTAAATCTGGACAATCAACAAAACAATAACTCAAGCTTTAATTAATAGCATTTGCCAATTTCTGAGGTATGAAGGCTATACATTTAATAATCGGCTCTCCAAAGCCATCTTGAGCTGGCTCCAGCTCTTCTTCGTTGTAGGCCTTCAAATCCAGGCTGGGTGGAATGCTGAGGAAGAGACTCTTATTCAAGTCTGAATCCAGCTAGATTTCTTAGGAGGTCCTTTCTGACTTTGAGATTCTGGGACTTTGTCCTTAATGCGTCAATCAATTGATCACCAGGGCCTAAAAGCTTTCGATGTTGTTCCAGCCCTTAGGACTGAATAGGGGAGATAAGGGCTAGGCACGAATAAGCCTAATGTGGGGCAGAACATGGAAGAGCTAGGAGAAAAGTAGAAACCAGGTGGCCCACACTGATAGCTCATGTGTCTTTGGACTGGAAGGACAATAACAGTCTTTCCTTACAACAACTCTGAGCTATCTGGTGTGAGACTCATCTCCATTTTATAGATGAGAAAAGCGAGTCTCCCTGAGGAGAAATGTCTTGCCCAGGATCATACAGCCAATCAATTAACAAGCATTTATTAAGCGCTTACTAGGTACCAGGCACAGCTAGGAAACATCAAAGTCAGGCAGGAATAGAACCCAAAGTCCCTGATTTCAGTGCCCCATTTCTACTATTCCGCACCATTGTGGGGAGGGGGGAAGGTAGAAGAATACAGGAAGAAGCATTTATTAAGCACCTACTATATACTATATAGTGCTATGTGCTTTACAAATATTATCTCATTTGATACTCACAGCAACCCTGGGAGGTGGGTGCTGTTGTTATAGTGGAGGAAACCAAACCAGATGGAGGTCAAGTGACTTTCCTAGGATTACATAGCATGTCTGAGCGTAGGATTTGAACTCAGAACTTCCTGATTGGAATGGTACAGTGGATGGAGCACTGGAATGGTGCAGTGGATAGAGTAGTGGGCCTGAAGTGAGGAACACCTGAGTTCAAATCCAGCCTCAGACACTCACTGACTTGTGGCCCTGAACAAGTCACTTGACCCTTTTTGACTTAGTTTTCTCATCTGTAAAATGAGCTGGAGAAGGAAATGGCAAACCGCTCCAGGATCTTTGCCAAAAATAAACTCAAAAGGGGTCATGAAAGGTCAGACACGACTCAAAAAATGACTAAACAACAACAATGTTGTGATTCCAGGGCCAGCGCTTCACGCACTGCTTCCATCACATTGTAGATTCAGCTTCAGCTTCGAATCCACTGTGACTTGCCTGGTTGTTTGTTTTCTCCCGTGCCTGTACCGATCCATATCATAACTGCACCATTTTGCTCTCATTAAACATCAAAGCAAACCCTGTTAGAGCATAGAGTAGTAACGTGCCGATTGAGAAATCCTCTTTGGGATTCCTTGTTACTGTGGAGCGTGGAGATTTTGAGCCCAGTCTCAATTCCCTGAGATATGCAGTTGGGCTAGGATTGGGCTTGCTTTAGTCACTGTAATTTATCAACAGAAGCAGGACTGCAAAATAGAAAAAAACACCCCAAACAAAAAACAACAACAACAAAAAAACCAGAACGCTAGACAAAACACTTGTCGAGAAATCTGGGGTTGAGTTTTAATTTCAGTTCTGTCCACTGTAGTATAATGCCTTTCAAGGATATGTAGCTAGCATGGTACAGTGCAGAGTTATCCCTGGTTCGCGTCTACCTCTGCCGCTTGATACCTGTGTGATACTTCAGGCAAGACATTTAACTTCCTCAGGCCTCAGTTTCTCTATCTGTAAAATGGGTGTGTTGACAAGTAGACAATGCAAATGTACTTTGTACAATGCTAGAAGAAATGTGAGTTTTCATTAGTATGAAACAAGTTGTTTGTCCTTCGTTCTTGGAGAGGATCATGACATCAGGAAGATGATGCCATGACTTGCAAGTGAACTGGATTTAAGTGAGGGAGGGCTGTGCAAGGTGACCAGCCTCACATCCTCCTCCGGAGCCCTCTGGGTCAGCAGTCCTGGTATAAATCACGAAGACTCGATTGAAGCAAATTACTTGGATAGAGAAATACTCCCCTTCCAAAAAAGGGAGCAACTCCAACAGTAACAGGATGGGCCTACCTGGGGCTTCTCAGAAGACGATCAGATATCGGTGCTGAGTCCTTTAAGGAAATCATCATTACTTCCTTTTTTTCCTGGGGAGAGGGGAAAAAGAACGACCTGACACACTTAGAAGTTGGGCATCGTGAGAATCTGTCCAACCTGCTTTGTGTAAGCCCACCCAAAGGAACTTCCTCCAGGGATGGAGCGTGGGTTTAGGAGAGGTTGAGATAAGGATTTCCAAGTGCCTGAGATTTATCAAACCTCATCACAGTCTTCACCTGAGAGGTGACCTGACTGAATTTGAAGCTCTGTGCTCCAGCATATCACATTATCCTTGAAAGGAACCATGCTGTAGTGGAAAGAACACTGAATAAGGCATCAAGAGACATCCTAACTCTGCTAATTACTGCTTGTGTGACCTTGGGCATCCTTTGCCCTTTGCCCTTTAGTTTTCTCACCTATAAGATGGACTTCACTAGATCAGGGGTTCTTAACCTGGGGTCTGTGACCTTAGTTTAAAAAAAAACACATTTAATAGCCATATTTTAATACTATTGGTTTCCTTTGTAACCCTTTGTATTTTATTTTATTCCTTTGAAAAAATTCCAGAGGCTTCACCAGATTGCCAAAGGGATCCATAACACCAAAGAGGGCAAGAGCCCCAGGACTAGATAACATCTAAGGTCCCATCCAATTTCCAAATCATGTGTTCACCTCAGTGAGCCTTAGTTTCCTCATCTGCAAAGTGGAGGTGATACCTGCCCCACTTACCCCACTGGGTTGTGTGGAAAATGCTTCATAAAACTATCAAATGCTACATAAATGCAAACTAGAAATTTTATTACTGCCTCCCCCTCCCCAGATCTCAACCTGTATCCCCTTTGTTTGAGATCATTTCCCCACTCACTTTGAAGACTTCACTGTGGACATCTTCAAGGCATGTCCTAAGCTCTAGAAGTATCTTTATCACTAACATGTAGAGACCAAGAGTCTGGAGACTTGAGTTTGAGACCAAGCTCTGACACTAACTAGCTGTGTGAGCTTAGGTAAATCCCAGGGACTCTATGGTCCTTGGTTTCTTCCTTTGTAAAATGAAAGGATTAAATTAGAAAGCCTCTAAGGTTCCTTCCAGCTCTGAGGTTCTATGCACTCATGAATCTATGGAGCCATCTCTGGGGGGTGAACTTCAGTCAGGTGTATCACACCTGCAGGTTGGGACAGTGAAAAGAAAGAAAACTATTTATAACTACAATGATCATACAGAGAGACCTAGGAGATGCAGGTCATCAGTAAAAAAAAAATCTCAATATCAATAAAACTACTAATGTGTTGCTGTGGCCTACCTTCCTGCCATGGCTTTTGCTGATGATGTCTCATTCTTTAGTTCCTGAGCCCTGCCCTGGTGTCATCCAAAGTATTTTGCTGAGTACCCTTGGCTCAATGAATGAATTAGGTGTGTTTTAACCTCTGTGACCTCTTGAAGAAGTTCCAATAACCTCTTGAGGAAGGAATGACTCTCACAAAGAAGAAAATGATAGTTATTACTGCACCAAGTGCATTCGCTGACAGTCCTATCAGCACAGTGCCGTAGAAACTCAAGGAAGAGAGAAGGGGGAGAAAGAGGAAGGGGAGAGACAGAGAGAGATGTGCAGGGGTAGAGAAAGGGGGAAAGACTGACAGCAAGACTGACGGATGGACTGCAATAACATATATTTCCTGGCCATAAGCTTCATTCCGTGACTTAGCTCTCCAGCAGGCTAGAACAGGCTGATTAGCTGGTATCTTAGGACAGGATACAAGTACTTGAAACATGCAAATTGGTTGTGGGGCATAAATAGAGTTTGCTGAGCTCACCCATGGCATCTTTGCAGACTCCAGGGCCCCTTCACTCTGTCATTTAGGCTGGGGAGGAGGAGGCAGGCTAAGAAAGCCATGCAGCTCAGGGCTCGTCTTCTCCATTGGACGTATATGCTTTCTTTATGCATCTGCCGGACTTTTCCTCTCTCCCATTTTCAGGACAGCACCTGCAGCTCTGACCCACCCCCTTCTCTTGGCAGCAATCTGCTTCCCTCCGGAGACGGCTCCGTATTAACTATCCCGTCTGACATAATAATGGAGAGAAAATGAAGAAATTCCATTAGTAGCTGGCCAGCGCAGGGTCTCTGTGGTGCACTGGAGCCGGGAGGAAGAAGCCTGTATTTTTAGCTAGAATGCCATGTAACTTGCTGGCTCTCGAGATGTAACTTACAGGCTCTGGCAAAGCTGGGGGAATAGATAACTAAGGTTGGGGGGTGGGGTGGGGGGAGGCAGAGAAGGGAGACAGGGCTCGGATTTCAGCTCAAGTGCTGGACTATGGCAGCGAGACAGGGCAGGTCCGATCCAGACCCTGCTGTGAGTATACAACCTGCTTGTCATTGGGCTCTAATGAAAGAAAGCTTCTTGTTGCTTTTCTGTTTTTAATTACGAAGGGACTTGGGTCTGCCTCGCCTCTTCCCTGGGCTCTGGGAAGCCGGCCAGCTGCATGCGAGCCGCTTTGCTATTGGAGCCCATGTGTTGCTATCATTTTAATCTGTGTAAGGGCTGCTGTAACTAAATGGACCGGGAAGCGGACTGCTGAAGGGGTAGGGGAGGAGAGTGGAGGGGGTGGGGTGGGGGTGGGGGCCGTGTGAGGAGAAGGGGCTTAACGAACTTCCAAGGGGCTTTCCATGGAAGGGCTTTTGGTGCAGAGATTGAAATTCCTTTCCGGCAGAGCCGAAATGCTGCTGTGTCCTTTTGCTGCCTCATACTGAGACACACAGGGAGGCTTCTAGCAGAATCCAGAGGAAAATTCCTCCGGACTTTGGAGGCTGCAGCTGAAAATGGTCCCCTAATTTAGCTTGCTGTGAATGCTCAAAGATCCGGCTTTAAAAACCTGTAGCTTCCACGCTGCGCTTCCCTCCTCCCCCTAAGGGGAAGGGGCAAGATGTGTCCTTCTGAGGAAGCAATTTGGAATGAACAGTTCTGCCCCATCAGGTTCCTCGCGTAGCAAACAAACCGAAATCCCTGTTGCCCCGTCCAGATTTCTCTTCTGTCATTGGCTGCCATCCTTCACCTCAGTCTCACAAACCTGGCAGGTAAAATTAAGGTAGGCATTACATTGCTTTTTTTTTCCTTCACCAAAGCAGAACAACTCTCCCCTCCCCCCTTCCCAATTTACGTGGTCCAAAGTAGCTCTTGTGGAGGAGTAGAGGCTTGTGGTTTGTTTTCGGAAGTTCATTGACAGCATACTCGCTTCATCAGAAACTGCCCCTGTGGATGCCAACTGATTTCCTCCCCCACAAGATGAGAATGTTCTCACTGAATGGGTCTCAATGAGGAAAAAACTTCACAGGGGCTCTGGCTCGCCATCCCCAGGATACTACAATGTCCTGCAGGGTTATTATTCTGGCCTAAAACAACGTACATTTCCCCTCCCTCCACCCCACCATAGTATTTTATAAATATTCATCCTAGTGAGAGGCAGTAGATATATCACAAGCCTTCCTTATAATAAATAAGTTCAGGTTTTACCTTGAATGCAGTGTGTCCCAGGGTGGGTCACCTAACCTTTCAATGCTCCTAAGTAAGTCTCTAAGACTGTAAGTCCTGGTGTGGGCTGCCCATCTGAAATAGAATAGGGAGTCTCCTTATTGGGAGTTCTCTAAACCAACAAAATCAGAAGTGTCATATATTTTTTAAAAAAACAACCCTAGTTAGGTAAATAAATGTCTTACTTTGTATACTGGGATATTAAAATGACTGAGGCAGAAGGCTCAAGGTCTTACAGCAATAGGCTCCTTTAATAGGTGATGAATGCAGAAGGAACAAGGACTGAAGTTTATAGACTGAGAGCTGGATGGACCTTTGAGGCCATCAAGTACAACTCTCTCCTTCTATAGATGAGGAACTAAGGCTCAGAGAGTTGAACCAGGGTCACACAGCTAGTAAGTGTCTCTAGAAGAATTTGAACCTAGGTCCTCCTAACGCCAAGTCTAGCACTCTATTCATTATGGCATGATTTTTCCAAGGCACCACAACTATGCTGAAGATTAAAAAGAACCCAGGAATCCTGGTTCTCTAGCCAGTCCCAGTTTTAATTACTCAGTGATCCTTTTGGTTTTCCGATTTCATGTTTTCAGTGGGAGGAACATGATTACAATCTCCTGCAATAATGTATAAAGCTTAATTGGCAGTAAGAATTCCCAGAAAAAAATTTGAAAAATGTTTTTATTGTCATTATCAAACAGCTCACAGTAGCAGGAGATCCACTTTTGCTCAGGAACTGAGGGAATGGGAGCAGAGGGCACACAGGTGCCAGGCTGTCGTTTATGGACTTTTCTATAGAGGCTAGAACCAGTCCCCTAGAACTAGCCTTAGTGAATGATCCTTATCATTCTAGAGGGCTGGGAGGTGGTGCAGGATACACAAAATGCCCCAGTTTAGAGACTCTAGAAATCTGAATGGAGATTGTATCTATAGGGACATAGGGATGCAGTCTATCATTTCTTGTTAGGAGAGCTAGCAGTGGTTTTCCAAAACTAGCAGGGTTTCAACTGAAACAGAAGCCCTTAGGAAACAGGTTCTGCTGGGTAGCTTGCTGTTTGAGACTGAAGGGTGATTTTCTGATCATTTGTTCTGAGTTCACATTTTTATCTTGATTTGTTTTTTTTAAATCGGTGTTGTGCTGTGTAAATATCATTTACAAGAGAGCTCTCGTGTGAAGCCTAAGGTAATTGGAGCATTTGATGAGAGAGAGAAAGACAGAGACAGAGAGATAGACATAGAGACAGAAAGAGACAGAAGAGGTGAAGGCAGAGGTAAAGAAGAGAGTCATAGAAGACACAGAGACAGAGATAGACAGAGACAGTAAGAGACATGACAGAGAGAGAGAAGGAGAAAGTGAGAGACAGAGAGGAAAGAGAGACAGAGGCAGAGAGACAGACAGAGACAGAAGAGGTGAATGCGGAGATAGAGGTAAAGAAGAGAGTCATAGAGACAAAGAGAAGAGAGAGACAGAGTCAGAGGCAGGGGGAGAGACAGTAAGAGACATTGACAGGGGGGAGGAGAGAGAGAGAGAGGGAGAGGGAGAGGAGAAAGTGAGAGGGAGGTAATGCTGGGATTCTATCCCTCTGGGGTTACTGTCTTCTTGAAAACTAAACTTCATCCACCCCCTATTATGTCACAAACCCCACTTTTGACTTTATCTTCTTACCTATGTTAAAAGGCATGCTGACATTTAAAAGCATTCTTCCTGCTTCTTCCCTAGCCCATGGTGGGTGCCCCTTGGGTTTTTGATCTATTGCCACATTAGCATCTCCCCACACAGGAAGTGCAAAGTTTAATAATAGTCTGGGTGTCTCAGTTACCCACAGCTCATTCCCCTTACATCCTGTGCTCCATTTGGAATTTAATTCACTTCCTTTCCCTTCCTTTCCTCTTATTTCCTCTCAGGACTGTAGTTAACCTAGACTCTATTAACTCAGATGAGTTACTTCCTCCTTCTAGTTTAGAATACAGACGATTGCCAATGGAGGATAGAAATAGTTGGGTTGTGTGGTTGTGTGTGTGTTTGAGGGGATTCCAAGATTAATTACAGTCATCTCTGAGGGCAATTGACAGAAAAGGTGGGAAATGACAGCATAAGTTTTTCCCTAATCCTACTATATTTAGGCCAGTTAAATTTAGTTTGCAAGACCCATAGGAATAAAAGAAGAGGTGGCTTGGTTGGTTAAGCAAGAGTGAGGGATGGACAGCATGTCTGAGAATACACTACAAGACTTGGAGGTAGATCTATTAATCAACCCACAAATATATCTATTATGTGCCAGGCACCATGCTAGGCACTGAGGATACATGACAAAAATGAAATCATCCTTGGCCTCAAAGAGCTTGCATTCTGTCAAGGGAGGTAATGCATATATATCTTCCTAAAAGATAAATCCTCTATGACTTATGGGAGGATGTAGGTAAAAAAAAATAGTATGAGAAATCAATTAATCAAGAAGCATTTGTTAAGTGCCTACTATATGCCAAGTATTGAGGATACAAAAGAGGCAAAAGACAGTCCCTGCCCTCAAAGACCTTACAATCTAACTAGAGAGGCAACATGCAAACAAATATATACAAAACAGGCTATATACAGGACAATAAGAAATACTTAACAGCGGGAAGGCCCTAGAATTAAGAGGGGTTGCGAAAAGCTTCCTGTAAAAGATGGGAATAGATTGGGGCCTGTAATCACATAATATGAGCAGGCATGAATGAGTTGTGATCTTCATGGGTAAAAGGAGTATCTGTACCAATGAGACTGTAGATTGGCTAAT
This sequence comes from Trichosurus vulpecula, assembly GCF_011100635.1. NCBI lineage: Eukaryota > Metazoa > Chordata > Mammalia > Diprotodontia > Phalangeridae > Trichosurus > Trichosurus vulpecula. The sequence continues at coordinate 302,209,884 of NC_050575.1, forward strand.
TGTCAAAATATAAATCAGATTAAAATGAATGTTGTAATATGCCAGGTGCTATGTAGATCTTTTTTTAAAATGGGAAGATGTCACTGATATGAAATAAGGCAGTATAGCAGCAAGAACTGGCTTGTATGACCTATCTCATGCTCTGAGATCTTAGAGAAGGAAAAAAAATCACTGTACTTTGGAGTAGAAAAGGGAAGGTTTTGTTGAGATAGGAATTTGATGATCATGTAAAATTTAAGGTCTTAAAAGTCATATGAGATTTGAGTTGACAGAGAGGCAAGGGAAAGGTATCTATATGAAACAGAAGCAGGAAGTCAGGAATGAGTCAGGGTTTGGAGGGGAGGATTAGTAAATAGATCACTCTGGAAGAAATGGAAAATTCATGTTGAGGAGCAGTAGGACATAAGAGGAAGATGGGGTCAGTTGATGCAAAACTTTAAATGGCTGCTACCTCAAGAGTTTAGGCTTGGTCTATAAGCAGTGGGAAACCACTGTGGGAAGGTGACATGAAGGATTCAGTGTTTTAGTAAAATCTGTCTGGTGGCAATTTGAGGGATAAAATAGTGAGGCAATCTGGGTGGTCAGGGGCTAAACCTGGTTGGAAGTAAGCATGGCTGGGTTTATATTTCCTCTAATAGAGATTTCAGCAATGAATTCACTAGATGGAAGAGGAGACCATAGGTATGGAGGCCTTGTCAGCAGTGCCGCATTGGGGCAGAAGTGGAGAAGGAGTCTGGAATGAAGAGCTGAACCAGGAAGGGAGTGAACACATCTGGGTGGGTTGTGGAAAGACCCTTGGATTTCTTGGCTGTTTGTCACCATTGTGGCTATGTGCAAATCACTTAACCTCTCTGGGATCCAGTTTCTTCATCTGCAAGATGAGGAGAGTCAGACTAACTGATTTCTAAATTCTCTTCCATCTCTGACATCCTGTAACTGTGGAATTTACTTCCAGATACTCTGAACTGATAGAGGGCAACTAAGCAGCAACCAGAACCAGTTGCCTCTTTTTATAGAGGAAAAAACAAAGTCTCGGAGCAGATCTGTGATCTGTCCAAAGTGACATAGCAAAGGCAGAGCTGGACGAAACCTAAGAATTCATCTTGTCCAACTTTCTATCTTATGCTGGAATTGCTAGTCTGGACTCTACTTGGATATTTCTAGAGATGGGGAATTCACTTCTTTACAAGATAGTCTGTTCCACTGCTAGACAACTGTAACATCAACGCTTTTTTCTGAAATTTGTCCACTCGATTCTTAGTTATGTCCTTGGGGACCAAGTAGAACATGTTTACTCCCCCTTCAAAGATGGCAACCCTTTAGCCAAGCAAAATGGCACATCCTGCCAGTCACCTAGGCCTGCAGTCTCTGTGTCACCCTCAATCTGTCACTCTCTTCATCCTACGTATCCATTCTACTGCCCAATCTTGTCTATTTTTCTTTCCTAACATCTCTCTTATATGTCCCCTTCTCTCTGCTCACATGGCTACAATCCTCACCTACTCTTGCCTGAACTATTGCGATAGTCCTCAAACTGGATTCCTGAAATCCATTTTCCAATTAGCCGCCAAGGTGATTTTTCTAAAGCATAGGCTCAACTAGCCATATCATCCCCAGCCCAACCCCTCTTCATTGAACTCCATTGGCTCCTTGTTACTTCCAGGATCAAATATAAAAATCCTCTTTTTGGCATTTAAAGCCCTTCATAACTTGGCTTCTTCTCACCGTCTCAGCCTTCTTGCGCCGTTTTCCCCTTTACACATTCTATGATCTATGAAAGTGGCCTTGCGTTTCTCCCACATGATACTATATCTTCTAATTCTGTACCTTTTCATTGGCCACCCCCATCTCGGAAAGGATCCTCTTAAATTAGGTGCCTTTGCTCTCCTGGCTTCCTTCAAGACTAAGCTCAAATTCCATTGGCTGTAGGAGGCCTGTCCCAGTCCCCTAGTTCCTCAGCACCTTCCCCACTGAGATTACCTTCCTTTTAGTCTGAATATATCTTATTTGTACCTAGTTATTTACATGTATTCTCACTCATTAGAATGTAAGCTCCTTAAGAGCAGGGGCTCTTTTTCCCCTTCCTTTGTAGCCCCAGCACCGACCACTTGGGATGATAAAGGCCAAATAAGTGTTTGTTGGCTGACCGACAAATTGTCTAAACGAGGAAGAAATGATGGGAGTGGGGAAGGAAGCATAGGACAGCCAAAGGGAAGAAAGAAGCCACTAGATTCTGGTACTTGGAAAGAGTGTGGTAAAAATGTAGTCATGTATGGCTTGCCACTTGATTTATTGCCTTTGCTTAACGTGAGGAAAAGAAGCCACAAAACCTGGGGGTGTTCATTTATTTTTTTGGTTCTTGCCGCCTCTGGTTGGTCCTTTATATCCGAGATAAATAAGTGTTCTCGGTGGTAAGTGGTCTATATGGACAAAGAGGAATTAGGGAGATGAACCACAGTCAGGAAATGAAAATCTTTCACTTTGATGAGAGGAGCAGAGCTGGGATTCAGATCAGTTTCTCTGACCTCATCTCCCTTTCCTCTTTATCTTGCTACCTCTCAAGATAACAGTAGTGTTCCAAGCTCCCACCCCATACCCATCCCCTAAGTCATCTCTTCTTGGTGTTAAACTTCCCCAGCCCTTTCAATGTTGTCCCTTTAACAGTATCCGATCCTCTCGTCCACCTGGTTGTCCTCTAGACTTGCTCCGGGTTATTAATGCTCTTTTATTGCTAGTTTCATTTCCTCCCAAGCCAATGGTCTATTTGCCCATAAAATTTCTTTTAAGTTAAAAGGAATGAATTAGGATGGAGCAAACATAACCCTCTTCCAAATTTTATTGGGCATAGGCATCATCATCCTTCCATATAGCTAAGTTTACAATCTCAATGTTGGCCTCACCTCCTCACCCCATATATCTAATCAGTTGTCAGATCTTCTCATTTCTACCCCCACAAAATTTCTCACAAATGTCCCTTTCTCTCTATTCTCTTGGCCACCACCCCATTTCAGGACTTCATCACTTCTGGCCTGATCTATTGCAATGGTTTCCTATTTGGTCTCCCTGTCTCAAGCCTCCCCACACTCTAACATTTTCCTCACAGCCTCCAAAGGGCAGATCTGAACATGGTCACACCCTCCCCTCACTCAATAAAGTCCAATGGCTCCCTCTTCTAGGATCAAGGGTGTCCCAAAATTCTCGGTGTAATTTAAAGCTTTAATACCTTCAGAAGTATAAATGCTACAAACTTACTCAAAAAGCCACCATAATTTGAAAGTTTATTTAGATTTCTTTTATACTTATTTAGTTTCATGACTTTTTGAGTAATATTTTAATTTTAACAATATGGAAGACTCTGTTATTACTTATTATGTATTTGCCATTTCTGGATAACACTTTCTCAGACTGGTAGATCAAAGAGGAGGTCAATCCCCTTGATTGGCCGCCTTGGTTACTTAGTTGACTTCAGTGACCAATTAGTCTGTTTCTTGTGGGATCATGTCAAAACAGTCATAGATGTATCAAAACCCTGTTCCTTGGATGTTCTTTGGATGGGTAGGATTGCAAATGCAATCCTTTCAGTCACTGAGCAGCAACTGACTGAAGTTTTTAAAAAGTTCAAAAATCAGTTAGAGTGAGATATACATATATAGCACAAGACAGTAGTTATACAGAATTCTAATAAGAAACATCAGTATTTTTTAAAATTTTAATAATTAACTTTTGGAATGTTGCTTTTCTTAAGTTTGAAGTATTTATAATTCTGAAGTTAATAAAGCTTGAAAGTGCATTAAGACTTTTGGGACACCCTGTATAAAGTCTCCTACATGGCATTTAAATCTAAATACAACCTGACTCCATCCTGCCCTCTAGCCTTCTCAGACATTACTCCAATCCATGCACTACATGGTCTAACAAGACTGGTCTGCTTGCTGTTCCTTGTACACAAATCTCCATCTCCAGTCTCCATGTCTTTGCACGGGCCATCCCCCATAACTGGAACGTTCTCTCCCCTTACTCTCACCTCTTGGAATCCCTGGTTTCCTTTAAGACCTCAGGTCAAGTGCTTCCACTTCCATGAGATATTTCCTGATCCCCACCTCTAGCTGTTAATGCCTTGTATCTACTTTATATTTGTTACCTATATATCTATGTATGTGCCTCCTCCATTAGATTGTGAGCTCTTGGATGGCAGGGACAACCTTTTGCTGTTTTTGTATCCCCAGCACTTAGCATAGTTGCAGTAAGCCCTTGATGAATGTTTACTGACTGATTGTTTCCAATGATCTCTTCTTGAAGGTAGGGACTTTTTCACTTTTGCTTTTGTATTTTCAGCGCCTACCTTGTGATTGATTCATTTTCATGAGTTTGTAGGACTACTAAAGGATTCGATCTGATTTGTTCTGCTTGGCCCTAGAGGGTGGAACTAAGACCACAGGTAGTCATTGCAAAGAAGTGAGTTTAAGCTTGATGTAAAGAAACATTTCCTAAATTTAGAGTTATCCAAGAGTGGAATGGGCTACCTTGGGGGAAGTGAGTTCTCTCTTACTGGAGATCATCACGCAAAGGCTGGATGACCACTTTATGAGTGTGTTGCAGAAGGGATTCTTGCTCAGTTATGGATTGGACCAAATGGCCATTGAGGTCTGTTCCAACTATGAAATTCTGTGAAGGATGGAAATCTTGAAACATTAGTTTTAAAAACCAAACAAAGGGTCGTCAAGAGACTTGGCTTCACCCTGAGAGTGACTAGATCCACCATCTCCTACAAATTTACCTTTCAAGACCTGTCAGCCCCCTAAGGTCTTTGTGATCATCGAATCTTATAGTTGGAAGGGACCTCACTGCTCATCAGATTCAACACTTACCTGACCTAGAGTCACTACTACAATATCTCCAACAAATAGCCTTCTAATCTGCACTGGACAGGGCCCCTGAACTATAATTCTGAAGAAAGAGAAAGATGATAGCAAAGACAAGTAGAGAGTGTGTGCCAGGAATGGGGATGGCCTGTATGAATGCATGGAGGTGAGTTCAAAGAATAGGTTAGTAGGCCATATTTGACTGGAGTATTGAGTGTGTGAGTAAAAATAACATGAAATAAGACTAAAAAGGTACAGGATCATAGGACTGTAGATCTCTAGAGTTAGGTTAGAGAACCCCAGAGGCCACCGACCCCAATCCCCTTATTTTACAAATGAGGCAACTGAGTTTTGGGGAGCTAGGTTTTGAAACCAAGTCCCCTTTCTACTTTATCACAGTATATTGGAAATACACAGTAAAGGGCATTAAATGCCAGGCAAAGAATTTTATCCAACAGGCGAAAGGGAAACACCAAAGATTTTTCTTTTTTTTAGCAATAGAGTGATAAATTCAGTGTTTTGGAGGCTCTGTGGAGAAAGGAGAAGGAATGTAAAAAGAGAAACCAGTTAGAAAGTTATTACAATAATCTTACACATAGTAGGTGTTTAATAACTATTGCTTGAGTTTAGTTGAATAGTTTAGAAAAGAGATAAAATTTATCCCCTTCCTTCGTTGCAGTAGTGGAGGGAAAGGTTTGATCTCCTTTGAGAATCTAGTGGGCATATATCATGACAGCTTAGAGATTCAAAAAGGAAAAATCAAAGTTAGTGGTTTGTTTTAGAGTCAGATGATTATAACTTTGGTGCATTGTTGTATACGCGCGCGTACACACACACACACACACACACACACACACACACACATTCCCATAATTGAATTATAATACTATTATAGAATCTCTACTATCATTTCCTTGTAAAAATTATTCAGTACTTTGAACAGGATGGTAACAAAAATTTCATTAAAAAAACCATTAGCAGCCAAAGGAATTTGAAAGACCTTTTAGGCAGCTGGAGTAATATTAAATTGTGACTGTCCCAAAAGTTGAAAACAATGAATTCATAGTAAGAGGCGTATTTTAAAGATGATCTGATCGTATCATTTGCATAGTTAAGTAATCTACTTTGTTTCACTCTGTTTCATTTTTAATAAAGTTTCTTTTGCAAACAAGAATAGCATTAAGTAAACTTATACTTTATAGTTTTTGCTGTTTGGCCGTTTTTCAGTTGTGTCCAACTCTTCATGACCCCATTTGGGGTTTTCTTGGCAAAGATACTGGAGTGGTTTGCCATTTCTTTCTCCAGCTCATTTAACAGATGAGGAAATGAGGCAAACAGGGTGAAGTGACTTGCCTGAGGTCACACAGCTAGTAAGTGTCTGAGGTTGTGTTTGAACTCACAAAAAAAGGAGTTTTCCTGACTCCAGGTCCAGCACACTATCCATTGAGCCACCTACATGTCCCATACTTTATGACAGAGATAGGTAGATAGATAGATCGATAGACAGACAGACAGACAGACATATTTACATATGTACATATATTATATAATACTTTAAAATGTGATTTCCTCAGCCTGGGTGCTATCTACACTGATGCTGATCATGACCTCTCTACAAACTTAGTAGATGGCCTTAAGAAGTGCTCTGGACAAAATATTCCTCTACCAGCAGCTAATCTAACGATGAGCCTCTTTAGACTCCACTAGGCTGGTCCTATATCCAAAGAAATGGATGTCCCTGGACCTCTACTCCTAATTTTTCCAGCAGGGGGTAGGACCTTCCAGGACTGGGTTTCATTGACTCAGCCTTTGAGAACCCAAAGCTACATCCAAACTATGATTCAACATTGGAGGAGGACTTAAGTGAAATCCCTCCTGAGGGGACTGTGGGTGAAAGCCTATCCTGGCTGAGTGATGACTTCTGCAGAATCTCTTAAGAGGATGAATTGCTCCCCAGACACAAGGAAGACTTCAGTGGCTAGTCTTGACTTGTCAGTTTTATGTTCAGCCCCCTCGGTCTGACAGTTAATGTCATCTGTCTCTCTGTCTGTCAGAGGCACAGAGTAGTACTCCTTTATTTGGTTCTCAAACAGATGTGGAATATCATTATTTGACCTTCTTGCTTTTCTGCTACTGGCCTCAAGGTTTATCTTGCTTCCCATTACTTTTGCTGGGCCTGTGGGCTGTAATCTGATGGTGTTGGCAGCGGGATGGATGAATGACTCACAGTTGGTCATTTTTTCTCTTCGTAGGCCGATGCTGCTACCAGTTTTCTGAGGGCAGCAAGATCAGGAAACTTGGACAAAGCTTTGGACCACCTGCGGAATGGGGTAGATATTAACACCTGTAACCAGGTAGGTGGCATCTCCTTGGAGTTTACATGTTACTGCTTCTTTCTGGAGAACAGTTTTTGCCTTGTCTTGTTTAGGGAATGGTGGGAAATTGCCTTCATTAACTTAGCAATGGGACAAGGGTACAAAGCCAGAGAGGGGTCCTTCCCATCAGTGCTTGCAAACTCCTCTTCAAATCATATCCTGAATGGTAGAGGCTGCAGCTAAAAACAGGGGAATGCACAGGCTTATGTCTCCTGCAGAGGCTTCTTTGAGAAGTTCCACTTAGTCCCTACTGGTGCATTTAGAAAATGATCTTTGAAATTTAAGAGGAAGAAGAGTCTTTGAAAGATGATTAGACCACTGGTGACATTAAATCTACTGTCCTGGCCACCAACCTATCTAGGAACTCTGTTGGGGTTGAGGAGAAAAGAAGAAAATGAGTGTTTGATTTATCAGATGTTGGTAAAATTGGATTTTCCTTCAAATTGAGCATGGAGGCATAAGAGAAGCAAAGATCAGCCTTGTGGGAGCCAGGAATGAGTTGTGGGTGATTATTTCTTTGGGAGAGAGGAAGTTAGCTAATGTCATTGGGTTCAAGTTGGTGGTAGAGTGTGATGGATCAGCTCCCTGGCAAAAAGGATCTGGACTTCAGCAGGAACAGAGAGATGACTACTCTCAGAAAGTGGAAACAAAAGACGCAAGACTCAGGGGAGCCTGCGGCCTGGATGACCTCTATGAAGCCAGCTGGGCAGATTCCCAGAATGCCAGACAGGGTTTCTAAGGGCAGCAGGCCACCATTTCTCCAGCTCTGTCCACCTCTTGATTCCTCACTCTCCCTGCCCCCCTTCCCACAAATACAGAGAATACAGCTTAGTAAAGGCCATTGAACTGATGGCTAATTGGGCTTCCACAAAATCACCCTCAGAGAAAGATGGGGGTGAGAGAGATGTGTAATTTGGTGCTGCAGGAAGATCCACTTGGGATTTCACTGGTTCATAGAGCTGAGAGCAGCAAGGGATCTTGCAGACCATGCAGTCCAGGATTCTCTGTTTGCAGAAGGGGAAACTGAGGACCAGAAGTGACTTACCTAAGGTCATACGGCCAGACTTTGAACCCAGATCCCCAGAATCAAAATTCAGTGAGTCTTCTTTCTCTCCTGTGGCCTAGGTAAAAAAAGCAGAGTCTCCTGGTTTCCCAAACTCTGCTCGCTCTCTGTGCCAGGCTCACTGATTCTCTCCCTTATCAGGAAAGTGTTCTGTAAACCCTAAAATTTGTTGTTTAGTTGTTTTAGTCTTGTCTGACTCTTTGTGACTCCTCTGGGGGTTTTCTTGGCAAAGATATGAGAATGGTTTGCCATTACCTTCTGCAGCTCATTTTACAGATGAGGAAACTGAGGCAAACAGGGTTAAGTGACTTGCCCGAGGTCACACAGTGACTGAGGGCATATTTGAACTCAAATCTTACTGACTCCAGGACCGGCACTCTATCCATTGTGCCGCCTAGTTGCCCTCAAAACCTGAAATACAATAAGAATTTTATTATTATAACACAGCTACACGAAGCATGAGAAGCAGTATGGTGTAGTAGTAGTAGATAGAGTGCTGGACTCAAAATCAAGAAGACATGAGTTCAAATTCTGCATCAGACTTTTATTAGCTGTGTGACCCTGGGCAAGTCACTTAACCCCCGTGGGCCTTAATTGCCTCATTTGTAAAATGAGGCTGATTGATTTCATGGATTTGATGATGACTAATATCTCTTCCAACTCTAAATGTCTGATCTGTGATAGAATTACATGCATGATCTCATCGAAACCACCAAAGTCATATGGTAAAATGTGCTGTTTTATTCAGTTCAAGAAATATTATGAAAATAACTCTTTTCCTTTAGTCCTCATGATGACCCTGTGAGGTAATCAAGTGAGTTAATATTTGTAAATCCCTCAGCATGGTGTCTGGCATACAGTAAGTGTTTAATAAATGTTTTTTCCCTCCCCCTCCTCCCGAGTAGATAATACAACTATAGCAACAATTTGCCATTTTAAAGTGCTTTGGTAGAGTGGGGAATTGGACCCAGGCAGGAGTCTGCTGATAAATGTTTAACGATCAGCTCTCTGAAGAAAAAACAATGTACAGGCCCCACATTTTTTATCTAATCTGCATTATTAACATTTTCCCCATCACTTTAAAATTCTCGACAGTCAACAAAACAATAAATCAAGCTTTAATTTGTAACATTTGCCACTTTACAAGGTGTAAATGCTCACAATGAAAATTTAACAATTGATTCTTGAAAGCTATGAGTTGGCTTGAGTCCCTTGGACCCAGGTCTCCTGACTGTTGCTAATCCAGTGGTCTTGCCACACCCCTTTCTGCCTACCTCCCAATTAAAAATGGAAGAAAGGTTAAAGTGATTTGCCCAGACCTATCCAGTTTTTTAGGGGCAGCTGGGTGGTACAGTGGATAGACCTCAGGGCCTGGAGTCAGGAAGACTAATCTTCCTGAGTTAAAATCTAGCTTCAGACACTTACTATCTGTGTGACCCTGGGCCAATCACTTAACCCTGTTTGCCTCAGTTTCCTCATCTGTAAAAAAAAGATCTGGGGAAGAAGGAAATAGCAAACTGCCCCAGTATCTTTGCCAAGAAAACCCCATGTGGGGTCATGAAGAGTTGGACATGCCTGAAAACATCTGAACAATAATAACAAAAACCCAGCTTGTAAACGACAGGGCCGGAGCTCAAGACTTCTGCGTCTACCTAGTATTCTTTCCATGACCCCATAGATACCTTACCCACCTCCATAGGATGTGAGTCTCACAGTGTCTGGCCAATGAGTTGGTAAAGGGGACACTATTTCCCAGGCCTGTTGCTCTCCCAGGAAGACTGTGAGGATGCATCCGAGGGGCTGATGTGGAAGTACCGTTATGAATATGGTGGAGGGGCCGTGGAAGGAATAGGGTGCTGGGTTTCACTGCAGTGCAGTTCTCCTTATGGAGTGCCAGGCCTGGAGAGTTCCTCTTCTCAGGAGTCACATTTTGGTCCTCTCCAGAATTCCATGGACGGTGGCAGAAATGGGGACTCAAGAACGCTTGCCAGCCTCTGGCCGGCGCCAAGGCCACGGATTGGATTGGGGAATTCTAAGGACACCCGAGGAACATGACTCTGGAATTTGATTCTGATGAATGCCCTGTGGGTGTGGTTAGTGTCCTGGGCTGTATCTGGCCTGTCTTCACCCCTAATTCAATAGGCTCGTATCAGGTCACTTCACTGGCTCCTTGCATGCTGAGAACTGCAGCCACCAAGGAATTATTTACACTCTATCGACAGAACATCTCAGACCTGGACTTGGGCCAAAAGAAGCAGATAATAGGCTCTGTGGGAGCCCCAGAGGGGCCCTTTCGGTTCGATTTTGAGGTTGCAGGCCCTTGCCTAATTCTTTTGAGACCAATTTTACCTCCAGGGGAAAGAAGAAAGGAGAACTTTAGAATCAGGGACATAGATTTCTGCTGGGGAAGAGGAAGACTTTGCAAACCCCCAGCTGGGGAATCTACTGCCCAAGAAACCCTCCCAATATGGGGTTCTGTTTGCCTGCGTCTTTCTTATTGATCCAAGCACTGCAGTGATGGTGAGCTGCAGACAGGTTATACCTGGAAAAGAGATTTTCTATTTTGCTGCAGTTTAGTCGCTGGGTCTGTACGCTTAATTTTTGGGAGGGGGACAAGGAAGAGGAGAGGAGGTGAGCTTCCAGCTTCATTAAATCTATTAGAATGTTTCATGGAATAGTGGTTCATTTCATAAAATTACATGAAGATTTATTTCTGTATTGATTTATACTTACTAGCTTTCCTGGAAGGGCAGAGAATGGTCTGCCTCTCAGTACAGACTAAGAATGGGCTGTTTTCGTTGTTCTCTAAGGAGTATCTCATCTCTGGTAATACCGAAGAGCCTTAACATGATGTCATGTAAGAATTGGTTGAAGGAAATGGGAGTATTTGGTCTGGAGGAGCCAGAGTTTGGAGGAGAGAGGGGAAGGAGAGGAGGCAGTCACAAAGAGGACACTTTAGCTTGATGTGAGGAGACGCTTCCAAACAATTAGGACTGTTGTTTGTCCTTCATTCTCGAAGAGGACCATGACATCAGGGAAGTGATGCCATGATGTGCAAGTAAATTAGATTTAAGTATAATTAGAACTATTCAAGAGTAGAACAGATCTCCAGGATGGTCATAGATTCAGAGTTGGAAGAACCCTTAGAGGTCATTTGACAGAGGAAAACCTAGGCCCAAGGACATTGTTATCACCCAGGTGTCAAGGCTGGAATTTGAACCAGAGACCTTGGACTCCAAATCTAGCACCTTGGTAGAGTGGGGCAGAGGGACCTTAAGTTCATGCTATAGGAGGATCAGTTGAAGGAACTTGTGGATGTTTAGTCTATACAAGGCCAGGCTTGGCAAGGGATTGCGGTCATGATAGCTACCTTTAAACGTTTGAAGGGTCGTCATGTGAGAAAGAGATTAGACTTTTTCTTCTTGCTCCCAGAAGGCAGAACTAGGAACAAGGTACAGAGAGCCGTATTTAGACTTGAGGTCAAAGAAACATTTCCTGATGATGAGGGTTATCTAAAAGTAGAATGAGCTGTTTTGGAGGACATAGATTTCTGTTCACAGGAGGTCTTCAAGAAGAGGTTGGAAGACCACTTGTCACATGTGTAGAAGGGAGCCTCGTTCAGATGAATTAGATAGCCACTGAGATCCCTTTGGTCTTTGAGCTTTGGTGATTCTGTAGCATAATTATCACCATCATCACCACTATGGCTCAAAGACAAATATATAAAGCACCATCTGATTCGTGCATAGTCTTACTCCAAAATATATGCAGATTTCCAAATAGCCACACTGACCTATATTTACACGCATAAGCTTAGCTTGGTGTTGACGGTTCCCAGAATCATGGAATGTTCTAGAATCTAGTTTCCCCTCCTCATTTTAGAGACAAGGTAACTGAAGACCAGAGAAGGGAAGTCATTCCACCGAGGTCACACAGCTAGAGACCAGAAGCCAGGATTTCTGGTCTGGCCAAATGCCATTTCCATTGGCGGATGGATCAGCACACTGTAGGACAGAGCATTGGGACTGGAGTCAGGAAGATCTGAGTTCAAATTCAACCACAGATAGGTATTAGCTGTGTGACCTGAGCAAGTTATTTCACTTCTGTCTGTCTCAGTTTCCTCATCTGTAAGAGGGTGATAATGCTAGCACCTACCTCCCAGGGATTGCTGTGGGGATGAAACAAGATAATATTTGTAAAGTGCTTGGCAAACCTTAGAGTGCCACATAGATGTTAGCTGTCATTATTATGAACGTTTATTAAGTGCCTACTGTATAGAAGGCATTGTGTTAGAGTCCATGTTTATAAGCAGAAAAGATGACACAGTCCCCGATCTTAAAGAGTGGTAGAAGGAGGGGATAAGGCATATACGCAAATAAATACAATACAAATGGGGTGCGGTGGAGGCAGAAATGCTGCATGAAAATCTGAGGAGGGAAAGAACACTTTTGGCATCAAGGAAGCCTCTCTGGAGGAGGTGATGTTTAAGCAGATTTGCAGGAAGACAAGGTGGGGATGAGCAGAGAATGCCCTCCCAGCGTGGGGGAAGACTTATGGGATGTAATAATCTTAATTATCACCATCATATGTTGTTTAGTTGTCCAGTTGTGTTCGACTCTTCGTGACTCTGTGGATCGAAGGACGTCGATGTTGTCTATGGGATTTTCTTGGCAAAGATAATGGAGGGGTTTGCCATTTCCTTCTCCAGCGGATTAAGACAAACAGAGGTTAAGTGACTTGCCCAGGGTCATGCTGCTAGGAGGCAGCTAGGTAATGCAGTAAATATAGCGCTGGGCTTGGAGTCAGGAAAACTTGAGTTCAAATGTGACCTCAGACACTTAGTACTATCATCATAAGTAGCAATTATATATTGTTTATTGTGTACCATGCACTGTGCTAAGCACTTTAAAAGTAATATCTCATTTGATTCTCGCAACAATCCTGGGAGGTAGGTGCCATTATTATCCCCATTTTACATTTGAGGAAACTGAGGCAGACAGCGGTAAAAGATGGAATGCTGAGTTCAAGGAATAGCATTTGGCCAGTTTGGCTGGGACGCAGGATCCATGAAGAGGAATAACATGAAATGAGCCTGGAAAGGTAGGTTAGAGCCAGATTGTGGAGGGCATTGGGATCACCATTAAAGGTTTTAAAGCCTACTTCTTCCACTCAGGTGTCAGCTTAATAGACATTTCTTCAAAGCAGAACCTCTCAAACTTGAGTAGCTGGCTCACGCCCATCAAAAACCACTTCCTGGAGGGGCTAATTGGATTCACACACAGCCTTTCAACCCATTTGTCTCAATAAGAAGGAAATGAGAGGAGAACAGGAGGAACCTCTGCTCCTCTGGAGTTCCTGGAATTATTAATCCATCGCTGACCTCCCGTCAGGAGACACGGGTTGTAATCCCAGGAGTGAGAAGTCCTGTTATCTTAGTTTTCTGTTCTATTCTTGTAACTCTAACAAGGTTGGCTCCCTTGCCCTGCCCAATGGAGAGCAGAGCAGTGCATGCTGGGACCCTGGCGGAGTCTTTCATGCTGAAGAAGAAACATTTCCTGCCAGAGGACCAAGCTTTGGAACTAGTGAGACTGCCTTACCACAGAAAAAATAGCCTGAGGAAAGAGAAAGAGAGAGAGAGAGAGAGAGAGAGAGAGAGAGAGAACAGACAGAAATCAGACATAGATAGATGGAGAGATAGATAGATAAATGAGCACAGCTATCCGTACTGGTATAGGTATTTATAGAAGTACAGAGAGCAATAAGAGAGAGTAGCTATTTTCCTGAATGACAATAATAATGATGATGATGATGATGATAGCTAATATTTATATGGGGGCAGCTAGGTGGCGCCATAGTGCATAGAGCACTGGACCTGGAGTCAGGAAGACTCATATCCCTGAGTTCAGATCTGACCTCAGACACCTACTAGCTGTGTGACCCTGGGCAAGTCACTTAACTATTTGCCTCAGTTTCCTTATCTGTGAAATGAGCTGGAGAAGGAAATGGCAAAGCACTCCAGTATTGAACATGACTGAAACTATCGAACAACGAGAATTTACAAAGTACCTACTATGTGCCAGACACTTTGCTAAAGACTTCACTTATTAATCTCGATTGATTGACAGAGATGATCATGATTGCTTGATAAAGGAATGTTAAAGATCACGCACACACACACACACATACACACACATACACACACACTCCACTCTAGACAAAGTGCCTCCTAACCATTCCCTATACATGGCTTTCCATTTCTCATCTCTCTTCCATCTCTGGAAGTCCTACCTCCTCATCTCTGCCTCTTACCTTTCCTGACCACCACTGCCCTGAGTTGTTAGTGCTTTCCAGCTCTTGAAGTTACTTTATCCATGCACATCTTGGTGCACGGGTTGTATTTCCCTCCTCCCCAGTAGAATGAAAGCCCTTGAGGGTAGGCAGGGACTGTTCTGTGAGTCTTTGTTTCCCAAGCCCAGCAGGGTACTTTGCGTGGAGGGTCATGGGATCATAGTCTTAGTGCAAGAGGCCATCTGCTCTAACCCTGTCATTTTACAGAGGTGGAGAGAGGTGCAGTGACTTACCTAAGTTGACGCAGCCAGGAAGAGGCTGAATGGGCATTGGAATCCAGGCCACCTGAATATATAAATCTCATCATTCTTTCCAGTGAACCAGATATTCCTCTTCTATCATACCAGGTGCTTAATAAACATTGAATTGAATAAATGAATGTTTTCAAAACACTGGAAAGATCTGCAAATTATTTTAAGTACATGACAATGAAGCTGATGAGTCTTGTTGTCACAGTTTCCAGTGTTATCTCATTGCGACAAAATGAGTTCCACTGGCCAAGGTCGTGGTAACGACAGCAGGGAGCAGAGGAACCGAGAGTGAGATGGGGAAGGGGTCTTCAGGTCGTGTCATCCAACCACCTCATTTTATAGAGAAGGAAACTGAAGCCCAGGTAGCATGTGACAGAGAAAAGAATCTCCTGGGGTCTACACGTCCAGACATATGGCTTTCTGAACTATTTCCAAAGGACGTTAGAACCTCAAAAGTTTTGTAAGACATCCAATTAGTGTGTGAGAAGCAGCCTCACATCAGTCCTTCGAAAGAGTCATGATTTCATCAGCCTGGGCACTCCTCTACCCATTTCTATGAGAGGCAGCTGGGTAGTGCAATAGACGGACCACTAGCCCTAGAATCAGAAAGACCTGAGTTCAGATCCAGCCTCAGACACTAGCTGTGTGACCCTGGGCAAGTCACTTAACCTCTGCCTCAATTTCCTCGACTGTAAAATGGGATTCTTAGTAGCACCTACCTCCCAGGGTTGTGGTGAGGATTAAATGAGACAATATATGGAAAGCACTTAACATAGGGCCTGACGCATAGTAGTAGGTACCAAATAAGTACTTTTTTCCTTCCTTCCTTCTTTCCTTCCTTCTTTTCTTCCTTCCTTCCTTCTTTCCTTCCTTCCATTTTTCCTTCTTTCCTTCCTTCCTTCCTTCTTTTTTTCTTTCCTTCCTTCCTTCTTTCCTTCCATACAGATAGCAACACTTCATTGTCTTAGCAGGTAGTCTACATGAGATGGTGAGAACAGAAACTTCCTCACCTGGTGGCCGACCTCCTGGTGATGAGCCTCTCTGCATTTGACTCAGCACAGACGTATACATAGTCCAAAGCCAGGCTTGTGATTCAAAGGGCCCTCCAGCTCATATGAACTTGGCAGGCCTTTAAGATCCCATTCTGATAAGTAGGATTTTAATGAAAAGAGGCCACACCCCATTGTTCAACCCTGTCAAAGCCACAAATTTGTTTATATTGAACATGTAGATTTTTCTAATGTTTCTACTAAATGGGAGGGCTATAGCAGTGAGTTTCCCAGAATTGGACATTTATCAGATAGAAGGATGTTAGGTTTGCTGGCAAGGGTTTGTTGGGTAATGTTTGTTACTTTTCCAAGTCATAGAATCTTAAGCCTAGAAAAGACATTAGAAATCCAAAAAGTGGCATTGGCATTAAAGACAAAGAACCTGGATTAAAATCATATCTGACTACCTGATGCTGACTGCCTGTGTGACCTTAGTCAAGTCACTTAACTTTCCCCATCTATGAAAAGAAAAGGTTAGACTAGAATCAGTTCTAGAGATGGAAGGAACCATAGAGGTCATTAAGTCCAGCCTCCCTGTGCTGTGGACTCTCATTTTACCAATGAGGAAACTGAATTGACAAGCCAGTGAAACGACCCGCCACAGCTGGGAAGGCTCTGCGGTGGGATACAAACCCAAATCTCCCTGACTCCAGACCTAGCACGTTATCTACTGTGCCATATGACCTCTGAGGACTCCTTCATCCATGATCCTCATCCTCTATTTTACAGATGAAGACGCTGAGGCCCAGAGAAGTTACTTATTGAGTAAGCCTTGTGATGTTAGGTATCAGAAGAAGGGTGTCAAGAGACAGGAATAAAGTT
This sequence comes from Trichosurus vulpecula, assembly GCF_011100635.1. Taxonomy (NCBI): domain Eukaryota; kingdom Metazoa; phylum Chordata; class Mammalia; order Diprotodontia; family Phalangeridae; genus Trichosurus; species Trichosurus vulpecula. The sequence continues at coordinate 302,226,654 of NC_050575.1, forward strand.
CTTGCCTCAATGTTTCACTATAATGTACTATGAACTACTTACATAGGATGTGGCAGTCACACAGCATCTCTACACACACACATTACCTCATTTTACAGGCCCAACAATCTTAGGAGGTGGGCTGTGCCTCAGCAGGGGTGGGGAACCTGTGGCTTCGAGGCCCCATGTGGCCCTCTAGGTCCTCAAGTGCGGCCCTTCAACTGGATCCAAACTTCACAGAACAAATCCCCTTAATATAAGGATTTGTTCTGTACAACTTGAACTTGGTCAAAAGACCGCACCCAAGGACCTAGAAAGCCATGTGTGGCCTGAGGCCACAGGTTCCCCACCCCTGCATCAGAAGGATAAAGAGATTTACAGGAAGTCACACAGCACGTTACTCTGGAGAGGATCATGGTTTTATAGAAGACAGGCCTTCTAGTCTAAACTCCCTCATTTTACAAAGAAACTGATACCCAGAGAATGAAGTGACTTGCCTAAGGTCATACAGACACGGCAGGATTTGAACCCTCATCTTCAGAATCCAAATCCAGTGTGCTTTCTACCATACCACATTAATCAGTATGTCTATTTAATTCAATTCCGCAAACATTCATTAAGCATCTACTATATGCAAGGCAAGAGACTGCCTGGTGCGGTAACTGGACAGCTGACCTCAGAGTCAAGAAGGCCTGAGTTCAATTTCCACCATGGGTGAGTACTGTCTGTCTGACCCTCTCAGGGCCCCAGGCAACTCTCCATGTGGAAGAATAGTTGCAGATTTGTATTAATAGAGGGAATTTTCTCATTCAGAGCTCCCCGTAATAATGAAGTTGTGGTTCTGGATCCCTTCAAAAATGTGTAAGGTATTAAAATTAAACAGTCCTGCCCTTAGGAAGTTTACGTTCTACTGGGAGATATATTGTGTATACAAGTAAGTAAATGCAACGTGTATATACATCATTATCATATGAAGTAATATCAAGGTAGGGCAGAGTTAATATCTAGAGAGACTCAGTAAGGCTTTGGGGAGGAAGCAGCAGCTGAGCTATAGGATTTTCTTGTTTTTAGTGAAGGATTTTTATCCTTTCCCATCATTATTTTGTTCCTTTAGGCCCTTAATAGGAGACTGAGACCAGAAATGGAAGCAAAATAAATGAATAGTTGCTCTTTAAAAAAAAAAACCCAGGTCTCTGCCACTATTCTACCCAAGAGGATTTTTGGGGGGACAAATATACGTGTGTATATGTATGTATACATATACACACACATATATAATACACATGCATACACACACACACACACAAACACACACACACACACACACACACACACACACACACACACACACGACTTTGTTGTTTCTCTTTTCATTTATCCCACTAGGGAAGTGCTAAATTCAGGGATGTTGTGAGTCTCAAATGAGATAATGGTTGTAAAGTACTTTGAAAGTTTTAAAGGACTATGTAAGTGCCAGTCATTATTGTTATTATGAATATTATCATTATTATTGGTCTACAGTCATCAGGCCTCCAGTCTGGTGATAATTCATTCCCTGAGCCTCCTACCGTGCTCCTGCTGACCTCAAGCAATGTTTATAGAGCAATCCAGGGGTGTGCTGGTAAATATTTAACAATGGGGTCTCTAGGGAAAAAGTGTATGCTCACACAGTTTTCAGTTTAATCGGTATGGTTAATACCTTCTTAAGTCTAGACAACCCATAAAACAAATCAAGCACTGATTTATACTGATATGATTTCTGAAGCATAAATATGCACACTGGAAATTTAACAATCATGTCGACAATCTAGTCCCATCCATAATTTTATAAATGAAGAAACTGAGGCCAGATAGGTTAAGGGTCTTGGCCAAGGCCATAAAGGGAATGAGTGGCAGACTCATTATTTGAACCGAGATCCCCTGACGCCAAAGTCAGGGTCCTTTCCAGTGTATTATGTCTGCATTTCAGTGATTTACTTGACCTCCTCAACCCCCTCACCCCCCACCCAATAAAGGAACATTAATTCCTTGAAGGGGCTAACAAGTCCCCGCTCATTTTCTCTCTCATTTCTAGTTGCTCCATCTGGCCATGGCTTACAATATCAGAGGGAGATGAGAGGAGAGCACATTAAAGCCTTCTCTGCTGATAAGGCCAGAGAGATTTAGGCAAAAGCAATCCCCTAACACCAGTAGCTGAATATATGCATCCATGTTTATTCTTGCACTCTCCTCCAATGTGCTTCATTCCCATTTATTCATAACCTTTTGAAATAGAAATTAATGAAAAAGGTAGAACTTGACCTTTCAGAGATCTTTCTCCAGTTTCTCTTGAATAGGAAATACTCTTTCCCCTTTTCGTAACTTAACAGGAAACATGATGTTTAAGGCTCATTTTGCTAATTATAATCCTGCAGACATGATTATTCTTATTTGTGCCTTTTAAGGTAAGTTAATTCATAGGAGTATAGAAGCTCAAAGTTGGAAGGGGTATCAGAGATGCTCTAATCCAATTCCACCTGAACAGGAATCCCCTTTACCACATTCACTTAATCGCGCTATTCTTCAGAAGTTTCTTTATTTGTAAAATGAGAGAGTTGGGTTTGATTGCCTCCGAGGTCTTGCTCTAATCTATGATCCTATAGCCCCTTGTCTGACATGGTATAGAGTAGAGATAGCATTCATGGGTTGGCCTGGACTTGATAGCCACTGAGGTCCCTTTGAACTTTCCAATTCTGTGATTCTCTGAAAATCTGAAAAACATGAGCCCTTGTCTAGGCACATCTTCCTTTTCCCGTACTGGTTGAAATGTTTTTTGATTTTTTGGGAACCAGTTGAAAGACTTTACATCTATACCTGCTACACTTACTTTTTATCTGATTTGGCCCCTAATTCTAGCATGTTAATTCTTTGACTCCAATTCTATCATCCAATGTATGAGCTATTCCTCCCAGATTTGTGTTACCCAAACATTCAGCTGAAGACAACGTTTTACATTTGTTTATGAACTTCTCCTCTACAAAACGCTTCCATTGCACTATCTCATATGATCCATGGAACAACCTTGATACGCAGAGTTGATATTTTTATTTTTATTTTCCTCATTCAAAAGATGAGGAGCTTGGGACCTAGAAAAGTGAATTAAGTTCCTCAAGATCTGAATTCAATTCACCAAAGTCCTCCACAATGGCGCCTTCTTACCTTTCCAGCTTTATCTTACATCATTCCTATCCATGAGTGCTATGTACAGACAGACCAGACATTTGTTATCCATTATACATACCCAGCACTTTCCCACCTCCAAACTTTTGCTAACTCTCCTTAGAATGCTCTTTGCCTTTTGACAGACTTTAAGACTTGGGTCAAATGCCTCTACTCTAGGAAGCATTTCCTGATCCCCACAGTGGGAAATGATCTTTTCATCTTCCAACCTCACATAATACTTTGTAAATATGTACTTATTGCAATCTCGCCCACTCTATGGTTATTGTATATTTGTTGCATAGTACTACATATTTTTATGTTGCTAAACTATAAGCTCCATGAGGGTGTAGGGGCTGTGTCGTATCAAGGTTTTGTATGCCCCCAGCAGACACTGGATAGATGGTTGTCAAAGAGTGAATGAATATGAATTGTAACTTGCACCCAGGATAGTAGTCTCCAGCAAATTATGTTCTACTTCATGGTTTAATTGCTATAAATTTGAATATGAAAGTCACTTCAGAATCTGAGAAAGGCAAAAGATAAGTGCTGAGCATGTGTGTTTGTGAGAGAGAGACAAAGACACAAACAGATAGAGACAGAGGAGAGAGAACAAGAGAGCCAGAAGGAGTAAGAGGTACAGTATTTATGAGCTTGCTTTGGGACTCTTTGCCTCTTCAGTATGCTGACCTTTAAATCTAATTTACATATCTCCAAATTATGAATATACATGTGAAGGTTTATGTTTGAGCATGGATTCTTTGGCTAATGTCACCTATTTTCTAAGAACTCTGTTTTGATTAGAAGCATAAAGCTAGAAAGGACCTTCGAATATAGAGTATCAATTCTAGAAGGGACCTTATAATATGGAATGTCAGCATGAGAAAAAGTATTAGAAATACAACATCAGCCCAGGAAGGGACCTTTAAATATAGATTGCTGAGACTATAATGAACCTTAGAACAAAGAACATCAGAGCTGGAAGAGGCCTTAGGAAAAAATCCTATTTACTTTGTGGAAAAGGAAGCTGAGGTCAAGAAGAGGAGGTGATTACCCCAAGGTCACATAGCCAATTAGTGACAGAACTAAGACAAAGACCCAGGTCTTTCCTCCTCTCCCCCACTTCCTCCTAAATAGAGGTTCTTAGTCTGAAGTTGGTGAACTTTTTAAAAAAATTTAATAACTACATTTCAGTATGATTGCTTTCCTTTGTAATCATGTGTATTTTATCTTATGAATTTAAAGGCATTATTTTAGGATCCATAGGTTTCACCAGACTGCCAAATGAACCCATGAAAACCAAAAAAGTTAAGAATCTTCACTCCAGAACTACACCTGGGTGAGCAGAAGACCCTTGAGTCTCTCAGACAAAATAAAGATAAGTTGGTATAGTCCCATGGGGATTTTACCAAAAAGACATCATTGTTATCCAATTCAGAAATATTCACCAAGCACTTAATTCATGCAAAGCACTAATTGAGGTACTGGGAATACAAAAATACAAATGAAATAGTTCCTGCCCTCATGGAGTTTACATTCTTCTAGGAGGATACAGGATGCACATAAAGGTTCTTTCTTAAGTTTTAAAAGAAACACTGTCATGGACAAGACCAGAATAGACATGAGAATTTTGGTGCCAAAAAGCCTGACTGTCTCAGAAGGTAAATTGGGTATAGATTGGGAACATTATGCATCTTCTCAGAGATGGGACCTAAGCCTCCTTGGAAACCTTGCCCAGGACTGTTTGAGTGTCCCTCTCAATGTCAATGGTTCCAAAGTACCTATTCCACTCACTGCCTTCCTGGCATGGATGGTATCAGCTCACAATACAACCTTTTCAAAGCTCCAACAATGTATTGCTATGGATAGACTGGTTTGTGTTGTTTACTCTGTTTATATTGTCTCTATTTATAATTTCTATTTGTATTCTCTCTGAAGTTCAGGGTGCTGGCTTTTCCTCCTGAACTAAGTGGATGATATATGTATGTTTGATTAAAGTGAGATTGTAAACCTCTTAAAGTTGCTTTTCTTAGAAAAGCAGATCAAAGAACCTGTGCTGGAAGCTCTTCTCTGTGCTGGTGTTGTTGGTCTTACATAGCCACAGTTGCAGCAAGCAGCATTGCTGTTACAATAGGGAGGTAGATAGATAGATAAGTAGATTGATAGGTAGGTGAATAGAGTGATTATTAAGTGCTTACTATGTGCCAGGCCCTGTGTTAAGTGCTGGAGATACAAATATATAGTTACCAGAGAAGCACCAACATCTGGGTTTCTCCAAAGCTGGGAGACTCTTAACAATGGCTGCCCACAGTCTCATCTAGTCAAATCACAGGACACCCTTCCAGTGAGTGAGAGTCCCAAACAAAATGCTAACCTCTGAGTGTATATACCCTTCTTAGGGCCTGAAGGCTTCACATCTAATCAGCAAAAGGGTGTGGGCCTGGGGCTTTGTGCCTAGTAAGACTTAATTAAAGGCACTCATTACTTTAGCATTCTCAAAGAGAAAACAGTACAAAAGCCCCACCCTGCTTAACATTACACCTATCTACCTATTCCCCAGCTGCTAACACCTTTTCCCCCTAATCACTTTGTACCTGTTTTGTATGTATTTATATATCTACCTGCTATCTTCCTTGGCTAGACTCCTTGAGGGAGCTTCTCTGTATGACCAATGTGCCTAGCACAATGACATAGTAGATGCCTAATAAATGCTTGCTTGTTTGATTGATGCCAGGCTCTTTCTGGTCCCCTGAAAATATTCTTAGCTGCTCTGCTTCATTTCAGAGCCCCTTTTGTTCATTAACTTGAGCTGCCACTTCTCCCCCCTCAAGCCAGGCTCCCAAGGGGTCTGCAAACCCTTGCAACTGATTTGCTGCTGAACCACACTAATTTCCCAAAGCACGGAAGCCGTTGCTAGTTTCATGAGATTAGGAAATAAAGAGAAGGCGATATGAGGTTGATTCACCTCCTTGCAGGGCTCTGAAAATGTGGGGTATTTTTGTGGTCTTTCAAAAAAAAAGATAATGCAAAGGATTTGCCTGGTTTTTTTCCCTCGCCTTGAATATCTAGTAAACCACAATCTTGTGAAGTGCCTTGGTAAACGAGCTAAATTTGGACTTCAGGAAAAGAAAGTGGAGCAAATGCAAAGATCCAATCTTGTTCCTTTCCATTGGTGTCAGCTTCATTCAGGTTTGAGGGAGGTTGAGTTTAGCTCTCCGCTTCTTCCTCTGATTTTATCTGGTTTTTTCCCACCGCAGGAGACAGGTGTGAGGAGATATGGTTATCCACTGGGGTTAAGGTAGTTAATGCAGCTTTGTCTGGTATCTGATTCATTAGATTCCAAGATTATATATCTTCAGCAGACTTTTCCCACTGAGTAATCTCTGTAGAGGCAGCTAAGTGACGCAGTGTATAGAGTGCTGGGCCCTGGAGTCAGGAAGACTCATCTTCCCGAGTTCAAATCTGGCCTCAGACACTAGCTGTGTGACCCTTGGCAAGTCATTTAACCTTGTTTGTGTCGGTTTCCTAGAAAAGGAAATAGCAAACCGCTCCAGTATCTTTGCCCAAAAAATCCCCAAATGGGGTCACAAAAAGTTGGACATGACTGAAACAAGTGAACAACCACAAATCTCGGTCGAGTTATAAAATATCTAGATAGGAAGAGTTTGAAGATTGGGGAGCCTTGATAGAAAATAAAGGCCTGACCTCCAGGAGAGGTTTCTTACATTGACTGGTTTCTGTGCTGGGCTTGTGGTTTCTAAGGATCTGACCTAGATTCTCTCATCATGGTTAGATGGCACTTTGGGGTTTCCATCCTGAGGAATATCAGACCTATGGAAAAGGTCCAACCTCACATGTCCTGTGTGTAATAAAGAGGGCTATGTGTGGTCGGACCTATCCCACAGGCCCTGTATTCTTACACATGCAGAGACCTTAACATGCCATCTGATCTCCATGGTCAGCATCTTTGTCAACATTTTCACCTCATTCATCAACTCCACCCTTTGTTGCTTCCTTTTTTTCTTGAAGTCCAGACCTCTAATTTCATTAGTAGAGGGGAATCCCTTTGGTTGAAGCTCTCTCCACGGATGAATATCAGGAGCTACTCTGTAATTTATAGTCATAGACAGTTGCTTAGGGCACTGAGAGATTAAATAATTTGCCCACAGCCACATGGCTAAACTGTGTCAAAGGCAGAACTTGAACCTAGATCTTCTTGACTCCAAAGCCAGCCCTCTCTTACTGCCCAACATAAATTTCCAATTGCGTGAAATATAGTGCTTAAAATATGGGAAAATTCTTTGGGTTTCTTTAATTCTGTTTTCTTGCTGACTTCTTACAAGAGGCCCTCCCATTTATCGTTCCTTGATTTTCCCTTCCAATCCTCTTTCCTTTTTAACTTCTCTAACCTTTCTTACCCTTTTTACTTCTTTCCCTTTCTTCTACTCACTTCCTTTTTCCTCCCTCTTCATCTTTTTACCCTCTCTACTTCAAAGCCATAAGTGATATATTGCACAGATGTTGTCTCAGATAAACTGAGACCTGGGAAAAACCTTAGCTTAAAAAGGCCCAGGTCTCCCATTGCATCTGGGGCCATCGCCAATCATCTTGACCTATGTCTTGCCACTGGACACCCATCACTCTGGAGGAGAGAGTCAGGCTAATGACTTTGCACAGCTCTGCCTCACTTAAATCCAATTAATCACCCTTGTGATGTCATTGGTCGTCTTTGAGAATGAAGGATGAACAACAAGTGATATATGAAAAACTATTAGGGTCAGAGATGAAGCTAGGGACCATTTTAGCCCTTCATTTGTTTGTTTCTTTTCTCCTTTTCAATCCTTGATTAAACATATACTTTGATCTGTTTTGGAGCTGCAAACCTAAAAATATATAAAACTCATTTCTATCTAAAATATTGCATTATTGATTGCTTCCAATATTGCTCCCTTCTCAGTAAGCACCAAAAGGAAAAAAATGAATTTTTCAGTTTCTTTGTGTGCTGATTTTTAACTGAGACTCATAATCGTGTCATGAAATAACCCTGAACCCGGAATTAGGAGGTCTAGATTTACATGCTGGCTCTTCTACTTTCTAGTTGTGTGTCTTTGGACAAGTTAAATCTCTACTTGAGAGCTATCAAGTGTTTTCTCTCATTACTGGTGATTACAAGTATATCTCTCATTACTGATGGATGAGGAGGGAGCTTCAGAAACTTGTAACTTAGGCAATAGATTAAGGAAAGGTCTAGCCAAATTTACTAACCAGTTGGTGATTCAAGTATCCCAGGCTCAGGCCCAAAATCTCTCTAGCTTTTCACAGATATAAAACAAATCAGCAAGGTGCTATAAAGGCATTCTCCTAGGCATGCAGAGGATAGGACAGCTACCTTAGGCCAGGAACAGCACATACATAGCACACAGTTTCATAAATGCAGGGGCTCATGATCAGATCCTGTAAGGATAGAGTTCCTTGACATGTTTGGTCCTTCAAAAGTATCCTTGTACTCAAAACTCCCTGAGATACCATTCTGCAGAAACCCCTTTAGTTTACTAGGGGTCTCCTAGTGTCAGAGATAACCAACAAGATCAAGGGGCCCCTTGCTGGATTTTATAGTCTGGTCTGTGTTTGAAGCTGCCACTCCTGCCAAAACACTGTGGGCAGTCAAATCAAATTGATAAGCTAAGTACTAAGCACTAGAAATACAAAGATAGGGGAAAAAACCAAACAACTGATTCAAAAAAAAATCTCTGTCCATGCTCTGAAGGGGCTTATAGTCTAGTTTGTCTTTGATGTCTACAGGCAAAAGCCCCTGAGGTTCTGTGCCGTAGTTAGTGACCCAGCTGTAGTCATCATGGTATTGCCATGGACTCAATCCAACACAATGATCAGCTATCTCCAACTACTGTCACTAATACTTTTGGGGCCTCAGTTTGAAGGAAGGAAGGAAGGAAGGAAGGAAGGAAGGAAGGAAGGAAGGAAGGAAGGAAGGAAGGAAGGAAGGAAGAAAGAAAGGAAGGAAAGAAGGAAAGAAGGAAAGAAGGAAGGAAAGAAGGAAGGAAAGAAGGAAAGAAGGAAAGAAAGAAGGAAAGAAAGAAGGAAAGAAAGAAGGGAAGACAGAAAGAAAGAAGTGGCATTGGCTACTCACAACATTGTTGTGAGGAGCAATTAAGGTAGAATCATAGAATGCCACCTCCAAAAGGGACCTTCAAGATCATCTAGTCCTGTCTTTTCCCTTTTTTTTTTAACAAAAGAAGAAAGTGAGGCAGAGAAATGAGAAGTGGATTGCGTAGAGTCACATGAATGTTCCTATGGACTAGAATCTAGGTCTCCTGACTCCCAGTTCAATGCTTAATAAGATATGCAGAAGCACTTTTTAAAGCATCATTCAAATGCATACTAACATTATCATCACTGTAATCTTGTTCTTCCCATGGTTTAGATTGTTATTTGTTCTTTTAGGTTGCTATTATTAATATTGATCATCATCATCATCATCATCATCATCATCATAGTCCCCATGATATTACTGTAGTTGTTATGTATGTTGTTTTCTCTTCTTCTAAGGTGATTTCATAGAAATTGTCTCATATTTCTCTGAATTCCTTATATTCGCTAGTTTTTACAGTATGATAATATTCTATTTATATACCCACAGTTTGATCAGTCGTTCCTCAATTGATGGGCACCTATTTTGTTCCAATTTTTTTGCTCCCACAGAGAGCTTACTATGAATATTTTATTCTGTATAGAATCTTTCTTTCTTTCCGTTGTTGACCTCTTTGAGGTACATGCTCAGGTATGAGATCATCATATCAAAAGGTAAAATTAGTGACATATGGTTCCTAGTTGTTTCCAGAATGGTTAACTCAATTCATAGCTCTACCAACAATGAACTCTTGCTTCTGTCTTTTCCATAGTTTCTCCAGCATTGACTAGTGAAAGATATTTTAAGAGATACTTTCGGGCCAGTCTGATATATTGATATCTCTAGACATCACCTGTTCCTTTTGACTGAAAAGCCAGACGGCCATGAGCGGAATGATTGTGAGATTAGATAAATTTTGAAAATGGTCAGTGTTGGCTCTGGCTATGGTTTGGCATTTCAAAGACTTTTCTATATTCTGAGGAATTCAGGGTCATGATTCCTGTCTGTCAAAAAGAGCTACTTTCTGTTTTTTGGGACCAGAGTTAAATTTCCTCTGTCATATCTACTGTATTTGTATATTTGGAAATCAGTTAATGGAATTGGGGGCAATCAGAGGAACTAAACAGAAGAATAATTTACTGAGAACAAATGTCTGAAATGGAATATTTTGCCAATGGTATTTCTCACAGTTGGTACAGGAAAATACTCCAAATTAAATCATTCAGACTGAATGAGGTTTATTGTTTTTTTTTCCCCCTTGCAAAATTTTAAAGGAAACACAGCCTGACTGGGCTCTTCTCTGCACCCTCCATCAGACAGATTGCTTCTCAGAATTGATGTTTTACCTGAAAAAAGTGCAAGGGCAGATGACAGACCCTGACTGGCAGGGATATTTTTTTTTTGTTCACTCGAGAAGCATTTATTAATTCCATGAAATCCAAGTGGGGCTGATGATAATAGTCAGCATTAGCACTCTATTTGCAAAATGCTTTATTTACATTTCATCCTCCAACAACCCTGGAAGGTAGGTGTTATTAGTATCCCCATTTTACAGACTAAGAAACAGAGACAAAGGATAAATAGGAGTTTCTGGAAGCTTTTTTTGACTCTTTCTAGTGCTACGTGGCATCAGGTCATATGGGGCCAAGTGGCCTCCAGACATCCCTTTAGGAAGTCTGTTGGAAAATGAATTAGGTAAGCTGATATCTTCTCTAAGAGAGACATAGAGTATTATTTGAAATTGACCCCTAGGAGTAGTTAGTTCTTTACTCCTGGACTTCTAATTTAGCCGTTGTATTCATTCCTCTCTCTCCCTTTCACCAATTCTCTCTACCCTGTTTCTTATTTTGAGAAAGAAATAGGTGATTTATTTTTCTCTCCCCAATTCCCCCGGCAGGCTGTCTGCATGTCAGCAGCAAGAGGAGTTACTCAGCAGGTTTGGTCAGAGCTTTAGACTCTATTTGCTGAAAGGAGGAAGAATTCTAAACCACATCCACATCCGCACTTCAACTGTTCTGACCAAGTCTTCAGAGGATCTGCCAAGGAGAAATTGAAGTGGATACCTGCCCACAGATGTCCATAGATGTTACAGAGAGATTTACCCTTCTAATTCCTCCTTGTTTTAGCAGTAAACCCTCTGCTTAAAAAGAGGGAAATTGTAGGAATGAATATGGGATTTACAAATAGAATATTCTCAGATGATGGACTGTCCCCCTTAGGCTGACTTTCTTGTGTATGCATTGAGGCTTATTGTAGTTCTTCAGTAAATTTTACAAATCCAGTGGAGGAGAAAAATCTTCCAACCCACTATTTCACCACTTTGTGATGGCACTATAATTTTGTCTAAATCTCTACGTTCCAGTAAACAGGCTGCTTGCTGATCAAAATGACAGATACTTATTAAATACCTACTGTGTGCAAACTACTATGCACTGGGGATACAACAATGAAATAAAACATAGATCCTGCCCTCAAAGAGTCCATAATACAAGTTAGAATGTGATAGAAGCCAAAAAGAGAAGGGTGAAAATCAAACCATAACTAAGTTTATGGGTGATAAACTCAGGTCTGATAATTATGAGTTATGGGTGACAATTAAGTTATGATTCCAAACCATAACTAAGGTGGGGTGATCAGGGGTTTTCTCCAGTATACCAAAATGTAGAGGGTTCTGGCAGCACATGTACTCCTTCAGCAGGTAGAAATAACTGAATTTAGCACCTATGGAGTAAGAATGCTTAGTTACAATAGGAAAGAACCAGATAGTAACTTCCTCCCTGACATCCATAAACACATCAAATCAGCTACTCCCTGGCCAGAAATGCCCGCTCTCTTCCCAGCAACAGACTGATATCCTGAGGTCTGTTCTCCTAAGGGGATTTGAGTCCTGAGGTTTAAAGTGTCTATGCCCTTTACATTAGATTGTCTTAAAAAGATAATTCAAGAGAGCCTTTTGTGCTTCCTGCCCTGGGGGCCAGAATTGTTAGTTATGGCTCTAGGGATGGGCATGAAGGAGGGTTCACTTCTAGCATGGGGACAGAGGAAGACATCATAGGATGATGTGTGACCCTGTGCAAGTCACTTAACTTCTGTTTACCTCAGTTTCCTCAACTATAAAATGCGGATAATAATAGCACCTACTTTGCAGGGTTGTTGTGAGGATACAATGAGATAGGAACTTGCAAAGTAACATTTGCAAAGTACTTAGCATAATGCCCAGCATGTAGTAATTGCTATATAAATGCTTATTCCTTTCCCCTTCGCAGGGCAGGTATCACCTGACTTGTGCTTGAAAGAAAGGAGGTTTATAAAGAGATGCTTAGAGATGGGATGGTGGAGCGTTGTCTGTTCCAATGCACACAAACGTACTGAATTGAGAGAGTCTGGGACAAGATTGGAAAAGAGCTAGTGGACTTTGGCTGGAGCGATTGTAGGGAGTACTGTTAAATAAGTCTAGGAAACTGGACCCCCAACACCCCACTCCTAAAGGAAGGAAATCTAGTCAGCAGCTCTTAACCTAAAGCCACCTAACTGACCTTCAATGGGATGTTTAGTTGGTCAATCTGGCATTTATTAAGTGCCATTAATGCTGGCAAGACAAAGACTAGAATGAAATCCACTGAGGGAAGTTTAGAGAGCTAGAATGGCTTTTGTCCATAGATAAGGAAATACAAAGGAGGCTCATTGGTGGAGCCAAAAATTTGGAGGGCCTTGAATGCCAAACCAAGCATGTTGTATTTTAAAAGGTAGGCTGTGGGGCCTCCAGGTTCTCAGAGTGTATGCCAGGGAAATATAGGCTCTGGCAGGCTCTACCAAACTGGAAAGTCTTCAGGTACAGTCCAGCAGTGACTCTGAGTGTCTATAATTGGAGGTCAAGCCTGGCTAAGTCTGAGGAGGCTCAGCACCAGAGGTGATGCGTTTTTCTGTTTTTGTTTTTGAGGAGGTGGGAGGAGAGGATGATGATTCATGAAGGGCCATTTACTAAGTCAAAGAGGGTTCATGATCCATCTCAGAAGAATAAACACCCACAAATTTGGAATCACAGATTCCTTGGGCAACCGTGTAAAGAGCTGTGTGTGGAGACAGTGAAACTAATCACTGGGGAATCTATTAGGAGGCTATTACCACCCAGGCGAGACTATTGCTGAGACAAAAGCAACCTCACATCTGCATTGCAACGTGGGATCTTAATTAGAAAAGGTGGCTCTCCTCTTTTCCGATGCAGATCTCTTTGTTTTGTAATTAACAAAGGATGAAGCTGAGAGAGGGGGATCCTGAAAGTTTGGTTTGGGAACCAGATTTAACGGATATCACCGCTTACCATCCAATTAGAATTAATAAGCGTTGGTGCATTAAGCTCTCTAGGGAACTAAGAAAGCGACAGAGTGAACTAAACCTATTTACATAAATGTTCTCTAGACTCTTTTGTTACTCACTGTGGTGGAGAAGTAGTGGGGGTTGAGTGGAAATTAGCAATGGCCCCAGAGTCGGGAGATTTGGGGTTGAGTCCTGGCTTTGCTATTTACTTGCTATGTGGGCATAGAAGTTATTTCATGCCTCTCTTATCTGATCTGCAAAATGCGGACAACAGTCCTTGGTAAATCTTAAAATTTAATAGAGATTTGAATTGTTAAGGCCATGGCTAGCAATATTGGCACCCAAAACAGGAAACAAGAAATAAATTTGGGGCAAGCAATATGAATCGTGTTCTTATTATTCAGGATGTGAAAATAATATAAAAAGAGGCCTTGACAAAGTCAGTTGAGCAAAAGGGAGTATTCATTACTGTAGTGGCTTCTATGCTGCTAGAGGAGTGCATTATGGTAACTTTCCAAGCCTTCTAAATTTTGGCATTCTGGGACAAAGACTGTCTCCCAATCCTAGTTTTAGCTATGAATTATGTTATTGTTAGCCTATATTGTTAACTATACCAAAGGGGATTTCTTAACTGTAGGAATTTTATTAGAAGATTTGAAAATCAGCTATGATGAACTTGGTAGTATCCCAGCAAGCAGATTTCATTTGGTAAAAGAGCACCATTCTGTGATTAGAGAAGCCTGGGTTCCGGTCCCTGTCATACTCCTGTGGGCTTAAGTGTCCTAGCTGGGAAATGAAGGGATAGGACTGAATCATATCTATATCTCTTCCATAATGTGCTGTAGGAGAAAGTGAATTCAGGTTTCCGGATAAAGGTCTGAATGTTAATTTCTCCTGCCAAAGCAGGAACAGTCACAGGAAGTATCTGGGGCTGTTCTTCAATCTCTGACTGCTCTTCAGCTTTGGTGTGGAGTGTGGTGTATAGTGAATGCCCAGCTCAGTGGCCCTGGGGAGGGTTTAAGAAAAATAGCAACAGCCGGACACTGTCACAATTCACTGAGGTTGCGGAGGCTGTACCGCTCAATGCAGACTACAACAGCTGCTAAAGCATTTCTTTCTAGGGCCCAAATGACTGCAGAAGGATTCCTGCTGGAGCAGCAGCTGCAGAATTCCAGAAGCAGAGAACCGCAGGATGCTCCAGCCAGAAGGGACCTTAGAGATCATTTTAATTTAACCCTTTTATTTTCTGAATGAGGAGACTGGGGCCCAGAGAGGACAAGTTACTTACCCAAGTGATTAAATAGAAAAATTAGGACTCAAACATAGGTCTTCCAGCTTTAAGTCTAGGGCTCTTTCTCTGTCACCACACCTGCAGAGAAGTCAGACTCACTGAGTTTAAGGGGCAAATGTTATAGAAATATTGTATGTTTACTGGCTCAAAAATCAGATTCTTAAGAGGAAGGAGGTCATACTGATACTTATAGTGATGGGGCAGCTAAGTGGCGCAGTGGATAGAGCGCTGGGCCTGGAGTCAGGAAGACCTGAGTTCAAATTTGGCCTCAGACTCCTTACTAGCTATGTGACCCTGAGCAAGCCATTCTTCAGTTTCCTCCTATGTCAAATGGGGACAGTAATAGCACCTTTCTCCCAAGGTTGTTCTGAGGATCAAATGAAATAATATTTGTAAAGAGCTTAGTGTAGTATGTGGAGCACGGTAGGCACTATGTAAATGTTAGCTATTATTATACTAATGTGACTCCAAGAAAAATGTTGAAACAGTCAAAGCTTTCATTTTTTAAAGAACTTTCCTGTGCTCTCGGACTTTGTTAGCAAAAATATGGTATTCAGGGTACATGAGGTAATGATGTTCCCATGTTCATCTGCCCTGGTCACATCTGAAGCTTCGTGTTCAGTTCTGAGTGCTGTGTTCTAGCTTACTGATGAGCTAGAGTGTCTGCAGCTTAGGGCAACTAGGATAGAGAAGAAACTTGAAGGCATTTTCATTTCATTTCAACAAACATATATATATATATATATATACATATATTTATTTATTTATTTGTTTGTTTGTTTGTTTATTAAGCATCTGCCACATGCAAGGCTGAGAGGCAGGATAGTACAATGATGAGAGAGACTGCCTTGGGATTGGGAAGACATGGTCTCTAATCTCATCTCTGACACATACTCTCTATGTGATCCTGGACAAATCATTTGTTCTCTTGATGCCCTAGGTGACTCTCTAAGATTCTAAGTTGCCAAGAAGGTGCCCATCAGCATTGATAGAAATGTAGTTTCTTCTTCCAAGGGAATATGCAAATGAAACCACAGGTCCAATGCTATCCCTTTGCAAGACACCGGGCTAAGGCCTCAAGATCTAACAATACTTTGGGGCATACCTTTTAAATCAGCAATACCACTGCTAGATCTGTATCCCAAAGAGATCATAAAAAATTGAAAAGGACCCATATGTACAGAAATATTTATAGTACTCTTTTTGTGGTGGCAAAGAATTGGAAACTGAGGAGATGTCCATCAGTTGGGAAATGACTGAATGAATTGTGGTATACATATGTAATGGAATACTATTGTATTATAAGAAATGATATGCAGGCAGAGTTCAGAAAAACCTGGAAGGATTTACATGAACTGATGCTGAGTGAAGTGAGCAGAACCAGGAGAACACTGTACACAGTAGCAGCAACATTGTGCGAAGATCAACTTTGATAGCTTGGCTTTGCTCAGCAATACAATGATCTAAGACAATTCCAAAAGACTCATGATGGAAAATGCTATCCACATCCAGAGAAAGAGCTATGGAGTCTGAATGCATATCAAGGCATACTATTTTCACTTTTTTGTGTTTTTTTCTTTCTCGAGGTTCTTCCCTTTTGTTCTGATTGTTCTTTCACGACATGACTAATGTGGAAATATTTTTAATATGATTATACATGTGTATCCTACATCAGATTGCTTGCCATTTTAGGGATAGAGGAGGGGAGAGAGAGAAAAAAATTTGAAACTCAAAATCTTATACAAGTGAATGCTGAAAACTAATAATAAATAAATAAATATGAAAAAAAGATATAACAATACCTCTCAGAGGACTTAAGGGCAAGAAAATGTAGCCAGAAGGGAGAATTGCAGAGATCAGAACCTTTAGAGTGGAGCAAGTTTCTAGTGATGGAGAGGTCTATATGGTCACCTCTTACGGGGTGCCTGAAGAGAGTTGAAATGAAAGCCATTTAAGTTCAAAAGAATGTGTGAAAGGGTGTTATAAAGATGTTTCTCATCAGTGTCAATTCTGAGGTCTTCAAGGATAATAGGAAAGGAAAGAATGGAGATGGGGATTATGGCCCAGGTTCTAGAATTATGGAAGAAGGTGGGAAATTAACCAAGAGGCTGATAGAAGATGGTGACAAGTATAGAGAAGGAGGTACAATTGGATGGCATGAATTTAGGTTGATATGATAGTGACAAAGCAAGGGTTTAGAATTGGTAGGAAGAGAAAGGAGTATGCCAGCTGTCTGTCCCGAGACTCGGGAAGTAGGAACATGAGCAACTAACATGAGAGGCTTGCTGGAGACGCAGATCTCTCAGTGAAACATCATAATTCAGTAAATGTAAGGAGTGTAATAATAAGAAGTCAAGACTGAAGGAGAATTTGTTAACAAGTAAATGGAGTTCCAAAGGGGAGGGGAAGATGGGCACTGCTGGCGGTAGCATTGGGCTGTGTAAGGATGATAGTATAGAGAAAATAACTGAACAGATCATGTGCCTTGAATAGTGGGTCAGACAGAAACAGTGAAAGAACTGAGGCTATTTAATCTAGAGAAGAGAAGACCCAGAGGGACGTGACCCCTGTCTTCAAGCATATGAAGTACTACTTTGCAGAAAGAGGATTAGATTTGGTCTTTTTTTGGTCCCAGAGGAGCAATGGGGAGCAGCATTTCAGCTCAATGTGAGGAAAATCTTAACAATTAGAGCCATCCAGTAGTGGAACAGGCTGCCTCAGAAGATAGTAAGTCCTCTATCACTGGACATATTTAAGCAAAAGCTAGAAGGTTTCTTGTCAGGGATGTTGCAAAGAGGATTCCTAATAAGGCATGGGCTGGACTTGATGACTTCTAAAGAACCTTCTAACTCTGAGACAGATTCTATGATTCTTTCAAGGTCCCCCAC
Organism: Trichosurus vulpecula; assembly: GCF_011100635.1. Lineage (NCBI taxonomy): Eukaryota > Metazoa > Chordata > Mammalia > Diprotodontia > Phalangeridae > Trichosurus > Trichosurus vulpecula. Next base: position 302,244,475 of record NC_050575.1, read on the forward strand.
TGCCTCTTCTCCCCAAATTCCTTCCTTTGTCTCACTATGTTTAGTTGGGACCAACCCAACTAAACTCATAAAGACTCATTACCAGACTAGCGTAGGCAGGCGAAGTTTTCAACCATAGCCAAAGCCTTATCTACAAAGCCTATATGGGGCTGTGACCTAAAAAGGGAGTGCCCACATGGACAAAATCAGAGATCGTATAAGTGTGCTAGTACATTTAACAGCTGTGCACTCAAATTCAGTTCACCCTTGCCTGGATTTCAGAATTCCTGTTCTATACAATATTTACATCCCTGAGAAAGGCTTAGGTAGGCCCTGATATTCCCTGGTCCCTCCTTCCCTGGTCTGAGGCTGCTGTCTTCAGAATTTGTAACACAGATATTCTAGTGAGATAGGTTACTTAGTGCCAGTCCCAAAGCTAGAACAGGGATCATTGGTGCCTGGAACAAGTTAGTGGGGAACATACCCTTGCATCAACTTTTTAAGACAAATCATTTGGGATTTGGAGGAGAGACACCCACAGAACACTGGTAGTCCACCTTTATTCTGATGAATTCTTCTTGCTATGTACAAAAGTCAGTTGTTTCTATGCTACAGTCCTGTGAAGGATTGTAAGCACTGTCAACATCCTTTAAATTTTGGAGTCCTGGGGCAAAGCACTTATTGCACCACCCTAGTTGTAGCTATGGTGAAATATAAGATCAAAGGTCGCTTCTTGATCTTCATGCCTCCCTCATAGCAGTGGAATTCATAGCCCTATCTTTCTTTACTACCTCCTATATTCCTAAATTTACTGCTAAATGAGGATAGAAAATATGGATGCTAAAAGCCATTGTAGAATGGCCCTAGTCTGTAACAATGTCTCATTTAACTCCACAGCCACTAAAATTCTTTCTTCTAGCCCTCCGAGCTTCTCATCCCCGGGAGCAGACCTTCTCTGCAGCTCCTACAGACAGCAAGCAGCATGATGCACTTGATCTGACTATGTTCTATCCTTTTCAGAATGGGTTGAATGGTTTACATCTGGCTTCTAAAGAAGGCCACGTGAAAATGGTGGTTGAGCTTCTGCACAAGGAAATCGTTTTAGAAACCACAACGAAGGTGAGTCATAGAGGGATGGGGGGCACCATAGAAAAGTCAGGACTTCTATCTGTCTAGCTAACACGTTGCACCAAACGACAATCCATGTAATTTATACATTCACTAGATAGTCCTAACAAATTTGTTTCAAAGGGATCATCATTAGCCTTTGGATCTACCATATTGCTTCTCTGAATTCCTCAGGTGAATAGAAATGGAGGAACCCACAAGAACCACACCCATGATATCACAAACTCTCAGCAGAATTTCAGGAGCTGTGTTATGTATTTGTCCTCCAGATCATCCATATACCTAGATTTTTAAATGGAAACTTGAAGCCTTTTCCTTGTGGTCTCATGGTTTTAGGGTTTTTTGTTTATTTGTTTGTTTCTGGGCCCTTGACTGGCCTACTTTTGTGAACAACAGTAGAGAGTGCAAACCTCTTATTGTTATAGAAGCCCAGTCCCTTGTTATTTCTCTTTCTCTGCAAAGACCTCCATTATTGGACATGCTACTCTCCCCTCCCCACACCCTGGGCATCATTCTCTGATCATTCAGTCTAGAAGAATTTATTAAGCTTCTCCTTTAGGCCAAGCATTATGTTAAATGCTGGGCATACAGAGACAAAACTGCAACGTGCCCTTCAGGAGCTTACCTTCTATCAGAGAATGATTGTAGGAGAAATTTGGAGTATGCTAATAGATCTTGGTGTTCAAGAGAGATATAACAGTAACAGAGTGGTCTCCCTGTTTCAGTACATCCTAAACATTAAATTACATTAACAATTCAGGAATACAATTAACATAAGTGTGACTATAAAGTAATGAAACTAATTTGCGTGTCTGTCTGTCTTGTGGGTTGACTTTCATTACTCCATAGTCATATCTCATTCTTTCTACTCCATTTTGATAAACACACAGGTAACTTTCTGAAAAACAAACTAACCTGGGTTTCCACAGTACTGTCTCTCAAGTTCCCCTTTTCTCCCCTCACCTTTCCCTCTTCTTTTCTTTCAATTTTTTCTTTTTTTTCTCCTCGAGTTTTTCCCCATCTGCATCTTATTTTTCGGTTTTGCTCTTTATTAAATGGCTTCGCAGGCAGCAGTATCAAGCGGCAAACATTTTGCCACCTTTAGTGCAGAGAGCCCAGAACAGCACTAGAGAGAAGAGGGTATAATTTATGGTTATGAAGGGAGCCACCAAAATATTGTGACAGTGGAATCATCTCTTTGAGGTAAAATTCTGTAATTTTCTTGTCATTCCCAGAAAGTGAAAAAGAACCTTGCCGTGCAGATCTGCAAGGTTTGGGGATGGCTTTGTAAACCTGTGAGGTATTTTTTCCCCAACCCTGTAGCCAATTTAAATGGTTTCCCTTCTGTGGGATTTAAAAAAAAAAACTTAATGTTTTTCCCTCTTCTGATGCTATCACCTGCCTTGGGCACAGGAGCCAAGCCATCTGACAAGGCTCTGAGACACCAGATATTAAAACTCTCACTTTGGCTGGTCCCCAAGAGCTGCAAAGACAGTCTGCTTCAACATTTTTGACTGTCTCTGAATTTCCCTTTCGATGGTTGTTTTTGCAAGCAAACACTTGGTGTATCCTTCTTTATTTACAGGAATTTCCTAAGCCAATGTGAGTTTTGGAATTTCATGCAGAAGAGGGGAGGGATGGTGATGGGGAAAAGTGGAATCTGGGAAACAATTGTCCAAGTTAGGGCAGATTTCAAAACAGGCAGCATCCCACTGGCATGATGCAAATGAAAAGAACAAAAAAAAATACTAAAATCCACCCAACATGCCCATAAGCCATGGTTAATAATTTTTTTTAATGTGAAGCATCTGCATTCTCCCTTCCATCCCACACCCCCTAGGAGCAGAGAGCCATGGCTCCCTGGTGGCTCTGAGGCTGTCCATGAAGACAGACAGCAGAGCAGGGCTGTGCTCCTTCATCACCTTTATTAATCTCCATGGGAGGCTCCCCTTCTCCATTTCCATCCACTCAGCACCAACTGCTGACCCTCCTCCCTTCCACAAGATCTCTTGACTCCCTGCAAGTGGAGAAACCAGGTATTTTTATGCATCAAAATACAGCTAAATAATTTTTCCTGGCTCCTTCAAGGGCAGCTGTTACCTCAGGCTGAAAGATCAAGCAGAGAAAGAAGAGCCGCTAGCACGCCCCTCCCCCTGCGACTCTTCCCCTGACCTAGGGGTAGGGTGAGCTTGTCCTTGAGCACATGCAGAATGTCTTGGGGGTAAGTCAATTTCCCAGTGTCTTCCGGTTGCTTTTGTTCATCTCCCAAGGGTGTTTCAGCACCACTGAGTCCTGGTGTGGACCAGGACCCTCACTAATTCAGTATTGCCCCTCTTGCCTATGGAGTCAGAGGTCAAGAAGCTGAAGTTGCCCTTCTCCTCCCTGAAAATATCCACCTCTGAATAAAATGAGAAGTGGAGTTGCCTTGAAACTGGGAGGTTCTGCTAGTCAGACCCAGGCTCTCCTCTTTCATCCCAAATGGAGAAAAGGGTGTAAACTCCACCTTCGCTCTAAGCCCTGATTCCTAAAGACACCATGTTGTTGGCCAACAGACCTGTTCCACTTGGTATATAGCAAGTAAGCCTCACACAAGGGCCAAAACCTCTTAAAGAAAAAGTACAAGAGCTTGGATCTCTATAAAAAATCATTAGTCTCTGTGCATTCACCGCTTAGTACTCACCTCTTTGGGTGGGGGGAGGATCCTTTTGCTGATGGAGTGAGAGCCCTGTGAAAAAAGTCAGACAAAGAGAAGGCCAGCTCAGAAAGATTCGTTCCTGGGCTCACCTCCCCAAGTGATAACACAGTGGTACCACTGTTCCTGTCCACAGAGGAGTCTGAGTGGGATGGGTTCCAAGAGGGGCAGTAAAATGCCCTTTCATTCCCACAGCTGAGGTGATCTCAGCAGCCCAACTTTGACCCTGTCAGACCTTGCAGACATTGAGCACCTGCTGTATGTAAGCAGCTAAGGTGTTTCCCTCCAGACCCTCTTTACCCTCCCAGCTAAAGGAAACAAAGAAAGACAATTGGGGGGCTTAAATGAGATCGTTGGAGAGAAAACATTTTTAATATCCAGTGACCTTTCAATGAAATTTATCTCCATTCACCTTCTATATATGGATTTTTAAAAAAAAGTGATCCTATACATGCTCACAGGGCCCTTTTCTGTCCCTTGTAACAAAGTTTCTTTAGCTACCACATAGATAGCCACCGTATCTTTTTAGAATGCCTTGATTGTCTGGTCCTAAATTTCCTGTGATCGATTAAGTGTTTAGGCGGCTGTTGGCTAAAATCCATACGCTATATATGAGCTGTAAAGAATGAAGTCACATCACCCCTCTACTGCTTAAATTACTTAGTAATTGAATGAGCTCAGGTATGGTTCCTGCCCCTGACTTACAAGAACGGACAAATCCAACATCCCCAGCCCAAGTCAGCATCCTATGGGGGTCACATGGGTGGTGGTGATCCAGCCTCTCCAGAGAAGAGGTAGCATTTATTTATATTATGCTTTAAAGGTTTGCAAAGTGCTTTACATTTGTATGAACTCATTTGATCTTTACAACAAGACTGTGATGTTGCTATCATTATTATCCTCATCTTATAGGTAAAGAAACAGAGGGAGACAGAGGTTACATGATTTGCCCAGGGTCACGACATACAGCTAATAAATGTCTGAGGCCACATTTGAACTCAGGCCTTCCTGACTGCAGACCCAGCCCCTTATCCACTGGACCATCTAAAATATGCTGATGTGTCCCCATGGGATTCACACGAGAGGAGAAAGAGTTCATAGGCAGGCAGGCAGGCAGCCTGGGTTCCATCACTACTCAGCAAGCAATGCCTACTAATCCCTCTCCTGCCTTTTGAATTGGTTTTAAATATACCCAGGACCATTTCAGGGCAAGGAAAAAAAGAGAAGAAAATTACTGTCTCTTTCTTGAATCCTACATGACTTTCTGATCTCTCTATTATCTCTCCTTATTCTTAAAGATCATTTCTCTCTAGATTCTCATTGCCTTCCTATTTTGCTTCCACTATTCATCCTCTGGCATCTTCTCCTCCCTCATTTGGCTAATTCTTCCCTATTTCATTTGTTCTCATTATAATCAGTTCACATTTTCTTCTTTCTTTTGTTTTTTTTTCTTTCTCATTTCCTCTAACATTTTCCTTTCTTATTTCTTAGGTTCTCCCTCCGTTCCAATTTTCTCCATATAATCTGAAGCCCACAAACCTCATGTCTTTGTTCTTTCCCTTTCTCTTCTCCCCCTAATTTCCCCCCTCCCAAATTTCCCATTCTCTTAGGCCTTCACTTAGGCATGAACTTTTCTTTTTGTATTTGTTATGGGTATTTTCCCAAGCCTGAGTGCTGAGACCACAAGAACTGGTGGCCTACTCTTTCTGGCTGTTCAGACTCAGCTGAGGGTCCTACACATATGCCAGCATCCGGCAGAAATACAGACAGACAAGACAGCAAGAGGGACCCGAGGAAAACATCCTGGTGGGCTTACCCAAGCAGTGGCCATCTGGAGAAATGCTGACTATCTGTAAAGCCAGGAGCAGGAGCATCTCTGTCCAAGAGCAGTGTTGGACACACACACACACACACACACACACACAGACTCCATTCCATCCTCCCATGAAGAAAGTCAATTGAACCCTCTCTTTCTAGACTCATAGAATTTTAGAGGCGGAAGGCACCCTAGAGATCATCTACCTGACTTCTTTGTCCAAATAGATTTGAGGAGTTATTTGTGATGTCGGTATAGTAAATGACCTTTGCCCTTCCCATCCATGATGTGTTTCAGAAAGGGAACACAGCCTTGCACATTGCTGCCCTAGCAGGTCAAGATGAAGTGGTCCGGGAACTCGTCAACTACGGAGCTAATGTCAACGCACAGTCTCAGGTAACATACTTCCTTTCAACAAACCAAGTCATATTTTGACTGTCTGGAAGGTAATAGCTTTCTTCTTTGGTTGTTCTTCTACCATTCTCAACCAATTATGTGCTGATGAGGTCCTATTCAAATATACACATATCTATATCTTTAATTCTGTCTCCAGTAGTGATTATTAACATATTTCCAAGCAACTATTTATCCTTGCTCCTCCTTCATTTCTATTGTCATTATGTTCTGTGAATTTTAAATCACAGGTTTCTGAGCATGCCAAAGTTAGATCACCACCATGGGTGGGATAGGGGCAGAGAAGTACCAGAAGTGTAACTAGGGCAAAGCAACTAGGGTGTTGTCCCAGTTGCCAACATCAGTGATGGGGAAACACTTACTTCCCACAGCAGTCCAGAGAATGTCATCCTCATTCTTTATAGTGCTGGGTTAACCTATCCTCTTGCAAAGTTGGAGGAAAGGGTGAGAACAGTCATAGGCTTGTGGAGGTCAGGGGAAGAGGGTAATAGGAACTGCCCTCTCTCCAGGTATGAACACGTGTAAAGTCAGATCATTTCCTCTTGGAAACTGCAGTGGCCTGTGTCATTGTTCCACCTCCTTCTACTAAACATTGCCCCTAGTTCTACAATTCCTAATTATGGCTCTGCCAGCCGACATTTACTGAGTTCTATCTTGGGCATATCTTTCCTGTGGTTGAGGTAGGTGAAGAAAACAAAACCACATCAGTGTACACATTCATTATGACCATATGAAAGAACAGTATATATACATAAATCATGGGGGGGGTAATAGCTAAGACTTAAAGAGAGGGAGTAACTGTTGTTATAGATATCTACATGTTCATGGTCTTTTTTTCTTTTGAGTTTAATTTGTTGCAAACTTTTAAGTTTTTTTAAAATTTTATTAGTTTAAAGTTAAGTTTATAATAAATGGCATATTGAAATTATGGTGATGACAACAACCAAACCAACCCCCTTCCTATAACCACAGGGTACAGGATTTTCCTTAACTCAGTCCCTTTGTCAACTAATATGTGATTGGAGGGATCACCTTCCTACCCTAGACAGAAGCTTGCATTTCCATGGTCGAAAGAGAATCACACATCTTCTCTCATGCTCTTGAAGACTTTAAGACAGAGATTCTGTTTTCCTCCAGAAATCGTTTAAGAGCAAAGTAATAAAAAGCAAATTAATTCAGTTGCCTTTTTAACAAGAAAGTTGGAAAATATCCACTCATTTGTTTTTCAACAGTCAATATAAAGTCCTATTTAATAAAATTTTTTAAAAAATAAACCTCACTTTAGTTATGGTTGGGTGAAAGAAAGGGAGAAAAAGCAAAATGAAGAAGTGGAGGATGAGCAAAAGAAACTAACAGATACATAGATGAAGGCAGAGAAAAAAAATGAGAGAGTGACGCACATGCTCTATCCTTTAAAGAGGGCACCACTAAAATCTCATGACTACTGTGCATTTTTGCAACTGTAGACCAAAATGGTACCTGATGAAATGGAATTCAAGGCAAGCTTCTTCCCATCCCTGCTTCAAAGAGAGGCTGATAGAGGATCTTACTTTAATGTCCATAATGATTTATTTTCTTGGCTCACAGAAAGGCTTTACGCCCCTCTACATGGCAGCACAGGAAAATCACTTGGAAGTTGTTAAGTTTCTGCTGGAAAATGGAGCAAATCAGAACGTCGCTACGGAAGTGAGTACCTGGCTCAAATGTCATCATCCCTGTTAGTCTCAAGCCTTGCATGCAAATGTATTTGTCTATGTAGACACATTGATGGTTGGCTACATTTTGATAAAGTCACCAGGGAAAGGACATTCCTACTGAGCGTCTGCTCTTTGGAGACCACTGGATTCCCATGGCGAGGGTGGGAAAGGTGCCCAGGGAGTAGGGTATATGATCCCTGACCTTCCAGAGTTTGAAGGGAATGATAGGAAAAACACCAAGAGAGAGTCACTAGACCCCACTATAGCATAAACTGTTAAAGGACAGAATGTGGGGGAGAGAGACAGATAGAAAGAGACAGAGAGACAGAGATGGAAAGAGGGAGGGAGAGAGAGGAATACAGAAAAGAGAAACAGAGAGAGAGAGAGAGAGACAGAGACAGAGATTGAGACAGAGAAAAGGGAGAGGGATAGAGACAAAGATGGAAAAGAGAGAGGGATGGAGAAAGAGAGCCATATGGAAAAGAAACAAAGAAAAAGAGAGAAAAGAGAAAGGGAGATGGAAAAGAGAGATGAGATGAAAGGAGGAAGGGGCAAGGAGGCGGGAGAGAGAAAAGAGATAGAGGGAGAGAAAAGAGAGAGACAGAAGGAAATGGAAAAGAAAGACAGAGGAAGAAAGAGGAAGAGAAGGGGAAAGAGAAAAGGAGAGGGGGAGGAAGTTAGAGAAAGGATGGGGGAGAGAGAGACAAGGGGAAATGGAAAAGAGAGATGGAGAGAGGGGAGAGAGAAAAAGGGGAAGGAGAGAAAGAAGAGATAGAGAAGGGGAGGGAGGGAAAAAAGAGAGAAAGATGAAAAGAGACAGATGAAAGGAGGAAGAGAGAGAAAGAGAGAGAGAGAGCGCTAGCTCCAAGGGTCCTCATTACTAGAAATATCAGAGAATCAAATGCTTGTGGATGATAACAATGGTAAACATAAGAGGTGGAAGGGCCCTTCAGAGCATGTGGTACACCCCCACTTTTTTCAGAATAATTCTATCACCTTGGGCAAGTCGATGAACCTCTCAGGGTCTATTTTATCATCTGCAAAATAAGAAATTTCAACCGTATGGTCTCTATGGCACCTTCCAGCCCTAGGTTTTTCGATTCAGTGATATAGGACTCTATGGTAACTCTGTTTTCCATCTTAATTCAGAGAGTCCTAATTATGGACATAATCAACTAGAACTCAAAAGATTTCTGCAGAAAGCCTCTAATGTGGTGTTATCAAGTAAACAGAGGTGCTGTCCTGGCAGTCAGTCTGCATATATGCCCTCTTCAAGCCTAAGTTCCCATGTGTGTAAATTTCCCACAATAAGTCAACTTTGAGTTATTCCATATTTCAAAGAGAGAGGGCCAACCTGGTGAAAGGTTATATCTTCTTGTGGAGAGAACATTAGACTAAGCATCGGGAGATCTGGGTGGCAAAAAGGCAGGGGTGGAGTGGGGGTAAATTTGAGATTGATGTAAGAAAAAAAATCTTCCTAATTATGCCATCCATAAATAAGATGGCCCTCCTCAGGAGGTGATCAATCAGTTCTATTTCTTGGAAGGTCTTCAGTTGAAAGGCTGGATTGACAACTTTGTTGGGTTGTAGAGGGGATTCTTATTCATAGCATCATAGATTCAGAGCTAGAAGAAACTTGGACGAGGAAAAGGCTCAGGGTCCTCAAACGATTTGTCCAAGGTCACACAGGGAATAAATCTCAAAGGTGAGATTTGAATCCAAGTCCTTTGAGTCTAGAATCAGTGCCCCTTCCACTGCATACACTGCCTTCTTTCTGGGTTGGATCAGATGGGCCCTTTTGAGGTGACTTACAATCCTGAGTTTCTATGATTCTATGACTTCCAGGTCTACCGCTTAATACCTGACTGATCTTAGCTTAGCTACAATGTTTCTGCACCTTTTTCCTCATCTTTAAAAAGAATAGCTGCCCCAGATTTTCTCAAGGGTCCCTTCTAGCTCTAAAATTCATTTGTTGTTTCTATCATTATTATTATTAATGACAAAGTTTCGGAGCTGTAAGGCTAACTTGCTCATGTTACAGATGAGGAAACAGAGTGTCTGAAAAGTTATGTGTATCGCTCAAAGTCACACCTATAGTATGTCACCCTGTTCCACTTCTCTTCTCCTTCTCTTTTCTGGCCAGGATGGCTTCACACCATTGGCCGTGGCACTGCAGCAGGGCCATGAGAATGTGGTGGCTCACCTGATCAACTATGGGACGAAGGGAAAGGTGCGTCTGCCAGCCCTTCACATCGCAGCCCGGAACGATGACACAAGAACCGCAGCTGTCCTGCTCCAGAATGACCCAAATGCAGATGTACTGTCCAAGGTAAGGGGGTGGTGCAGCAGACCAATTCAACTGTCTGGACTGTTAAATCTGTGAGACACAGGCTCTGTCTAGAGCCACTGGACAGAGGCTCCTTCTTGCAAGTAATTTAGGAGATGTTGAGCATGAATTAACCCAGACCAAAGATGAAAATGAATATTATGCAAATTCAGGACCCCAAACTATATATCACAATTAGCATTGTGGTAGAAAAACCACTGGCAAGCAACGTGTGTTTCTCATCGCCCCCTATCATCCATAAATGTGTCCAGCCGAGTCATTTTGGCCACATGACTATATAGTGTTGAGTTTTTCATCCTTTCTCTTTTACCTAGCTTGCCTTCTGGTAGAGGCTGCAAAGAGAAATGATGAGTAATGGACCTGTAATAATACATATTTATCTCGCACTAGGCAATTTAGGAAGCACTTTCCTCACAAGAGCCCTGTACGGTAAATGGTTCACTTATTATGCCGATTTTATACACGGGAGACCTGAGGCTCAGAGAAAACTCACCCAGGTCACCCAGGTCAAACAGTAAGGAAGTGTGAGGGCTGGAGCCCCAAACGAGGACTTCTGATGCCCAAGTCCTTCCTTTGCACCACACTGACCCTTTGGATATTATCATCCTTGTAGGTGAAGAGATCACCACTAACTCCAGTCATTCATTCATTCATTCATTCATTCATTCAATATTTATTAGGCCCCTATCAGGCACATGGCACTGTGCTTTGAGCTATCATCATTAGGGTGTGTTCACTGAGTTATTTCTGCAGGACCAAGGATGGATTTGCTATTCATATTCTCTCCCTCCTGCTTCCTCTTGTGACCGTATGCATGCATTTGCAACATGGTAAGGCAGAGTTGGACAGGTAAAACCCTAGGTCAACAAACAGAAGGGAAAGAACCAACCCACCTTTCTTGGCCTTGTTGGGAAGTAAATAAACAAGTATTTGTTAAGTACTTACTGTGTGCCAGGCACTGTGCTAAGTTCTTTACAAATATCATTTTATTTGGTCCTCAAAACGACCCTGAGAGATAGGAGTTATTATTATAACCCATTTTACAGTTGGAGAAACTGAGGTAAACAAAGGTTAAGTGTTTTGCCCACAGTCATACCACTAGTGTCTGAGACCAGATTTGAACTCGGGCCTTCCTGACTTCAGGTCCAGCTCTCTGTCCACTGCCTTTCAATGTGGCTAGCATCATTCACTAATCAGCAGGGCTAACTGACCATCAAGTCCGTGAATTAGGTGGAAAAAGTCCCATTTTGATGTTGGATCCTGATTGATAGTGAGCTTAGGATGATCACCCCCGGGAGGATTCCCATATGCCACTAGATGAATGACAAAGCTCGTTTGCTACGTTCCTGTAGCTCACCAAGCAGGGATCTATCAGTGAACATTCGGCCCCCAACAGGAAATATCTTTTGTCTGGCCCCAATCTGCAGTACGTTGGTAGCTCCTTGGATCACAACCAACATCTCTGGGTACCCAGGTAGTCAGTCAGACTCTACTGATCAGTTCTTCGTCTCTTTGTTCAACAGACAGGATTCACCCCGCTCCACATAGCAGCCCACTATGAGAACCTCAATGTGGCCCAATTACTGCTAAACCGGGGCGCCAGTGTCAACTTTACTCCACAGGTAACAACTTAACCAGGCCTCCTCTTGCAGTCAGTCCATGGGGGTCTGGGTGATGTAGTGACCTTTTAAGAAGAATCTAGGTATTCTTTCTCTCTCTGACAGTTACTGAGATACTTGTTGGAGAATATTTCAATTTGTCTGTTCAACAAATACATATTTTTAAGGGTCTATTCTACATGAGGCATCATACTAGGTACTGGGCATATGAAGACATAAACAAAATAGACAATGCCTTCATGGCGATTACATTCTACTGAGACAGAGAGAGATGCAACATGTACATAGTTAAATATAAGATAATTTGAGGAGGAAGAAAGCACAAACAATTCAGGGTGGGATGGGGAGAGGAAAGGCTTTCTATAGTAGTTAGCAACTGAGCTGAAGCTTGAGAAAAGCTGGGGATTCTAAGAACTAGAGGTGAGGAGAGAGTGTATTCCAGGCAAGGAGAGTATGCAAAGGTATGGAAATAGAATGCCAAGTTTCAGTAACAGCTAGTATGTGTTTGGTTGGAACATATTTGCGTATAAAAAGAGATAGTACGAAATAAGTCCAGAAGGTAGGCGGAAGTCTTGTTGTGGCGAGCTTTAAGTCCTGGGCTAATAAGTCTGTATCTTGTCTTAGAGGCAATGTGGAGCTATTAAAGGTTCCTGAGCAGGGGGAATAGCGTCATCAGACCCATTTCTCTAGAAGTATTAATTTAGGAGTTGTAAGGAGTAGGGATTGGAGAGGGGAGATTCTGGAGGTGGGGAACCTATGACCATATGTGGGTCCTCTAGGTCCTCAAGTGCAGCCCTTTAACTGAATCCAAACATCACAGAACAAATTCTTTTTATTAAGGGGATTTGTTTTGTGAAGTTTGGATTCAGTCAAAGGGCCACACTTGAGGACCTAGACAGCCATATGTGGCCTAGAGGCTGCAGGTTCCCCACACCTGGACTAGAAGTAGGAGTAATAACTAGGAAGCTATTAATAGTCAGGTACATCTCTGGTCCTTGCTAAGGTCTTTTTCATCCTTTCCAGTATATTCTCTAGTCTTTGGTCCTTTGGTGAAAAATGGCTTTGTTTAGTGATAATCACTTACATTCACCCTTTGACTTAATGGGATACACAACTGAATTTTTTTTCTTATCACTAAGTTTTTCATTCCAATTCAGCAAGCATTCATCATGTGTATACAGTGTGCATAGCACAAGGCTAGACCCTGGGGGAAATGCAAAATTTGGATGAAATATGATCCCTGCGTTGGTGGAACTTATCCTCTAGTAAGGATTATATCACACACAGAGACAACCATAATACAGAATAATGTTTAAGTACATTAGAGAAGTATGAAGAAAGTATTATGTGAGGTCTGAAGCAGGAAGGTAGGATTAAGAAAGGCTTAATGGAGGTTTTGGCATTAGAGTTGGGCTTAAAATGATGGGTAGGAATCCAACAGTCCTAGATATCAGGGAGATAATTTTGGCTATGGTATGAGCAAAAGCTTGGAGGTGGGAAAGAACAGGGTGTGTATAGGATATGGGGAATAGTATAGTTTGGCAGAAGCATAGAGGATGGTATTGGGGAGTTGGGATTAGTTGTTTTTGTTGTTCAGCCTTCATTCTCAAAGAGGACCAATGCCACCAAGAGGGTGAGGTGAGTAAAGCTGAAAAGGGAGGGTGGTCACTGATCGTGGAGAGCTTTGAATGCCACACAAAGAAGTCTGAACTTTGCTCGGTAGTCCATAGGGAGTCACTGAAGGATTGTCAGAAGAGTGCTATCACCAGATCTACACAATAAGATTTGTTGGGGCCCACTACCATACCCCTGCTACAGGACAGAATTTGATAAAAAGAGTTCTGCTTCTTAGGAAGATTCATCTGGCTGAGACGGAAGGAAACTCAGAGCTCATCTCGCTCAACGTTGGTCGCAGATGAATTTAACCTGCATTACCATAGTCAGCCTTGCTGGTTCCGAGCTTTTTAGTGGTTTTGAAATGCTTAAGGGAAGGAAAACTTGTGCTGGAGATGCAGATTGAGTGGGAGCTGCCATCCCCACGGCAGCACATCGCCCATGTCTAAGATATCACTCTGAGTTCTCTCTGCCCCTTCTTTTCCAGAATGGCATCACTCCCCTGCATATTGCTTCTCGCAGAGGGAATGTGATCATGGTACGACTCCTGCTGGATCGTGGGGCTGAGATAGAAACGAGGACCAAGGTAGGCTGTGTGCTTGCTGCGCCCGCCGGGGAGCTCAGCTATGGAAATGCAAAGGGAGGGATTTTTGCACTGGAGGCAGATTCTCTAGATGAGCAGTGGGCTCTCTCGGTGACCTAATTAACAATGCACCAGAAAGGCTAGCGGAACAGTGTGCAGCCACAGTGCAGAGGAAGACAAAGAGATCGTCCTTGTGGATACGACAGCACTCCATGTTAATCAAGGGCGGCCATGAGCATGTTCATTATCGTCTTCTTTGGGGGGCTTCTGATAATTGAGGTTTTCTTTTTGTTTGTTTTGTTTTGTTCTTTCAGGATGAATTGACTCCTCTCCACTGTGCAGCTAGAAATGGGCATGTGCGAATCTCAGAGCTCCTGCTGGACCACGGGGCACCCATCCAGGCCAAAACCAAGGTGTGTGCCTCATTCATGTTTGAAGGCCCTTTGCCAAGGTCAAAATCTGGAGGTTGTGTCCAGATTTGCTTATCACTCGAATTCAAGTCAATAAACATTTATTTAGCATCTACTAGCCTCAGTCACTTTCTAGCTATGTGACCCTGAGCAAGTCACTTAACTCTGTTTGCCTCAGTTTCTTCATTTCTAAAATAGGCTGGAGAAGGAAATGGCAAACCACTCCAGTATCTCTCCTGAGAAGACCCTGAATGGAGTAACAAAGAGTTAGACATGACTGAAAATGACTGAACAATGGTCAGAGGTGCCAGGCACTGTACTAAGTGGTGGGAATACAAAAAGAGGTGAAAGACTACAGAAAACTCATTTTTATATGCCCTTGTTTAGATTTACAAAGCAGTTTCCTTACAGTAACCCTATAAAATGTGAATTCTAAGCATTCCTAGGATCACAAGTTTAGAACTTAAAGGAAACTCAGAGTCCATTGAGTCCCCACTTCCCATTTTGCAGATGAAGAAACTGAGGGGAGCTTAAATGACTTGTCCAAGGTCATACAAGAAGTGTCTGAGTCAGGATTTGAATCCAGGTCATCCTAACTCCAAGTCTGGTTCCATACACCCAACACTAGAAATGACGTACACAGGCACTACATGTGGCTCACAGCACTCCTGAACTCAGCCTGAACCCAGATTGAAAATGTAATTGGGCAATATTTAACAAAATAAATAAAATTACAATAAGACATAGATAATGTTAATATGTGATTTTCTAAGTCAATATACAGCCTACAGGCATCCTTATTTATGGTTTAGTAGCCTCTGTTTCTATTTGAGTTTGATACTACTGCCATATAGCATGCTGGATCCCATAGATAATGAGAGGCGAAGTTGTGACCTAAAGGGAGAGCCCAGTGCTCTTTCCACCACCCCAGCTCACCTCCACTGTTGTTTGTGAGCCTTCTTCTTTAAGATCAGCAGCTTGTGCCCATCAACATCTTTGTTAAACTTATGTAGACATGCCGGTGTTATTGCACATCATTCATAAGATCCAAATAGATCTTGTATTACCAGAGGATTCTTCCCTTGAAAGGGGCAGGGAGAGTGTGACCTTCCCTGCTGGATCTGCTTATTCAGTCCTGGTTCCATCACTGGCTTGCCCTGTGACTTTGAACAAGTTGTCTGACCTTCTCTGAGCCTCACCTAGAAAATGAGCCCAATAAAGAGCCCTGCTCAGGATTGTTGTAAAGATCAAACGCGTGGTACCCATACTTTCTTCTTCCCTTGAACCAAAGGGTTAGAGCCAGATCATAGGATCACAGAACAAGAGGCCATCTGGCCTGACCCAGACGTAGGAAGCAACTTGCCCAAGGTCCACAGGCTGTAAGTGGCAGAGCCAGGATTCGAACCCCCATCTTCCAATTCCAAATCCAGCATTCTTCCTTTGCACCATGTGTGAGAAAGTGCTTTGTATTTCTCTTTCTTTTTTATTCTTTGCTACAAGGGATGACTCTCTAAATGAGGGAGGGGAAAGGATATATTTGGAAATGGAGGTAAGCATAAACAAGAGATATTAATAAAAAAGTTTTTTAAAGCATTTTGGGAGAATAGAAAACACTGTCCCAATGGAAGGGAACGTTACTGCCACTATCATTATTATTATTATTAACCTTCATGTATACGAGCGACCTTTTAGAAAATTTTCTTTCTGGGCCCAAAATTTAATCTTTTACCACCATACTATAATGTAGATTGTCTATCTTTAATATCATTTACCATCAAATTAACTCAATGTTAAAACAAAGTGCAGCCGCTGTGAATCAATAAACATAAGATGAATATTTATTGACCAAACTGCATTGCTGAAAAACAAAAAGTAAGAATATAAGAAAAGATGTGTGTGTGTGTGTTTGTATGTCTAGAGAAGCAAAGGGATTTCATCCCAAATTCCACTGGCAGCCAGGCCATACTGTGTATAGAGAGCTAGGCCTAAAGTCAGGAAGACCTAAGTTCAAATCCAGCCTCAGGCGCTCGCTGAGACACACTTAGCTGTGTGACCTGGGGGCGAGTCATCAGATTAATAATAGCATCTACTTCTCAGGGCTGTTGTGAGGATCAAATGAGAGAATAATTGTAAAATGTTTAGCACAGTGCCTGGCACACAGTAGGTACTATATAAATGGTGGTGGTGGTGGTAGTGGTAGTAGTGGTACTAGTAGTTACTAGTTGGTAGTAGTATAAGCCGTGCTAGACTAAGACAGAAGGCCTGGTTATGGGTCTTGGCTTTGCCCTAATACCACCCATATGACCTTGGCTAGGTCATTCTGCCTCTACCTCTTCAGCCTAAATTGATTTAGGGGTTGATTTAGATCCTCTCTCTGGTTGTGTGTGACTCTCACGCTCTATCGTTCCACTGACAAACATTTGTTGAGCACTTTCCCCGTGCATTATACTACTATTAATAATCACAGCTAACACATACATGGTATGTTGAGGTTTACAAATATTATATCATTTGATCCTCACAACCCTGAGAGGAAGGTGCTATTGAGATCTCCATTTTACAGATGAAAAAACTGAGGCAGAGAGGTTAAATGACTTACCCAGAGTCACACAGCTAGTGATTGTCTGAGGCCAGATTTGAACTCAGGAAAATGAATCTCCCTGACTGCAGACCCAGTTCTGCCAGCAATAGACTTTAGAGATCACCTAGTTCACCACCCTCAATTTATAGCTATCTATGTTCAAGACATCTTGAGACCTGGGAAAGACCTCAGTTTAGAAAGGCCAAGGTCATCCACTGCATCCAGGGCCATCACCGGTCATCCTGACTTTTGTCTTGCCACTGGACTAAGGACTCTGGAGGAGAGGGTGAGGCTGCTGACTTTACCTAGCTCACTTAAATCCAATTCATGCACAAATCAAGACATCACCCTTATGATGTCATCGGTCCCCTTCAAAAACAAAGGATGAGCAACAACCATTTACAGACAAATAAATTGAGGCTTAAAGAGGCTAAGTCACTTGTCCTATATCCCATGGGCAAAGGCAAGATTAGAACCAGTCTCTTTACTCCAAGTCCAGTATCCTTCTCACCAGGTCATGGTACAGGGAGTGTTCAGGAGACAGGAAATAGATAGCCTGGCTAGAGACAAGGTTACGTTTTGGTACGTTTGGAGAGAAAGTTGGAAAAGTGGCTCTGAAGGCGCATGTTTTTTTCTTCTCTTTACCCAGAATGGCTTGTCCCCCATCCACATGGCAGCTCAGGGTGACCATCTAGATTGTGTGCGGCTCCTGCTACAGTACAATGCAGAAATAGACGACATCACCCTGGACCACCTGACGCCTCTCCACGTAGCGGCCCACTGTGGCCACCATAGAGTGGCCAAGGTGCTTTTGGACAAAGGGGCCAAACCCAACTCCAGAGCCCTGGTGAGTAGAAGGACGATGGAAAAGGGTGAGGGCTGAGGGAGGAAATTTTGTCCTAAAAATGTCTGTAGCATTTAGGGTCTTAGAGTGAGTTAAGGGACATTCAACAGGACTCTGACAATTGTGAAGTGTCATCCCTCCTCACCCAGTTCTGAAAACCCCAAATGTCCTACATTATCATCCTATCCTGGGTGAATACCAGAGGGTGAAATGTCTATATTCGGGGTGAAGTTTTTAATGAGTTTGGCCCAGGACACTTTATATCAGTTGGCAGTTCACATGCGGAGAGCCTACTGCCAGTCTGAGCTGTCATCAGAGGGCAGAAACATTTCTAGGATCTTTCCATGTATGTGCCCAGGCCAAACATTTGCCTTTTCAAAGGGACTCACAACTTCTAGAAGTGAATCCAGATCTAAAGTGATAACCCTGCAGCGCTTGTAGGTATCTTCCTCCACCCACTCTAAGGACTTCCTGAAATTATTCTTGGACTGACCTCTGGAAACTGACTTTGTCCTGCCACTGACCAAAGGTCATAGGCTCAGGTAGACTTAGGGTGACCACTGCTTCCAGTATGTCATCAAATTAAGCTCAGCACCAGTTTGAGTGTTCATGCCACTCTATGCTCTGTGAGTGGGGACCGAGCATTGCCGCTCTGGCATGAAGGAAGAAAAGGGAAAGGTGTCCCCGCACAAGTTAACAAGTTCATACTACAGATGCACCTCACTCAATGCAAACTTAATGCACAAAAATCTCGATTTATACAAATTATCGAATTGGAACTTGGAGATTCATAAATTGCTTTATAAAAGGATTCTTCACTATACAGAAGAATTCATCAAGGGGTTCCTTCAAAGAACGTGTTTCCAACTGGGTGTAGTGGCACATGCCTATAATCAGTGGTGTGTTGATAAATTTTTAACAACCAGCTTTTGTTGGGGTGGGGTGTTTCAACAATCCAGCTAGCAGCTGCTGTGAGGGTGTAAAGCCAACAACCACCAGTTCACAGAATGCTGCAAGCCCAGGTCCTTTTCATCTGCTTCACTAAGGAAAGCAACATTAAGGGGTTAACAATCTTGGGTCTGAGCTGGCTCCAGCACACCCCTGCCTATACTCCTTGCTGCTGGGGAGGACAAGCTTGGTGGATCACCTGAGCTCAGGAATTCTGAGCTACAAAAGGGCTAGAGCTGACCAGATGTCCACACTAAGTCCAACACCAATAAGGTGAGTCCCTGGGAGCAAAGAGCCACCAAAGTGACTAAGAAGGAGTGAGCTGGCTCAAGTCAGCAAACCAAAACATTCAAACTTCTTTCTCAATCAGTATAGGAATTGGGTGCATGACTGGCCAGCCCTACTTTCAGCCTGAGTGAGATAAGAAGACCCAGTCTCAAAACCCTGCAAAAACCCAACCTACCCTAGTATATTAAAAAACATTAGATTTACAAAAATACTTTGTAGCTATAGATTATGACTATGATTATTACTTGTTGAGGAACATTTTAGTGCATAAAGGGAGGCCTGCCTGTATGCCACATGATTTACATCTATTTGCATTTCATGTGTGGAAACCTTCTGACTTTTAATGACTGCGAAGGCTGCAGTCTAGACACAAGGTGACATTCTGTGTTCTTGAATTGGTGTGTGGGCATCTCCTGTCTGACTGTGTTGTAGAATGGCTTCACGCCCTTACACATCGCCTGTAAGAAGAATCACATCCGCGTGATGGAGTTGCTGCTGAAGACGGGAGCTTCCATAGATGCAGTCACTGAGGTAGGTA
Source organism: Trichosurus vulpecula (assembly GCF_011100635.1). Taxonomy (NCBI): domain Eukaryota; kingdom Metazoa; phylum Chordata; class Mammalia; order Diprotodontia; family Phalangeridae; genus Trichosurus; species Trichosurus vulpecula. The sequence goes on from NC_050575.1 coordinate 302,263,973, forward strand.
ACTCGCTTTTCCACATTCAGAGCCCAGTGAAGACATGGGTTACTTTCTCTGGCTGTGGGATTCTTTTCTTGGAGGTTTTGTTGGTCTTTCCTCAACTCGAGCCCCCAACCCAGAAGCTTTGGGGATGTATATCTTAGTAGACAGACCAGCCCACTACAGATTTCGTGTCTCTCAGAGACTTGCTTCCCATTAATGGCTGGGTTTGTGCAGCTTCTAAGTCCTAAACTGCTTTGACTTTATCTGAGGTGGGTCATTCCAGCAGGTATTTCCCTGCTGGTGGGATGAAATATGTCCCAATTCAGGGCATTTTCCAGACCTTCCACAAAATGTCCACAGCTCTCTCCCAGACACTTAGGCCCTTACCAGAAAGTAGCTTGAGTGTTTTGTTAGCCTTTTAGCCAAATTGTGGATAATTCCCATGTAGCTTTAATCCTCACTCCTGGTTTATTACCACACCCAGGGCACCAGGAGTCACAGGGAGTAGGCTGTAGTGTTCCCCCTCCAAGGATATACCTCTGGTAGGTAGGGCTGACCTCTGGAAACTGAGCTTGTTCTGCCACTGACCAAAGGTCACTGGCTCAGCTAGACTCAGGATGACCAGTGCTTCACCTCAGCCTGATTGTCCTTCCAGTCCTGCTTGGAAGAAGTGTCCTTTTCCCAAAAGACAAGCCGGGAAAGTCACTTGCTCATTTTAAAATTGGAATAAAATAACACCTACCTCCCGGGGTTCTTGTGAGGATCAAACGAGATGATTGTAAAGTGGTAAGCAGTGTGTCTGGCACGTAGTAAGCGCTATGTAAATGTTAGCCATCATCATCATCATTATTACACTCCTGCTCTTTAGGAGCTACCAGACTGCCCCAGTTCCTCATCCGCTCACTCCCATAAGGCACCAGGTCACAAAATGCAAATTAAACACCTATATACCCAAGAAACAAAGACACCCCCCACAGCCCCTCAAAAGCCACACCAGAGGTTATAGAAGGTAAGCATTCTCTCCATTTGGCATTTGCCCAATTAAACAGTGAACTTGTTCTTACATTCCTTTTCTTTGTTGCAGTCTGGACTGACCCCACTCCATGTAGCGTCCTTCATGGGGCACCTTCCCATTGTGAAGAATCTTCTTCAGCGGGGAGCATCACCTAATGTCTCCAATGTGGTAAGGTCTAGGGCCTGTTATCTTGGCATCCAGAGACAAGAGAAAGGCTTTAATTAGCTTTGTGAGATCATGTCTCTTGGGATATGGGTATGATTCCCAGAGCAGTAGAAACCTCAGGCTGGGGCATGATACCCTTTTTATACTGACTTCCCTTCAAATTAGATATACAGAAAGAACCTCTGAATGTCAGAGGTGAGCAGAAATATAATGATGGTGAGGGCAGTGTCAGTCTTTTGTTCTGGAGAGCAGCTTGGGAGAGTCCTATGTAGGTTACCCAAGTACACTTTTAAAGTGCATTTAAAGCAAGCTGCACATAACAGACATTCACGGTTTCATACACAATTCTCTTTTTAGTGTCTTTTTAAAATGTAATGAAATGTTCCTGTTTGTTCGTATTTAATTATAAAAATAAAATTTAACAAATTGTTTAGAAGAAAGTAAAAAAAGAAATCTACTTACATATATTTTATCTAGAATATATATGTGTATATGTGTATTTGTGTGTGTGTGTGTGTGTGTGTGTGTATATATATATATATATGTATATATACATGCCTATATGTGTGTGTAGATAAAATTTGAGTCCAGAATTTAATTTCCTTCAGCTTAGTGGAGGGAAAACTGAGTTGGGGGTGGCAAAAGGGATTTAATGTGGCTAGCTGTCACCATGAATTCACATTGCCTTAGCTAATTCATTATGCAAAGCAACTCATCTTAAGTTAAGATCCCAAGTTCTCCCATTTCTCCTGCTCTTCTGTCCTGTTCTGTGTGGACCACATTGGATTAGGACTCATTGCTTCCAAACTCAGTCACATTTTTCTGCCCAGCCATGTTGTGCATTTCCATTATACCATCTAATTGGTTGCTTTGTTGATCTCCCTATAACAGACCATTATGCTTAGCCTACATTGGCCCCATTTCCTTAGGCTTCTTAACCCTCTTTGGTCTTTTCATGACCCACTTGTCCCCAACCTTCTCCCCACTCTCCTAGAGAAGGGAGCACAACAATTTCCTTACAAGGCTTCCTAAAATTAAGAAGAGGTACCTGCTGGAAGAACTCCACCTCTTAAGAATAAAGTCCCTGAGACACAATAAGGAAGAGCTTGAGAGAGTGCTATGTGTCACTGTGGGAATGAACCACCCATGAACACTTGAGAAATGTCTTTTTGTTTTATAGAAAGTGGAGACACCACTACATATGGCAGCCAGAGCTGGGCACACAGAAGTAGCCAAATATTTACTCCAGAACAAAGCCAAAGTTAATGCCAAGGCCAAGGTAAGTTCAGGAGGAAAAAAAGGGAGGGGGTGGAAGGGGAGGGAAGATTGAGAGTTCCATTTCATTGAAATGCATTTCTTCTTAATACTATATCTGAAGCAGAAAGCTTATCCATCCCTCTCACTCAGGTTGGGCAAAGGGACTGGCTTTGTGAGCAATTAGAGAGAAGGGGGAGAGGGAGGGGGAGAGAAGGAGGGAGGGAGGGAGGGACTTAATCCATACAGCTCTGCCTCTATCTGACTCATGTTTTATTGGTAGCCTTTAATCAAGGGATAGGGTTTGAACTTGTGATTTCATTGTTAGAAGAACTCCCAGATGAGGAAAACCTCCTTTACCAATGGAGGTGGACACTCATTCTTCAACTTAAATGATCAGAGAGCTGCCTAGAGCAGAGTTATCAAACTCATGGCCCATACCAGCATGCAGGAAAACTCTCAACCAGATTAAAATGTAATTGGGAAATATTTAAAATAAATAAAAATAAAATAAAACATAGGTAATGTCAACTTGTGATTTTCTAAGCAGGCAACCATTTCTATTTGAGCTTGACACCATTGGCCTAGGCCACTGAGACGTGAAGTCACTTCCTCATTATCACAGAGTCAGTACAAATAATAGGCAGAACTCAAACCCAGCTCTTCCTGACTTTGAGGCCAGGTCTCTGTCTCCCATGCCACAAAGCCTATAAATTCTAAGGGGTCAAAAAGGGAAAGGAGTGACTCCCAGGAATACAAAGAACAGCAACTTTCAAGGATTGTATTCCCAGTGTAACAAGAGCATACATTATTTGAGTTAGAATGACTTGCCCTTCTTTTGAAGTAAATGCTGGGGGTGTGAGCAAATCATAGAATAACTGAAGGACTCATACAATTGACTAAGATCAGGGTCAGTGTTTCCTTCCTCTCCTGCCTGTTGGGGGCAGAAGGCTGGCACAATGCACAGTATGACCCATGATCTTGGATGTGTACTGTGTGAACAGTGAATCCTGGCTTAGTAACTCAGAACTCTCAGGGGCTGAACAAAGCCCAGCAACCCTAGGGTACAAACAGGAGAGTCCAATGAAAGTGTTCCCCTTCCCCTTCAGCAGTTCTAAGTAAGCCCTGACTCCTGACATCAAGGAAATGTAAAGCAGACTGAGAAGTGGATCATCTGTCAGAGTTTTAGGACTTCATTTTATGACACTCTCGTGATAGATGATAGGTAGATAGATGGATATATACATACAGAGATACATAGGTAGATAGATACATAGAAAGATGATTAATACATAAATAGAAAGATTATGTATAAGATGTATAGATAAATAGAAAGATGAAAGATTGAAAGGAAGAAGAAAGAAATGAAAGAAGGGAAGGAAGAAAGGAAGATAGATATCCATAACATGTTCCAAAGGAAACATGGAATTACGCAGAATGGTTCTCTTTGCTCTTCCTTCATGCCCCCAAGGGAGGCTGCCTGTCACATAAAGCACCTGTCTCCTCAGCCATTTCTTTCCTCCCCATTCAGGATGACCAGACCCCACTTCACTGTGCAGCTCGCATCGGGCATACAAATATGGTGAAGCTTCTCCTGGAAAACAATGCCAACCCCAACCTCGCCACGACTGCTGGACACACCCCTCTGCACATCACAGCACGAGAGGGCCATGTGGAAACAGCCCTGGCACTACTAGAAAAGGAAGCTTCCCAGGCTTGCATGACCAAGGTTTTTATCTCTCTCTCTGTGCCTCTGAGAAACAAATAGGCAAGCGGGTGGCTGGGCTGACTGTGTGGGAGGGGGATCCCTGTCTAGTCTTCTCTGCTGTCCTGGTGATCCTAAGAACAGCTGGGGAAAATTGGCATCCTCAGGCTTGGCTCTGTCATGAGAGCTCATAGAATCATAGAAGCTGAGAGCTAGGAAGGGACTCCATAAGGTATCTCATCCAATCCCTACACGAAGGGTAAATCCCATCTACACATCCTTGACAAGTCGTCATGCAGCCTCTACTTAAACACCTCTGACGATGGGAAACTCAGCTACCTTGGGAGATGACCTGTTCATTTCCTAATTGTTGGGAAGTGTTGCTTTATGCCAAGACCCCAATCTGCCTACCTGTGCCTTTTATTCATTGGTCCTGGTTCTGTCCTCTAGAGCTAAGCAAAACAAGTCTAATTCCTCTTCCATGCAATAGCCCTTCAAACATTTAAAGACAGTTATCGTGTACCTCCTAAGTCACCCCGTCAGGCTAAACAAGTGCACACACCCCCAGCCCAGTTTCTTCAGCCAGTCCTCCTGGTACTTTGTACCTTCATCATTTCAGTCATTTGCTCACTCAGTAAATTAACACACATTTACTAAACATTTACTTTGTGCCAAGCTCTCCGCTAAGCCCTGGAGATTCAATGAAAACATAAAAACAGACCCTGCCTTCAAGGAACTTACATTCTAATTGAAGAGACAACAAGTACACTCTCGTCCAGACGTGCCCCAGTTTGTCAGCTGGGTGGGTATCTTCCTTTTCCAGAATGGTACATTAGAATGAATCAATACATAAACTAGTGGTTAATTATTGGCCGTGTACTAGGCATCGAACATTATGCTAGGTTCTAAGGGAGATAAAAGAGGAACAAGACACAGTCCCATTCTGAAGGAACCTATCTCTTTGGCAGTGCCAGGGAGGCATATTCACAGAAAAAGTTAAAAAAACTTACTAAGCAGCATGTGACAAATGATTAATCAATGGCGCAGTTAATTAGAGTTGCAGGAAGCCTGGTGATCTCCTGACTGCTTTTGGTCCCACCTCTGAGGCAGTGATCAGCAGTCACTCTCACCTCTTGAGTAACTATCTCTTTCTCCATGCTCTAAGACCTTGGGGTGTCTAGTTTTTATTATCATTATTTATTTATTTTTAACATTCTTTTTTTAAAATTCTGATTTCTGAACTCTCTCCTTCCCTCCTGCTCCTCCCCTACCCATTGATAAGCCAAGCACTATAATGTCAATTACACATGTAAACTCATGCGAAACGTCTTTCCATGTTAGTCATGTTGGTAAATGAATAAATAAATAGGAAGAAACATAAAGAAAGTTAAAAAAAAGTAAGCTTCACTCTCTGTTCAGAGTTCATTGGTTCTGTCCCTGGAGGTGGATAGCATTTTTCATCCCAGGTCCTTTGGATCATTGGATCTTGGATCATTGTCCTGATCAGAGTAGTAAGTCTTTTACAACTGATCATTCATAAGCTATTGCTGTTACTCTGAACAATGGTCTCCTGGTTTTGCTCATTTCACTTTGCCTCAGTTCATACAAATCTTTCCAGGTTTTTCCGAAACCATCCCCTTCATCATTTCTTCTCACACAATAGTATTCCATCACAATCGTATACCACAATTTGATTGGCCATTCCCCAATTGATGGGCATTAGGGCGTCTAGTTTCGTAGAGCATCTGACCTCCCTCCCTCTGATCTCCTGTTGTTCCCCCAAAATGTTGCTCATTCTCTGCAGGATTCTAATGTTCTTTGTTTCTCCTCAGAAAGGATTTACCCCTCTCCATGTTGCTGCTAAATATGGAAAGGTAAACGTGGCCGAGCTACTGCTGGAAAGGGACGCCCATCCAAATGCAGCTGGAAAAGTGAGTTTGAACTTCACAGGGTCCCTCCCTTTTCTAGGTTAGAGGAAAGAACCAATTCCCTTCTTTGGCTCATATTTTAAGTTTAAAAACATCCCTCCTGTCTCCACCTCCACTTTCCACCCCCCATCTGACACCCTATAGCTAGAGTCATTAAGAGCTACAAGAAACCTTAATCTAGTCTACCCTCCCCCCCCCCATTTTATAGATGAGAAAACTAAGGCCCAGAAATGGGAATTGATTTGCCCAGGGTCACACAGCTAGTAAGTGGCCAAGCCAGGATCAGAACCCCAATCTTCTGGGGCCAAGTCAATCTGGGGCCACTGTGAATCAGGGCTGTGTAGTTTGGCACACTGTTTCTACTTGGCATTGCCAGTTGGACAGTGACTGGGAGAGACAGTTGGTGGGTGAGAAATACATGGCTCTGACAACAGACAGAAGGAGACCTGAGCCTCATGTGCAGAAAACCAGCCCAGAATCCCTTCAGCTCCATCCCTGCTATCTCTATTATGCAATCAAGAGTAGGATAGCTTTTCTTCCTCATTCCCTCAACCCACCACCTCACCCCCAGTGCAAATTGCACTCATTTCCTCTTCAGGGCTACCCTAGGTCTTCATTTTACCTTGCTTTTGTTTCAAATTGACCTGCTTGGGAGCGAATAAGAGAAGCGAGGGAGAGGGAGCCCATAGTGTGACTTGTCCCTGTTCAGACTCTAATTAGGGAAGCTTGGGCCCCAAATGTAGGAGTCCCAGTAGAAAATGAGCTAATGCTTTTTCCTTTTTGTGTTTTTTCTCTCTCTGCAGAATGGCCTCACCCCTCTCCATGTGGCTGTCCATCACAATAACCTGGAGATTGTGAAACTTCTCCTGCCTCGAGGAGGCTCTCCACACAGCCCTGCTTGGGTAAGGCCCCTCCTTGCCTTTCTCCATGCCTGGCAGACTGCCAAGGGGCTGGACATCGGCCAGGATTTTTGAGAGAGGAAGATTTAGGCAGCAGTTGGAAGGTTTAGGGGCCCCGTGCATTTACTTAATTTCAGGATTTAAAAAAAATTCTCAATGTGGTTGATGTTCTTTGACTATGAATGAGTAGAAATGAGTAGAATGAGTAGAGGATGAGTAGAAAACTAGGAAGTAGCACTTTTCAACCACAGATCTCCGCATACCATACAGATAGCACTCAGTTTCTACAACAAATGAGTTCCTTTCAAACCTCATTGGTAAATCAAAGTGTTGTGAATTGAATTACGTCTTAAATGAACTCAATGAGCTTGTGTTAGTTAATGGCACTTGGACTCCTACAATTAATCCATTGTAAAATGAAGGATATATGTGTCTGTGTATACACATATAAATATATGTATTTATATGTGTATGCACATATAAATACATATATATAAATATAAAATAGAAATAACCATCCCCAAAATTTGTATATTTGACAGGGATAGGAACTGGACTTGGTCATTGGTTTTGGTCTTGTTATTCAGTCATTTCAGTCATGGCCAGCTCCATGTGACCCCATTTGGGGTTTTCTTGGCAAAGATACTGAAGTGGTTTGCCATTTCCTTCTCCAGCTCATTTACAGATGAGGAAACTGGGGAAAACAGGATTAAGTGACTTGCCCAGGGTCACACACCTAGTGAGTGTCGAGGTCTGGCACTCTATCCACTGCACCACCCAGCTGTCCTTCATTGGTATAGGGAACTCTCAAGTAGGAAAGCTTCATCTACCAATTCAGGTTGGCACTTTCCTTATAACTAATTGTCTTAGAGAATTGTCTAGAGTCCTGACAGGTGAAGTGGCTTGCCTAAGGTTATACAGCCAGTGTAATCTCAGGTATGGGTCTTGAATCCATGCCTTCCTGACTTCAAGGCTGGCTCACTACCCACTATTCCATGCTGCCTCTATGAATTTGGTTCGTTGTTTATTTTCCTTAAAATGAGATAAACTTACATATCTTATGCAACATGTTCATTTTCTGAGTCTGGTATAGTAGAGAAAATGCAGAGTTTGGAGTCAGAAAGACCCGCACCTTTGACACACGCTAGCCGTGTTACTCCAGACAAATCACTTAATTTTTATGCCCTTCAGGCAAGGTGAGCAGTTTTGAGACTATACCACACAATGATTAGTTGAAGGAATGTGGGTTAGTCAGTCTGAAGAAAGTAAGACTTGGGAAGATTTGTTAGCTGTCTTCAAGTATTCAAAAGGCTATTTTATTCTGCTTGGCCATAAAGGGCCAAACTAGGAGCCTTGGGTGGAAACTGTAGAGTCAAATTTTGGCCTACTGTAAAGGAAGTCTTCCTAAAAATAAGAGTCAAACAAGAATGGAATAGGCTATTATCAGGAGGTAGTGAGCTTCTCATTGATGGAGGTCCTCAAGCAGAGGACCTCGATCCATTGTAGAGGATATTATATTTTATTTTATGTTATGTATGTATATATATATATATATATGTATGAATGTATATATAAACATTTTACTTTTCCCCCCAGTTACATGTTAAAACAATTTTTGAACATTTTTTTTAAAGTTTCGAGTTACAAATTCTATGCCTCCCTTCCTCCCCTCCCCCCATCCCTGAGACAGTAAGCAATCTGATATAGGTTATACATGTGCAATCACGTAAAATATTGTGGAGAATATTTTAGCGGGCATTCCTTCTTCTGATAGGACTACATTGACTACATGACTTCTGAGACTCCTTCCAGCTCCGAGACTCTATGACCCTATGAAATAATAGGGTGCACTCAACTTTTTTCCATTATTTCCTTTTGTTTCTTCAAACTGGTACTCTTGTTAAGATGGAAATAAACAGAAATGGGATTATCATAAGAACATGGGATCATAGATCTTGACCTAGGAGAGACTTTAGAGGAGGTTGAGACCTAGGTCGGTCCCCAGTGATCAGTTAAGAACTATCATCTTGGGTTCCATCAATAGAAGTATTAATGTCCAGAGGGAATGGAAACAGTGGGTGTGTCAACCTCCATTTAGTCAAATCTCATCTGGATGACATCTAATAAATGCTTGTTGTCAGCGTATTGCATTCCATTCTCAGCATCACGTTTTAGGAAGGATATTGACATGTAGGACCATGTCTAGAGGAGGGTGATTGGGATGGAAAGGGAACTGGAAAACATACCCTACATGAAAGAGCTGGGAAGGGCTAGATATGGGCTGAAAAAGGGAAGATGTGGGTAAAACAAGTTAACTGTCTTCAAATATTTAAAGGGTTGTCATATAAAAGAATGAGTTAGATTGGTTCTGGTTGGTCCCAGAAAACCGATGGGTTGAAATTAGCAGGGAGAAAAATCTCAGTTGCACATAATTAGAACTTCTCAATAATACGAGCTGTCTGTGTAATTATAATGACCAAGCTTGTCCCTGAAGAAGAGATAAGAAAATGCACCTCCCTCTCTGCAGATGTGGGAGACTGTGCTTGTGAAGCATTGACTACGCCATCAGACCCCATTTATTTGTTGGTTGGTTTAGTTTAGTTGTATTTTCTTTTTATCATCTCCCTTTTTTTGTAACTAGGCACAGTTTACTGGCTAGGCTTGGGAGAGGGATATGTTAGAAAATAAATACGACAAAAAAACATAATATTAATAAAAATTTCAAAAGGACGAGCTATCAAAGGTGTAATGGATTCACTTCATTGCAAGTGGGCGTTATTTCATTCTTTGTAGTGAGCTCCTCATTACCGGAAGTGCTCAAGCAGAGACTGGATAACCACTTAGTGATAATTCATGTTTTTATAGCACTTTAAGTTCTGCAAAGCACTTAAGTCACTACAACCCTTCTTATTTTATAAGTGAGGAGGGTAAGTGACTTGACCATGGTCCAAGATTCAAATCCCAGTCTTTGGATTCCAAGTCCAATGTTCTTTCTACCTCACCACTTGGACATTTATCAGAAATGTTGGTGTATGGTATTCTTCAGATTCAGATTAGACTAGATGATCCCTCCCAACTCTAAAATCCAATCCTACAAATTTGTGACCTCAGTGAGATTCCAGTTAGTTCAGAAGACAAGGCATTGCAGGAAACACTCTTAGAACACCATATAATAGTAGATGCTAATGCTAGATCATGGAGCACAGGCTTGACTGCTTCAGAGAACTGAGCAATCTGTTGGCCAGCACTTGGGCCCAGCTGACACCTTGTGGTCTCCAGAGTAGATGCAGTCAGCCCAACCATTCAACCTCAGCCCTCCTTTTTTGTCCCTTGCCATACATGTACCACTTGGTTTTGGTTTTTTAATCGAATACCTAGCAGTCAGCCCTGAAGTTTCACCCACAAGTCCCATCATCTCTCTGGATCCCTGCCCCTGCTGCTGCTTCCAGCCATAGACCCAACCTTGCCATTCGTAACATTCAGCACCTAGGAGAGCTGACTTACTCTTGCCTCCAAAAATAAAAAAAGTGGGCCCCTTCCCCTCCCACTTACATAAAAAAAATGGGAGCCAGTTTCATGATATTTAAAGAGCGCTGAATCCAAGTACAAAAGCTACACAGATGGATTTTTGTTTCCATGGTAAAAAAAAAAAACCCACTCTACAAAGTCACGTCTGACAATTTTGTAGAATTTCACATGCAGATCTGTATGCACCACAAAATAGCTTTTAAAAACCCCCAACAACTTACAAATCCAGTGTTAATGTTGATTAAAATGTCTGTGGATTTTTTTCCCTGTGCATTCCTCTAGATGCATTTCTTCAGAAGAAGAAGTGGATATGTGTGTAAAAAATAGTTGAGTAGCAGTGAATAGTATGGTACCTGGTACATACTAGGGGCTTAATAAATACTTAGAGTAGCTAGGTGGTGCAGAGGATAGAGTGCCAGGCCTGGAATCAGGAAGACTCAACTTTGTGGATTCAAATCTGGCCTCAGACACTTACTAGCTGTATGACCCTGGGCAAGTCACTTACCCTGTTTGCCTCAATTCTTCATCTGTCAAATGGAGCTGGAGAAGGAAAGGACAAACCACTCTAGTATCTTTGCCAAGAAAACCCCAAATGGGCTCAGAAAAAATCCATACAACTGGAACACAAAAACAGTGATAAGTGTTTGCTGGCTGACTGACAGCCATCCATTCTGGTCTTGGTCCCTTTCATTTGCTTTTCAATGGAAAATTTTCCTGTTTTCTTAAAGTCTCCTGGTCTCTCACGCTATTTTCAAATAAGATAATGAATGTAAAGCTCTTTGTAAACATTTACCAAGGGTGTCCTACAGCCACCTCGTGAGAACTGATTGTTAATTTTTCATTGTGAGCATTTACTGGCAAAAACATGGGACAGCTAGGTGGTGCAGTGGTTAGAGTATTGAGTCAGGAAGACTACTCTTCCTGAGTTCAAATCCAGCCTCAGGCCGCTCCTAGCTATGTGACCCTGGGCAAGTCACTTAACCCTCTTTACCTCAGTTTCCTCATCTGTAAAGTGAGCTGGAGAAGGAAATGACAAATCACTCCAGTATCTTTGTCACAAAGAATTGAAAATGGCTGAACAAATCCCACTCCGATGCTGACCCCCGTGGGACCATGAGTGAGTCACTTAAACAGTAACACCTCGTTTTTCTCAACTATAAAATGATAAGGTTGGGCTAGATGACTGGCCAAAGCCTGCCATCTTTGGTCCTCTCTAGTTCTATATCTATGATGCCATTGTGATGAGAATCTGGGAAGAGATTAGGGCTAGATACATAGGTTTGGGAGTTATCTGTGTAGAGCTGCTAATTGAATCTATAAGTGTAGATCAGACAATTAAGGGAGAAAATGTAAAAAACAGAGAAGACCTAAAATGACACAGTCCTAGAGGATACCCACAGTCAGGTCATGTAAACCAACCCACTTGTTTTCTGATGTAGGTAGGGAATTAAAGTTTCCTTCAAAGCTCAATTCAGGTGCTATGTTCTGTTGTTGTCTGTGGTTGTTCAGTCATGTCTGACTCTTCGTGACCCCGTTTGGGGTTTTATTGGCAAAGATACTGGAGTGGTTTGCCATTTCCTTATCCAGCTTATTTTATAGATGAGGAAACTGAGGCAAACAGGGTTAAATGACCTGCTAAGGGTAAGTGATTTAAGGCCAGATTTAAACTTAGGTCTTCTTGACTCCGGATCCGGAGTTCTAACCACTGTGCCACCTAGGTGCCCTTACACAAAACCTTTCTTGATCATGCCAGTTCAGCAGTTCTCAAACTTTTTGGTCTCAAATTATTGAGGACTTCAGACACCTTTTTGTTTATGTGAGTCATATCTCTTGTCCATCAGATTGTAAGCTCCTTGAGGGCAAGGGCTGTCTTTTGCCTCTTTTCATATTCTTAGCACAGTATCTGGCACATTTGTTGTTGTTCAGTTGTTTCTGACTCTTTATGACACCATGGACCATACTGCCCATGAGGTTTTCTTGGCAAGGATACTGGAGTGGCTTGCCATTTTCCTTTCCAGTGGAGAAAGCACATAGTAGGAACTTAATAAATGTTTACTTATTGATTGAAATTTACCATATTAGAAATGGAAGCTAGTACTTTTAATAACATTTATTAGTTTATTCAAAAATAACAATAAAAATCCATTACAGATTAATATGAATAACATTTTTATAAAAAATAATTATACTTTCCAAAACAAAACACATTTACTGAGAATAGCATTGTTTTGCATATTTGTGCAAATTTCTCTAATATCTGATTAAGAAAAGATAACTAGACTCTCATATCTGCTTCTGTATTCAATCTGTTTTTGTTGAAGTATATGAAGAAAATCCAGCCTCACATAGATATGTAGTTAGAAAGGGGAAGTGTTATAATAGGCAAATAGTGTTAGTATTGTTATGAAAAATATCGACATTAGGAGTCCTAACAGGGGCTCAGGGTCCCTCAGGCTTTCCCTGACTATTCTGTGTTAAAGTAGATCTTAACCTTTTGGAGGGTGTTTAGACCCTTTTGGCAATCAGTCTGGCAAAGTCTACAGACCACTTCTCAAATAATGGGTTTTTAATGCATAAAACAAAAGACACAGGATTACAAAGGATATTAATTTTTTTAAGGGACTGCTATCAGTTGTTGGTTTTTTTAAAAGCAAGTTCATGAACCCAGGTTAAGAACCCATAGCCTAGTTGCTACTACTCTCTTCCTCCTCAAGCTATCTTGTATTTGCTTATCTGGGTAAATGCTGTATCCCCCAATAGAATAAATATTCTCCCAGGGCAAGAGCTCTTTTTCATATTGTCCTTGTATTCCCCATACTTAGCATGATGCCTTGTATGTAGTAGGTGATTAATAAGTGCTTGTTGGATGACTGATGAGATGAATTAAGTGACTTGCCCAAGATCACAGCAGTAAGATTCAAACCCACATGCTTTGATTCCAAATCCAGGTTTTTCCATGCCACTGTATTGTCTCATGATAGATAACGGCAGCTTGGCCATTAGAGATAGTCTCTTTAGAAGATTTGCCATTTATGGTGCCATTATAGATTTCCCATCAATGCCTTTCTAGTAGACTTATGTGGGTCTCGTTCCTTTTCCAGAATGGCTACACCCCTCTACACATCGCTGCCAAACAGAACCAGATGGAGCTTGCCAGCAACTTGCTACAATATGGGGGGTCTGCAAATGCAGAATCAGTACAAGGTGTGACACCCCTTCACCTTGCAGCTCAAGAGGGTCATGCGGAAATGGTTGCTCTGCTTCTCTCGAAACAAGCTAATGGCAACCTCGGGAACAAGGTAACTTCTGGGGTTCCCAGTATCCTTAGGTACTGCCCTGCAGTGCCAGGAATTAGGGCTGGTAACCAGATTGGCTGGGGAGACTGCTAGAGAAGACTCCATCATCCATTACCATAGTTGCCTGGATTCTGAGGTGCAGACTCCCAAGGACCTCAAGTCATACAGTGCTGAATATTCATTTCCTGAAGGGGAAACCAATGGCCTCCAGGAGGCTGTGATGATAGGGCATTTCTGCATACAGTCTTTGGGAAGCCAAAGAAGGGAATAAAATTTAAGGGTCATTTAGACTTCCTAATCACAAGAGTCTCATTGACTCTTGCTGCCATGGGCTGAAAAGCTCTTTTTCAGGGAAAGAACAGAACCACTGACAGTAATAAGGGAGTCGGCACATTAGGCTTATTGGATTTAACAGGAGCCCTGTGACAGCTGCATTTTGTGTTTGGTGTCTGGTTTCCTCTGTTGGGTTGTTTTGTGGCAATTTAGTCCAGGGGTTAATAATGATGATAGCAGCCCTCAGCTACTGCAAAACATTAACTAACCCATGCAATAGCCCCTGGAGGCAGATTAGTGGTATTGCTCTGATAAACTCAGCATTTATATACAACATCCACTTTGGTCAAATCCTTTGAACTTGAAGGAAATAGCCTTCCTCAGCTTATATGAAGGAATAATCATAGGATTCAGGAGTGGAAGAGAGCCTAGAGATGATCCAATCACCTCATCTTACAAGGGAGGAAACTGAGGCTCACACAGGTCATGAGTAGGCCAGCTGGGATTTGAACCCAGGTCACTGTTGTCATTGTAATCATCATCATCATCTTTTTCTCCTTCTCCTCTTCCTCCTCCTTTTCCTTCTCATTCTTCCTCTTCTTCTTCACCTTCTCCTCCCCTCTTCTTCTTCTTCCCCTTTCCCTCCCCTTCTCTTCCTCCTCCTCCTTCTTCCTCTTCTTCTTTCCCTCCTCCTCTTCCTCCTCCTTCGCCTCTTTCTCTTCCCCCTTCTCCTTCTTCATTTTCATCATCCTCTTTTCCTCCTCCTTCTTTTTCTTCTCCTTCTTGTTCCCCTCCTTTTTCTCTTTCTCCTCTTTCCTCTCCTCCTCCTCCTTCCTCTCTTCCTCCTCCTTTTCCTCTTTGGACTAGACCTGTAGTTTTATTGTAATGAGGGATTTGGACTAGATGGCCTCTAAGGTCCTTTCCAGCTCTAAGTCTATGCTCCTATGTACGTATGTAAGTACATGCAGAATCCCTATGTGAGGATAAAAAAAAAGTAACTGTAAGCTGGTTAAATACAAGTTAGTGAGAGAGAATAGTAGCAACTGGTCAGATCAGGAAAGGCATCGTATAGAAGGTGATGCTTGAGGTTCATCTTGAAGGAAGTTAGGGACTCTATGAAATGGCATCGAGAAAGAAGTGCATTCCAGGCATGGCAGCCTGCCAGTGGAAAGGTATGGAGACTGGAATGGAGCACCATGAGAGTACCTGAGAGAAGTCAGCATCCACATCAGTCTCTTTAGACAACTCCTCCTTTTTCCTCCTCATCAGAATGTTTTCTCTTTGTGCCATCAGAGTTTCATTCTTAAGAGCTGTGTTTACCAACTGGGTTGACTTCCTCTGCACTATTTTAGTTCATGGGAATCTACCTTATCCCTTCTGTGAATCCACTGAAATCTGCTCTAAAAATCTAGAGTGCACATCTCAGAGTATTATACTTAGCTTTCCTCTCCACTATTACAGATTGTAAGGTCTAGTGGTGGCTTCCTCACAGGAGGCCAGTGATGTCTATTTTAGCAACTGGTTTCTCCTCATTCGGGACAATGAGGTCTAGGAAGTAGCTCTCCTCTTTGATTCTTCTATCTTTTAAAGGAAGAAAAATATAATTAAAGCAAGTGAAGAAATTATTAGCTCCTCTGCTTTGGAGAAAGAGAGAATTCCAGCAGACATTTGGATAACCATGGAAGTCCCCCGCCATGATTACCTTCCACCACCGTGCTTGGCTTGTGCCCCATTTTCTGGATACCTCAACTCTTCCTTCTTTCTGTCCAGGCTATCGATCTCCATCCTTCCTAGTCGAATCTCTGACTCTAGGCTATGCAAAGAAGCAGCTCAAAAAAAAAAGGGTGTTCATTTGACTATAAAGTCTCTATTTTTTCTTTGCTGTGTAGATTTCACATTCTAAAAAAGCATTAATGCCAGCAAACAGTAACAACGGTGTTTATGTAGTAGATTTGCAAGGCACTTTACAAATATTACCTCATTTGATCCTCACAACCAACCTAGGAGGTTAGTGCTGTTAGTATCCCCATTTTACAGATGGGGAAACCAAGGCAGACAGGGGTTACATGACTCCCCTAGTGTAACACAGCTAGTAAGTGTCTACGGCTGGACCTGCACTCAGATCTTCCTGACTCCAGGCCCAGAGCTCTGTGTGCTGTGATGCCACCTAGGCATCCACCTCTAACATTTCTGTAGCACTTCAAATTTTTCAAAGTACTTTCACATCTATGGTCTTATTTTATCCTCGAAAGTACTCTGTGAGGAACGCAGGGTAGGGACTCTCTGCCTTATTTTCCAAATGAGAAAACTGAGCTCCAGAAAAGGAAAATAACTATCCAAGGTCATTAAGACCTTGGCCTCCCGAGACTCTCTCCATGAGTAATAGTAGACTGCTGTGTGGCTTATTGGATAGAGTGCTGGGCTTGGAGTCAGGAAGACCTGAGTTCAAATCCAGCCTCAGACGCTTACAAGCTGTGTGACCCTGGGCAAGTCACTTAACCTCTGTGTGCCTCAGTTTCCTCAAGTGCAAAATAAAGCACCTACTTCCCAGATATGTTGTGAGGTGCAAATGAGATACTAATCGTGGTAGAGCACGTAGCACAGTGCTAAATAAATGCTAACTAGTATTGTTATTAATCCAACCTCAGACACTTACTAGCTGAGTCTCTGGGTAAGTTACTTAATCGCTATCTGCCTCAATTTCCCCATCTGTAAAATGGGGTATAATATTAGCATTTATCTCCCAGGATTGTTGTGAGGATCAAATGAGAAAATTATATAATGATTGGCACAGATTAAGTACTACGTAAATGTTAGTTATTGTTGCATTTGTTACTTTTATTATTAATATTATCATTCATCCAGACACTTACTAGCTATGTGTCTCTGGGCAAATTACTTAATTGCTGTCTGCCTCAATTTCCCCATCTGCAAAATGGGGATGATAATAATTGGATTGGATGATCATTACCTCGCAGGGCTTTTGTATCAGAGTGCCTATGTGCTTTGCAAACCTTAAAAGCTCCAGATAAATATTATTATAAATCATTCTTTCCACTACAGCACACTGAACCAGAGATCTGAGGCATAGATCGAGCTCAGAGGGTGGCTCTCTGACATTTAGGTTGGTCTCAACAGTGCTGAAATGCTGTTACTGTTTTTCTTTTCAGAGCGGCCTCACTCCTCTCCATCTGGTGGCTCAAGAGGGCCACGTGGCGGTAGCTGACGTGCTCATCAAACAGGGCGTCACAGTGGACGCCACCACTCGGGTAAAACAACCAACCCGCTTCGATCAATGAATTGCGTGTGTGTGTGTGTGTGTGTGTGTGTGTGTGTGTGTGTGTGCATGGTGCTCTTCTTCTCCACTCCCTTTTCCCCTCGTCCCCACCTTGACCCACACACCCCCGCCAAAAACAAAAACAACAAACCAGTGGCTGCTCTTCCCTCATGTGGCTTCCCTTTGGCCTACTATTGTAAAGCTATGGTGGCCTCTTCCATGGAACGTTGAGATCCCTCCGTGCAAACAGCATCTTCTGGAGAAAGTTATGAGGGTTGAGATATGTTGAAAAGTCTAACGCGTTTCATTTTTCTTTTCATTTTGGATCATTTTCCCAGGGCCAGGACTCCAAGCATTTCTAGGGAAGGTGTTAAGTGAATAGATGATAACGGTCCGAATTCCCACAGTTCAACTTTAAACTTGATCAGTGTGCTTTCCTCGCAGCAACTTTCTGCGGGTCATTGCTACAGATGCAAATATTTCCATTTTACAGACAAGGACTGAGGCTTAGAAAGGTTAAGTCACTTGCCCAAGGAAACGCAGCAGCTCTATGTGGGAACTGGGACTTGAACCCATATTACTGAGTCCCTGACCAGTGCCTTTCCCGCTGTACAACACTGCATAAGTTTGAAATCTATTATAAAATATTAGCATGTCAAAACATATCACTGGCACAGTGAGTAGAGCACCGGCCCTGGAGTCAGGAGGACGTGAGTTCAAATCCGGCCTCAGACATTTGACATACATACTAGCTGTGTGACCTTGGGCAAGTCACTTAACCCCAATTGCCCTGCCAAAACAAAACAAAAGAAAGAACCCTGGGTCAGATCCCCATGCCATAATTTAGCTTTAATTGTTTAGAACTGCACTGGCCATTTGGGATATTCTGTATTCAGGGGACATTTAGGCAGGGAAGCAGGTGAATATGGTTAGGATGAGCCCCTCACAATTGCACAGGTGACTATCTACTACCTGTGTGCCTATCACAGCACCTTATACCTTGTAGGTGCTCAAAAAATGTCACTGAATTGAATTGAATTAATTCATCTTTATTTTTTTCCCCAGATGGGCTATACCCCATTACATGTGGCCAGCCATTATGGAAATATCAAGCTGGTAAAGTTCCTGCTACAACACCAGGCAGATGTCAATGCAAAGACCAAGGTACAGGAGAGAGTGTCTTCCTTGGGGAATTCAGACACTCCTATGGGCTCAGTTACCACCCCTACACAGATGACTCCCAAATGTATATATCTAGCCCTTGTCTCACTCCTGAGCTCCAGACCCCCATCTCCAGCTTCTTTTCCCAAAGGCATTTCCAAATGAACATGTCCAAAATTGAATTCATCCTTTCTCCATATCCCTACCACCATCTCTATTTCTGATAGCACGTTCTTCCCAGTCCTTCAGGCTCAAAACTTCACAATCATCCTTCACTCTTCCTTCTTTACTCCCCATCCCCTAAATCCAATCAACTGATGAGTTCTCACCTCCACAAAATACCTCCTGTCCGTCCCCTTCTCCCCACTGACTCAGCCATCATCCTAATTATTTTCCTGTTTCATCTCTCCTGTCTCTAATCCACTCTTCACACAGTAACCAAAATAACCTTCCTACAGCACATTCCAACCATGTCACTTCCCCATTCAAAAACTTTCAATGGCTCCCTATTGCCTCTAGGATAAAATATGAACCCCTTACTTAAAGCACTCAACAATCTGACTCCGCTCTACCTTTTCAACCTTATTTCCCATTACTCCTTTTTACAAACTCCATATTCCAGCCAAATTAAGCTCCTAGAAGTTACTTATACTCAATATGTTATTTTCTTCTCTATATATTTGCACGGGCCATTAGCCACGCATGGAAAATGCTCCTTCCTCTTCTCCACCTCTTCTTTCAAGGCTCAGTTCAGGTGCCTTCTCCTCTGTGAAGCCATCCCCAATCCTCTCTCTTTCCCTCACCCTGCCACAGCTCAAAGTGATCTCTCCTTTCTTAAATTTTTCTAAAGCACTTTGCTACATCTTTCCTTTGCCCCTACCCTGAATCATACACATCTATGTACATGTCACTTCTTCCCCAAGGGGACCATAAACTCATCAAAGATAGAAACTATCCCAACATGGTACCCTGCACGTAGGAGGCCCTTTTAATAAATGCTTTTTGAACTAGATTGAGAAGCCTTAGCTCCAGTTCTTGTGTTATGCCATGCTAAATGCAAGGTTGTGAGGTAGCTGGGAGAAAGTCTGAGCGTGTGTGGCTTTACTCCTACTGGTGAGGATTTGAAAAGCAAGATTGGGATGCAAAAATAACCTGGAGGGGAATTTTTTCTGCTTATAATGTTTCTATAAACATTTACAATTTTTTTGGCTGTTCCCCACCAGAATACTGAATGAGCAGAGTCTTCCCAGGATTTGAGGGGTTCCCTTCTCCTGCAAATAGCACATCCTAACAAAATCCCTGCCTTCCATTGCAGCTAGGATACACTCCTTTGCACCAGGCAGCTCAGCAAGGACATACGGATATTGTGACCCTGCTGCTGAAGAACGGTGCTTCCCCCAATGAAGTCAGCTCGGTGAGTGCCCTGTGCTTCTTCTCACTTAACCGCTATCCAGAGACAACTTCATCCACAGAGGTTCTTTCAGCTGGCATTAGTTGATTTTAATAGTAATTCTCTGACCTATCAATCAGATAGCTTTACTACCCTAAAACCTCAGTTAACTGGAATACTCAGGAAATTAGGGCTATAAGGGTGGCCCCACCCTGAGCAACAGTTGTGGGACTCAGAGGGAGTTTGGAAAAGAGCTAGCCAGAAAGCAATAAGCTATTAATCCAGGCACTTTCTAACTCATGCAGAGAAAGGCCTAAGGAAGGGCTATAGGCCTGCCTGGGACAGTTTTCATAAGGGAAAGCTATAAACAGGTTTATCACCAGGACCTCAGGTGCACGGGGTTTTAGACCACTGCAGGAAGAGGAAGGGGTGAGCGATAGAGCAGCTCTGGTGGAGCCTTCCTCAGATTTGGCGCACCTAGTTCTGTTGCCCTTGCCCTCAGCTCTTCCCAATGAGATAGCTAGGTTAGAAGTGTCTTCACACTACGGCTCCCTGAGGCAGCCAAAAGTCAGGGATTTTAAGCTCATTAAGAGCAGACATTGTACTGTAGCTATTTTATATCTCATATGGGGCCCCGAACAGGGTCTTTTTTAACACCAGTGTTAAAATGAATCAAATCATTATGAATCAGTCATCTTCACCAAGTTCTGGAAGAGTACTTATGGGAGGTTTAAGAGATGGAATAGAAATTACCACATAATGATTCCAGGACATAACCTGTACATTGATTTATTTTTTTCTTAATCACTTCCTCCTGCCCATATGTGTTCGTGCTGGATGGAGGACCTCAGAGCTTATCTAGTCCCGTTCTCCCATGTTGTAGACCAGGCCTCACTCAGAATAGACTCGTTGTTTCAGTTTGTGATTGGAACAAAACAAGGCATGTGGACCGCATAACAATGAGCAAAACTTAGCCGTAGCATGGATTCAACATCTATTCAATTAAGCACAGCTTCCCTGACTCCGTGCTGCCCATGTTGGGGTGCCAGTCATACACATGTGTCAAGGCTGAGCAGGGAGCCCCTTCTCTGGACCTGGCTTCTGTATTTAGGCCACTAGGAGCTCTATCAAAGGTTTGAGCCTTGGTCCCTTGAACCAATAACTTCCAAGGATGCTTCCAATATTTTTTAAGGAAAATCTAGGCTAGCATGCGTATAGGGGATTTTGTTCCTATGGCATCTACCTAAATAACAAAAATCCTTGAAGATGTCGTGTGATAGAGAACTCACTGTCTCTCAAAGCAGCCCGTTCCAGTGTCATTAAATAGCATTAATTTAAATAGCATTAAATAGCATTTAATTAAATAGGAAGATTTTCCTTATATTGACCCAAATTCAGCCTCCCTTCAACTTCTCCCCTACCAAATGGAGGGCAGGGACTATCTTTTGCTTTTCTTTGTATCAGCAATACTTAGCACAGTTTCTGGAACACAGTAAGTGTTTAATAAATGTTAACTGACTGACTTCTGTTCATAGTTGTTCTTTCTCAAGAAGGAAGGGAGGCTAAGGCTAGTCCCTCTTCATGGGACAACTCATCAGATGATTAAAAGCAGCTCCCACATCACCCTAAGCCTTCTCTTCTTTATACTCGACAACCCATGAGCCTTCAATAGACCTTTATATCATCCTCATCCTGGTCATCCTTGTCTGGATGTACTAGAGCTTGTCAATGTCCTTCCTAAAATGTGATGCTTAGAACTGAACATTCAAAGTATCCTTTGGCATTTCCCATAAAAGTAGAATGCAAGATATGTCTCTTCCTTGGTTATAGTTATTTGAAGTTTTTATTTCCAGTAGACTGAAGTTTCACCATGTTTTGATACCTAGTGATAGGAGCACAACAAACAGATAGATCCTTGGATCTTTGTGACTTTAAAAATCACACAGAGGGATTTCTTGCCCCTTTCCCAGGCAAAAACTCAAGTCAACAAATATTTATTAAGCACTTAGCTGTACTAAGAGGTTTCAAAAATAGCCTCTGCCCTCAAGGATGCCATATTATGGCATGGGTGTCGTGATAGAATTTTACCAAAAAGGATAAAATGAGGCAGATCTTGAGCAATGTATCAATCTTAATCTTTTCATGAGAAGACGATATGCAAGCAGCTATGTACAAACAAGACATATATAGGATAAATTGGAAATCAACAGAGGGAAGGCACTAGCATCAAGGGGGATAGGGAAAGGTTTGTTGCAGAAGGGTGGGAGCTGAGATTCAAAGGAAGCCAGGAGATAAGATGAGGAAGAAAGCATACTAGACATGGGGGACAGCCAGAGGTGGGAGAGAAAGTATCTTTTGTAATGAATCGCAGAGAGGCTCGTGTCTCTGGATAATAGAGTCCATGGAGGAGAGTAAAATATGAGGTGTTTGCTTTTTTTTTAAGTACAGCACCTACTACGTGCCAGGCACCATGCTAAGCACTTTACAAATACCATCTCATCTGATCCTCACAACAACCCTGTGAGGGTGGGTGCTAATGGCTGAAATGCCTGGAAAGGGAAAACAAATGGAAATGGAAAACATGCTTTTTCCAATACAAGTTGTATATAACTTAGACTGATATATGCTCCCACATTGGCACTGATTTTTGCTTTCATGGCAGTCAGAGTCTATATGCGGGCCTTGTGAAGTTGGCACACAGAGGCATGGATCCCAATGGAAATGGAGTGGGCTTCCCCAGCCTGGTCTCTTCCTCCCCATTTAACCCCACTTCTTTTTCTTCCTTCCTCAGAATGGAACTACTCCTTTGGCTATTGCCAAACGCCTCGGCTACATTTCTGTGACCGATGTGCTGAAAATTGTGACAGATGAAACTGGTGTTGTGGTAAGTACAATTCTCTCTGTAGGTCACCCCAGAGACATCAACTAGAATGTTTGCACTCAGGGCAAGTCCCACAGACTGTACCTAGGGCAAGCAGTATTAAACACACCATCAGTACAGCAAAGAACAGGGAGGGGAGGAATAGGCTACTGCCTTGGAGCAGAGGGGTCAAGCAAGAGACAAAGATCATAGAACTCAGGTGTGAGATTTCCTTCTTTTTTTAAATCATAAGTTTAGTTTTTATTTTTAGTTTACAACACTCAGTTCCACAAGTTTTTGGGTTCCAAAATTTCTCTCCTTCCCTCTCCTCCACCTTTCCTTCCCCTCCCAGATGGCATTCAATCCAATGTAGGTTCTACATATACCTTCACATTGAACTTATTTACATAGTAGTCCAGTTGTAAAGAAGAATTATAACCAATGGAATGAATCATGAGAAAGAAGAAAAGAAACCAAAAAAGAAGGAAAAAAAAGAGAGCAAATAGTTTGTCTCAATCTGCATTGTGAGACTTCCTTCTAAACATAGGGCCCTGGGGTAAAACCCCAATTGCTCCTCCCTAGTTACATCCCATTATTTACAATAATCTTAACCTATGGCCTGATGGCCCAGTGGGAGTGATCTGGTCCATTTGGGGGCAGAGGTCAGGACTCTTGCAGCATTCGCAGTAGACCAGTGTGTTGATAACACTGGTGTTTTTCTCACTTCCCCATGTAGGGTCTTGCTGCCCTCTAGTGTCACTGAGAAAGCACGAAGCGACTGGGTTTCAGGGTATTAAAATTAAGATGTGTAGGAAGAAGAGAGAGAATAGGAGCTGGTGTTTTCTGTTTCATTATTCTGATAATAATCAGACCTTTCTTGAGGTCAGGTTCACCGTCTCAAACAGCTGATTCCAATTTTGATAATTGACTAAGCTTTCTCCTTCCTTCTTTCCTCATCCTGGTCTGAAGTCATTGTTTGGAATCATATGGAGGAAAGCATCGAATTTGGAGTCAAAGAATCTGAGTTCAAGCCTTGCTACTTATTAGGGTGACCTTGAACAAGTCAATTAAGCTCTCTAAGCCTCAGTTCCCGCTATGTAAGATAGGGATAATGAAATTTCCTCCATCTAGTTTCCTGAGGAAATACCACAGGCATAGCACTTTATTGACAGCAGTTGGGTCTCTAAAGAGTCCTAAAGTCAAACCCGTGTTTCTGTCTTCCAGTTAGTCAGCGACAAGCACCGAATGAGCTTCCCAGAGACAGTGGACGAGATTCTGGATGTCTCTGAAGATGAAGGTAAGGGGTGGAGTCACTAAATTCAGGATAAAGAAGAGGAACAGGACACGGAAATCTTGCTGATACTTATCCTACTCTTCTCTAGGGTGTTCCAACACTTCCACTTCTCGGAATCTGAACGGAGATTCTAAAGCTCTCCCCCACACACACTTTTACTGCTGCTCTTATTAAAATCTACCACCATCACCTCAAGCACGTGTGTGCGCGCACATACACACACACACACACACACACACACACACACACACACAATTTGTATTGATAAAAATTCTAGAATCAGAATGAACCTTAGAGACAGGAATGTGCTGGAGCCAGTTTCTATCATCAGCTCCTGAGAACAGATGGTTAAATTTTCAGGGCAAGCATTTCCACCTCAGAAATCAGTAAATGCTACAAATTAGGGCTTGATTGCCTGTTCTGTTGATTTCTAGATTTAAGAAAGTGATGGAGAAAGGTATTAATAATGCAGATTAAACTTTAAAAGTATACTGTGTGTACCATTTCCCCCCTCAAAGAACCAGTTGTTAAATGTTTACCAGCACACCACTGCTTAGTAGCTTCCTGATCCAACATCCTTCCCAATACATGAATCCCTTCTCTGTGAGTTGTTCTCTCCACTCAGTGGATAGTGCTGGAATTGAAGTCAGGAAAATCTGGGTTCAAATTCTGCCTCTGATAATTATTGGCCATGTGACTGTGGGCAAGTCATGTAATTTCCCTGAGCCTTAGGCAACTCTATGAGGCTTTTTGGTTAAGTTATAAACAGTCTATATAGGTGGATTGATTTCTTATACCCTGACAAAATCAAAAATCTTTGACATGCTGATGTAATAGTAATGTGAATTCCATGTACCTTCAACTGATTTCTTTTAATTGTTTGAACTCAGGATTTTCTTTAATAAGCTGTTTTGTGGCCAGTGATGAAACTCCAGACATTTTCTTTATCATGAAATATCCAGGAGCCACTGTCCTTTTCCCTACCTTGAGTTTGGAGATGGCTCTAACTTTCTCCCACCCCCATCCATGAAGCTGGCCAACTGAATGAATCAGATCCATTCTTTCGGCTTGTAAGGTGACACATATGAGCTATATAACCTGCCTCTTGCTATAACACTGACTTGAATCCTGTATTTCCTTAAACTTGGCTCTTTTTTGCTTTCCAGGAACTGCTCATGTAACTATAATGGGTATGAAACGCTTTTTGTTCCCTGTGGTCCTTTGTCACCAGAGTACATTTCACCCTAAGCAACCCCAGCTCTCACTAACCCATCCCTCACCACCACTGCTCTCCAGCTTTCTGGGCTAGCTAACAGACCAAGAGCAAGGAACTTGATTAAATTAGGAACTGTATAATCATGAGAACCATCCCCTTTGGCAGGAAGTCCCTGCCCACCCATCTCTGTGTTTGTTCCCATGCTGCTGTGTTTGTGGTATTACATGCATGAGCTGTTCTTTCATTCTGTCGGCTCCAGATTCACAAAACCAGAAAACCTACTTTGTGGTACCAGGGGAGGGCATCCACAAGGTCAAGGTCATGGCCTCCTAAGCAAGGACTAGCAGGGCTAGGGGAATGAGGAGAATTGTGACTAGATGTGCAGACAGCCAATTCAACCATATTTGAAACTTCTCTGTAATGGGTCCAAGCCAGATTTAAATAATGGCATTATGGGTCTTATGTAAACCACATTAGTGGGCTTTAAAATGAAGGGTTTCAATTCTATTGTAGCAATTATTCAATTTATCCCTCATTAATGCATGCTTTGGGAAGAATGAACCCAGAGAGTGCTGATATCTCAAATGCTCTCCTCAAAAAAATCTGCTACAAAGCAAAGCACACCAGGCAAAGAGAATTTCTTCTGTCTTCCGTCTGCCTTTCCTGGCCAAGTTTATTGATGCATTGGGATTTGTATGTCCCTTCATATAGGGTCTTAGTGAGCCCAAGGCTAAAGGAAATAAACTAGTTGAATCAGTTTCTAACTTCTTCTAAAAGTCCTGGCATTTTGAGCACTGATCTACCTTCTACCTCTCTCTATGGTGGAAGTATTGGGAGGAAGACCAGAGGAAAGCAGTTTAAAAGACAAAAACAACCAAGCATCCAACCCCCCCCAAAAAAAGTCTTCTTGCCTCTGTTCTGTCCTGAGTTTAAATTTGTGTCCATTTCAGGAGAGGACCTTGTGGGCTCCAAACCTGAAAGGCAGGATTCCAGAGATGCAGATGAAGAGAAGGAACTCCTTGACTTTGTGCCCAAGCTAGATCAAGTGTAAGAATCACCTTCCCAGAGGAAAAATTCACATCAATGGAAGGATGGATGGATGGATGGATGGATGGATGGATGGAAGAATAGATGGATGGATGGATGGATGGATGGATGGAAGAATGGATGGATGGATGGATGGATGGATGGATGGATGGTGGATAGAAGAATGGATATATGAATGGATGAATGAAACAATTTTATTAAGTGCCTACTGTATGCTCAGGAATAGTCCTGAAAGAACTTACATTCTAGTAGGGAGAGATGCCACACATAGAGTAATGTGGACTGCAAAGGGCATTTAAGTTTGGGAAATCATAGGGATGGTATAGGGAGGCAGGGACTCTGCCTCCAACTCCAATCCAAACCCTAACTTCTAACCCTATATTCAAATGCTACAGAAAAGAGAGACAAGTCCTTGCTATGACCACTATCAGAGGCCAGAGGCTACTACAGGACTGTTTGATCCATGAGCATGACCCACTAGGCCACTAATATTCTGGGCCAGGATTTTTATTTGGCACTACTGCAAAGATAAGGAAGGAAAGGAAGGAAACATTTATTAAGCACCTATTATATACCAGACTTTGTGCTAAGCACTTTGCAAATGTTTTCTCATTTGATCCTTACAACAACCTTGGAGGGGGGGGTAGGTCCTATTATTGTCCACATTTTACAGTAGAGGAAACTGAGGCAAGCAGAGGTGTTTGTTCAGGGTCACACAAGTATCTGAGGTCAAATTTGAATTCGGTTGTCCCAGCTTAGGTCTGGCACTCTGTGAATTATGGGGCCACCTACCAGCCTCTGAGAAGCAGTGGATCTGTAGCAGGAAATAGATAGTTCTTTATCCTCCTCCTCCTGTGATCCTAAGATCCCACGATCCCTCCTTCCCAACTTCCCAAGCCCCATCACAAACACCCATCTACACATACTCCTCATTTCTTACTAGAAAAAAAAAAAACATTCAGTGGTAGAGTTTTTTATTTGAAATTTGTTGCCCAGCTGGGATTTTGAATGGCCCCTCCTTTCACTGATCATTATTAAGTGCCCTCTGTTGATCCGTTACATTTAATGACAAGCCCAGTTGATGTGTGCGGTTGGGTCCCATTTCTTTGCAGGTGTGCACTCAGCCAGGCCAGATGCTTTTGTGCATGTGGATATTTGCACTTGAACCTTTCTTCACTTACAAACAATAACCAAGCCTTGTGTGTGTGTGTGTGTGTGTGTGTGTGTGTGTGTGTGTGTGTGTGTGTGAGTGAGTGTTTTCTGGTGAGACATAAGCATGCCAAGAATTCTCTAAGGGAACAAGGCAGATTTGTGAGGCCAGTAAAATTTCAGCTAGCATCACTTGGGGCACTTGTTATGGAACCCACACTGGGGATCCCCTCCCAATCATAGAGGATGCCAAAGAATGATAAGATATGGTTTCTTTTTCCAGGAGGTGACAGTCTAGCTGGACAGACCAGGCACACACAAAACAGATGCGTATGAGATTTAGATTCCAGTGCCAGAATTAAGAATGTATCCAATATGGCATATGTCTTCAGAGAAAGGAGAAAACAGTGTGGGCTGAAGGAAGACTTCATGAAAGATTCATAGATTTGTAGACTATTGGAGTTGGGAAGAACTACTCCGTCTTACAGATGGAGAACCAGAAAGCTGGTCACAGAAAGTGACTTGTCTAAGCTCACACAGAAAATGAATGTCAGGGCCAAGACTAGAATTCAGGTTTCCTGACTCCTCATCCATTGCTTTTTCCCTATCCTATCATACTTCCTCACCTTGAGGAAATGGGCATAGGCCCTAAAAACAGGGTTCACTATGTTAGTCTGAGAGGGTGAAAAAGCAAGGGTGCAAAGAAGGGGCAAGTTTGATGCATTGGGTGGGCACTAATACTGACTAAAGTGGAAGATACATGATGGGGAGTGGGAGGCAGGGGAGAGGAAATGGGAGTCCATTTTTTAGGACGTTCTGGGAAAGATAAAAGAATATCAAGTTACTGACTACAACTCCCACACTGATTTTTTCCATATGATTTGAACACAGGGTGGAATCTCCAGCCATTCCCAGGATTCCATGTGTCACCCCTGAGACTGTGGTGATCAGAGCGGAGGAGCCAGAACAGGTAAAAACACATCACTTAACGTAGGCTCAGTCCCGCACATAGGATCATGGGATTTGGAGCTAGAGAAGGTCTTAGCAATCATTTGGTCCAATCCCCCCATCTTTTAGATAGGGTATCTTCAAGGACTCAGACTTCCTGAGACAGCGAGTTTGAAGTTGTTCTCTGCACCTGTTCAGGGAAGCATCGCACCTTATGTGAGTTCTATTCCAGCCATTACAGTTTTGTGGCTGGCGGAGCCACAAGGCCAGGGTTCAAGGCCCAGCACTGCTGTCACTCGTCTCTTGGTGTCCTTGTCTGTAAAATGGAAATACTATCCTTGTTCTACATGTCTCATGGAGGTTATTGTAAAAATAAGATGAGACCAAACCTGCACAAACACCTCAAACAGATGATACCAGAAGCAAGAATGATCCCGGTACATCCAGTGAACAGTAAAACTGTCCTAATTAGAACAAGAAAGCAATAGGACATAAGAATGTATAATAGATATGGCCCAGTTGATTCGGAGCAATAAAAATCAGGCTACAGAGTTCAAAAGCAGCTGAGTTGCTCAGTGGGCAGCGCACTGGGCCTAAGAGTCAGGAAGACCTGAGTTCTAATCCAGTGTGACAGTTACTAGCCATGTGACCCTGGTCACGTAATTCTGTTTGCCTCAGTTTCCTTTCCTGTAAAATAGGAGCCCCCGGAAAAGGAAATGGCAAACGACTTCAGTATCTTTGTCAAGAAAACTTTCTGGACAGTATGGTCCATGGGGGTATATGACTGAACAACTGAATAACAACAGAGAATTAAAATTTAATCTGAGAAGTGATGAGTAGCTATTCTGGAGTCTTCCAGGATAGGAGAAGATGCTTAGAGTATGAGGATCTGGGTTTGAATCTTGGCTCTGCACTTACATCTGCGTGACCTTCAGCAAGTTGCTCAACCTCTCTGGGCCTCATCTGTCAAGTGAGGGGGTTGGACTAGATGTCTTCTGAGGTCCCTCGGTTCTATGCTATGGAGGTAGGGAAACTGAGAACATGTTGGCCTTAGAAGGAGGATGATTTCCTCATAGTGCTGTCTGGTGTGGGGCAACTAGACATCCTGAGATCTACTAAATAAAGGGGAATAGGGGCCACTTTTGAATATGATCTTTTATTTCCTCTTCAGGCATCTAAAGAATTTGATGAAGATTCATTAATTCCCAGCAGCCCAGCAACAGAGACCTCAGATAATATTAGTCCTGTAGCCAGCCCAGTACATACAGGGTGAGTGCGCGAGGTTCAAGGAACCATAGCTGGATATACCTTCACCAGCCTCTGTCACATAGCAGCTTCTCTCTGTCCTTAGTGGCTGGAGGTGGGCTGATTTTTTGTTTGTTTGATTTTTGGAGGGGGAGGAGAGGGATGGAGCTCTGAGAAGGGAGAGGACATTAAGCAACCTGTTTCTCCATCCAATCTCCCAGCTTCCTGGTGAGCTTCATGGTTGATGCCCGTGGGGGCTCCATGAGAGGAAGTCGGCACAATGGCCTGAGAGTCATCATCCCGCCCCGGGCATGTGCAGCGCCCACTCGCATCACTTGCCGCCTGGTCAAACCCCAGAAGTTGAGCACGCCACCACCCCTGGCTGAGGAAGAGGGCCTGGCCAGCAGGATCATTGCGCTGGGGCCAACGGGGGCCCAGTTCCTAAGGTAAGAGTGATGGGAGGAGAGGAGAAGCTGAATGGAATTCACCTTCCCTGAGTGTGGCTCTGGGAATATGACCAACCATAACTGACAAGCCAGGAGAGCTGGGGGAAAGGCAATCGAATTCATCTCCAAGAGATTTTGTTACTGTACTTTATGAAGAGGAGGAACAAAGCGAAATTTTAATCCCCAGAAAACTGGTGGTTTTATTCCCATCTTTCCTTCTTTTCCCTTGCTTTCTTGGAGGTCTATAACCCTGGTGGATTTCTCTATGCCTAGAACCTGACCATTGCAGTGCCTAATTAAATCCAACATAAAGGTTTGCCTGGGATGCCATCTAAGGGGCCTTAGTTACTAACCCACAAAAACTTACTAACTGTATAAACCTGGGCAAATTACCAAACTTTGCTAAATATCTCCTTCCTCATCTGTAAACTGGTAACAGGAGCATACTCTCGACCTCGCAGGATTGTAAGACAATCCCAGATAACGGATTCCAAGGGCAGGATTCAATTCAGGATACATGTATTAAAGGCCTCTCCTACACAAGACACTCTGCTAGGTACTAGGTATAAAAAGATGGGGGAAAAAAATGACAATTCTTGCCTTCAGGGAGCTTCCAGTCTACTGGGAAAGGTATAAAATGCACATTGGTGAGTATAATTCAAGGTAAAATGTTACAGAGGCAAAAATCTACCCAGAGAGCTCTAGGAAACCTGAGGAAGAAGAACCAGCATAGTATTATTTGAAGTCCAAGAGAAGAAAGGCTATTACCAACAAAAACAATCAGAGAAAACTTGGAGGAAGCAGCATTTGAGTTGGGCTTCAAAAGAGAACAGAAATTCCAGGGGTGTAGGAGGCTAGACTTGGAGAAAACCTAACGATGAAAGAGTGTTGGCCGTATAGAGAGCGGGTGAGTTCTCCAGCTTGTCTAGAGCCTGGGGTAAGGCAAGAAAGGTAGGCTGGTGCCTTTGCCCCACCCACAAGCTGAGGAGGCAGCAGAGTCCAGTGGAAAGAGTACTGGATGGACCTCGGTTCGAGTCCCTGCTCGGCCACTGGGCAAGCCATTTCACTTTTTGGAGTCTCCATTTCTTCATCTGTTAAATGAGGGAGTTAGATTATATTATCATTTAGAGAATCTCCTGGCTCTAAATTCTGGATATCTAAATGAGGGAAGGAAAGGACATAAATTCGGTAGCTAGGTGGCACAGTGGATTGAGCACTGGGCCTAGAGTCAAGAAGACCTGAGTTCAGATCCGGTCTCACTTATTAGCTGTGTGACTCTAGCCAAGTCACTTAACTTGTCTGCCTCAGTTTCCTCAACTGAAAAATGGGGATAGTAATAGCATCTGCATCTTGAGTTGTTGCGCAGATTAAATGAGATGGTATCTGTAAAGCACTTAGCATAGTCCTTGGCATATAGTAGGTGCTTAATAAATGCTTGTTTTCTTCCCTTCCCAGCAAGCAGAGAAAAAAGTCTTTTTTCCCTGGTAGGGCCCTGCCATCAGGTGTTTTTGTCACAAACTCGCCTTCCACCTACAAGGTGGAAGGGAGGTGGGGTCTTCTTCCTTCCAGCCAAGCATTGTCTTCTCTCTTCTGGGTCCCTGACCTACTCGGGACTTTTTACATCCTCCTCGTGCCTTCCTGAGTCTTGTTCTTGCTCCTAGCCCCGTGATTGTGGAAATCCCCCACTTTGCCTCCCATGGTCGAGGAGACCGAGAGCTGGTGGTGCTTCGGAGTGAGAATGGCTCCATGTGGAAGGAGCATCGGAGCCGCTACGGAGAAAGCTACCTCGACCAAGCCCTCAACGGGATGGATGAAGGTAACTGGGGGCCCAGCATCAAGTACAGAGCCAGTGGTGAGACGGAGGCTGAAATGGGATCCAGAATGGATTTCCTCTAGACGAGGGCCCAAGACAGTCAGCATGGTGTGGTGGAAAAGGCAGCGATCTCAGAATCAGAAGACTTCATTTGGAGTCCCAGGACTCACTAACTATATAAACCTGGGCAAATTACCAAACTTTGCTAAATATCTCCTTCCTCGTCTGTCAAATGGGAGCAGTAATACACTCTCTACCTCACAGGATTGTTGTAAGGAAATCACTTTATAAACTTTAAAGCCATGAATATACATATATACATATATACATATAGGTTAGTATCTATGCATATAGTAGTGCTAATAGCATTTATAGCAATCTTGAAGGTTGGCAAAGACCTTTACAAATATTATTTCATTGGATCCTCACAACATCCCTGTGTGGTAGGGGATATTATTACCATCTCCATTTTACATATGAGGAAAATGAGGCAGACAGAGTTCAAGTGACTTGCCCAGGGTCACATAGTTCATAAATGTCAGGCCTAATTTGAACTAAAGTCTTCCTGATTCCAGGTCCAGTGTCCTATCCACTATGTCACACACACATACACATGCACACACACACCCTCACACGTATGTATAGACATATGCATGTGTGTATATATGTATGTATATATACATACACATATGTATATATTCACATATATGTATTTATTTGTTGTTATCACATGAACTCACAGAGTTTACATGACAGAACTCATGCTTATGAATATATACACAGATATATATTATATATATTGTTTTAGTTGATGCCAAAGAAATTTGAAACTATCATCTGTGCTAGTTTCTGTTTTTGTTATTTTATTTATATAAATTAATATAATAGAAAGATCAAATAATAATCATGTATTGTCTCCAGAAGGCCATTGTTCTAATGTACTTGTGTGACCTCAGGACTAGAGGAAGAGTCCTGAAGAATTCCTATAACTTTCTCTCCTTAGTGCTTTAGAACAATGAACTTAGCAAATTAACTCAATATTCCTCCTAAGGAAGACATTACACCAAAGAAGAGAAGAGGGAGAAGAAAAAAAGCCCTGAGATCAGGGCTGGGGGAAGGCAGGAGGAATGTAGCTACAATGGAGGCAGCAGCTAAGAACAGGCGGCCCAAATGCTTCTACCATTACCCTCTCTGTTTCTCCTGTGCTTGGGGAAAAGGGAATAGGGAGGGTACAAGAGCTCTCAGGCTTGAGATGTACCTGCTGCTATCAAAATTCCGGATGTACAATAGAATGAACAAAGAACTAGGAGCCAGGAGACCTGGGTTTGACCCCTATGTCTATTATATCCTGGCTGTATTACCTTGAACATGTCATTTCAACTTTCTGAGCCTCACTTTTCTCACCTACAAAGTGATGGGATTGGCTAGGTTCTCTCTAAGGTCCCAACTCTCAATCCTATGTAGACAATCCAAGCAGTCATTGTCGATTCCTCAGGCATTACTCCTGGCTCTTCTGTCCAGGCCACCCAGGGCATTAGGACTGCCTTGAATATGTGGCATGTGGTCCATGTTGGGGAGAAGGGCATCAGAGTGTAAGATGACCCCACTCCTCCAAATGCAGGGTGTTGGGTAGCCATCTGTCATGACCAGGAAGGTCTGGGGTTTTTTTGGTGTCTGCAGAACTGGAGAGCTTGGAGGAGCTGGAGAAAAAGCGAGTTTGCCGGATCATCACCACAGACTTCCCTTTGTATTTTGTGGTCATGTCTCGCCTCTGCCAAGACTTTGACATGATCGGCCCTGAAGGGGGGTCTCTAAAGAGCAAGCTGGTCCCCATGGTGCAAGCAACCTTTCCCGAAACTGCTGTAACCAAGAAAGTCAAACTGGCTCTCCAGGTAAAGTGGTCCAGGCCCTTCTTAACAGAGAACCAGTATAATGGATAAAAATACTGGAGCAAGAGGCCAAAGACCTGAGCTTTATTCCCGTCTCTATCACTTAATGCCTACATAACTTTGGGGAAATTGCTTGGCTTTTCTGGGCCTCAGTTTCCCTGCCTGTAAAATGATAGGTGCTTTAATGTTCCCTAAAGGCCCTTCCATCTCCAACTCCTCTGATTTGATGAGCTGAAGAGTCCTGGCATATAGGTTATAAATGAGCCCCTTTGGCCCCTCTCTATGAGAAAGCAGAATCAGCCTGTTGACAATAGGATTTTCAGTATGCTTTCCAGGCATGTCAGAAAGTTCTTTCCCACTCTGTAAGACTTATATTAAATAGGATATGCTTAGGTGAGAGACCATATTAATCTATAATAGTCTTTTATGCCTCAGGGAGCATGAGTTTCTGTTAATCTCCTAAGAATAAGTGGTGGTGGTGGTGGTGGTGTTGGTGGTGATGGTGATGATGGTGACGATGGTGGTGGTGGTGACGGTAGGGGTGGTGATGGTGGTATTGGTGCTGGTGGTGGTGGTGGTGGTGATGGTGATGGTGGTAGTGGTGCTGGTGGTGGTGATGATGATAGTGGTGGTGGTGGTGATGGTGGTAGTGGTGCTGGTGGTGGTGATGGTGATGATGGTAGTGGTGGTGGTGGTGGTGACGGTGGTCATGGTTGTTGTTTTCAGGGAGGAAAGTAGTGGTAGGTTACCAGGGCAGGGCTTGGGAAGGGATGCCATTCAAGGCCTAAAACCAACAAAAACCATCTTCAGCAAGGCAGTGTAGAAAGAATAATAGAAATACCACTAGATTTGAAGTCAAGAAATTGGAATCCAGATCCTGAGTCTAACACTAGCCATATGACCATGGGCAAGTCACCCAGTCCTCTGAGCCTCATTCTCCATGAAATGGAAATAATACTTTTTGTGTTACCAACCTTGTGGAGTTCTTCTGATGGAAGTGCTTTGCAAACCCTGAAGAACTCTGAATTATTAGGTTATAGTTTTGTCCTGGGCTGGGGGATGAGCACAAAGGCAACTAACATTGAAAGTTATGGCCCATCAAGAAAGATGGGCACTGAGAGCAGGGAGGTGGGGCAGGAAGGCCCCTTAAGTAATGCAGTAATGTAGCCCCCACTGTTCACCCAATAGACTGCCCATCTCCTTTCTGCCCAGAAAGTAGTAGCTGAAGCAAAGTGACCACAGTTGTCCCCTCATCAAGCACTAAGTTACTTCACATTCATCTTCCCTAGGCTCAACCTGTGCCAGATGAACTAGTCACCAAACTTTTGGGTAACCAAGCAACATTCAGCCCAATTGTGACCGTGGAACCCCGGCGGAGGAAGTTCCACCGGCCCATAGGGCTCCGGATCCCTCTACCTCCTTCTTGGAAAGACAATCCCCGGGACAGCGGGGAAGGGGACACCACAAGTCTCCGCCTACTCTGCAGTGTCATTGGTGAGAGACGCCCTCCTGCCTCTGTCCCCGTTTCCTCCTGCAATAACTTTGCCTCTGCCATAGCAACTCCTGCAGAAACAGCCAGGTGGGAATACGTACGGGCGGAGACTGCGTCCCCCCTCCTTTCATATACTGTTCACCTCACAGTGTGTTGGCTTCACTCATGGTGATTTGTTCTTGGAAGGAGGTGTGTAGGGATGATGAGCTCAAATTAAGATCCATTCTCCAGTGTCTGGATCTTTTTAATCTGACAGAGAGAAGGGGGAGTGGGGTGGTGCTAGAGAGGGAGGGGATGATAGAAAAAAGCCTTTGTTTAGAGAGCCAAAGAGAGCTTCATGTAGACCTACCCATCTTTGTCCTTGTATGTTTGGTTCCTAGAGTTCTTGTGAATTCAAGGGGAGCACAGGGGCCCTATGAAGTGGCCCTCTGTAGGGGTGTAGGTGCTGATAGGACATCCCTAAGCCTCATCATTTCTCTGCCCACATTGCAGGAGGAATAGCACAAGCCCAGTGGGAAGATATTACAGGAACTACCAAGTTGGTCTATGCCAATGAGTGTGCCAACTTCACCACCAATGTATCTGCAAGGTGAGTTGGGTTGGGGGGAAAGGTGGGAAGGGATGGGGGCTCATTCTTTCATTATAAGCATATGTCATCTGGTGTCATGGAAGGAGACCAGGATATGAAGTAACAGGACCTGGGTTCAAATATCAGCTTTGCTACTCACAGATGGTGACTCTGAACAAGTCTCTGAGACTCAGTTTCCTTATCTGTAAAATGAAAGGTTGGACTAAATGACATCTAAGGTTTCTTCCAGACCTAAATCTACAATCCTGATCCCACATATACAAGTTAAGGTGCTTTCTCCTTCAGCCTAGATGTGGGGTTGGCAGAGAATGCTGACTTCTTGACCTGACTGGACCTGCCAAGTCTCATGCTATCTGCCTCATCCCCTAAGGGAACAACGGAGGCTTTTTTTCATATATGACTTGGGTCTGACTCTTCATTGCACATGATCCTCTGAGTTTGAAGTGGGGTTAGGGCGTTGGGCCTGCCTTAAAAACTGTGCTTGCTCCTTAGGTTTTGGTTGTCTGATTGCCCACGGACAGCTGAGGCTGTGGACTTTGCCACGCTGCTGTACAAAGAGCTGACTGCTGTGCCATATATGGCCAAGTTTGTGGTGTTCGCCAAGATGAACGATGCCAGAGAGGGACGGCTACGCTGCTACTGCATGACGGATGACAAAGTAGACAAGACCCTAGAGCAACATGAAAACTTCGTTGAAGTAGCCCGGAGCAGAGACATTGAGGTATCCAATGCTGCTAGAGGCCATCACTCAGGAGAGGCATCCACTCGCACCTTCTCTGCCCCCAGAGCTGCCATTCTGAGAGAATGTCTGCAGTAGAAATAAGGGAACCTGAGTCATTGGGAATTCCAGTTTCTTGAAGAGGTTGGGAGTCCTAACTCATGTCTCTTTAGCTCCCCCATTGAGAAATTTGGGCTGTTCAGGTATGGGCAAAAGGAAATACCATGTCCTCCTAAACAAAGGAGACCACTTCTCAAATTTGAAAGGCAAATACACACACATTCCTTTATTTGTGTGTGTGTTTATTAAAAATGGCACTGACTGTTTACACAACTTGGGATCTAAGCTGTGATCTACATTCCTGCCAACAAAGTCCAGATGTATTTGAGGAGAAGCCAGTGGCAGTCTTGCCCTGTTAAATGATGAAAGGGTAGAAGCAATATGGTACAATGGGAAAATAATAATGATAGCTAGAATGTTACATGGCGGCCAGATGGCACAGTGGATAGAGGGCCAGACTTGGAGTCAGGAAGACTTGTCTTCCTGAGTTCAAATCTGGCCTGGGCAAGTCGCTTAACCCCATTGGCCTCAGTTTCATCTGTAAAATGAGCTGGAGAAGGAAATGGCAAACCATTCCAATATCTTTGCCACAAAAAACCAAATGGGGTCACGGAGAGTTGAACACAACTGAAAAAAATGACTGAACAACCAAAAAAAATTCACAGAGCTTTAAGATTTCCATAGCATTTTACATATGCTATTTCATTTGATCCCCATTGGAAAGTTTTATCATTATCCCCATTTTACAGATGGGGAAAACGAAATCTGAGAAAGATGAAGCGACTTGCCTAGCGTCACACGGCTAGGAAGCATCTGATTCCAGCTTTGTTACTTCCTACTAGCGTGACCTTGGCTCCATCACTTTTCTCTGGACCCCAGTTTCTGTAAAATGAGGACTTGGATGTAGAGAGCCTCTGGGTTCCTACTAGCTCTAAGGTCTATGCTTTGGTTCTCCTCTGGTGCAGAAGCAGTAGAGAGAACTGAGTGAATGATGATAATAGATGGTGAACCCGGATCAGGAAGTTGAATCCTATTAGTCCCTCAGTCTTTGCCATTTGAGGTTATTCACCGTGGGGTAGGGGACATCTCAGAGCCTGAGGATCCATCGTGTGGGACCCATTGGCTGTGGGACCCACTGATAGGGAAGTAACCAGCAGCTAGAGTCTAGGATCGCAACCTGGGCTCTTCCACTTACTAGCTGAGCAACTCCAGGGAAATGAGCATAGTGATAGCTGCCCTCTTCATCTCACTGAAGGACTATGAGGATGGCTTAAAATAAGATATGGAAAATCCTTTGAGACATTGAAATCACTCTACAAATGCCAGGCCTTGTTGTTACTCTAGGTGGTGTTGCTGTAGGTGAGGTTGTTACTCTAGGTTGCTCATAGGTGTTACTCTGAGGTTACTCTAAGATGGCTGTTAGGACGATCAAAGGAGATTATGTTTGTAAAAATTCCA
This sequence comes from Trichosurus vulpecula, assembly GCF_011100635.1. NCBI lineage: Eukaryota > Metazoa > Chordata > Mammalia > Diprotodontia > Phalangeridae > Trichosurus > Trichosurus vulpecula. The sequence continues at coordinate 302,302,064 of NC_050575.1, forward strand.
CTCCTTTGTATGAAGTACAAGATGGGTCCATGTGTTGACAAGATATCTCTCCCAAATTCTCCAGCTATCTTTGGCACTAGGGATCTTTTGACCTTGGCAATTGGGTATCCCGGCCAACTGTGTCCAATAAATCCCCTGCACACATAGATTTTCCTTTGAAAACTGTGTAAAGACCAGGCAAGATGACAATACCCACTTTGGGAGTAATGTTAACTGCAAAGCAAACACACCAATTTCATTGGACAAATTCTTTGCGTGGGGAGCTTTAGCTCTAGTAAAATTCTGACCAAATATTCCCTCAAATAAAATAAGCACACAGGAAGGAGGTATACTTTTCCAGGGGTCAGATCAGTCCTGAAGTTGGAGGTCTGTTGAAATTCCAGGTACCTCAAGGAAGCCAACTGAAAAGGAGATATGCAAGGACAAAGTATGGTGTGGAAGGGCTATCTGAGCTTGGGTTCTGGGGATCTTAAAAAAAATGAAAGAGAAAGAGTTCTGTTCCAGCAAGGGTATCCCAGGACCAGAAGACTCCCCACCTCTGCTCCTCAATTTCATATCCTCTTTACCCAACCCATCTGCCTCCTGCTTGACTACTTCCAAGCCATCCAAGACCTCCCCACTCCTTCCCCAAGTCTTGTGATGTCATCTCAAGGGAAGGCTATAGTTAAGGATGAGAGAGTGGAGCCTTGGATCGCCTAATCTAGCATCTCCCTGAAAAGCTGAAGGTGGGGAGTTCTGCCAGTCCCCACTGAGCAGCCTGTGATTTAGCTTGAAGGAAAATCAATGAAGTCTTAAGGAGAGCTCCACCTTCCCTTTATTTCACTAATCCAGTGTTACTTAGCCTGATTATTCACTTTGGACTTTATTCTGACTTCAATCTGCACCCTATGGTACTTGAAAGCAAGCTGGGTGGCATGGTAGATAGAGTGCTAGGTATGGAGTCGAGAAGATCTGAGCTGGGATTCCAGACTCAGACACTTACCAACTGTAGGAGCTTGGGCGAGTCACTTAACCCCCGTATGCCTCAGTTTCCTCATCTGTAAAATGGGGCTCATAATAGCACCTTCCTAAGAAGGCTGCTATGAGGATCCAATGAGATTATATTTGTAAAAGTCCTTACCACAGTGTAACTGGCATTCTATAAATGCTTAGTCTCTTCCCTTGCCCAAGGGTGCCCTAGGAAGCAGCTGGAACAGAGTATCAAGGGGACATCCAGTTCTCCCCATGGCTACACTGAACACTAAAGGGCAGTTTGCCAGTGCTGTGTTTTATCTATACTGTGTTGTTAGTACAAAATGTTATGCTATGGTGATAATTATTCCCATAAAGGGCATACATAGAGATTCCTCTCTGACCTGCCCTTGCTGTTATGGTGGTAACAGAAATAGCCTTCCCCAATTAAAAAAAATAGCCCAGAGGAAAAGAGAGATGAATGATCTGGTTCTGGACTTCATCACCTGTCCCCTGGAGTATTGCACTAACTTCCAAATTCTCTCTGCTTCCAGTCCCCTCCCCTATCTAATCCATCTTCCAACTGCTGCCAGATTGATGTATCTAAAGCACAGGTCTGACTCTGCTGCTCCCTAGCTCAAGAAGTTTCAGAGGCTTCCTACTGCCTCTAGGAGATAGCGGATCCTCTGGAAAATAGAAAGACCTCTGGAAAATGTAAAATCCTCCAGCATATTAAACCCTTCACAATCTGGCTCTGGCCTTCCTTTCCATGCTGATTCACACTATCCTCCTCCTCCCACACATCCTGTATTCCAAACTGGCCTATTTGCTCTTTCCCAAGCCTGGTTCCCATTGGAGGATATAGGGCCTAGTAAACGTTTGCCGCTCATGGGGGTGCTTTGTAGGAAGAATCTCTCACATAGGGCATCTTCTTTCTTCTCCTGCCATCATCATCCTCGCTTCCATCTCTGGGAATCCCCTGTTTTCCTTCCAGGCTCAATTCAATTGCTCCCTTCTACAGGAGGCTTTCCTTAATCCTCCATGACCCCACCCCGCTAAAGTTGTAATATTTTGCATTTTCAGAGGCAGCATTGTATAGTGGGTAGCTAGTTGACTTTTGAAACGGGAAGAGCTGGATTCAAGTCTTATCTGACCTTGAACAAATCACTTAATTTCTCAGGGCTACTAGGAAACACTCTAAGAGTATAAATTACCACATACACACACCAAAAAAAATGCTAATCTATGTTGTAGAGAAAACTACCAACACTGATGAAATCACAGACCTGGTTTAAAAAAATAATTATTATTAGGTCATATTATAATATATTCTTTATAATTATAATTGTATTTACCAATTGTGTCCCAAGCCCAGAATGTAAGCATTTTTAGAGGAGCCACTGGTGTGATGTGTTTTTTTTCTTTTTTTTTTGTCTGTATCCCCAGTAACTGAGTTGATTGTCATGCACACAGTGGACATTTAATAAATCCTTGGTGAATCGAATTCAATCAAAGGAAAGGTAGCCTTGTAGGGATTCTTTCTGACACGCCTTATCTCCTCCCTCTCTCTAGGTGTTGGAAGGAATGCCCCTCTTTGCAGAGCTCTCCGGGAACCTGGTACCTGTCAAAAAAGCTGCTCAACAACGGAGCTTTCACTTCCAATCCTTTCGAGAAAACCGTCTTGCCATACCCGTGAAGGTGCGGAGAAGCTCATGGGACCTCCCCTTGTGGCTCTGCAGGGGAGAGGGGATGTGCGAGTCCCTGAGCCAGCCACACGCTGAAATGGTGAACACATAGACAGCATGGAGCCCGTTCTACAGGAATCCTCTGAGTCTTTCTTCTCTGTCGTTCTCTTCAGGTTAGGGACAGCAGCCGAGAAGCCGGAGGATCTCTGTCATTTCTGCGAAAGGCGATGAAATATGAGGACTCTCAACATATCCTCTGCCACTTGAACATCACAATGCCCCCATGTACCAAGGTAAGCCATGCCACTCTGCACCCAGCATCTCCTTGCTATGGTCAGGAGGCCCAGAATGACCTCAGGGGTGGGCTAGCCCTTGTCAACGGCAGGAAGCCTGCTGTAGTCCTAGGTCTTCTGTATTTCTGACTTGGTCACTTGGTACTCTTTCCCCATATAGAAAAACAGCCTTTGAATTCTCAGAGATACAATAGGGTATTCCTCTCCTCTCAGGGCCAATCATCCACAACCTGACAGGGAGAACATGATGAGCCATGGGAAGGGCACAATAAGACTGGGAACGGGAATTCCCACTGGGTTCCCTATACTTCCATTTAAAAAAAATCCAGTTACCTCCTGGTGTCTTGGTTCTTATAGCCTTTCTTCCTAGAGGTGCCAAACCCAGAGAGAGAAGGATCATGGGCTGTGGACCATAGTTCACATCCTAGTGCTTCAGAGCCTCAATACACACTCCCACCGGCCCTGAACCCCAAAATAAAGAATCAGAAGATCTCAGAGTTGGAAGGAAGTTCAGAGGTCATCCAGGTCCAACCTATACCTGAAATTAGACCCACCCTTAATTTTACAGATGATGGAACTGAGGGCCAGAAAGGTCGTTACTTGACCAGGGTCACACAGCTAATCAGTATCTGAGGTAGGATTCAAACCCAGGTCTTCCTGATTCGAAGTGTAACACCCTATCCTCTATACTGCCCTTTTCCTCTGAAACTCAGAGGACTTGGTTTTGAATCTTGGCTCTTTTAGTTACTGGCTGCATGATCTTTACCTCTCTGGACTCAGTTTCCTTATGGGTAAAAATGAAAAAGAGGCAGCAAGGTGGAGCAGTAAATAGAGCATTAACCCTGGAGTGAGGAGGACCTGAGTTCAAATCCAGCCTCAGACACGTACTAGCTGTGTGACCCTGAGCAAATCACTTCACCATGACTGCCTCAAAAAAAAAATGAGCAGATTAGACCTAAGATGCTCTCCTGAGGTCCCTTTAAGTCCTAAATTGTATAAGTTTTTTGAAGGAGGGCCCTGATAAGAAAAAATACCTGGTACCACCTTTTCTTCTTTTTTTACAGGGAAGTGGAGGTGATGATAGGAGAAGGACTTTAACTCCTCTGGCCTTGAGGGAAAGATACAGCCTCCTCAGTGAAACGACCCTTGGTATAAACTTCTGTGATGTTCTGTGTCGCCCCCTGCCCCCAGCATTCCAGAATGGCTGCTAATTAGATTATTTCTTTGACCCGTAATGGAGACTCATGCAAGCTGCTACCTCTGTAGCCATGCACCATTTTAGTTTGATTTGAACCTGGCACTTCCTGGCTTGACTAATCTATTGATTAAGCTTCTGCCCCTGTGCCTAGCACTGTGCCAGCCAGCCATCACCTGGTCACCATTCTAACATAGCCCACCTACGCTCGACAGTGACCGTGACCAAATGAAGTCTCGTGCTTTCTCTCCAGGTTCTCTCAGTGGGACAGACAGGGCAGATATGAAAATGGCTATTATATCAGAGCACCTCGGCCTCAGCTGGGCAGGTAAGTCGGAGAAAGGAACTAGCCCCATTTCAGGCTTCCTGTACTGCGTTTTGCAACCAGTTCCTCTTAAGCTGGTGAGTCATATGGTATGCTGCAAACATTGTCGTAACTACTGCCTGAGTGGCCCTTATGGCACCCCTTTGTGGGGGGGGGGAGTGCAAAGGGAAGAAGGGCAAGAAAGGAAGCGGGGAGATAAAATCAGACAGGCAAAGTTTGTTGTTGGTCAGTCGTTTTTCAATTATGTCTCACTCTTTGTTGACCCCACTTGAGGTTTTCTTGGCAAAGACACTGGAGTGGTTTGTCATTTCCTTCTCCAGTTCGTTTTACAGATGAGAAAACTGAGGCAAACAGGGTTAAATGACTTGGCCATGGTCACACAGCTAGGAAGTATCTAAGGCCAGATTTGAACTCAAGAATATGAGTCTTCCTGACTCCAGGTGCCATAGCAATCTATCCTCTGTGCCACCTAGTTGCCTAGTGGGGAAAATAGAGAGAAATAAATGACAAGAATACAAAGGAGAGAGAGTGGTAGTTCCATTGTCTTTGTGACTGTCATCATGGGACCTTTGAGCTGGGAGGGACAAGGAGGGACAAGAAAGTGAAGCCCATAGATGTATTATGGCTCTCCAAAGGTCACACTTTTAGCTAATAGCAGAGTTAGGACCTCTGACTGAAGCTTGGTACCCTGGCCACTACGGTGGCCTGGAAACTCAGAAGTTGTCTATCCTTTAAATCTTTTTTTGGCCACTGCCTCTCTCTCTCTCTCTCTCTCTCTCTCTCTCTGAATCTCTCCCCTCCCTCCCTCTCTCCCTTTCTATGCCCCATCTCCCCTCCCTCCCTCCTTACCTGTTTCTCTCCCCTTTGTACTCTTTATCTGTCATTTATTTCTGTCTCCCTCTTTTCCCCTCTAATTCTATCTCCCCGTTTCCTTTCTTCTCTCTCCTTCTTTTCTCTCTCATTCTCTCTAACTCTTGCTCTTTTATCTCAATTGCTGTCTTGTGTGTTTTCTCTGTTTCTTATTCTTTCCCCTTCCATTAGCCACTGTCCTTTCTTCTTTTATTTCTTCCTTGTTCTCATTAACTCTCATGTTCTTTTTCTTATTTTATCTCTGTTTTTTCTTTTTTTTCTTATTCTCTCCCCCTTCTTTATCTCATTTTCTCTCTCACTATGTTTCCTTCTCTATTCTCCCAGCTTCCTCATCCTTGAAATGAATCTTTAATGCTCTTCTCCCTTTCAAAGCACTCATAAGAGGGGCAGCTAAGTGGCACAGTGAGTAGAGCACTGGCCCTGGAGTCAGGAGGACCTGAGTTCAAATTAGACCTCAGACACTTGACACATATACTAGCTGTGTGACCTTGGGCAAGTCACTTAACCCCAATTGCCCTGGCCAAAAAAAAAAGAAAACCAAAGCACTTATAAGAACCAGAAATAAAAATAGAGTTGCTACCTTTACATTTTCATTTTAAATGCCAATAAAATCTTTCCCCTGAGGAAATGTAAATACAGAAATATTGAGCATTATCTAAGTGTTTATAGGTTGGTTGGTTTGGGGGGTTGTTTGTTAGACTTTGGTTTTGGTTTGTTTGTTGGTTTTGTTTTGGGTATTTTTTTTTTGGTGATAATAGATTCTGTGTGGTAAGATGAGTGAGAGGCAGTACGGCCTGGTGCAAAGGTCACAGGTCTGAGAGTTAAGGGGGCCAGGTTCTAGTCGAGCTCTGCTACAGTCTATGTGATCTTAGGTAAAAAGAGTACACAATTATAATACACATATATGTAACGTGTGATATATATGTGCATTGTGTATGTATCTATTACATTGTATATATTTATTTTGTGCGTTGTATGATACATGTATGTTGTGTATGTTGTATAATACATGTGTCTAGAGTATGTTGCTTACACGTGTACATGTTTTTTTAGAGAAAGGCAGAATGGTAAAGTGGAAGAGAGATGGTCTCAGATTTGGGAAGACCTTTGTTCAAGTCCTGTCTCTGACATGTTGGCTGTGTGACCTTGGGCAAGTCACCTAATCTCTCCACGCCCTGGGCAACTCTCTAAGACTCTCTAAATTGCAGGGTAGCTACTGTTTGGCATTGGTAAAGGGATTTTCCTCTCTGGGAGTTCCCTACACCAGTGAAATCACAGGTGTAGATCTATAGATAGATAATATATTACAAATACATATAGCATATTACACAAATATGTACATGTATTCTATATCACATGCACAATGTAGTCTATTATGTACATATGGTATATCATTTATTTCATGTATAGAATATTATATATACATAATACATTACATACATAGCATATTATACAAATATAATCTATCATATTCTATAGTATATACATATTACATATACAGTGTGCTATACACACATATACAGCGTATCATATTTACATGTATTATGTGTAGCCTATAATATACACATATACATATATTGCATGTTTTATATTACGGTATCATATATTGTATATTATACTCATGCATATATACATATATTACATGTACATAGAGTATATTACACATTGCATATACTATATAATTATACACCAGGGCTGTCCTAAATGTGGCCCACAGGTGATTTATGTGGCCCGCGTACAAGCGTAGAAATTTACACAAATGCTTTAGTAAATGAAGCTGAGCTACTGCAGAGCTCTCACTAGAATGGCAAATCAAAATATATTGTCTATTGTTTCAGTAAAAACCTAAGGTTGGACAGCCCTGTTATGCACATATACATTATATTACATATCATATCTTTTATTTATACATACATCTATATTTTGTATGTATATTTTATATGTTACATACATATAACTCAGTGAAGACGATCACCAAGGCCTCTTCCAGGTCTAGATCTCAGATCATGTGATCCAAAGGGAGACCTCTTCTTTGACCTCCTGGCGATGGTGGGCTGCCCCATGGGCTGGTGGGAGCCTCTTGCTCTGCTCACATGATTCGGGGACTTCTTTTGCAGAACTGGCTCGCGAGTTGCAGTTTGGCGTGGAGGACATCAACAGGATACGTGTGGAGAACCCCAACTCCTTGTTGGAGCAGAGCTCAGCCCTATTGAACCTCTGGGTCATCCGGGAAGGCAAAAATGCCAAGAGTCAGTATCCTTGAGCTAAGGAAGCCTTCCTTTTCCAAAGGTTACCCCAGGTTTTGGAAGCTGAAATTATCTTTACCCTGCATTTGGGTTGTTCTTGCCATAAATGCTCTGTGATGTTAAGTCTTTCAGGAAATTAAACACATCCACACATCTTAACTTCATTAAGACTCAACAAACATTACTTTAAGTGAACTCTATGTTAGATACTAAGTTAGAGAAAACATGATGATGCCCTCATGAAGCATCCACTCTAGGGTGATGTGACACTCAGATAACTAGAATACAAAATAATGTGCGATGAGTGCATTAGAAATAGGCAAAAAGTGCTGTCATTACCAACCAGAGAGATCAAAAAAGATGAAGACGAAGGAGCTGTCATAGGCATTGAGATTTAAAGGAGGGGTAGGAATTCAATCGGCCTAGGAGGGAAAGGAGGGTATTCTAAGCAGAAGGAATGTAATGGGCCAAGGCACAAAAGGGAAGGAATTATAAAGTGTATATTGGTATACACAGAAGGAAAGACAGTAGTGATATAAGGCTTCCCAGAGATTGGGTGGCCTTGAATGCCAAGACTGTGGAGGGCCTTGAATGCTAAGATGACTTTACTTGGTAAGCAAAAGGGAGTCACTGAAAAGTTTTGATCAGGGGTGTGATGTCACTTGACCTGTGGGGAAGTAAGGAAGGTAGAGTGGTACCAGAATCTTTTGCCCAGTGATTAGGGCAATATAATTTGTATCAGGTTGCTAGGGAAACCTGCCAAGGGATTGGAGAATCTTGGTCCCAGAATCTCTCTTTCTTAATAATATTTAAAATACACCAAAATATTCAGTGAGTGCAAGACTCATAAATGACTGGAGTTTGAGCTCTTTGAAATTTAGCTTCACTCTTACAAGAACAGCCAGGGACCAGATAGGTACTCCTTAATCACAGGGAGAGAGTTGTCTGCTCACATATTCTAAGTCATTAAGAGATCTCTTTGCCCTTAGCCAACTCTACACATTCATCCTTAAAAACCCAGGATGGAGCATGTGGTCATTCATGCTTGCCATCTCCTCTCAGCTTCCTGGGGAAGAGATTTCAAAAGGAATCTTCTCATTTTCTTGGATTTTGCCTGTTAGTCACTGAGAAGCTGTTCTATGAAATCTACCCACTTCTTCCAGAGACTGCTATGCAGCAGTTGTTGGGGGGGTGGGAGGGGTTGTAATCTGCCAAAGTGTGAAAAGCTACTCTCTAGAGAGAAAGTTGTTCCAGATTCTGACAGGGGGTGTTTCTACTCTCTGAGAAAATAATCCATCTCTTCTTTTTCCATGCCTCCCCACACCCTATACAAACACCCCCAGAATGATTGTCAAACCTCCAACAGTCTCCCTTGCTAGCCTAAATATAGGTGTGTTTCCCAATGAGCATTCTTTCACGTAATGTCTGATTCTTTTCTTCTCTTCTGGCAGTGGAAAATCTTTACACGGCTTTGAGGAACATTGACCGGAGTGAGATTGTGAACATGTTAGAAGGTTCTGGCCGGCAGAGTAGAAGCCTGAAACCAGACAGGAGGTATCCAGACCGCGACTACTCTTTATCACCGTCCCAGATGAATGGTGAGTTCTGCTGGCCACAAAACCTGGACCCTGCCCATAAGGGTCTACTGTGGGAAGTCCCAGTTCCTTGGAAACCAGCTGTATTGTAAAAGAAAGACTTCGTTACCTCCTCTAGTATGAGACCTGGCATAGGGGGAGGCCTGGGCAAGAGCAGGGCTGAAGGAGAGAGAGGCCACCTGAAGGCTTTAAGCCCTTTCTATGAAGGCCAGTGCACCCAGACAGAGCACTTTGGACTGGACCTGGCTTCTGGTCCCTATTCTGTCATTATGAGGGGTACACATGACCATGGGGCTATTCAGTTCTCTTAGGTCCCAGTTGATCTCTTTGTAAAATCAGGGCTTTGGATTAGATGATTTTTCAAGGTCCTTCCAGCCCTAACATTGAATGATTTTAAATTCTCCCTAGGGAAGGGCTTTGGAGCATTGTCTCTTTAGCAAAGGCTGCCTGACTGGTTGTGGATGCCAAATTTTAATCCCTTCCTTTTGTGACTGCCTCTGTGAGATCAAGACCTTCACTTATTTTTCCAAAGTCAAATCTCTCTCTTTCTCTCTCTCTCTTAGCTCTTCCTCCTTCCGTTTTCTAACCCCCATTTCTCTCACCTCCTCTCATTCTAATGTGGTTCCGCATGCCATGGACCCTCCAATAACCTGGCCTAAGGAAAGGGAGCCAGAGGAAGACACTGACTCTGTCTCCTACTTGCTCCTCCTGTTGATGGAGGATGCAAGGGATTTTTCCAGGCAGCTGAAAGGTCTTACCTTGTCCTTGAAAAAGGAGGAGCCAATAGAAATAGATTGGGAGGGGGATATGTTGGGCTTGAACTCAACTCTTGTCCTCGTCCCTTAACTAAGGGGAATTGAATAAGGACACCAGTCCCGATGTCATCTTGGTGCAGCTGATTCTATCCCTCTTCAGCCAGTACATGGTACAATGGAAAGAATACTGGTTTGAGAGTCAGAACACCTGGGTTCACATCCTGGCTCCATTACTTACAACCTATATGACCTTGGACAATTTCATGTAACCTCTCTGGGCCTCAGTTTCCTCATCTGAAAACTAAGGGGGTTGATTAGATGACCTCTAAGGTCCCTTCCAGCTCCAAATCTGTTATTCTATAATTAACTAACTCTGGATCTTACACAAAGTCACAGCCTCTGGATTGACATTCATGCCTTTTAATTCTTTAAAAAAAAAAAAAGATGGAACAGCCTGGGGTAGTAGAATACTCAAGGTCAAATTCCAGTGCCAACACAACTACCTGACCTTGAACAGATCACCTGTAAAATGAGGATGTTGGACCATGTGGTTTTTAAAGGTCTCTTCCAACTCTCAATCCCGCGATCTAAGATCCTCCCCTAGGAAGCCTGACTTGGCATTTATTTTCCCCAATACCTGATTGTAACAATCTTCCAGGGGCTGCAGGTGTGTAAATGGTACACGGAGGCATGAGGTATGCATCTACACCATGCCTTCAATCCGTGGGGATGAAGTCGCTGGGGAGCAGGGATCGGGAACTGGGCACCCCCAAAGAAGGGAATGCTGTTGGAACAGCTGTGGCCCCCTGCCCCCAGGGAGGCCTGCCTGGCCTCAAGCCAGCTAGCTGGAGGCTCTGCATGCTGAGCCCCTCACACTTTTCTCTCTTCTGTGTTCTGTGTATCCTGAAACATGCCATCTAGTGCCGCCAGATGCAGGCCACATCCTATGTCGATCACTTCCTGTCACCTTTCTCTTCTGCCTCTGACCTCATCTTGACCTCTAGTTTGCTCATCCTTTTGCACTGCCTGTCTCCACTGTCTCCACCTCAGCCAAGTGTACCTGAACCACCACCAGCCTCCACAAGATGCATGTCATGAAGACCTCCTAACCCTCTCCCCTCCTCCCAACACCCTGTCTCATGGTTGAGTGCCTGGCAGTGTGTGTGTGTGTGGGTGGGTGTGGGTGTGTGTGGGTGTGTGTGTGGGTGTGTGTGTGTGTGTGTGTGTGTGTGTGTGTGTGTGTGTGGGTGTAGGTGTGGGTGTAGGTGTCCTATGGCTCAAGCTCTTAAAGAGGGCTAAGTTTCTATGGTCCTACAAGCCCCTTTCCATGGAGAATCTGTCTTGAACACTACAGAGACCCCTAAGACCTTAGGAGGCATTTAAATCGCTTCAGCTCACTTGTAATGAGAAAATTGTGATTTGAGGCAGAAGCTCAGAAATGAGTCCTGGAAATTTTGGAAAATCCAAGTTAATCTCGTTGGCAAACACCTCTACCTTCCTACCAGCTGGCCTGGCAATCATGCTGGCTTTTAAAATGTTCCTACTGCATTTAAGCTTTCCAATTGATTCAAGTTGACCAGTGATTTATTGGGCCCCTACTATGTGCCCAGGGTTGGTCTTTGTTCTATAGAGATACAGAAGAAACATAAGGCAGGTTCCCCTCCCTTGAGGAATTTCACAATAATGTTGGGGAAATACACACATGTACACATATGTGTACACACGCACACAAAATCCAGTTAAAGAAGTGCATAAGACAGTATTGAATCTAATATTGAACTCTGCACTACAGACCAACAGAGAGGGGCTGATGAAGCAGAGGGTCATTCATGCTTTCCTCAGATTCAGAGATGAGCTAGGAAGCAGGAAGGTGTCTAGGGGGGCCAGGACTGTTATTCAACAAAGAACAGCTCATACCATCCAGCTCCCCATCTTAGTGTTGCTATCCCTTTTTAAGCCAGAATAGGAAAACAAAAACAAACAGCTGATTGAACTCATGTTTGGTCCCCACAGTTTCTAAGAGATCTGAGCATGGGACCCCCGAAGTCCCTGGTAACCTATGAGCACTGGGCACCAACCACATGTGAACCTAGTCCAGTCCCTCACCAGCGTCTCCCTCCAAAGCCAGACTCATCTCTCTACAGGCTCCCACATGAATACCCAGCTGCCCTCTTCCCTCCCTGGCTGCCACTCATTGTTCTGAGACCTTGACCTTACTGCCCAATCAGAACCATATTAAAAAACAACTACCACCAGTAACCTATGTGTTTTCCCTGTCCTTTCTTCTCTTCAGGCAGGCATCCTCCATATCTGGGTCTCCTCCTAGTTAATGGGAAGGATCCCAAGCCTGATTGGGAGTGGGGGAGGAGGAGAAGAGCTGGAACTGAGCAGTCTCTACCAGCCTCTTCATCTTGAGGCCTTCGTAGTTTCCAAAGGGAAGCTTGCCCTTGGAACCACATGAGAATCACCATGTGGTTCTTTGTGCTGCTGCCAGGCCTGCCCTCTTTAATTGATAACTGCAATCTTTGCATCTGTTCCCTCTGAGCCTTTGCCAGGCTGCCTCTCTAATCTGTGTCTAAGCCTTGAACATGAACCTGGGCTGGAGAGTGAGTGGTGCTAGATGAGGATGGCGAGTCAGTCCTGTCTTCCTTTGGCAGTCTAAGAGACTCTTAAAAGACCCTAGGTAGCTAAGAAGGGCTCTCAGGCTTCCTCCCCACATAGACTCTTTTTACCATTCACAATAGGATGTGAGGGAGAAAGGGGATATTAAGCAAAAAGACAGTTTGCTTCCTTTCCAAATGCACATCATTTTTTTAATTAACAAAAGAAAAAAATACCAAGGGCACAATTTAAACCAGAGGCCTTGGGGCCATCTGTAGATATCGAGGGTTTCATATATAACCTTTCAAAGAAAACAAAGAAAAAAATGCTAATAATTCCAAAGATTTAGCCCTTTCTCTACCATCCCCGCCCTGCCAAATAAAAACAAGACTGACTTCACAAACATAGATGTATGGGCAAATAAACAATATAAACATGTATTAGTTCTATTTTCTATTTTGGTACTTTGGTAGACTCATTCCTTTGCTTTCATGACAGTGGAGGGTTTTCAAGACAGGTTGTTTACGTGTCATTCAGCCTAATGAGCATTTATTAAGTACCTACTATGTGCCAGGTGTTGTGCCAAGTGCTAGGGATACCAAGAAAGGCAAAAACAAGGTCCTTTCCCTCCAGGAGCTCACAGTCTAATAGGGAAGACAACATACAGGTAACTGTGTACATGCATGGTATAATGAAGTGTATATGGAAGATAATGGCACTAGCAGTAGGGAGTGGGGATACTGGGAAGGATGTCCTGCCTAAGGCAGATTTCATCTGAGTCTCGAAGGAAGCCAGGAGGTAAGGAGGGAGAGCATTCCAGGCACGGGGACAGCCAATGGAAAGACATGGAACTGGGAGATGGAGAATCTTGTGAAAAGAACAGGGAGGAGACCAGCAGTACTGGATGACAGAGTGCAGGGAGTGAAAGGTAAGGAGGTCAGAAAGGTAGGAAGGTCTTTAAATGACAAGAGCATTCTATATTTGATCCTGAAGGCGATGGAGAGCCACTAGAGTTTATTGAGTAGGGCTCTGATGTGGTCAGCCCTGCCATGTTAGGAAAATCACTTTGGCAGGTGAGTGGAAAGTGGATTGGAGAGGAGAGAGACTCCAGGCAGGGCGACCAAGCAGAAGCCTATTACAGTAGTCTAGGTGTGAAGTGATGAGGGCCTGCGTTAGGCTAGCGGGGAGGGACTGATCAAGTGAAGGCTTTTTAATGATAGGAAATGTTTGTAGGAAGGAAGGAGCAGCTGGGTGAGTGGAGAAAAATAAAATGTAAATCAGCTACATTGTAAAGGTAGGAACCTTTGTCAAATAACCATCTCCACACGTTTCTCCTTGCTTCTGCCCTCCCAGAGGTTCCCAAGCCAAAGAGGTGAACTCCCCTGACCTGCCAATCATTCTGACCAAATATCAATTTATAGAAGCATAGAGACTCAGAGTAGGATGGGTCTTCAACAATCGTCTAGTCCAACCCAGACTCAATCAGGAGTGTCCTCTATAATTTAGTAGAGGGGCAACATGGCATAGTGGATAGAGCATTGGATTTAGAGTCAGGAAGACCTGAATTCAAATCCTGCCTCACACACTAGCTATGTGACCCTGGCCAAGTCATTTCATTGCTGTACACCTCAGTTTCCTCCTCTGTAAAACATGAGGGAGTTAGTCTCGATGGTTTCTAAGGTCCCTTCCAGTACTCTATGATCCCTAATAATCATCCAGCCTCTTCTAGAAGACCACCCTTAATTGAGGACTTACCCCATAATACAGCCCTCTGAAACTCTTACTTGTTGCTCCTAGTTCCAACTTATATGGCCAGCTCTGTGCTAGACACTGTGGGAGGTGCAGATAAAACATGATCCCTGACCTCAAGGAGCTCAGAGTGCTATTGAAGGGATAAGACCAACATGCACAAAATTGCTAACTTGAGAATATAGTACACAGTATCAGTCAGTCAGTTATATGTCATGTAGTCTAAGATCGAACTCCAAATTCTGTGATTTGGACAAGTGCTGTGAGAATTAAGAGATGAGAAATCTTCAAGGACAGAGTAATGTAATAAACAGAGCACAGAATCCAAGGTCAGAATGCTCAGGTTTAAATGCCAGTTCTGCCACACTGCAGGGGTGACCTTGAGCAAGTATAACTTGTCTGGTCCTCAGTTTCCTGGTCTCTAAATGACAGGTTTTAACTAGTTGGTTTCTAAGGTTCTTTCTAACTCTGAATCCTATGAGGCTTCCTGGAGGAGGCATCTTAATCAAGCCAAGCCTTGGAGGATGGATGAGATTTAGAAAAATGAGGAAAGGAAAGGGGACTGCATAAAAATCTGGAAGTGGAAATGAGCATGAGTGTTCAGGGGCAAGGACAGGAGGAGGGATGTTCATTTCCAGGGTCCCTACTCCTGTATTATATACATGCACACTACATGTGTATATGCCCAAATAAACACCATACATACACACACATATATAATCATACATGCGGACACATACAAATACATACCATAAATACCACACATATATTTTTACATTGTGCATACATGCATATCACTTTATATGCATATGACACACATACTGCAAGCATACATTATGCACCATGCTTTTAGACCCCATACTCACATTTACATATATGTGCTCAAAATACCTACTGAGCAATCCATTGTATGTGCATATTAAATTTGTATATGACACTTGCACACAATACAAAGGCATACATATACTTACGCTTGGCATCCATTTACTTGGGTTTCACTGTCATTGTTGAAATACGGGGGTCACCAATGGGCAATCAATAACCTGGCAACAGCTCTTGTTTTAGCCAATCATAGAGGGATATGCAAATAAAGTGACAGTCACATTTAAAGATTAAAAAAAAAACAACGGGATGGTCCGTATAATCCCTTAGATTTAGGGGCTGCCAGAATTAGCTAGTACCAATCTAGCCTTATCTTTGGGAGCTTGGGACTCGATTAAATGGTTTAGGGCCTTGTCAGGAGGGAGAGAGGGAAGGGGGGACACTGGGGGTGGAGTTGAAGAACACTGCCCTAACTGGATGGATAGATGGATAGATAGATAGATAGATAGATAGATAGATAGATAGATAGATAGATAGATAGATAGATAGATAGATAGATAGATAGATAGAGGATAGGTATCCATAGGTAAAAAAGATAGAGAATAGATATCAAAAAGATAGATAGATACACAGATGGATAGATAAAGTATAGATAGATATCCATAGTTTAAAAAAAAGATATCCATGGGTTAAAAATGGATAAAGAATAGATAGGTATCCATACATAAAAGATAGATAGAGATTAGATAGATATCCATAAGTTAAAAAAAAGATAGATAAATGATAGGTAGATATCTATAGTTTTAAAAAAGATATCCATAGGCTAAAAACAGGTCGATATAAAAAATAGATAGGTATCCATGGGTTAAAAAAAAAAAGAACTAGAGATAACAGAGAAGTCATAAGAATTTGCCATGTGTCAGGCACTGTGCTAGGCACTGGGGATACAAAAAGAAGCAAATCAGTCCCTCCCCTCAAGGAGTTTCCATTCTAACAGGGACAGGCAGAACTGGCAGAACCGCACTGGGGTGGAAGAGAAGTGTAGCACTGCTTGGTCCCCCCAGCTATCTTATTTTTCTTTAGGAAATGAGCTTGACTTGGCCCAAGGTTTTGGAGTAGTGGATCTCTTTGGGGATCTGATCTTAGAAGACTCTATGCTATCCACTGCAACAATGTCTCTTGACCCAAATGGAAAACCTTCCCTTTGAGGCTTCCCCTACTAGGGCTATAGGTGATCCCAACACAAACTGAGAGCTATAATACACATCACGAAACTCCAAAGTTCTTATCACAACAATCGTGGACTGCCTGACCTAGGACTAGGAGGGAAGTCAGTAAAATAAAGCCAGTATCTTGCAAAACAACAGTTGGTTTTGATCACCGAGTTTCTGAAAGTGATTTTTGAAAGCTCGTGAGGAATAGGAAAGAACCATAGGACTGGAGAAGGTCAAATGGCCTGGACCTGAGTTTGAATCCTGACTCTGCTACTTCCCACTTGTGTGACCATAGGCAAGTTAATTCTCTGGACCTTCGTTTCCTCATCTGTAAAATAAAGGGGCAGGTCTAGATGAGCTCCAAGTTCCCTCCAGAATGAAATCCATAATCCTTTGATATAACACTGTTCACAAGAGCAGCTTTGGAGATAAAGATGCATATCCCTATTGGACCACATCTAAGGGGGTTTGGTTACAGAATTTCCAAAGCAACCTCTTTGAAGGTTGATCTCCCCTTTAAAGTGGTATCCAAGTACTCCCAACAGTACCCAAGGCTCCCAGTAAGGACAGAGTAAGATCTCCCCAACATGACTTTCTCCTTCAGCCGACACATAGCATTTCAGCAATTCTCTAATGTTCTTGACATGTAATACTGGATATTTATTTCATATATATAGATATATACATACACATATAGATATTGTTTTATCTCCTACTAGATAATAAACGCCTTAAGCGCAGGAACTCTACGTTAGCTAATCTGTATCTCTCTGCAGCTAATCTGTATCTCTTCAGGACATAGTACATGGTAGGTACATAGTAAATGTTTGTTGAATAAATGAATGAATTTTGGCCCTGTTCGTGAGAACCAAGGCTTCCAACTGATTAGAAAGCACAACTACAGAGGTGTCTGAATTACTATAGCACATTCCCTTGGGAACAATATTTCCCCATCTGGTTTTCAGGGCTCGGTAATAGAGGATTTCATTCTATTCTATCCCACAAACATTAATTGAAAAGGTGGAAGGATTTCTGAGTTAGAGGGTCTAGACTCAAATCCCGGCTTGGCTTCTTATCCATATAACTTTAGGCAAGTAACCTTACCTTGAGAGCTTCTGCATACTCTTCTGCAAAAGGACTATTTGGTCTAAAAGAGCTCCAGTGTTCCCTTCAGTCCTACATATCATGACCTTTTTAGTACCTGTTGTGCGCATAGCACCTAGAGACAACTAGATGGTGCTGGATCCAGAGTCAGGAAGACCTGAGTTCAAATCCGACCTCAGACACTTACTAGCTGTGTGACCCTGGGCAAGTCACTTAATCTCTGTTTGCCTTAGTTTCCTTAACTGTAAAATGGGGGATAATAGCCCCTATCTCCCAGCATTGTGAGAATCAAATGAGATGTTTACAAAAGGCTTAGCACAGTGCCTGGCACATAGTGTATATATAGATGTTAGCTATTTTATTATTATTATCATTATGGTATAATATTTGTAAAAGATAATAAAATAAAATATTTGTTGTGAGCATCAAATGAGATAATAATTGTAAAGCACTTATCATAGTGTTTGGGACATAGTAGGCACTTTAGAAATACTGCTTCCCTTCCCCTAGGTGGTAGGGAAGATACAGAGATTAAATGAAACATGGTCTCTGCCTCAAGGAGCTCACAATCTGGTGGAGGGATAGAACCCACATACAAATAATAATAAAATAAAACATCCATGAGAGCATTATATTATTACATCAGAGAGGTGCAGAATGCTGCATGAGGTATGAGGTGAGGAGAGATCATTACTGAGAGGAGATAAGGGAAACCTTCCTAGAGGAGGTATCTGAGTTAGGATTGAAAGGATAGATAGAGGGGCAGCTAGGTGGTGCAATGAATACAGCACCAGCCCTGGAGTCAGAAAGACCTGAGTTCAAATCCGGCCTCAGACACTTCTTGACCCTGATTGCCTCGCCGAGAGAGAGAGAGAGAGAGAGAGAGAGAGAGAGAGAGAGAGAGAGAGAGAGAGAGAGAGAGAGAGAAGATGGATAGGATTTCAACAGATGAAGTTGGAATGGAGGGCCTCTGAGGTACAGGAAAAGTATCATGAGCAAAGACTTAGAAATATGACAGTGCCGAGGAGTGCTGGGAGTGGTTCAGTTTGACATGAGAAGAGAGGAGCATTAGGAAAAAAGATTAAAAAGCAAAGGCAGCACCAGATCATAGAGGGCCTCAAATGCCAGGCTAAGGAGTTTGGACTTTATTCAGTGAGCAGCCACCCCCTGAAGAGTTTTTATCAGAAGGCTGATATACAGGTTCTGTGCACAAGGAAGATTAGCCTGGTGTCTGTGTGAAGGATGGAAACAGCTGTGAATAGCATCTGCTTTTTGTCAACCTGGTTTGATCTGGAGAGGGAGACAGAGAGAGAGAGAGGATTTATTCTTAGAGAGGTTCCTCCCTTATCCCAGGTGTGTGTGTGTGTGTCTGTGTCTGTCTCTCTGTCTGTCTGTATTTGCGTCTCTGTGTGTGTCTGTAGGAGTACAGATGTGTGCTTGAGTAAGTGTGAATGTGAAAAAAATCGCTTCTGGAGCCTGTCCCCCTCTGTCTGCCCATCCAGGTTATGCCTCGCTGCAGGATGAGCTGCTCTCCCCGGCCTCCCTGCACTACACGCTGCCCTCTCCCTTGCGTGTAGATCAATATTGGAACGAGGTGGCCATCATTGACGCCATCCCCATGGCCCCCACGGAGCACGATGCCCTGATGGAAATGTCGGACATGCAGGTGTGGTCCTCAGGCCTCACACCTTCCCTGGTCACCGCTGAAGACTCCTCTCTGGAGTGTAGCAAGGCAGAGGACTCTGATGCCACAGGAGACTGGAGGCTGCCGGGGCCACTCCTGGAAGACCCCCAGGGCCCTGACCAGCTGGGCTCTCTGGAGCTCGTGGAGGACGACACAGTGGATTCAGATGCCATAAATGGCCTTATCGATTTGCTTGACCAGGAGGAAGGTCAGAGGTCAGAAGAGAATCTGCCAGGTGGTGAGAGACAGGATGAGTCAGCCGGCAAGGGACAGGATTCAGAGCATGAAGTGTCTCTTCTTTCAGGCCAGCAGAGGGTACAAGCCCGAATAACAGAATCCCCCACCGTGAGTCGAGTCATGGAGAAGAGCCAAGACAGGTAAGTGGTATTTCTGCCGCTTCAGTTCCTGTCCTGAGACGACTGGCCCTGGTGAGGGACACATCTGGGTCCTTCAGAAAGAGACACTAATAATGGTGTGATGAAGACTAGATAAGGAATCAAAGATCTCCAGTTCTATTATCTACTAGGAACATCTATTAGGAACTAGAGAGCTGGGCCCAGAGTTAGGAAGTTCAGATGCAGCCTCGGACACTTAGTAGCTGTGTGGCCTTAGGCAAGTCACTTAACCCTGTTTACCTCAGTTTCTCCTTCTGTAAAATGAAGATGTAATAGCCCCTACCTCCCAGGATCGTTGTGAGGATCAGACGAGATAATGATTGTAACCTGCTTATCTCAGTGCCTGGCACACAGTAGATGCTGTATAAACATTTGCTATTATTATTGTTATGACCGGCTCTCCCCTGACTTATTGGGTCAATTCCACTCAATTTGGTAGACAGCGTCAGATGACCACCATGTGCAGAATGCCATGTTCTAGTGGCTATGAGAGGCACACATAAGCAAGATGTCCCTGCCCTCAAGATGCTTACAATCAAGGGATCCAGGGAGAGAAGAATAACCAGAGAACTATATTACAGAGTGATCAGTGCACAGGGTGGAATGAAAAATGAGAAAACTGGTTAGTATAAACTGAAAAAAAATCTTACCTTAGCCTAGTACAAGGCTTTAACCTAGAGAATCCTGAAGCTCTGGTCATGGAAAATTCTTCTGGCAACCAGCTGATATAAGGGAATTAGTTGTAATAAATTCTGCCCCAAGATATTTTTATGGAAATGATGAAAACTGTAAATTCTGTCCTACCTTAAGTCACCTTGGTCCTTGAATCTGCAGCTTTTATGACTGCTGAATTTCCACTGGAATTAATAGAAATTAGGGATTGTAAAATTGTACCTTGCAACTGCTGAATAAAGAAAACCAAATAGGAAAAAAATGCCTTGGGGAATTTATTCTCATTTCTATGCAAATGACTTCCAGGTCTGTATATTTAGTCCTGATCTCTCTCCTGAATTCCAATCTCATATCCTCAACCACTATTGAACCTTGAGGCAGCTAGGTGGCCTAGTGGATAGAGCCCTGGGCCTGAAGTCAGGAAGGCCTGAGTTCCAATTAGCTTCTGACGCTTCCTAGCTATGTGGCCTTGAGCAAGTCACTTAACTTTTGTTTGCCTCAGTTTCCTCATCTGTGAATTGGGATAATCACAGCCCCTACCTCCCAGGGTTGCTGTGAGGATACAGTGAGAGAAGATTTGTAAAGTGCTGTCACATAGGCACTCTTTGTCATTCGGTGGTGTCCGACTCTCTGTGACCCCATTTGGGGTTTTCTTGGCAAAGATCCTGGAGTGGTTTGCCATTTCCTTCTCCAGCTCCTTTGACAGAGGAGGAAATTTTAATGATAAGGCACTTTAATATATGCTCCTTTCTTTCCTTCCTCTTTGTATGGGAGAAAGAGGACTAGATTCAGAATCAGAGGATCTTTGTTACCATCCCAGCTTGTCACTTACTACCTGTGTAACCTTGGGCCAGTCTTAGTTCCTCTGGGAGGAGCTAATGATAATGATAACTATAATAATGAGGATAATAACTAACGTTTATATAGCACGTACTGTGTGCCAGGCACTGTGCCAAGCTCTTTACAATTATTATGTCATTTGATCCACACTAGTGGGTGCTATTATTAGCATTATAAAGCCAGACAGTTGGACCAGAGGGACCTCTAGGGTCCTTTCTAACTCGGTCACCTTGATGGGTTGATCCTCTGGTTTCCTGCTAGAGGTTCATGGGCATCTCAAACCCAATGTGCCCTACAGGTTCTCTTCCTGACATCCCTGCTCCTGTCAAGGGCACTGCCATCTTTCCGGTCAGCTCGAATCCCACTCTCAGAGTCATTCTCTACCTTTCCCTTTCCCCTTGCCCCCTCCCAATATCTAGTCGGTTGCTAAGTCTTGGTAGTCGTGCCATATCTGTCCCCTTATCGGCCCTCTCATGGCTACCACCCTACTTCAGGACCGTATTACCTCTCGCCTAGTCTTCGTATTTGGAGAAGAGTTTCTTCTTTGGATTCCCTGCCTCCGCCTTCTTCATGCATCCCTCACCCAGCTGTCAGATTGACAGTCCTAAACTGCCCCATCCCCATTCCTGGAATGCACTCCCTCCCCACCCTCTGCCTCTTAGAATGCCTAGCTTCAGGATGGCTAGGCGGCCCAGTGGATGGAGTGCCAGCCCTGGAATTAGGAGCACTATACAATGCAAGTTATTATTATTATTTCAAGGCAGCTAGGTGGTGCAGCGGATAGAGTGCTGGGTCTGGAGTCCAGAAGATCTGAGTTCAAATCTGGCCTTAGACTCGTATGACCCTGGGCAAGTCACTTAACCCTGTTTACCTCAGTTCCCTCATCTGTAAAATGAGCTGGAGAAGGAAATGGCAAACCACTCCAGGATCTTTGCCAAGAAAACTCCAAATGGGGTCACAAAGAGTCAGACATGACTGATACAAATGAACAAAATGTACCAGGAACTTAGCTAAGAGCTTTACAGATATTGTCTCATTTAATCCATACAACGACCCTGTAAGATAGGTGCTATTATTATCCCCATTTTACAGGTGTGGAAACTGAGGCATACAGAGGTTTAGTGACTGGTCCAAGGTCACACAGCCAGTAAGTATCCGAAGCTTCATTTGAACTCAGGTTCTTCCTGACTCCAGGCCCAGTGCTCTGTGCACTATGGCACCACCTAGCGGCTTCTGATTCCATATTCCAACATCCCTAGTCATAGGCTATCTCCCAGCTATTGACAGAGTCAAGGAAGACTCTGATAACTGTGGGCAGCTTAAAATAGAAAAATCCTAGAGTCATTGTCTAGCTAAGTCCCCCACCTTCCCCACGTGGATGTCTTGTATACAGTAAAGGAACAAAATTTCTTCAGAAAATTGGATGCAGAGCTTCTGTTTAGATTTCCAAATGACAGCCTAATTTGACCTGTATAGCATGCTGGATTCAGAGTCAGGAATCTTGAGTTCAAAAAAGACCATAGACACTAACTGTATCACCCTGGACAAGTGGCTTAACCTCTGTCTGTCTCCGTTTCCTCAGCTGTTAAATGTAGATAATAATAGTCCCTAAATCCCAGAGTTGTTTTGAGGATCAAAAAAAAAAAAAAAAACAAACCACTTAGCCCAGTGCCTGGTACATAGAAGTCATTTAATAAAAGCGTGTTTGCTTCCTTCCCCTGAAAGGAATAATAGTCTTACAGCAGCTCATGCTCAGAGGCTCTCAAAGTCAGAAGGAAGGTCATAGGTCTTCTCTTTTAACCCCTACCCAGATCATGAATTCCCCTCCACCACATTCCTCTGGCGATGGGGAAATCACTACCTGCTAAGGCAGTCCATCCTGCTTTGGGAAACTCTAATTGGTTGGGAGTTTTTCCTTCTGTTAAGCCAAAATCTTCATCCCTATACCTCATCCCACCTTTTCCCACCTTCATTCTTAGTTTCTACCCTCTGGGACCAAGGAGAATTAAGGTGATCCCAGTCTCTGCTCGGTGTACTCTAGGGCAATAGTATCCAACTCAAAGAGAAATAGGATCCCTTGTTGTTTAGTCATTTTCAATGTCCGCCATTTGGGGGTTTTCTTAGCAAAGATACTGCAGTGGTTTGCCATTTCCTTCTCCAGCTCCTTTTTACAGATGAGGAAACAGAGGTGAAGAGGGTTAGTGACTTGCCCAAGGTCACACAGCTAGTAAGCATCTGAGGCCAGATTTGAACTCACAGAATTGAGTCTTCCTGACTTCAGGCCCAGCACCCTATCCACTGCTCCACCTAGATCCCTGCAGGTTGCGTATTCACTTAGAAAACCACACATGCTTATGTATTACTTTTTTTTATTAATACGTACACACAATAAAATTTGATGGGAACTACATTTAAATGTGATTCAGGCCATACTCAGGAGTATTACAGGCCACATGCCTTTAGTACCTCAGCTCTAGGAGACCCCTAACTGTCTACTACAAGAACCGTTATCAGTTGTGTGTGAATTGGCACACATTCTCAGTCTAAGTTTGTCTGGGCCATAGAGATATTCAGTGTTTCCCACCATTTCGAATGGGGTGGGGTGGAGGTAGGGAGGGTGTCAGGAGCAGGCAACCATGTGACTAGACTGCTCTTTATCTTCCCCAACAATTGCCTCCTGGTCTGGGCTCCAGAACAAAGGACTGGGACACAGATGGCTCTATCATCTCCTACCTGAAAGATGCCACACAGAGCTCTTGGCAAGAGGAGGTCACAGGGGGCCCACACTCCATCGAGAGAACAGTGACCACCATCTCCTCTGTAAAAGGCCTGGAGCCCAGTGGGTCTCAGGAATATGAGAAGATCCTGGTCCCCACAGTAGAGCACATGCGGGTCGACTCACTGGAACCATCAGAGTCTGAGGGCCCCCTAGACGAGAGAGAGCAGAGACCTGTCATGAGTCACGACTATGGAAAATGGATGGAAGAAACTGAGAGTGCCTTCTCCAGTCTGGTCAAGGTAAGGGCCATGAGGGCATCTGGGCAGCTACAGCCCCATACAGGGCATTCTTATGGAACTCCCCAAACACAAAACTAAGCATTGCATTCAGTTTGCTCAACGGTAGCTGGCCTCAGCTCACTATGGAAGCAAGGAGATAAAATTATTCTCTACTTTTCTTTTTTGTTGAAATCTACCAGGTTTAATAGGCCTAAGGCAAGGGTAATCAGTAACTACTAAGGCACACCTGACCAGTCCCCACCATAGGTATCCGTCTTTTCTCATTACCCCTTTCTCTTTGCACTCTGTTCTCTCTCCTTCCTTCCTTCTTTCCTTCCTTCCTTTTCTCCTTCCCTCAATCCTTTCCTTCCTTCTTTCTTCCTTTCCTTTCCTTTCCCTGCTCTTCCTCTCCTTTTTCCTTTCCTTTTTCCTTTCCTTTCCTTTCCTTTCCTTTCCTTTTTTTTCCTTTCCTTTTCTTTCCTTTCCTTCCCTTCCCTTCCCTTCCCTTCCCTCCCTCCTTCCTTCTTTCCTTCTCTCATTCTTACTCCCTCCTTCTCTTTCCTTATTTCTTTCTCATCTTCCTCTTTCTCATAGACTCAAAAATCCTAGCTGGAAGGAACCCTAGAAATCATCTGTTCCAACCCCCTGCATTCTATAGATTAAAAAGAGCCTCTTTCATCTTTCAAGGAGGTAAAGGGACTTATCCAAGATCACGCAGCCAGTAATCAACTGAGTTGGGGTCTGAACTCAACTCTTCTGCCTCCAAGTTTAATGTTATTTCTACTACACCATATTTATCTGTTCTTCTTCTCTCTCCTTTCCTAACTCTTCCTTGCATTGGGCCTGTCAGTGGCCACCCAGGGTTATCACTACTCAGTAGGCCCAAAGGCGGGGTAGATTCCAAGATAATCCCAGATTCCTGGCTCCAAGAATCTGCCAGAAGTTAAATAGTTTTATTTAGAATGCTGTCCTGCCAAATATGTGAGTGTTGGACTGGCTGCCGGTCTCCATTTATAACACTGATCTACCACCCTGCATTCTCCCTAATTGGGTTTCTGCTGTACTCCAGATCCTTAGCACCTCCCCACCACCAGCCTCTCCCAGGAAGGACTAGGAAGGGAGCTTCCAGGAACAGACACAGCCCAAAATGGGCCTTGCTAACATCAGAGGACCTAGCATTCCCTAGAAGAGGGGTTGTTAACCTGAGGTCTATGGAGTGTAGATTTAGATGGGGGGAAATCACAGCTTTATTTTCACTAACTTTAGGTTTCCTTTGTAATTCTATGTAGATTTAGATGGGGGGAAATTACAGCTTTATTTTCACTAACTTTAGGTTTCCTTTGTAATTCTATGTATTTTCTTTTATGCATTTAAAAACCTTATTCTGAAGAGTGTGCAGGTTTCACCAGACTGTGAAAGGGAACTAAGATAGCCAAAAGGTTAAGAATGCTCGCCCTAGAGCATGAGAACGGTGACATAGGGAAAGAGAAGGGAGGAGATAGAATTGTTACATGGATCATAGGTTCAAAAAACCATTAAGATCCAGGGCTAGAAGGGCTCTTAAGGGTCATCTAGTCCAAGGATTCTTAACCTGAGGCCCATAGGCCCTCCAAGGAGCCTGCAGATAGATTTCAGGGTGTCCATGAATGTGGCTTGGGGAAAATATTGCATCTTTCACTATTTTGTTGTTGTTCATTCCTTTTAGTTGTGTCCAACCGTTCATGACACCATTTGGGGTTTTCTTGGCAAAGATACTGGAGTGGTTTGCTATTTTCTTCTCCATATTTTCACTAACCTCTAACTAAAATCAAACATTTCCTTCAATTATGATTGTAGGTAGGAATGTGCTGGTAAATGCTTATCAACTGACTTACCAAGAAAAAAAATGTAGGCATGACCCACTTTTATGTTTAATCAGCATTATTCTTAAGTCTAAATGATCAACAAAACAATAAATCAAGCCCCGATTTAGAGTATTTGCCAATTTCCAAGGATGAAAATTTCATCATTGGGAACTGGTTTGAGCTGGCTCCAGATCACCCTTGAATGTAGACAACCCAACAGACTGCCAAAGGCGTTCTGTGTCACAAAAAAAGGTTCGGTGAGATTTCCCAGGCCAGTCTAATTGTCCCAGATCTGAGTCCCAGAGAATCTTAAGTGGCTTGGCATGGCCACACAGGAAGTAAAAAGCAGAGCTGGGATTTGAACTCAGATCTTCTTACTCTAAATCTGGGGCTTTTGCACGATATGAATTGGGCTGCTGAACAAGAAAGCCTGTGGCAAACAGCTGGGCTGGGGGGCTGCTGAACTACTTAACTGGATAGGGGTGTTCTCACAGAGAATAATGGGCCACTGATATTTCCACTGAACTCATTGAAAGCTTCTGTTGTTGTATCCAGCTCCTCATGACCCCATTTGGGGTTTTCTTGGCAAGGATACTAGAGTGGTTTGCCATTTCCTTCCCTAACTCTTTGTACAGATGAGGAAACTGAGGCAAGCCGGGATAAGTGACTTGCCCAGGGTCACACAGCTAGTATGTGTTTGACACTTGATTTGAACTCAGGTCTTCTTGACTCCAAGCCTGGAACTCTATACACTGTGCCAACTATGTGGCACTAGCTGCCCTATATAGCTAATAAGTGGGACAAATTCACAAAATTAAAATCAGGAAGGAACATGAGAGAGCATCTGGTCCAACTCTTTCATTTTATAGATGAGGGAATGGAAGTTGAGAGAGGCAGATGATATTCCCAAGGTCACATAGTGGCAAATAGAGGCAGGATTCAAATCCCGGTCCTCTGACTCCAAATTCAGGCTTTTTCTTGATCCTTGACCCTATGTTCTTTCCCTAAATGGCCTTGAAAAGATGATCACCTCATGTAGAGGGTGGAGTTATTTGAATTGACAGTAGCAGTATTTTTGGTTACCTGTATACACATAATGTAACACCTGTGTGGTTACAAAGGAAGTCCATACACAGCCTCCGATCTCTGATAATTCACAGTGAAAAAGGGCATGATATGGACAAAAATTTTAAGGGCATTCAATTCAGCTAACATTGATTAAGCACCTACTGTGTGCTAAGCACTAGAGGTACAAGACAAAAAATGAGGTTAAAAATGAAAACAGGACACCTCAAGGAGCTTAAATTCTACTGGGGGAAAAATATGTGCAGGTAATAGTCAGCATTTCTATAGCTCTCTGAGACTTGCAAAGTGCTTTATGAATATTGTCTCATTTGACCCTCACAAAAATCCTGGGAAGTAGGGAAGAAGGAGGTGGAAGAAGAAGAGAAAGAGAAAGAGGAGGAGAAGGAGGAGGAGGAAGAGGAGGAGAAGAAGAAAGACAAGAAGAAGAAAGAGGAAGAGAAGGAGAAGGAAAAGAAGAAGGACAAGAAGGAGGAGGAGGAGGAAGAGAAGGAGGAGGAAAAGAAGAAGAAGGAGGACAAGAAGGAGAAGGAGGAGGAAGAGAAGAAGAGGAAGAAGAAGAAGAAGAAGAGGAAGAAGAAAAGGAAAAGAACTAGCATTTTCATAGTTCCTACTACTGTACTAACCACTTTACAAATATTATCCAATTTATTCTTCACAACAACCCTGGGAGGTGATATTATCCCCATTTTACACATGAGAATACAGAGGAAGTCAAAGGTTGTGTCTTTCCTATGTCACACAGCTCTTAAGTGCCTGGATTTGAACTCAGGCCTTTTCTATCTAGTGTACCACTTCTCTGCCCCCAAAGGTAAAGGAGAGTGCTACCAAGTAGAAGGATCAGAAAAGGCCTCATGTGGGAGAGAGACCTTAAGCAAAGCTTTCAATGATTCTGGAGATTCCAAGAAGCAGAGTTGAAGAGCAAGGGCATTCCAGGCATGGGACAAAGGCATAGGTGAGGGAGGTGAGATGCCAAGGACAGAGAATAGACTAATTTCCCATTAGATTGTAAACTCCTTGAGGGCAGGGAGTATCTTTTGCCTCTTTTTATGTCCCAAGCACTTAACACAGTGCTTGACACATAGTAGGTATTCAGTAAATGTTTGTTGACTGACTGATTTGACTGGAGTGTAGAGGTTTTTGAGGAGTACGGGGTAATCCGGAAGAAGTTGGAGAAAGAGGCATCAATTAAATAAAGTATTTCTATAATATACAAGTGAAAGGGGGTGGGGCAGGGAATAGTGAAGCAAAACCATGGCTGTTCTAGGTTGAGGGGAATCACCCTCTCTCTTTCACTTGGCTCAGTTCCCTGGACTCAGTTCCTTAATGTGTTCACCTGACACCACTTATATAAATCTATGGATGGCTCCCTGGGCTTATTATTGAAAGAAACCCTGCACTTCCAAGGCCTACTTGAAGCCCCCATCTCTGGTGGTAAATGGGTGAATTTCCATCACCCCAGGTCCCAGAACAGCAGCCTTAAAAGAATGTCACCAGATACATTTCCTGACCTGATTTTCTCTCAAGTTCCTGAATTTTCCCATCAATGAAGAGCCCCCAACAACAGGCCCTCTCTTTGGGAGGGGGTGACCTGGCACTCATCCAGCATAAAGACTCCTAAAAGAAAAACAACTGAGTGAGACCCTCTTCTACTGGTCCTGGGAAAAGAGGGAAGGGTGGAGAAGCCAAGGGTATCACTTTCCTGGGCAAAAGTGACTTTGACATAAGTGTCCAGCTCAGAGGACGGCTGCACCTGCCCACTTCCTTCTTGCCCAAATGAACAGCCCCAGCCAGCTGGTATGCAGGGGCTAAAATTACAGGGCCATGACGTCACCCTTGGGCCCAGCCTGGAATGGCTGTGTCGGAGGGCAGATGCACAGACCCAGGGCCTCTCCAGCTGCAGCGCTCCTCCCTTCCACTGCTTTCCTGAAGCCTCGCACCCCAAAAGAGAACTAGAGGAAGCTCCGAGTGAGCTCATGAACCCAGGGAGAGAATGAGAAGTCAGATCCCCTCTGTAGCTGGGCCGTTGGCACCACTCAGCACCCACGGGCCGGGTCAGTGAAGTGGCAGCAAGGATGTGGACCTTTGTTACCCAGCTCTTGGTCATATTGGTACTGCTAAGCTTTTTCCTGGTCAGCTGTCAGAATGTCATGCACATTGTCCGGGGCTCCCTGTACTATGTACTGAAGCGTTTACATCAGGAGCTGGACAAGGAGCTAGGGGAGGACGAGAGCCTGAGTGATGACGAGGAATCCGTCTCCACCAGGGTGGTGCGGCGTCGGGTCATTGTGAAGGTAAAGGCTAGGTGGAAGGGTAGGGAGGAGCCCCTTCAGGGGCGGGGGTCCAAAGAGGCCTCTACAGGGACTGAGGGGGGAAGAGGAGAGGGGTGGATGGAACCTCCAGGAGAAGAGGAAAAAGGGCAAGGAGTGTGAGACCAGCCCCCCTCCCATTGGCTCTGATTCCCCATTGGGAGGCAGGTATGTGTCTGTTATACAGTGAGAGTGGCCCCAATCCCAGCTGGTGGAGAGTGTGAGATGGTAGAAATGGAACCAGATTAGAGGTCAGGATGTCTGGGCTCTAGTCCCAAGGCCATCACTTATCAGCTTGGTTGGGCAAATCACTCAACCCCATAGATTCCGAGATTATTCCAATGCTAAGTTCCTTGAATACAGGGATTGTTAATTATGTGTTTTACTTTCTGTCCCCAGCCTAGTCCTCTTGCCCTTTTCTGAGAGGGGAACAGACCTATAATTTCACTGGTTTAGGGAACTCCCAAAGAGAAAACTCCCTCTACCAATGCAGCATCTGCTCCAAATTTTAGCCATCAGTTGCCTATGGGCACTAAGAAGTTAAAGGACTAGGCCAGGACCATATAGCCAGTACATGTCTGAGGCAGGACTGGAACCCCCATCTTCCTCATTCCTACATTATTACCTCATATTGTCTCTTACATTGCATACAGTAGGCACTTAATTGATGTTTCTTGGATTGGTTGGACTGAAGATAACCTAGCTCACCTAGTCCAGCCCAACCCCACCCACATCACCATCATTTAGGTATAGAAACTAATTCCTGAACTTTGATTCCTTCACCTATAAAACCGAAATAAGAACGCCTCTTCTGACTACTTCTCAGGGCTGTTGTGAGGTTCTGATGAGATAACAGATGTAAAAGTACTTCGTAAAACTATAATATTTCAGTGGTTTTAAACCAGGGTTCTTTCATCTCTTTTTGTATTATGGACTCCTCTGGCAGTCTGGTCAAGCCTCTGGACCCCTTCTCCAAATAATATTTTTAAATGTATAAGATAAAATACACAGACGTACAAAGGAAATGAATTCTACTGAAATATCATTATCAATTTTCTTTTCTTTTTTAAATTTTTATTCATTTAGAACTTAAATACAAAAAATATTTTTAAAAAGAACATTTCCAAGTACACAGCACAACATAGAAACAATTCAATATAAAACCATGAATTTCCATTTCAGTGTTTACTTTAAAAAAAAACAACTATGTAATAAAAACTACACATTGTTTTCAAAGCTACCCTTCCTTTCTGTGTTTCCTTCTAAGTTTTCTTTTGTTCTCTGCTGTGCACTTTTTATTTTTTTTCTCCCTCCCCACCCCACCCTAGAGAAGGCTACAATTAAACTATATATAGTAATGTGAAAAAAATGCTCTAAATCATTATTGATTAAAGAAATGCAAATTAAAATGTTTTTTAAAAAAAGTTCACAACCTCAGGTTAAAAACCTCTGCTTTAGGAGGTGTGTGATTCAGTCAGTGTGCTCATTCTCTCCACAGATGCAGATAACACCTTCTCCTTGACACCTTATAGAAAGTCTTGAGTTGATATGGCCAAAAATATTCACAGCCAGGTGGTCAACACTCTGGTGATGAGGCTCTTGACAATGAGCTAGGCTGGTCCTCAGGCAGCTGACACACAATCCCCCTTACCAAACCTGTTACACCAAATCTCTCCAGGCTGTTCCGACCTATCACAGCTTCCCTTCCTTGGACACAGCTTTCAGGAATTAGGCTTAAGGGGCATCTAGGTGGCGCAGTGAACAGAGCACTGGCCCTGGAGTCAGGAGGACCTGAGTTCAAATTCAACCTCAAACACTTAGTAGCTGTGTGACTCTGGACAAGTCACTTAACCTTGAGAGAGACAAAGGAAGGAAGGAAGGAAGGAAGGAAGGAAGGAAGGAAGGAAGGAAGGAAGGAAGGAAGGAAGGAAGGAAGGACGGAAGGAATAAAGGAAGGAAGAGAGAAAGAAAGAAGGAAGAGAGAAAGAAAGAAAGAAAGAAAGAAAGAAAGAAAGAAAGAAAGAAAGAAAGAGAAAGAAAAAGAAAGAAGGAAAGATGGATAGATAAGAATTAGGCTTACGTTGGTCTCAAACACTCTGCACATAAGTGGTCCTGTCAGACCTGCCCAGAGTTCCCTCCTACCTCAAACCTCATGCACCTGCTCCATGTGGACCCATGTGCTCAGGTCAGTCACCCACTATGTTCCTGTGTCCCTACTTTCTTTCTGTGATAATGGTAGCTTCTGATGCTACTGCTTCTGCCTCCGATCCATTTTCTCCCCCCATCTCCCTGGCCCCTGCCTTCCTTACCTTATTAAATCTGACATTTCCTCTTCTCTAACTCTAGGGGAATGAGCTTCAGGATATCCCAGGGGAACACGTGACTGAAGAACAATTCACAGACGAGCAAGGCAACATCGTCACGAAGAAGGTGAGAGCCCAGCTGGGTGGGGAAGGGTTGGATTGATGGGGAGCAGCGGGGACCTCTGCCCCACCGGGAAGAAGAGCGATGACAGTTAATCCCATGAGTACATGAGGCTGCTTTTCCTTGCTCACCTCAAAGGAGGGAGGCCACAGGAGATGTAGAGTTCTCTGTCTTCTGGATACAGTGACTGTTGTTTCCAAACCAAAGTTGGGAAATGTGGTCTCAGAGAGGAAATTCCCCTTGATGGCCCATTTTCTTTTCTTGAAATTAAAAGCGTCCCAGAAAAAAAAAAATCTCAGACATTCAGTCACTATAGGGATAGGGACAAGACCTGTGGTTTTATTGTTTCCCAACACATGGACGAGGACACTGTGCCAAAGCAGGCACCTTCCCTGCAACTTACAGACTTGGAGATGTGCCTGAGGTACTGTGAGATCACTCTGACTAGCCCAGGGTGACACAGCCATCGTGGGTTAGATGTGAGATTTGAACTCGGATCTTCTTTACCCCTGGGCTGGGATCTCTATCCGTGATGCCATGCTTGTTTCTTACGGTAACCGTACCTCCCGGCTAATCCAGATTTCATCTCTTGACAGCATTTCACAGGTTACACAGAACTTAATCTAACCCCATCATTTTACAGATAGGGAAACTGAGGCCCAGAAGAGTTAAGTGACTTAACTATAATAGGTAGCAGAGTTAAGATTCAAGCCCTGATCCTCTAGTTAACCATAACAACACAACCATAATAATAACTAACTTTCATCCAATATTCTTTCCATTACAACAGTTTATTTCAAAGGTTTTAGTGGGAAGAGTCCTTTACCCCTTTGACATTTTTTGTTGCTTTACTCCTCAATGCCTCTGCCTGCTTTGGCCTGACGCATTTCTTATAAGATCATAGATCCTGAGTTGGAAGGGCCCTTTAGACCCACCCCTCATTTTATGGCTGATGAATACCATCCTCCACTCCACTTCTCTGGGGTCTACCCCTGCTAGCTTGTCAACAGAGAGATCAGGCAGGATGGAGAAATGGAGGGGAACGGGGAAGAAACAACATCCCCTACCTAAGAAGGGGTCCTTTGTGGAGTAAGTGAAATGCTGTGAGTAGAACTGGCCATGCAGAACTGGTTGTGCACGGGGAGCTCCCTTGGGCCCAGATCAGTTGGACAGAGGAGGAAACCCCATCTTTTCTCTCTTTCAGATCATCCGCAAAGTGGTTCGGCAGATAGACACATCTGGGGACACCCAGGAGCTGGAGGAGGTGAATACTGAGGGGTCTGTGCAGGAGCCCAGTGAGCTGGAAGCAGATATTGATGACTTTATGAAGCATGCCAAGGTATGAGCAGTCTCTGGCTTCCAAGGAGGCTCCTCTCACACTGGGGTCCTTAGGAAGACCTCAGCAGTTCTGTGGAGGTGATAGCCAATCACCGCCTCTTTTTTCTGGTAGCCTGGACTCTTTATTTCTGGCCATCTCTCATCTCTTCCAGCTCAGCTTGGGATTCCATCTGTGCCCTGTTTTCCATCCCTTTGGTCTCAGCTCCCTTGAGGCACCTTGGGAAGGGAGGAGAGCCAAGTGGCCATTCCTCTTTCTCAGAGAGCCTTGTTCTTACAGCCTGCCTAGCTGATTCCTTTTCCATCTTTTTGTCCCTGTCGTCTCTCTGTCTTTCTCTTTCCATGTGATCTGCCCCGCCTTCCTGCCTCTATCGCCGGCTCACCCTAGGCGGAGGTGAGAGGGAGTAGTACCCTGCAGTCGGAGCTGATCGAAGGGAGGAAGGGGGCTCAGATAGTGAAACGAGCAAGCCTAAAAAGGGGGAAGCAGTGATCTCCTAGCCCCTCCCTGTCGAACGGCCCCTTTGGAGGTAATTTCACCTTTCTTCGAATTCACTAAACTCTGTGCCAATGCTTGCATGCAAGGGGGGTTGCATGTTCAGTGCTGGGATGGCAGAGATGAGAAACAACACTGACCTCTACGAACTAACACTCTCTCTATCAGGACCAATATAACATAGGTGCAAAGAAACGTGTACAAGGGACTGTGTAATGAGGGCAAAGGCAAGATCCATGCAAAATGCTCTAGGAAAAGATGAGGGAAGAGAAGATACTTGTAGCTGGGAGCAGTCAGGGAAGACTTCGTGGGGGAAGTGGTACGGAACTAGTTCCTAGGAGGAAGAGAATCATTTCAAAAGGGAGAGATGAGGACAAGGGGCATTCCAAACATGCAGGACCGCTTGCACAACCGTCCGGATGTGAGAGGCAGGAGGCTAAAGTCAGGGGGCAGAGGAGAGTCCAGCTTGGCTGGAAGACGAAGGGTATCAAAGGAAACGGTTGTAGATAAGGTTAAAAAGGTCAATTAGAGGTCATCTGTAGAACTCTCGAATGCCATGGAAGGTCAGGAGTAGATTTTTGATCCTGTAAGCAATATGAAGCCTCTGAAGAATTTTTGAGAAGTGACATACTGATAAGAATAACATGTTTATATCCTACTTTAAGATTTGTTAATAGAAGGATCAGTTCACCAATTGATGCAAAAATTTCCTTTTTTCTTCTACTTATTCTCAAATTCCAGTCCTTTTAGTGTTTATTAATAACAACCAATGATAATTATTCATCATAATGAATAATTATTATTGACAATTATCATCACCATAACACCTTACATTTTATAGCACTGTAGGGCTTCACATAATGTCTCCTCTGAGCCTCCCAACATCCCTATAAGATGGGTAGTTGCAGGTGATATTATCTCCATCTTATCAGTAGGAAAACTGAGACCCAGCAAGGTTGGGTGACCTGTCCAGAGCCATGCAGCTGGTAAGCATCAAAAGAGGAATTCAATCCCAGGTCTCTCCGGGGTATTCTCTTCATTTTACCATGTTATTGTAGAGTACTTGCCTCGAAATCCTGTGGGGCAGGTGGTGCAAGTCCTCTTAGAGAGGCTGGGACTTGCTCAAGGTCACACATCCTACCTTAGATCATCACTAGCTGAGTGACCAAGGTCAAGTCACTCTAATCTCTCTGATCCTCGGTTTCCTCATCTGTAAAATGGGGACAGGCAATAACTGTAGCACCTACATTGCAAGGTTGTCAAGAGGACCGAGTGAGACAATGTCTAGAAAATAAGCTTGCAAACCTTTGAGTTGTCAGAACCAGGACTCGAACCCAGGTCTTGCAAACTCCAGTTGTAGTGCTCTTTCCTGTACAAAATAAAGTCCTTAAATCTCAGGAAGTTTATTTTGGCCTGGAGAGTTGGGAGGCAGAGAGAGAGACCAAATGGAAGGCTAGTGCAGTAGTCTAAGCAAGAGGTGATGGCTGCAGGGGTAGAAAGAAGATGCCCTATGTGAGAGAGTCCTCCTACAAAAGCACGCCGATGAGCACCAAATGTTTACTAGGTCCTATATGCTCCAATTGGGAACCAAATCCCCGCCGTCCCCCATCCACTCACCTTCAGCGATGCCTCTTATAGCCAGTACAGTGTTCTAGAAAACAGGACATCAAGAGACTTGCCTACCTTTCAGGGCTGTTATGAAGTACCAGACAGGAAAGTCTCTCAGGAAGTCTAAAACCTTCGATAGAAGTAAAGAAAAATTAATAAGGAAATAATAATGCTTAAGGGGATGGAACAAACAGTAGCATTGCTAAGTCCCCAAGAGGAGTCCTGAGCATTGGTGTCTTTGAATACTGAAGTGTAGCTTTCGAGGAAGGAGGAAGAGTTCTAGAGGGAGAAGAGCTTCAGGCACAGTGAAGTCAGAAGGCAAGGTGGTCCAGTGGAAGGAGCCCCGGATGTGGGATCAGAGCCTCCTCAGAGGGCAGACTCCTGCATGGAGGAAGAGACTGAGGGGAGGTCCCTTCCAACTCTTAAGTTTCTCTGATTCCGGGGCCTAGATTCAAATCCCACCCTGATAGAGGCTGCCTTTGTGAGACCTTGATCGCTGACCCCTTTATCTTTCTGAGCCTCTGTCTTTGAATCTGTGAGACTGGGATGATAATCCCTATACCGGTGACCTCACAGGATGTCGGAGAGGAAAGCACTTTGTAAATGAAAAGTACCATGTTTTTTTCTTTTTGGTTGGGGCTCATTATCTCCTTGGTGCCGGCCAGAGCACTCACACTACAGAAATGTCTCTCATCGGAGTTGATGGGGAAAGGGGAAGGGAAAAGGCGGTTCTTAAACACCTATTCTGTGCTGGGCGTGGTGCCACACACTCTACAAACATCACCTCAATGGACCCTCACCACAACCCTGGGAGGCAGGCGCCGTACCGTTATCGTTCCCATTTCACAGTCGAACAAACTGAGACAAACAAGGTTAAGCGACTTGCCCAGGGAGACCATAACATACGGTCTCAGAGAGCCCAAGGTGACGCAGCCAGCGTGTATGATAATAACTAGCATTTGCACAGCATTTGAAGGTTTACAAAGACGAGGAAACATTTTTAACATTTATAAACATTATCTCTTTTATAAACACTATCTTATTTGACCTTCACTGTGATAAACCTGGGAGGCAGATGCCCTTCTTAGTCCCACTTTACAGATGAGGTTTAAACGGAGGTAAATAGAAGTTAGGTGACTTGCCTAGAGTCACACAGCTAGTACCTGTCTGAAGCTGACTTTGAACTCAGGGCTTCTTGATTCCAGGCCCGGAGCTCTATCGGCTGAGGACACCAGGCAGAACTTGAACCGAAGGAGGCCAATTCTCTGTACACCACACTACTCTGTCCCTGGCATGGTTTTGCGTCTAGATTATTATCACTAACAAGAAAAGGTTTTGGAGCAGTTAGGTGGTGCGGTGGATAGATCACCAGCCCTGGAGTCAAATACAGCCTCAGACTCTTGCTAGCTGTGTGACCCTGGGCAAGTCACTTAACCCCAATTATTAAAAAAAAAAGACTTAAAGTGAGTTCTTGAGGGGACTAGAGTGTTAGAACCCCAGGAATGGAGGCATAAGAGTTGAACAGCTTTAGCCCCACAGACTAGGAAGACTGCTTTTGTGCAAAGGTTCAGGACAGACCTTCCCTGACTTTACCTTGAGTATGCGTAGGGAATGGGGGAAGAGAAAGGCGCTAAGTGCCAACCAGGAGCCTTTTGATTGGTTCTGCAATAGCTAGGCAAAGCAGGGATGAGATGGTGCAGCTGGAGGTTGGCAGGCTTCTGTTTCCAGCCCTCTCTTCCCATCTCTACCCCCATGGGGCAAAGTACTGTAGATACTGAAAGTTGGCAAAATGCTGACCAGGCTCTTCTTGTCAAGTCCAAACACTTGAGGAGAAAAATGACTGGTGGAGCCAGTTTATAGGATAAATTTAGAGCTGTGGCAACTCAGCAGCTTAAGCAGGTCATGGAGTTAACCCCGGCCTTGCCGAGGGAGCCTGCGTTAGCATATGGTCCCTTCTTGATTAACTGAGCTCCTCGGCTGGACCAGCAGATGCCTCTGTGCCTGGCAGGCAGCTTTGGAATCGATCTCGCTTTCTTTGCAGTGTGAGTACATTTCCAGGGCCTCATGCTCCACTGACGTCCAGCTTGAATTCCCCGGGGCACCCCTGTGGCAGCTGGCAGGCAGGGGGAGAAGTAGCCCAGCACCATATGCTGGGGGTTGGGAGGAATCTGTAGAGTGTACCTCATTGAGAAACACAGTGGTATTTAAGGACAAGAGGGGGGTGGTAGGATTGATTCTACCGGGGAGTGAGAGAACCTCGTCTCATATCCTGGCCTTCGTGAGACCATGATGAGCAAGTTAAGTTGCTCTGTTTTCCTCACTTAGAAATAATCCTTCGTACAACTTTGGGGGAGCATGTGAGGCAAATGCATCGTAAACCATAAACTGTTTCCTAAATAAGTGAGCTATTCTTCAGACAGGAGTAGCAGATGGAGTCTTGAAGCTGAAGTATTCAAATCCAATCCCTGATACTTATTAGCTGGAGAAAAAAAAAAAAGGAAAGGCGCTAACATCTCTGATTCAAATTGACCCATCTGTAAAATGGGAATCATAATACCCATAGGATCTGCCTTTTGGGGTCATGGATGTAAAGCATTCTGCCAGTTTGAAAGCACTGAATGCATCTGGGGATGCTCATTACTGTCACTACCTAGATCATAGGGTTGGCTGAGCTTGTGGTCACAGTTGGGGAAAGATACAGCGGAGATGCTGATACTCTAAGAGTGGAGCTTCCTGTCCCAAAGGGAACACTCTGTGTGTGTGTATGAGTGTGTGTTAGTGTGCGTGTGTTCACACCTAGTGTGTCAAAACCTCCCTGTAACGCAAAGTCCATTTTGAGTAAAGCACAGGATCAAGAGCTCAGAACAAGGGTTCCTACATTTTCCTATTCATCCACTACCACCCCGCACAGACATTAAGCACCTAATTTATTCAAGGTACTCTGCTAAGTTTTACTAAGAGAGAAGCAACAATAACTAACATTTCTGTAGCACTTTTTGTGCTATAGACCCAGTAAGTGCTGGTTTGACATGCCTGGGGGACTGTATCCCTGTCCTTAAGGCATGGTGACAAGCTGCTCCAACTCAGCCACCAGAGAGCTCAGAGAGGGGACCCCATCCTTGAGAAGAATCTGCATGGACGACAATAAAGCCTTCTTCTAGTGCACCATCAGGACTGGACTTGACCCCAGGTCCTTGAAAGTTGTGCCATCAGAGCCCGAACTCTAGCTGGTCCTGCCAAAACTCGAAGGCTTCAGGGAGAGGGCTGGGGATGGGCTGCATGCCTGTCTCCTGGAGACCTAGAGAGATGAGGAGAAGCTCTCTTCGTCCGAAGGTTGACCGCTAGGTGAATGGCCAATCATGAAGGGTCTCTACAAGAGTGGAGACGGTTCCAGTCTGCAGTAGCAGAGGGCAGGCCCTCACCAAGGAAAGGCTGGCTCCTGAGTGCCGGAGGAGTGAGGGTGGAGATGATCACTGTGAGCAGGAGGAGAGTAGGCTAATCAACCATAATAATAGCTCACATTTATATTGTGCTTTAAGTTTGGCAAAGCACTTTCCATATTTTGTCCCATTTAATCCCCACAACAGCCCTGTAGGGTAGATGCTGTTTACAGATGAGGAAACTGTATCTGTGAGAGAGAAGCCACACAGCTAAGTGGCTCAGGCAGGATTTGAATTTGGGACTTCCTGCCTCCCGAGCCCCGTGCTCTGTTCACTCCACCACCCTTGAGTACGGCTAGATGATTCTGATGGTTAAGTCCAGCTTTCAGTCCTCTGACTCATGACGGTGTTGGTGATGCTGCCAACGATGCATCATGACAATGAGGACCATGATGGCGGCCATGGCTCATGCTTTCACCCGAGACGCTGATACAGTCTTCGTCTCTTCTCTCATGATTCTTTCCACTGACAAATGTTAAGAACGTGTAGTTTAGAGCTGAAAGGGATTGCCAGAATTATCTGGTCATGGGGTGATAGGAATGTTAGCAGTCTTGTAGGGCATCTCCATTTACATATGAGGAGATGGAAGGTTCGAGCCTTGAGCAAGAGGAGATTTGCTCAAGGTCACACGGAAGGTAAATATGGGAGTCAGGATTTGCACTTGGCTCTTATGACTCAAAATCTAGCGCTTTTTTTCCTCCTGCATCATACTGTGGTTATACTAGGCAGCCCCCAGAATATGAATTCGATCCAGCCTATGACCATATGGAGAAAGGGCCAGTCAGTCAATAAACATTTATTAAGCACCTGTGAGTACCAGGCATTGTGTTAAGTCCTGGGGATACAAAAAGTGGCAAAAGCTAGTCCTTGCTCTCAAGGAGTTTACAATCTAACAAGGGAGACAACAGGCAAACAGCTATGAAAAAACAAGCCATATGCAGGCCAAACAGAAAGTAACCATCAGAAGGAAGGGATTAGAATTAAGAGGGATTGGAAAGGGCTTCCTGTAGAAGGTGGGGTTTTAATTGGGAGGTATAGGAAGCCAGGAAAGCCAGGAGGTGAACATGAGGAAAGAGAGGATTTCAGGCATAGAGAGTTGCCTGGGTGGTGCAGTAGATGGAACGTGGCACCTGGAGTCAGGAGACCCAAGTTCAAATGTGGCCTCAGACACTTACTAGCTGTGTGACCTTGAGCAAGTCACTTAACCCTGTTTGCTTCAGTAGCTTCATTTCTAAAGTGAGCTGAAGAAGGAAATGGCAAAGCACTCTGGTATCTTTGCCCAGAAAACCCAAATGGGGCCACGAAGAGTTGGACACGACTGAACGACAACAAATTGTCTTTCTGAGCTTGGGGCTGGGGGTGGACCTGAGGGAGGGGAAGAGGGAAAAGGGAGTGAAGTGGGGGAGGGGGTCAGAGAGACAGACTTCTCCTCTCTCCTTAATCACATCACAGTGAGAGTCACAATGGGTCCTGTTAGTAGGCCTGCTTGCAGCTGGCACATTGGGACAGAGATGAAAAAATCCCATAGGGTCGTTCAAGGTGGGACCTTTTCTTTATTTAGAGGACACAAGATGTCCTGTGGAGTTAGGGGACCTGGGTACTAGGCCTGGCTCTGCCACTCACTGACTTGACGTGTGACCTTGGGGGAGTCGCCCTGCACCTTACTTAATCTCCTCCTCTGTAAAAAAAGGGGCTGGATTAGATCTTCTCTCTGGTCACTTCCTATCCTGGGGCTTCAGTTTCCCCCTAGATGTGACAGCAGGTGAGAATGTCGTTATTATTGCTGGCATGTCTGACTCTACCTGACCCCATGGACTTTCCCTGGGGTATTCTTGGCAAAGATACCGAAGTGGTTTGCCATTTCCTTCTCCAATGTCTGTCCATTTTACAGGTGATGAATTGAGGCAAATAGGGTATTAAATGACTTGCCCAGGGTCACACAGCTAATAAGTGTCTGAGGCTGGATTTGAACTCAGGTTTTCCTGACTCGAGACCTGGTGCTCTAACCGCTAGATCGCCTAGCTGCCCTCGCTGAGATTAGATAACCTCTAAAATCCCCGGCAGCTCCGACATGCTCTTATCTATGGCAGAGAAAAAAAGGGGGCTGAGGTCTATGCCAAGAGATTATTAAATGACAGGAGATGATTGAGGCAACAGTGGATAGAGTGCTGGGCCTGGAATCAGAAAGACCCGAGTTCAAATCCAGCCTCGAATACTCACTAGCTGTGGGACCCTGGGCAAGTCACCTAACCTCTGTCTACTTCAATTTCTTCCCCCGTGAAATGGGAATGATCATATCTCCTACCTCCCTGGGTTGTTGTGAAGATCACATGAGATAATATTTGTAAAAATCACTTCGCATAGTGCCTGATGCTGTATAAATGTCGGCTTTTTTGCCCCACTTCTTCTCTCTGCACCCCATACCTCCATCAAGTCTGCCTTCGGAAGGTTCTGAGCCTGGGTAATTTCTGAGATTCAATATTTTTTTTTAAATTTAACATTGACTAAATATCTGCTACGTGATGACTAGAGATGCAAGGAAACATCTCTTTGGTTTCTGTACTTAAGAATCTTATGGTCTAGTCGAGGAGACAAAACATACCCACATGAAAAGACATATGCATAAGATAGT
Organism: Trichosurus vulpecula; assembly: GCF_011100635.1. Lineage (NCBI taxonomy): Eukaryota > Metazoa > Chordata > Mammalia > Diprotodontia > Phalangeridae > Trichosurus > Trichosurus vulpecula. The sequence goes on from NC_050575.1 coordinate 302,343,225, forward strand.
GCAAGAAATGTTTTAAGACTAGAATAATATTAACTCACATTTCTCTAGCCCCTTTTTTCTTTAAAAAACAAACGCTTTTTCTTACAACAATTCTACAAGGTGAGTTTTACAAGGATTATTATCCTCTTTTTACAGATGAAGAAACTGAGGTTTGGAGAGGCCAGGGGCTAAGTGACTTGAGCACAGAGTCTTACAATAAATAGCATTTAAATGGGATTTAAATCTTGCTCTTCTGATGCCCAATTCAGCTGTTTTTTCACTGCACAGCATGCTTCTTTGAGAAATCTTAAGTAGTATAGGAGTTTAAAAGCAGAAAATACAAGTGTGGGCTCGAGTCAGGAAGACCTCATGGAGGAAGTGAGCCCCTTGCTGGGCCTTGAAGAAAGTACGGGATTTAGATAAATGAAGCAGAGAGATGAGGAAAGGGAAGGGAAAAAATAGTGCCTATTTCACTACCCCACAGTGTCTCTAGAGTGAGATAAGGTAGGATGGGTACAGATTGGGAAGGGCTTTGCATGTAGAAGCTAAGGAGTTTGTAGATAATGGAGAGGCATTATTTTTTTAGCCTCATTTTGAAAAAGTACTCCTTTTTTTTTTTAACTACACATGAGATTTCATCATGCAGGTTGCTCCCAATAAGGAAACTCCCTTCACGAATGCAGGTTGGCAACTTTTTTGCTAATTACAATCAGCCCAAAGCACTGAGAAGTTAATTGAATTTTCCTAATAAGTGTCACATACAGGACTTGAACTTAGGTCTTTCTGACCCTGAGGCCAATGTGATAACTACCAGGCTGCCTCTCATCCCTCATTTTTAAGACTCTTCCTTCTTACCCAAACAGAACACTTTCCTGTGCAGCATAGGGAGAAGGGACTAAAGTAAGGGTGATAAGGAAGAAGGATTACAAGATAGAAGCAACCTAGGGGAGAGACCAACAGGAGCCTCAAGACCAACAGAGGCCAACAGTCACTAGAGGCATCTATGAAGGTTGAAATGGGAGTGGACAAGTGGACATGATGAAATGGGGATTTGTGGGTAGGGGTGGGGAGTGAAGGGTCAATATTTGGTAGGAAACAGACCTATGGTAGGAAAGCCAAGGGATTATCAGAGAAGGGAAGTGGACAATAGCCAGCCTGGATGGTACCTAGATCAATCAAAGGCATTTATTAAGTCTTTTCTATGTGTCAGTCAATCAACCAATATTTATTAAGCACTTAGGTGCCAGGGACTGTGCTAAACACTAGGGATACCCACAAAAGTGAAAACATGAAACAAAACAAAACATGGGCCCTGCTTTCAAGCAGCTCACACCGCTCCTGGTTTTTTTCACTTTAAAGTTATCATTGAGGTGCACCCACACCCATACCCACACCCACGCCCAAGAACCTTTCTTAGTACAGAAACATTGTGTGTGTCCAGGCAACAACTGGGGTTCGGTCCTGAAGTTCTGGTTGCTCTGGGTAATAAGAGCATGTGGTGAGTACCTTCCTTGATCCTATTTTAAAGGCTTCAGCACCTTCCTCTGTCTTTTGCTCCTACTGCACATAGACTCACTCTCCTCATTCCTGTACAAAGATATAGAAAAGTTTTAGCACGACCTCGACTGTCAGACAGGCTGTATGGCCTCCTTCTCTACATTGGGTGACTCTCTTCTCTCCAGAATATAGCTCATGCCCTTTCATCTCATCCAAAGAGAGATTTAAACAACAGCGGGGTAGATGAGGATTGGTTTCCCCCAATCATTCAAAGGCCGGCTTTGCACATAAAGATACCTTTCTTCTCTCTCTCTCTTTCCCTCAGGATCACACCTCAACACCCAACCACTGAACTCCACACAATTTGCCCTGCACACTGGAGGAGAGCCCCACTCGTGGAGGGCAGTAAAGCCGGCTGTACATGTTTCTATAGGCTAACGGCATGATTTCTGTAAGAGATTTCCTTTAACTGTCCTATTCGCATGAACGACTGGCTGTAGACGCATGACCTACAGTCTTCAATCCTGTCTCTGGCAACGGACCTCTGATGGAAACCAGGACACAAGAGCACAGAGAGAGAGAGAGAGAGAGAGAGAGAGAGAGAGTGGACAAGGGCTTAGTTGTGGCCAGGGTGGTGTTTTTAAAAGTCATTTTGATTTTGCCCTTCTATGGGGCAGGGTTTGTTTCCCTCTATCCCAACCTCATCAATAAGAAATCCACGTGGATTTCAACCAGGAAAAAACAAACCATATACGTGAAATCGGCTTGATCCTTAGTCCTTTTGTTGCCATTCATCTGTTTGTACTCATCCTTCCATTGACAGACGCCCACCCAATATGATCGCTTCCTCCTCTCAACACCACTCTCCTTTGCATACAGGATACACATCAATACACGGACACTCTTCACCTGCAATATATACATACACACAGAGATTTTTACTGTGAAGTCTGAGGCTGTATAGTAATCTCCTGTGGATAAACTGGATAATTTTTTTTATGTTGTCTCCCGTTTTTATCATCTCTCAATGGAAAACAACGATCTTTAGTGTGTTTGGGGTTGTTAAGTGTTGGGGGCTTAGGAGGAGAGAATCCCAGGCTTAGCCACAGGGTTCCAAGGGAGGCAGCACCCCACCTGATTGGGCTTTCTTTCTCAGTAGGTAACTCAGACAGGTGGCTGCCCCAGGACTGCACCAGCATGTTCTATAGAGAAGAGGTTTTCTATTTCTTCAAGCACTTATCTCATAGTTTGTGTTCAAAGTGTAAACTGTACAGTAATCAGCCTTGTGTATATGAAAAATATTAATAATGATAACAATAAATACTATGCAAACCAATAGAAACACTTTAGCGGTATGTACAAAGCACTAACAGCCCCGCTCCTGAGGGCTTCTTCAGGCTGCCGGTCAGGGAGCCACAGCCTGTCCCCTCTGTGGAAGAGGAGGGAAAGGAGTAGGTAACAGTGAATGTATCCGCAAGTTCTTAGAAGTCAGCGAAACACCAAAAGTATCCCAGAGCAGTACTTGGTGCTCTTACTTCCGCATGCCTTGCAGGGTTAAGTAGGGAGGCGTGGAAGCAGGTACTGGGCTCTGGGCTCCAGTTAGGGGGTGTGGGTCGCAGGGGTCAAGTCCCTTGCCTGACTTGGGATGACTTGAGTTCGAGGGGAGGCCCCCAGGCTGAGGTGGAGCAGCAGAGGAGGCAGAGCAGGTGGAAAAGGAAGGCCGTCCAAAGCAGGAAGACCTTGCCCAGCCCCTAGGTAGCATCTGGCTGGGCTTTGGTCCAGGACAGGAAGGAAATAGACAAGGGTTCCATGCCTGGGTACCATCAGTGAAGAGCCTTAAGGTAATACAGCCGAGCCTCCTCCAGAGGCTGAAATCAGCACAATCCCCACGTCTTCCCCATCTCCCTCCCAGCAGGGCAGTGCAGGCAGCATCCGGGGCTCCTTGACTTGCTCTCCTAGATGCCGAGAGCATCTTGTTGCCCCCGTAGCCCTTCTGAGATTTCTATGAGATGCATCAAAACCTTCCAAGTAGCACAGTGCCCCTTCTCTCTTCTTATCAGAGACCCCGGGGGTCCAAGACCAGCCCCAATGACCAGTTATAAACATTCATTGACCTGAGAAAAGAAGGTGCTGCTGCCAGTACGATTGATGATTCCAGGCAGCTAATATGTCTCCTTCCCCTTCCCAGGCCCTCAACTCCCGCCTGCATTAGGCTCTGGCTGCCACAGCTGGCATCCCAGCACCAACAGGACTGGAACCTCCCGAGCCAGGCTGGCTTTGTCCTTGCACAGCTTCCGACTTGACCTTGAACCCTGCAGGCTAGATAACATAATAGCAGCAGCTCACATTTCTATAGCGTTTTAAGGTTTAGAAAGCGCTTTCCAATGGTCGAATGACCCCAGAGTTGCTGCTTTCTGAGCTCCATAAAGGATTCAGTGGCCTGTGGTAGTGTTTGTTTTGTTTTGTTTTTTTAATTCCATTTTTGTTTTTGAGGGGTGGGAATTAAGTCTGATATTTGCAGTTCCTTCCAGGGTGGTCCAAGGAAATGCCAACTCCTCTGTCTCTTTGGCCTGTTTCATGTTGACCCCCTGTCCCCCCATCCCCAAACAGCATATTTCAGAGTGTAACAGACTTGCCTACTTTTTAATTTTAAGTAGGGAAGTTGGGCTCCTACAGTCCCCTTTGTGGGGAGTACTCAGTGTAGACTCAGCCATGACTATAGAATGGGAAAAGGAAAGGCGGTACAAAAAAGGTACCCTGCCTTGTTCTTGAAGAAATTTCCATCGTCCCATGTCTAATTCTTTGTACTTTTATTAGTAAACACTGCCCAGCATCAAAGCAAGCAAACCTGAAAGCTAACTGCCCCTTCCCCACCCCTGTGGAATGGGACTGACATTGGCCTGAGGAGGGGCTCCCAGCTCCCAGCAGGTGGTGCAGGGATGGGGTGCACTCTCACCCCCTGGGCTGTGTCCAGCTCCTGTGCCTGGCCTACCCTTTCTGCTGTAAGGGACAGAGGAAAGAGAGAGAAGGGCATTAGTCTCTAGTGATCAATTCAGAGAAGACACAAGGGGAAACAGCCTCCAGGGTTAATTGTCCCAGAGACAAATGGCACTAGCAGAGAATGTGCAGCTGTACGGCACCCAGAAACACCTAGAGTATCTCTTTCTGTACCATAATCTCCCTAGAATTGCTGATGCAGCTGAAACCAATAGCATCTTCATAGAGTCTTGTGTGGGTTTAAAAGCACTGGTCCATGCTTTGGCATCTTATACCCCGTCTGGCATGGCTGCTTTAGCCCGTACCGGCTCCAGGCCCCCTTGGGTGATGTTGCTTTGTGCTCCAATTGCTAGTCGGAGCTCTTAGAGGAAGAGTTTGGGGTCTCAATGTGATACCTAGAGAATGCTGCAGTCTGCGCACTAGACGCTTTTTAGAAGTTTTGAAATTAACCTTTATCTCCTCTTTCTTTTTTAAATTGTTATGAAAACAAAACCTTTTTTCTGGACTCTCTCTTCCCACATGCTCTGTTACCTAGAGAGAGTCCCCTTCCCAAGTTCCTCCCTGCCCCTTCCAAATGTATAAATCATTCTCCCCTACACCAGCTGAACAGATGTCAAAATTAATAAAGAAATGAACACACAGAGAACGGCTCAGTCTCTCTTTGGGGAGGGAGCGGGGAACAACGGGGGTGGGGGAGGACAAAAACTGGGTTGAAGAAGACCTGGGGGAAAAAACCTGAGCTCATAGAGAGATGGCAAAGATTTAAGGGCACTCCGCATTTCTGAAAATGGCCTGTGAAGTCCTCCCCAAGAAAAGTCTGAAAGAGATCTTTGGGCAGGGGCTAAAGGAAGAGGCCGAGAGAGAGAGACAGACAGACAGACAGACAGACACAGACAGGGACAGAGAGACAGACAGACAAACAGAGGCGGGACCAATGCCTATGAATCTAGGAAGTAGATATCTAAATAAAGGTGGCATATACACTGTGACCTGGAGGCAGGGAAGAAGGGAGGGGGGAAATCCTGACAAAAACAATCAGAAGACAAGGGAAGTGGGGGCTGGCAGAATTACAGCCTATTAGAAGTGCTTCTTCACCTGGGGCCCATTAACTTTAAAAAGTACATATTTTGATAATGATTTTCATATCTTTTTCCTTTGTAATCCTCTGTATTTTATTTTACGCATTTAAAAACATGATTATGAGAAGGGATGCATGCATAGGCTTCAGCCGACTGACTGCCAGAGGGATCCGGTACACAAAACAAGTGAAGAACCCCTGGGCTAGGACGGGCTTCATAGACACCTTCCCCAACGGGATTCCCTCGATCTCTCTATTCATCCTACGCACAAAGAGACAATTTCTCACTCTCCTCAAAACATTAAATTAATTGCAGCTGGTCTTCTTTATAAGCTATAACCATTAGGGGGCAATCTACTCACGTTTTCTTTCCACCTGCACTGGCCAGGCCATTCATAGAGCCCTTAGGAGGTCATCCAGCCCATCCCTCTGCCTCTGTGCAACACTTCAGTGATGAAGGAGGGAGGGAGAGAAGGAAGGAAGGCAGAAAGGAAAGAGGAGGGAGAGGGAGGGGAAAGAGAGAAGAAAGGAGGGAAGGATAAAATAGTTATGTTGAAAAGCACATTCGAAAGTATTGGGATGGTCTTCCTTCAGCTGTTGTCAGTAATAATACCTTACTTACAAGTGTAGTATACTTTACTGTTTACAAAGACCTTTCACATCCATTATCTTATTTGCTCCTCACTACAGCCATGACTGGTAAGAATATCCTCATTTTTTTCGGTAAGGAGCTTCTCGGCTCAGACATGTGACTTACCTAAAGGTCACCCAGCTGAACTATAATGTGCTTCTGTTTCTCAGGCCAGTACACATTTTATTCCAGGGTGCTGCCTCTGTATCAGTTGGGTATTGGCTTCCACTTTTCAGAAAACACATCAGGCAAGCAGAACTATGCCCCCCCTCCCAGATAATGCCACTTTAAATCTGTATGCAATTGTACAGCAAAATGCCTAAGAATTAGGAAACTATTCCTATTTTCCTAGGGACTGAATTATTCTGCTTGGCCCCCAAGAACAGAACTGAGTAACAGACACAAAGAGGCAGATCTCAGTTTGTTAGAAGGAAAATTTCTTTTCCTAACAATTTGTTGTTGTTCAGTTGTATCTGACTCTCTGTGACCCTATTTGGGGTTTTCTTGGCAAAAATAGTGGCGTGGTTTGCCATTTCCTTCTCCAGCTCATTTTACAGATGAGGAAACTGAGGCAAACAGGGTAAAGTAATTTGCCCAGGGTCACACAGTAGGTGTCTGAGGCCATTTCTGAACTCAGGTCTTCCTGACTCCAGGCCCAGCATTCCGTCTACAATGCCACCTAGTTATCCCATCCTAACAATTACAAATGTTTGAAAGTAGATTGAGCTGCCTCAGGAGACAGTGGCTTCTCTATCACGGGATATGTCCAGAAACATTGTAAAATAGATTCTTTGTATGTGTTAAATTAGATGGCCCTTGAGGTCCCTTCCAACTTTGAGATGCTACATACCAACTCTGTGGTCCTGCAGTCCTATGGTCCTGTGGTTCATACCAGCTTAGTGATCCTAAGCAAGTCACCACATCCTCATTGTCCTATTAACTAACAAACAAAGCTAAACTAACAAATTATTATAATTAATTATAATTATATATAATATATAAGTATATATAATATATATTATATATAAATACATATTATATAGTTCAGCTTATATATAATATATTAAATATATATTATATGTCATAATTAATATATGTTTATATATTATATCTCTGTATAATTGTAATTAGCTAACAAACAAAACTAAAAGCAAACAAACAAACATACCAGAGATGGAAGGTTCTTGGAACTACCTGGCATATAAACGAAGGGAGAATATACACAAACATATGCACACCTCGGACTTGCCCATCATTCTTAGCCCCAAATAGAAACGAGATGAATCCAAATCCCTTTCAGATCTGTGTCAGGAGCACCCAGATATGAATTACCCATAAATCCCTCTGTCACCTACAGTCACCTACCTTCCTGGCCCAGGCACACAGGCTCCCAAGGTCCGTGGTCCGTCACTTCTTCTTCTTGTATTCATGTTAGGGAGAAGGTGATGAAGCTCACAGACAGCCTGAGCTACATTCCATGTTCAGGGTCAACCTGGTGGAGTAAGAGAATTCAGAGCTACTCCAAACCCAGGAAGAACTTGGGGCATGACCATGACCGGAAAAGTCCCTGAATACCTGAGGAGAGTGTCTGCCTAGCAGGGATGGGTGACCTCCATTAAAAGAGCCAGGGAGCCAAAAGCTATAGGAAATCCAGGCAGAAACCTCAGCCCCAGGTATCTCTCTCTCAGGTGAGCAGGTCATGCAAGGGTTTTTGTAATGGTGACCTCTTCCTGTTTTGGATGCCTATAAGGCCCCGGAAGCCCTGGAGGAGGCTCTTGGGGTCGCCTTCTCAGAGCCCCTGGGGATATGGTGAGGGGGGAGGGGGAAGGGCTGCCTCTGAAGATGAACTGTGAGCTTCAAGACCTGCCAAGCTAATGAACTCACACACACACACACACACACACACACACATGCACACACGCGCTCCCGTGCACACGCTGATTTTACAGTCAATCTTTCAAAGTGCAATTTGTCCAGGAGAAGCCAATATGAGGCCCGTCTGGGGCTCTAGCCAATGGCAACACAGTTCCTCTGGCTCAGCCAGTCTTGGCCCTGTATTCTAATAGGCCATATCTTTATCAGGGAAATGTTGATTCTCCTGAAGTTAAAACTTCTCATGGAGGGACCCCTGGCTCAAAGCAGAGCAATGGTTTGAGCTGAGGAGTGGAGCGCAGCTATCTAAGAGAGGCAAGAGTACTGTCTAGCCTCCAGCCCGGAGAGAAAGACCTGAGCAGGAACCACATTGGCTAGACCTTTCACCCACTCTAGGGACAAACTCAGTTCCAAGCAGCTGACGTGGGTGCCCAGCGCCCTCTACAAGCCGCAGTAGGTGAGGGCTGAGGGTGGGGGCCGGATGCTCAGGTTTGGTTGGGTGGGGGGGGATTGACAGGGAGGCCGTGGGCTACGCTGTTGGCGCAGACCTTGCAGACCTGCTATGGGATCTCGGCCACGAGCCCAGAAGCTAGTACTGTAGGGGCTGGGTGTTTGGACTCCAAGGAAATCCCCGACCCTCAACGTCTCCTCTCCCCAGCTTTGGGGAGAGGGAGCAGCAGATCATGGAATCCAACCTACAAGGGACCTTCTTGCTGAACAACACGCCGCTAGCCCAGTTCTCTGAGATGAAGGCACCTATGTGCCAGTACTCGGTGCAGAATTCTTTCTACAAGCTCAGCCCCCCAGGGCTTGGCACCCAGCTGGCTGCCGGAACCCCCCATGGGATTACAGATATCCTCAGCAGGCCAGTGGCAACTCCAAACAGCAGCCTTCTCTCGGGCTATCCCCATGTGGCTGGCTTTGGTGGACTCAGTTCCCAGGGTGTCTACTACGGTCCCCAGATGGGGAATTTTTCCAAGGCCGGGAATGAGTATCCATCTAGGAGCAGGAACTGCTGGGCAGACCCTGGACAGGATTGGAGAGGACGACAGTGCAGTAATAGTGAGTACTTGGCTTGCCTTCCCCACCCGGCCTCTCCAGGGAATAGGATTGGGCCCCTGGATGGGGAGGGAGGAAGACCTAATAAAAAGGCAAACTTTAGGAATACAGTCATGCTCAAGTAGGCTGCCATTTAGTAAATGTGTCCTTAGCACTGCCCTTCCCGGGCCTTTTTCTCAGCCCACCTTGTAAGTCCTCCAACCACAAGTATTTACTCATCTACCACTTAAATTGCTTGTCTCCTGGGGGTCGAAGTATCTGGTGAGCTTAAGACCTCACTTGGCATGACCTTTTAGGGCCCATACTTGAGTAACTCATCACTTTAGCTCTATTACAAGTCAGCCTTTCTTTACCCTCCCCGATCCATGTCTCCTGTGTCCAGGTAGCCATTTTTGGTCCCCAGCATGTGGCTGATACTCAACCCCCTCCCCTACTGAAGTCTTCCTATCTCTTCACTTCCCATTATATGTTGCTTCCACTTCCTGAGTATTCCCTATCTCTTTGACTTGGGGAAAGTGGGGAAAGTTTTTCCCCACCACCTACCAAAGTGTAGACATGAATGGGTAGTTCCAACCCTGAGACAGCAGCTGAGCCAGAGCCCAGAGTCATGGGCATGCCCTTGAGCTGAGGGCAGCTTTTTCCTGGACTTAGTTTCTGGTTGGATCACAGTGAGGTGCCCCCTCGATTCCAGCCTGTGGCTAAAATATCTGGAAGGGGGCTGAGGAAAGACAAGGAGAGGGCAGGGCCTTTGTGAATGTAGGTCTGTTAAGGTGGCCCTACATCCGGATCAAGGAAAGGAAGGGAAGGGAGGATGGAATGTCAGCCAGTTGGAATCCCAGAGCTCCTCCCATTTCCTGTCTGCCCTCCGTCATCCCCACAGATACTTCGGCTCTGGTAGAGCCAAGCTTATGGTCAGAAATTTATTCAAACACCCATGGAAAGACCTCTTTGTTCTGTAGGTTCAGGTCAAGCCTGGGCCCCTGGGTCACAAAGCAACAGATAGCCCTCAGCACTCTCTCCCTTCTCTCTCTCCCTTCTCTCTCTCTCTTCTCTCCTCCTCCTTCTCCTCCTACTCCTCCTCCTCCTCCTCCTCTTCCTCCTCCTCCTCCTCCTCCTCCTCCTACTATTTCTCCTCCTCCTCCTCCTCCTCCTCCTCCTCTTCTTCTTCTTCTTCTTCTTCTTCTTCTTCTTCTTCTTCTTCTTCTTCTTCTATTCTCTCTCTCTCTCTCTCTCTCTCTCTCTCTCTCTCTCTCTCTCTCTCTCTCTCTCTCTCTCCCTCTCTCTCCTCCCCTTTTAGAGCAAGCTTTTTGCCTGGTCCCAATCCCCTCACCTGAACTACGACAGGGTCCTGGTACATTTTATCAAACCTCTCTCCCTCCACTCGCTGCTGGGGCAACTTTAATTCCAAATGTTCCACCACCCTGGAAGGAAGGCACCAAAAGTGGTCTCAACTGCAGAATTAGGGCAAAGAAAGAGGGAAGTGGACAGAAAGTTGGAACCCTGCTTCCTTCACTCAATACAAATCCTGTGTAGCCTTCAGTCTTTAGCCTCTCCCTATGAGAACCATTCAGGGTCAGGCCAGCCTGGTCAGGGAGCCCCAGCAAGGCCTTTCTCAACGAGATTCAATAGAACCTCTCCAGTTCTTCCTGATTTAGATTTCCCAGACTGGCCCCAATCAACAAGTTGTGGATATGGATCTTCCATGAGTTTGTGATTAGGCTATAAACTCTTTATTGTTAGTCACTTCTTCTCCGGGTTCATCTTTATTCTTAATGGATTTGAACTAGGAGAACAGAGAGATGAGAATCCACTGTTCTATGGTCCAGAGATGATGTTGACATGAGGGTATTACATCAATCTCCATGCCCACCTCCATGCCCATGCCTGCCATGGTATCATGAAGGGGGCCCTGATAAGGAAGTTCTTAGTACTGTTCTGGTCCTCTGCATATGATAGGAAATGCTGCCCAAAGGAAGGGCACACTCTGACAAGTGCAGGATTGTCAAAGAGGACACTGTGTTGCATGACTTCATGGGGGGAGGGCATTGCTCAAGGGGTACTGATGTCTTCCTCGGCAAAACCCTTTGGGAGATTTAGCATCTCAAGGGGAGTTTAGAGATGAGCTCAAGTCAATGATTGTTACCAATAATTGTTATCTGGGGCTGCAGTCCACACTCACTTGTTTGCCTTCTTGCTCCCTCCTGCCAGCCCCAGACCCCTTGAGTGACAGCATCCACAAAAAAAAGCATACCAGACCCACTTTCACAGGACACCAGATCTTTGCCCTGGAGAAAACCTTTGAGCAGACCAAGTACTTGGCGGGGCCTGAGAGAGCTCGCCTGGCTTACTCCCTGGGGATGACAGAGTCCCAAGTGAAGGTGAGTTGTCACCCACCTGCTATGCCTTGGGGTTTGAACTCAAAAGGTCCTGGTGGCAATGAGACATTACTGTAGGTAGAAAAGTTGGGCGGTGGACAGCCCTGCTGTCTCCTGGCCTGGCTTTTAAGTTCTAATAAGGTCATAGGATTTTAAATTTGGCAGAGACCTTAGAAATCATTTAGACATCCTCCTCCTCTTTTAGAGATGAGGGAAGTAAGAACTAGGGGATGGCAGTGGCTTGCTGGGGGTCACCCAGATCATAAATAGCAGGTCTGGGATTCAAACCCTTAACTTCTGGTATTAAATTGAGGGCTCTTTCCTATCTGTCCCCCATGTCCATCCTCTAGCCTCCTGAAGAAGGGAGAAAATCTTGGCTGTAGAATTAAGGCAAAGAAAGAAGAAAGCAGACAGAAAAGTGGTCCCCTATTTGCTTTGCTTAATGTAGATCCTGCAAGGACCACGCTTCTTGAACTTAAGCTATTCCTTACCTGCCCAGTTCCAGCCCCAGATGAAGCCAGAAATCTCAAGATGCCCCTTGTAGTGTAGTAGAAGGCATCCTTCCTTCCTTAGAAGTCGGAAGACAGGGTTCTAGTCTCACCTTATCCCACTGTGGATGAATTCCCTCATTCATAAAACGGAAATAACAGCAACAGCTCCCATTTATTTGAATAGCATTTAAGCACTTAAAAGTTTGTGAATCAATCATTGTCTCATTTGATCCTCAGAACAGTTCGGTGGGGTCAGTGCCATTACAATCCTCATCTTATAGACGAAAATATACTGATAATGCTGGGACTACACACGTCCATGGCTATGTTGTGGGAAGCATTTTATACACCAACAAGAGGCATACAGAATATAAGTTATTAATGCATGTACTATTGACCTTGAAGAGTGGTGAGAGTCTGCAAAGGCACTCTGAAAAGTATGTAGGCAAATCAATGAGGGGAATTTTCATTTTTCATGGACACCATTTATTAATAATGTAATCATGGCTGACACTTGGAGGGCACTTGAGAGTTCATGGAGTGTTTTTGACAGCCATTGTCCAACTACCCTGTGAGATTAGGTGGGAGAGGTATTATTAGACCCATTCCACAGGTGAGGAAACTGAGTCTAAGGGCACTTCAAGGATTTACCCAGGGTCCAACAGATACTAAGTGACTGAGCCAGGATTCAAACCAAAGCCTTTTGAATCTGATACCACTGCTTTTTCCACTATATCTCAGCTCTTGCGTTATTCTATATCTTCTTTGCTGTGTCTGATTATGCAGTGTTTTCAGAATAACAAAACTGAAAATATTCTTGGATGTCTTTACGAAGTAGAAAATTGTGAAGTTATGCTTAAATTCATCCTACTCTCCTTGTATCAAAGTGCTACAAAGATGTGAAATACTCATTTGACATTTTGACACACCCTTGCTTCCTTTCCAATATTACTCAATTGACTAACATTGATTAAGTACCTACTAGGTGCCAGACACTCTGCTAAGCTTCTCATAATCACCGGTCTAAACTGAGCAAGCCTGGCATGAGCTGGACTAGCAGTCCTGATCCCCTCTAGCCCCCAGCCCCTTATAGCTTGTCCTGTTGTTGAGCTGGGTAAGGCACCTCCAGAGGAGCTTTGTGCTGTAATGATGGAAGGAGAAAGCTTGGAGCCCTGACTGAAATGCAGCCAGAACATCGGACTTCAAGACTAAAAGAATTTGGGAAAGAATAGGACTCCTTTCTTGGAGAGCAGAAAAGGTACCTAATAGGAAGGGACAGGATGGTAAAGCATGTGGCTATCAGAAGACCTTGGTCTAAGTTCTTGCTTTCCCACTAATCAATCAATCGACAAGTATTTAATAAATCCCTACTGTGTGCCAGGCACTGTTCTAGGTGCTGGAAATATAAATACAGTGAATGAAGCAATAGCTCTGGGTTACAAATCTACATGGAAACACAGAGGCATAAATACAAGCGGAATAAATGCCAATACTAGGTGGGTGACCTTAGAAGTTAGACTAGATCATCTTTAGGTTCCCTTACTGACCTTAGAAATCAGACTAGATCATCTTTAGGTTCCCTTACAGATCTAACATTTTGTGAATCCAAATTAAAGGGGGAAAGATGAGTTTCTCTGACAAAAACTTAAGCAGTGCCTAGGAGGCAAGGGAGCTGATGTCAAACAGAAGCATCTAAAGATGTTTGCTCGGAAAAGAGATTTAAGAGTGCCAGAAGGAGGAATGAATGCGACAGCTGTTCTGACTGAGGATCGGATGGTTCTGCCCTATTAGAAAAAGCTGCTGAAGCAATAGAGAGGCCAGTTTAGGCTTTGGGAAGGGAAAACTTTATAACAAGTAGAGTTATCTAAAAAGCAGAACCAGTTGCCTCAACAGGTCACGGACTCCCCTTCACTAGAGATCTGACCATTTGTTAGGTGTGTTTCTGGGGAGACTTTCTGATCTGGTTCGGGCTGAACTACATGACCTCTGAGGTCACGTCCAACTCAGAGCTTCTATAACTGTGTATTAAACTGAGGGACAGGAAGGGCTACGAATCTGAGAAAGAAAGTCTTCCCCTGTAAAGCCAGTGAACTGCGGGGGTGAGGGTATTATGTCATGCCCATGCCTGCCAAGGCATCATGGAGGGAGCCCTGATCAGGAAGTTCTCAGTGCTGGTCTGGTCCTCTGCATATATGATAGGAAATGCTTCCCAAGGGAAGGGCACACTCTGTCCAGTGCGGAGCTTTAGAGGAGGGCGCTGTCCCCCTCTGTGTGGGTTTCCCGTCTTCCCCCTCCCCTTAAATACAATCTCCAACTGTAGGTGTGGTTCCAGAACCGAAGGACCAAATGGCGGAAGAAGAGTGCCTTGGAGCCCTCCTCTTCCACCACGAGGTCCACGGGAGGAGGCGGCGGAGGCGGTGACCGAACGGCTTCAGAAAACGAGGATGATGAGTACAACAAGCCCTTAGATCCGGACTCAGACGATGAGAAGATCCGGCTGCTGCTGCGCAAGCACCGGGCGGCCTTCTCCGTCCTCAGCCTGGGGGCTCACAATGTCTGAGGCCGCTTCCTGGCTGCTAACTCAACGTCCCCTAAGCATCCCCGTGCCCACCATCCCCACGATTCTGTGTCATCAGATCTCCCCCTTCCCCAAAGAAAAAACCTGCTCCCCTTCTCTTTAACACACGCGCCCCAAAGAACCCCCACGAACTGTCTACCAAAAATCCATTCATTTAAAAGTAGGTCAGTCTTGTGTCAGCTGGAGATGGACCTGACAATTCAAGCTTGATATCTCATTAGGCCAAGCCAGATAATAGAGCTGTGAAAGCTGGTAAAAAGAGAGGGCTGCCGGAAAGGTCTGGATTTCTTCTTGGCTTAAAACCAATTGTAGTTCCATCATTTTCTCCTTCCTTATTCCCCACTCCACCCCCACCCCCCAACACCATCCCCCATTCTGTTGAAGGGAAAATGTGAAGATTCCTGAAAATGGGTGAGTGTCAATGAGGTTTGACCCCTGAGGGGAGAAGGGCAAGGAGGGAAAGAGCATGAGGGAGAAAGAAGCAGAGGGAGAAAGAAGGAAAATAAATTGCATCATTGAAACCTTCCACAACCACTTGACTTTAATTTCTTGGATAGGCCCTGGAAGAGTGAGGTCTTTTTCTTCTTTGTTTTATAAGCAAGAATACCCAGCAGGGGTTGGGGGTGTATGCTCATGGCACTTATCAGAAAATGGACAGGCTGTGGTCATAGAAAAACAGAATGAGCTTTTTACATATATACTCTGTTCACCTCTCCCATCCAGATTCCCCCTTGAAGAAAAGAGAGACAAAAATACATAGCCATGATGGCCACCCATGTCAGAGAGAATCCCCAACCCAGGCAGTTTCTATTTGGATGAAGGGAAAAGAGAAGGCTCACAGCTGCAAAGTGATTAAGGTTGAAGTCTAAACTGGAAGGTCATACATATCCCTAAGCGGAAGCCCCACAGGATATTTCTTCCCTCACCTCTCTGCCTAGAATGCTCAGGTCTCTGCTCAACATCTGTCTGGCCATCAGACTTCACATTTCTGCAGTGGGGGAGAATTTAGGGTGGGAGTTATGGCAGGTGGCGTGGGGTCAGGGGTGGGAGGAGCGCATGGAAGAAATCCCAAGCATTACGTCCACTGGGGATTCTCCACCCCACACCTGGACCTCCCTGACTTAACAAAAAACCCAGGCTGTGAGAAGGAAGAAGGCTGTGAGAGACCAGAGTTCTCCTCTGGTTGTGGTATCTCCTGCTGGGAAACCCAAGTCCATTCACAGACAGGAAGAACAAGAACAAAGTAGGAAAGGGAGACCAGGCCCCATATTGGCATCTCCCGCCTTCCTCCAGGTTCTCTTGGGTGAAAGGAATGGGGAACGTAGCTGTGAGGAGAGGGCTGGTGGATTCCGGGTACTTCCTTGTCTCTGTATGGCCCCAGTGCCTAGAGCCCAAGGAACAGGAGACCATTGACAGCAAGGTATTACTTTCAATTTAACTGAATCCTGTGCCACAGCAGAGGAAAGGAGGAAGGAAAGAGAGGCAGCAGCCTCGGGAGCCTCATGGGGCGGGAGGGAGAATGGGGCTGGGGCAGAAGTGACAGAGGAAGCTGCCCTGGAGGAGGGAAACATTGCACTTACTGATCTCCTATGGTTCTGAAGGACATCAAATAAAGATAAGTCCCAGCATCTTTCCCATGACTCATGTGTTTCTGTGAAAGACATGATTCTTCTCCACCATAGAAAATTAGCTGTGTTTATTGCACATCTCCTTCTCACTTGTCAAGGCTCCCCTTCAAGACAAACTTGCTTCCTAAGCATATGAGCTAGCTGCTGAGATCCCTCTCCCTCAGGAAGGATGGGTGGTTTTACACACACACACACACACACACACACACACACACACACGTATATAAATGTATGTATACACATATACATATATATGCATATGCATATAGATATGAAAAGTTTTGCAAAGTGCTTTATAAATATTATATTGTTTTAATTCTCACAACAATCCTGGGAAGTAGGTGCTATTATTATCCCTGTTTTACAGTGTAGGAAACTGAAGCAGGCAGAAGTTAAGTGACTTACCCAGAATCATACAGCTGGTAGGTGTCTGAGGCTGGATTTTCACTCAGGTCTTCCTGACTCTAGGTCCAGCACTCCATCTACTATACCACCTAGTTGCCTTTTACTGCAGCAGAGAAAAATGGAAGGATGACATTTCACAGGATCTGAGAGGAGACTTTTTTATGCAATGATAGGGCAAAAAGATTAGAGAAATGTACAGTCCAGTCTACAGTTATCCCTTCGACATCGTGACTTTCCCCATCGAGGTTTCAATATATCGAGGGGTCACATAAGAAATTAAATGGTAATTTATTGAGAGTCTGGCAGAAGCCGCAGATAACAGACAAAGGCCAGCAGACAACACAGAAAAAGTTTAGAAACATAGAAATGCATAAAATATATGCATTTTACAATATTGTGATTTTACAATAAGGTACTGTAAACACCCCATGAAAGAAAAAGAAAAAATTCAGACTTCTCTGGCTCGAAGGGAGGGCCAAAAAATTTTACACAGATTTTCCATATCACAGGGGTACCAGGCCCTTAACACCCTCAGTGTGGAAGGGATAACTGTAGCAATCATTTACTAAGTACCTACTTGCTCCATGGTGGAAATTGTGCTAGACAAAGGAAGCACCAAGACAACAACAAAAAATGGCCCCTGGAACCTACATTCTCCTAGGGGAAATACAACTATAAACAGATATATGTGTCTATGATGTTTTAAGAATGGAGTGAGCAGGGGCAGCTAGGTGGCACAGTGAATAGAGCACCGGCCCCGGAGTCAGGAGGACCTGAATTCAAATGCGGCCTCAGACACTTGACATACTAGCTGTCTGACCTTGGGCAAGTCACTTAACCCTGATTGCCTCACCTCCCCGCCTACACACACACACACACACACACACACACACACACACGTGCGTGCACAAAGAGAGAATGGAGTGAGCACTGAAAATTAAGGGAAGTAGGAAAGACCTTCGGAGGGGGGACCCACGTGATGTCACTCACAAGAAGATGGGACTTCGAAGAGGTGGGGGTTGGATGGAATGCCACGTGAAGGGGGACCGACAGCTGGGTCAGTTTTGCTAGAACAGAAAGTGTGGCAAGAAAATAATGTGCATTAAGTTTGGAAAGATAGCTGGATTGTGAAGAGCTTAAATGCCAACCAGAGGAGTTTGTGTTTTGTCCCAGAGGTGATAGACAGCCGCTAAGTTTCTTGAGAAGGGGAGCAGAGGAGCAGCTAGGTGGTGCAGTGGGTAGAGCACTGGCCCTGGAGTCAGGAGGACCTGAGTTCAAATCTGACCTCAGATACTTGACACACTTACTGGCTGTCTGACCTTGCGCAAGTCACTTAACCCCAATTGCCCTGCCTTCCTCCCTCCAAAAAGAAAAAAAAGAAAAAAGAGAAGGGGAGCAGAATAATCACACTTGTGCTTCAGGAAGATTACTGTGGATGCTGTGTAGAGGACGGTTTGAAGAGGAAAAAGGCTGGAAGCCAGAAGTCCAGTTAGGAGGCTGTTGCCTCTGTCCAGGCCAGAGATGAGGAGAGCCTTAATTAAAATGAAGAACAAGGGTAAATGGAGATAAGGGGGCAGATGCAAGATGCATTGTGGAAACAGAACTGACAAGATGTGGCAAATGATTGAATGGGGGAGGCGGGAAGGGAGAGAGGAAGGACTCGGAGGTTGTGAGCCTGAGTGACAAGAAGAGACAAACAGAGAAATCTGGAGGAAAGGGGACTTTAAGGAGACGTGTTCTGAATGTGCTGAATTTGGGAGACCTTGGGAGGAAAACACAAGCAGGAAATTTATAGTTTCTTTAAACCACAATACTAAAGGTCTGATTTAGTCCCAGTACTCAAAAATTCAGCCAACCACTTTTCAAATTCCTGGTAAGGAATCTAGGGTCAGGGAGGCCGAGTTGGAGAGGCAGTATAAAGGCAATAAACTTGGAATCAGAGAGACTTGCGTTCAAATATTGCCTCTGCTATTTACTGGATGGTAGATAATAGGCTATTCAATTCCCTTCTCAAAGTCTGTTTCCTCAACTATAAAATGAGGATAATATTACCTACCTCCACTGAAGTCCTGCTCTTTTCTTTAATGACTATGTCATAGCAGTCCAAGCTTTGGCGGGTCCTGCCAAGCTGGGAAACTTCCTAGTGCTTGCCCAGCAATGACTAAAAGTCATCCAAGAAGCAACAGAGCTGAGTTCAGCGACATTCATAATCAAAGGGTGACAAATGCTACAGCCACAGCAGTTTTTAAAGGCTATCCACTCAGACACAGAAGGGTTGCAATCTGCATCAGTGGAGGAAATGCAAATGCCCCCAAAACCATAGATCCTGGCAGCTTTAAATTGATTTTCCTAGATCAAGTCCCTGCCTACCCTCAACTTCCCATTCGAAAGTCTTTGATGGCTTCCTAGAACCTCTAGGATGAAATCTAAAAAGCCCCAGCCTGCCATTTTTATGCCCTCTGTACCCTGGCTCCTGGTTGTTCATTTCATTTCAGTTGTGTCCGACTCTTTGTGACTGCATTGGGGGTTTTCTTGGCAAAGATACTGGAGCGTTTTGCCATTTCCTTCTCCTGTTCATTTTACAGATGAAGAAACAGAGGCAAACAGGACAAAGTGACTTGCCCAGGGTCACACAGCTAGTATCTGAGGCCAGATTTGAACTCACAAAGATGAATTTTCCTGACTCCAATGCTGGCCCTCTATCCACTGTGCCACCTAGCTGCCCCCCTGGCTCCTACTTACCTTTACAGTCTGGTTTCACACCACTCCCCTTCGTTATATTCTCTGTCTTACTGTCTTACACTCTCATCCATTCCATCTCTCACCTCTGTAGTCCCCCATATCTGAAATGTACTCCTTCCTTACTTCCATCCAGTTCATAGAATCCCTAGTGCTACTTTAATGCCACCTTCCACACAAGACCTTCCCTGATCCTCCCAAGCATTAGCGTCTCTCCCTTTTTGTAAATACATCATATTATTTTGCATATAGTTTGTGTTTATTTATCTATTCCCCCAAGTAGAATGTAAAATCCTTACAGAAGAAACTTTCATTTTTGTCTTTGTCTTCTTGGTGACTGGCACAGTGCCTGGCACACGGCTGTTCTTGTTGTTCATCTTTCATCTTCAAAGAAGACCAATGGGATAATGTCTTTATTTTCGCTTGAACTGGATTTTAAGTGAGTCAGAGTTACACACCGTCATCAGCTTTATTCTCCCTTCTGGAGTCATTAAAGTCCAGTGGCAGGATAGAAGTTAAGACAACTGGCAGTGGCCCAGGACAATGGCCCAGGCTCCACAGCGCCTATTTCAGCCACCTTCATGGTCATTGAAACAAATTGTTTTCATCTGCGCATTCCACTGAGGAAAGTCTTCACATGCCTAGGGTAGGCATCCCCGTAACTTGCCTATGGATTTGGGGCCTATCAGTTACCCTTAACCTGGTTTAGACTGTCTTTGGCAATGGTTTTACCAGGGTGTGGCTGAGGAGCATGCACAGCTTCTTGGAGATGCAGGTGAGAGCTGAATGACCACAGGGAGATGAGCAGCCCTCACACCAGAGGCACTAGCCCTTCCTGCACACTTAACAAATGCTTGTTGAATTGAGCCGAATGGTATTAAAGGATATCACTTGGAGCATCTACCTAATGGAGCTATGAGAAAATTATTGGTAAGTCTTAGAGCGTCATATGCGTGTGATTTACTGGTATTGTTAATGTTGGAATCTCCGAGTTAGAAGGAGCCAATCTAATTCTGAGCACGTGCCCCTTTAGAACTCAAAAGCAGTCCTCTACCTTCTACTCAGAGACCTCCGGGTGATGGAGAACTCACTACCTCAAGTGAAAGAACATTCTGCTTTTGGAAGAGCTGTAATTGTTAGGAAATATCTCCCCTCTTATCAAGTCAAAAATGTGTCCTCTGCCCCTTCTGCCCACGGACCCTAATTCTTCTTCCTTGGGCCAAGTAAATCAGTCTGGTCCTTGTTCCGTGTGATAGTCCTTCAAATGTTTGAAAATGGTGATCGTGGCCCCCGCTAAGATTTCTCTTCTCCAGGCTCAATATTCAGAATTCCTTCCAACAATCCTCAGATGACGTGATATCATTTCCCTGCCCATCCTAATTCTCTGCCTTTAGATAGACTTACAATAGCAGCAGTAGCAGCAGCTGCTAGAATTTCCGAGGTGCTTTAAGGTTTATGATCCACTTTACAAATATTGCCTCATTTTATTCTCACCACAATCTTGGGAGGTAAGGTGCTATTATGACGCCCATTTTACAGGTGAGGAAACTAAGACAGACAAAGGTGAAGCGATTTGCCCAAGGTCACACAGCTAGGGTCTGTGGCCAGATTTAAACTTCCTGACGCCAGGTCTAAGGCTCTGCCTAGTCATACGCTAGCTGTCAGCTAGTGAAGTTCTCACAATCAACCACTGAGAGGATGAGGAAGACATAACTAAGTTGTTGTTTTTATTTAAAAAAAAAAAGACATAAGGTTTTTTGTGCAGGCTCAGTGGGAGTTGACGGTGAGAAGCAGTGACTCCAAAACCTAATGCAGTCTGCATCAATAGAGACCTGGGACCTAGAACAAGGGAGGTGATAGTGCCCCTGTCCTCTGTCCCAAATGGATCACCTCTGGAGCATCGTGTTCAGGCTTGGGAGTCTTATTATGACAGAGTAACCTAGAGAGAATACTATGTTAGAAAGGGAGAGAAGGTCATCAAGATTGAATAATCTTGATAACCCCAGATGAAAGCAAGAAAATAAAATAACTCTAGATGAAATAACCTACCTGAATAAAATAACCCTAGATGAAAGCAAGAAAATAAAATAGGACTTGAAGATGCATGGCCCAGGTCCCTCAGGAGAGATATTTGGGAGTCTCTCCTTTGGGGCCACTTTTCATAGGCCAGTGGGGTAGTGGGATGGCGGGGGAACACACCCCCATCAAAATCCATCCCACAGCAGCTCTCATTTCTAGTCACCCCACACAATGGCGTTGTTTTTACTTGACTACTTCGTGGGAGAATCACCCCAACCAGATGCAGGAATGTTTCAGTTCTATTCAAAATAGGAGACAAATCCTCAAATGTGGGACAGCCTCATTATTATCATCAGTCACTGGTATCACCACCAACCTCACTGGCGTTTGTACAGGGCTCTAAGGTTTGCAAAGGGTCTTATATGTCATCTCCTCTAATTTTCACAGCAATCCTTTGAGAGAGGTGCTATAATACCCATAATAATCCCCATTTAACAGAGACTCAGAGAGATTAAGCCACTTGCCCTTGGTCACACAGCAAGAAGAGTCCTGTCAGAGTTAGGATTTGAACTTAGATCATCCTACTTCTATGTTCAGGGCACTGTCTATTATGTGATGCTGACTCTAGGCACCTCTAATTTCTATTCAGTAAATTAAGGTTAAGCCCCAGAGAAATAGACTCCCCTGGAGTCTTGGATAATGTTTGGCCACATCAGTCCTGTGAAATTCCAGCTGGTTAATCTTCAGGACATGGGAACGAATTCACTTTAAGGGGCCAGACAAGTTCTCCCAGAGGACAATGACAAGACTGAGGAGAAGTCTGGAAATCGTGTCATACAAAGATGTGAGAGAAAAAAAAAGACTTGATTTAGGGGTAGGGGGAGGAGGGGGAAGAGCAATAAAGGATGGTGGAGACAGTGTCAGGATAGTGCAAAATGCCCTGTTTGTAGTAAGAGGCCCTGAGTTCAAATCCCATTTTATCCACTTACTTGTGACCTTAAACAAGTGATCTAACTTCTCTAATCCTATTTCTTCATCAGTACAAGGAGAAAGTTGGACTAGATGACCTGCAAGGTCTCTCCCAAGCACCTAACACAGTGCCTGGCACAAAGTAGGCACTTCAAAAACTGCTTGTTGATTTGACTTCCAACTCTAAATCAATGAGCATTATTTTCTCTCCCTCTGTCCCTCCCTGCCTTCCCCGCCCCTGAAAATAAGACTAAAGGAGAAAGGAGAGGGAAAGGGGAGGGTAGAGGGGAGGGAAGGAGAAGGGATGGGAGGAGAGTGAGAGAGAGGAAACCCTTGCAATAAATATGCATAGTTAGTTGGAGGTTTTCTAACAAAGGATAAATATCCATCTGTCTGGAATGCTTTAGAGGACATTCCTGTTCAAGTAAGACATTCCTTCTGATTCTGACTTCCCATGATCCCATGAAAAATGTTTCCAATTTTCAAATGTTTAAAATTTAAAAGGTTTGGCACTTCACATGGAAAAGTCACACACATGGAACACCAGATAAGTGAAGGCCTATTGGGTACATGTGCTGCAGGCTGACTCACTAGTCTCAAGTTTCATGACCTTTGTGAAGGGAGCTGCAGGAGGCAGAAGGAGATCTTGGGAATGAGGCCATGGGTCACTGACTCACCTCGGAAATGCAGCCCCAAGAACAGGGCTTTGGGCCCCCAAAAAGGCTGGAATTCAATTCACCTCAGCAAGCATTTATTAAGGGCTTGCTATGAACAAGGCCTTTAGGCAGGGCACTAGATACAAAGACAAAAATGAAAAAGTCTGCCTGTTGTATGTAGAGGGGTATTCCCCTCAAGATCCAGGAGAGCTAGTGGGCAATAAAATTGGAGGGAGAGTAGGCCGATCCAACGAATGAAAAAATCTAATTTGGCGACTACTTAAAGAAACAGGTTTTCATCCATCTATTCCAAATTAAGCTATGAAAAACCATAATGCCTTGTACTCACAGAGAGCACTACAGTTTACAATGTGATTTCACATACAGTGAGAGGGTTGGCAGTGTGGCCTAATGGAGAGAGCACCGGATGTGAAGTCCAGGGAAACATAGATTTAGACCCTGCCTCTGACATTTTCTAGCTGTGGACCAAGGGGAGATCACTAACCGCCCCAGTGCCTCAGGCAGCTCCCTGGAACTTAACCAGGAAGACACAGAGGGGCCAAAATCTGCCAAGATGGAGGACATTCCCCACGTTGTCATGTAAGACAGCCAACATGACAGTGTGATGTATTATTATTATGGTTCTATAATTGTATCCGTACAGAGAGATGATGGATTCGGATTGCAGAGTGAGAAGTTTATTTTTGTATACAGCCATCAAGGCGCTTTGTTTTGTTTGGCTATGCATATTTATTGCGAGAAATTTGTTTTTCTTTTCTTTTTTTTTCAGTTAGGGTGGGAGGGAAAGAAAATCGATTTCTATTAATTTTTTTTTAAATAGAAAGGAGGATGCTACAGATGCACAGTGCTGCATATGCATTTCCAGAGGTAGTTACAGTGTGTTATTAGTTTAACTCAACTGTTCGACCTTGTCACAAAGCAAGAAATGGGAGTGGCCTATAAACGTAATGTAAAAGCAAAACACATTGGTGTTGCAACAATCCGGCTAGCAGCTGCTGTTGGGGTGAAAAACCAACACAAGCCCAACAACAAGAATGCTGCCAACACAGGTTCTTTTGATCTACTTTACTAAGGAAAACAACATTAAGGGGTTAACAACCTTATTTCAATCCAACATACAAATATCATTCACTTAGTTCAGGGGGAAAAGCCAGCACCCCGAGCTTCAGAGCAAACACAAACAAATTACAAACATCCACAGATAGACCTTGTCTGATTCAAATCCCAATGCATAGTTACCAGGGTTTAACAAAGTCCCAACATCTGGGTTTACAAGCTGGAGGGCTCTTAACTACAGTTGCCCAGAGTCTTCACATCAGCACACCACCAAGAGTGACAGCCCTAAGCAAATAGCTCTGTCTTCCCTTTTTATGCACCCTTTAGCCATCATCAAACGTCATCTGAGCAACCAGAACTCAGGCTCCTACCCTTAGGACCCCCCGGGGGGCTTCACGCCCACATAGGCTTAGCACCTAGTAGCTAGGGGTTTGGGCCTGGGGTTTAGCACCTAATAAGACTCAATCAGAGACACCCCACTTAATTGATATTATAATTGATAAAACTTTAAACAATTAGCCCCCCCCCAAAGTTATGAGAGCTGACATTTATGTACTGTCTGTGATCTCGTTTGATCCTCCCAATAGCCCTGAGTTAGTGTGCTATTATTTCCACTTTTCAGATAAGGAAACTGAGGCACTGAGTGATCCAGCAACTTGCCCAGGGTTACACAGAGAATAATTATCAGAAGCTGAATTCGAACACAGGTCCTCCTGACTGAGTCTGGCAGCTTTCTACTGAACCATGCCCCCTTTCTATAATGTCTTCTTTGATCCTTACAACAGCCCTGGGAGGGCGGCAGAACAGGGATTATTAATGATCCCCATTTTGCAGATGAGAAAACTGGGCCAAAGAGAGGTAAAGTGGACACCCAGCATCCTATGGCCAGTGAGTATCATTGCTCAGACCAGCTCGGAGGCCTCTGGTCCCTAGTTCCCAGTTCTTTCCATTACACCCCCATGCCAATTGAAATGAAAATGAAATAAAAAATGAGAATGAAATGAAAAATTAGAATTTATTCTAAAAAATTTTGGTCAGGATCAATCTCACCGTACCAATACAAGTCAGAGACTATTCTTCAATTTACTGCCCTAGAGAATTGCCGGGGGACGTTAAGTGACTTGCCCACGGTCACACAGCAAATGTGTATCCAAGACGGGGCTCCTCTATCCGCTACACCAAATTCTCTCGCTCGTTATTAATACTAACGATAGCCAGCATTTTATGTGGTGTTTTAAGGTCTGGGAAGTTCTCTACAAACAAACACGGCCTCGTTTCATCCTTACAACGATCCTGAAAGGTAGGTGCTTTGACTATTGCCAGTTTACAGATGAAGACACCTTGGCAGAGGTTAAGTGACTGGTCCAGGGTCAAACAGCTATTAAATGCCTGTGGCTGGATTTGAACTAGTCTTCGTGACTCCAGGTCTGCTTCTGTGTCTTAAAGATATGAAGTCTTTGTATTGAAAAAAAAGGAGCTGTTTGGTGGAAGTCATTTTTAGTCAATAAGAATCTTATCTCAATGACTAAAAGTCAGAACTCATAAGATTTTACAGGAACTTTAGGTCTGCAGGTAGATAACACACAAACGTGGGATATGGGGCTAGTGACAGACTAACATCTGAGCCAATTATGGGGTGGGGGGCGGGGCTGAAGGTGAGTGAAAGTCAGGAATAAATATTGCACGTCAAAGCCCATTACTATGGACTCCTGGATTGTATAAATCTCCTGATGTGATGGAACCTGGCCTTATTTAAGATTCCTTAGAATTATGTGGGTCAGAAAGGAAAAGTCACATGGCATGGGGGAAGATAACGAACTTGGAGTCAGAAGACCCAGTTCTGTAACTTCCTACTTATCTACCCTCCCTCCTCCGTGCCTCAGTTTCCTCATCTGTAAGGTGAAGGGACCAGACTAAAGGTGCCTTGTAACTCTAATATTCTATCATGCTTTTGAAAGTTGGAGGCATAGATATCTTCTCAACCAAAAATTTTCCCCAGAATAAGGTTTGAATCCAACAGGAAGGTCAGGTTATTTTTCCTGTGACCTAGAGAGAATGTAGGAAAACTGTTAGATGCCATATAGAGAAGGACTATTCCACTTCCTGGAAAGGTTGAAGTAAAAGGGATGACCGGGCTTGGGGTGAAAAGGAGTTCAAATCCAGCCTCAGGCACTTAGTAGCCGTGTGACCCTGGGGAAGTCACTTACCCCTGTTTGCCTCAGTTTCCTCTTCTGTACAATGAGCTGGAGAAGGAAATGGCAAACCACTCCAGGATCTCTGCCAAGAAAACCCCAAATGGGGTCATGAAGAGTCTGACGTGACTGAAAACGGACTAAACACGGCAAACCTGGAAAGGCAGATGATATTATCAGCCCCATATCACACATGAGAAAACTGAGGCAGTCCCCAAAACTTGCCCCCAAAGTCATGTAGCTAATAAGTGTCTGAGGGAGGAATTGAACCCAGGGCTTCCTAAGTTTAGGTCAAGTATCCTATCCACCACACTAACCTAGCTGCCTCCACTGCTTTACAGTTTGATGATTGCTTTTCCTATGCTAGCCCCACACTGGCTCCTCTTCTTCACATTTTGACCCTTAGGTGAACCAATTCAACTCCATATTGCCCTCCTCTCTTGAATTCCTAACACCCTTATCATTTCACCAATTATGCCCGGCCAAGCCTCAGCCTTGAATCACTCCCACCATTCATGGGCTTTATTCCTACACACATGCTACTGAACAAAAATGGAGAAAGACCTGGGCCTACTACAAATTTGTGTTACCCAGCCTCAGCTGGAGCCCTCACCACTGCAATTCTACCTCCCTTATCAACTCACTGTCCCCACAGAACCTCTTCCAAATCTTGGCATCCCTCCTCAAACCTTTCACGGCTCCTCTCCCCACCCTCCTCTCAAGCAAGAAATTGAGGGAAAAAAATGAGGCCACTTGCCATGAGGACCCTCTTCTCCCCCCTTCCTCACCTCCTATCACCCTCATGCCTCCCTCCACTATCTCCTCCTTTGCCTCCACCTCACATGACAAGGAGGCCTGCCTCCTTCTCAAGGCTAACCCCTCTACTTGTTTAAGTGATCCCATTTCCTCTCATCTCCTCCAACAGATTGCCCCTCTGCCATCCCCACTTTGTCATTTATTTTCAATCTCTCCTTGTCTCCTGGCTTATTCCCTTCTACCTACAAACATGCCCATGTGTAACCAGAATGGCCTTTGTTTTCTTTGAGTGACTCAATTTATCTCAGTGAGCTTTACTAGGTGCTAAGCCCCAGGCACAAACCCCATTAGGTGTTAATGTAATCCATGTGGATGTGAACCTCCCAGGGTCCTAAGGGGAGGGGCCAACTCAAGAACCAATCACCAGAGCCTGAGCTCTGGTGATTCAGATGATGTTTGATGTCTGAAGCCCTATAAGAAGGGAGGACAGAGCCATTTGTGCAGGGGGGCTCTGGAGATGGTGTTGATGAGGAGACTCCGGGCAGCTGTAGCTAAGGAGCCCTCCAGCTTGCAAACCCGGATGCTGAGACTTTGTTGAACTCTGGTAACTGTGTGTTGGGATTTGAATCAGACAAAGTCTGTTGATGTTTGTAATTTGTTTGCATTTTGTTTTGAAGTTCAGGGTGCTGGCTTTTCCCCCTGAACTAACTGAATGATATTTGAATGCTGAATTAAAAGTAAGCTCGTCAACCCCTTCACCTTGCTTTCCTTAATTAAGCAGATCCGAAGAACCTGTGCTGTTGGCAGCTTTCTGGGTGCTGGCTGTGGGTGAATCTTATACCCCCACAGAAGCTGCTAGCCAGATTGTTGAAACACCATGTCTCCTCCATCCTGAAAAAAAAAAACTCACTCGATCCTTCCATCCCTTCTAACTACCATCCTATGTCTGTTCTGCCCTTCATAGCTAAACTCCTCAAAATGGTCATCCACAAGGCAGAAAGCTGGGAACCAATCTTTACAGCCAGTATCTCATTTCTGAAATATGTAGAGAACTGAGTCAAATTTATAAGAATACAAGTCATCCTCCAACTGTTAAATAGTCAAAGGATATGAACAGGCAGTTTTCAGATGAAGAAATTAAAGCTATCTGTAGTCATATGAAAAAATGTTCTAAATCACTAGTGATTAGAGAAATACAAATCCAAACAACTCTGAGGTACCACATGACACCTATCAGATTGACTAACATGACAAAACAGAAAAATGATAAATGTTGGGGAAGATGTGGGAAAATCGGAACACTAATGCATTGTTGGTGGAGTTGTGAATTGATCCAACCATTCTGGAGAGAAATTTGGGACTATGCCCAAAGGGCTACAAAACTGTGCATACCCTTTGACCCAGCAATACCACTTCTAGATCTGTATACCAAAGAGATCATAAAAATGGGAAAAGGACCCAGATGTACAAAAATATTTATAGCTGCTCTTTTTTGTGGTAGCAAAGAATTGGAAACTGTGGGGATGCCCATCAATTGCAGAATGGCTGAACCAGTTGTGATATGTAATGGAATACTATTGTGCTGTAAGAAGTGATGATCAGGTGGACTTTAGAAAAATCTGGAAAGATTTATATGAACTGATGCTGAGTGAAATGAGCAGATACAGAACATTATACACAGTAACAGTCACATTGTGTGATGACTGACTTTGATAGACTTGGCTCTTCTCAGCAATGCAAGGATCTAAGACAACTCCAAAAGATTCATGATGGAAAATGCTATCCACATCAGAGAAAGAACTGTGGAATCTGAATGCAGATCAAAGCATAATATTTGCTCTTTTTTTGTTGTTTTGTTTTGTTTCTCCTTTCTTGTGGTTCCTCCCTTTGGTTCTAATTCTTCTTTACAACATGACTAATGTGAAAATATATTTAATATGAGTGTATAAGTGGAGCCTATATCAGATTGCACAACACCTTGGGGAGGGGAGAATGTATGAAGCTCTGTATTCTGGGACTTCTTTCTCTGGAATGGGTTTAGAGAAAAGATAATTTTAGCCCTCAGTGCTCCCCCAATTTTAATAAATTTTATGAAAACAAGTGGGATGAAAGTTACTAGATCTGGGTTGGAATTTGCCAGTATCCCTTCCCCTACTACCTTGGTATCTGGTTTTGCTTTCTGCCCTCTGCTCTCTTAAGATCGAATTGACTAGCTAAAATCACGGACATCTTTGCTTAGGGGTGGCTCTGTGTGATGCTATGTGACTAGAGTAAATGACCTCTCTTCTCTAGTCTTAGAAATCTGTGAAAGTTCACTAATTATAAATCTTGGTTCAAACACCACTCGCAGCGCCTTTCCAGGAAACTCTGAGGAAGCACGCTGTGTCCTCTAAGCTGCCAACGCCACACTTCCCAGTTTTCCACTGATTCTACACCATGGCCCCCACACCCACATTGTGACTGCCTCGGCTCTGTCCTAGGCCACCAATCCTGACAGTGCACGCATCTCTTCTTGGGGCTATTCCCCTTTCCCCCCAGTGTTTCTGCCCTATATCCTCACTGAATCCTAGGGCCCAGAGAGATGACCATTGCCTCACTTTTTTCTTCCTCTTGCCCCTGCCTGCTATCTCCTCCCAACCTCCACTTGTTATTGGAAGTCAGGGAGGGGTGAGGCAGAAGAGGTCATTGGCTATGCTGTGGTACTTT
Organism: Trichosurus vulpecula; assembly: GCF_011100635.1. NCBI lineage: Eukaryota > Metazoa > Chordata > Mammalia > Diprotodontia > Phalangeridae > Trichosurus > Trichosurus vulpecula. Next base: position 302,372,929 of record NC_050575.1, read on the forward strand.
AGGCTGGACTGCCCCAGGGGCAGGCTTCCCCTCTTGTAGGATGACTATACCTGGCCGTGAGTAGCTCACACACAAGTCAGCCATGGTACAATGAAGGTCAAAGCCAATATTCCTGGTGTGGGCCCCTGAAGCTCCTACGTCACAGGAGTTTCTTCTAGGCCTGGGCAATGCCCTTCTTTCCCGAGGCCTCCTCCTACCACTCCTCCACCCACCTACCTTGTCACTACTTTGTCACTCTTCTATCCCCAGGTATCATGATTCTTAGTTATGGCTCTGACCCTGGGTGGGCCACAGACATAAAATGCTGTGATCTCTTCCTAGTGGCTAATTAGGGTCAACTTTGAGCGGCTAGGTGGCACAATGGATAGAGTGCCTTGCTCAGAGTCAGAAAGACTCATCTTTGTGAGTTCAAATCTGGCCTCAGACACTAACGAGCTGTGTGACCCTGGGCAATTCACTTCACCCTGTTTGCCCCAGTTTTCTCATCTGTATAATGAGCTAGAGAAGGAAATGGCAAACCACTCCAGTTTCTCTGCCAAGAAAACCCCAAATTCGGTCACAGAGGGTCAGATACGATGGAAACAACTGAACAGCAATGTAGAGACCTTGATAATCTAATGAACATATGACCAGGTCAGTCACCTGATACCCTGACACCCGGCAGTAATCTCCTCTGGATACATTCATAGCCTTGGCCTTGCAGCTTTTGACTGAAAATAGCCCCTACCTGCCTCTGACCAAAAAATAATAATAGATAACCATAGCAACAATACAACCATCCAAAGCTCCGATCCTGCCTATGCTAACAGCCAGGAAAGCCTGATAGGAGCCAAATCACCAGGGACAGAACAAGATGGGAAGTGGGGAGATCTTCTGGTCCATCTCCACAAGGGAGCTGAGGGAAGGCACAAGGAGAACTAGCCTTCACAGATGGACTCTGTCAAATCAGCCAAGAAGGTCTCAGAACCAATGCTGAGCAGTGGGAGAAAGAGAAAAACGTGTTCACACACTCTCAGATTCAATAGGTATTTGCCAGGCCCCTACTGTGGACGAGGTACTACATCCAATGCCAAGGGGACAGAGGCTGAACAAAACAGTCTTTGAATTCAGGGAACTTCCAAGTAACCAAGAATTTTTTCAGCTTCCATGTTTTTAATGAGAAAAAGACACTAGACAATAAAATAGAAACTGTGACTTAAAAAGTGTCTGGGAACAGGTTTTGGGGGCTCCATTTCCGCCCCCTCTTACAGAATTTTTCTTGTCCCCTCCTCTGTGGCCAACCCAAAAGCCATTAGTTCAAAAGTCCTTCATTAGGGCCCTCTTTGGAACACATTAGCAAGCAAACAAATATCATTTATCTTAGAAAAGTGAACAAATGCATATTCACCTGTCTGGGTGAGAGAATTAATGCAGCGTCAATAGGAAACCACTGTTTACCCCTGCCCCTCACGCCCTCCTTTTACTATATTGTATATGGCAGGCTGGTCGGTCAAACACTACACATGGGAGCGAAAGAAAGGAAGGGCTAAGTCAACAGAGTCCAGCTCTAGTAGGTGGGGAGGGGACTCAGGTGGTTTGAGAGCTGGTTACCCCCGGCTCAGGAGCAGAAGGAAGGGTTTGCAAAAGTGCTCCATAAAGGAGGCTGTGATAAGAAAGTCAGGGACAGGGGGCAGCAGCACAGTGTGTGTGTGTGTATGTGTGCGTGCTTGACACAGCCCCCCCTTGTCTGAGAGCAAAGGGAAAGCAAAGCTCAAATTAGCACTAGCCTGCTAGAATAGGTAGTTAGGATGGGAAGGCAGGGAGGGGGAAGGAAGAAAACAAAGAGAAATTTGCATGATAACTTTATTATATATTTAAAAGGAATAGAAAGTTGTACATAATAGATTTGCAGTTTCATGTGCAATCATCTTTTTTATTATACCATATTAATAGAAATGTTTGTTTTATTCCATAAATTAAAATTTAAAAAAAATTTTTAAAGATTACACGTCTCCACAATTCCAGAGGACTTGTAATGCTACCCACTGCCATAGAGAGAACTGATAAACACTGAGTGCAAATTGAATAATTTTTTTCACTTTATTTTCTTGCTTTTTTTGCGACATGGCTAATATGGAAATATGTTTTGCGTGATTTCACATGTATAGTCAATATCATATTGCTTGCCTTCTCAATGGGTGGAGGGACTCAATTTAAGAGACAATTCAGAACTCACATTTTTTTTAATTAACGTTAAAAATGAATAATTTATTTTTTAAAAGAGTATACATCCACATTTGAAGAAAGGGCATTTGTAAGAAAAACCCTTTTTCTTTCAGGCATACCCACAGGGACAGGAATAATGCAGCTTAGGAAAAAAGAGCATTAGATTTATGGTAAAAATACCTAGATTCAAATTCCACCTCTTCTTCTAACTGTGTTACCTTTGGGTAAATCATGTTGGCTCTCTGGGTCTCAGCTCCTTCATGTATAAAATGACAGAGAGGTTGGACTAGCTGCTTGGTGAGACCCATTCTAGTTCTAAATTGGGATGCTGTGCTTAGCCTAAAGCCTGGCACACAGTAGGTGCTTAAGAAATGCTTGTCAAGGGGCAGCTAGGTGGCGCACTGGACAGAGCAACGGCCCTGGAGTTCGGAGGACCTGAGATCAAATGTGACTTCAGATGCTTACTAGCTGTGTGACCCTGGGCAAGTCACTTAACCCCGATTGCTTCATGCTTATTGACTTTTGATCATATGAACACATAAACATGCACACATAGTATCTTATTTGTGTAGCTGTCCCTGGCACCCTGTTATCTCTAGGATCGTACATGAATTCCTCTGTTTGGCATTTAAAGCCCTTCACAACCTAGCCCCTTCCTATTTTGCCAGGCTTCCTACACATTACTCCCTTCCAGCCATGGGAGCCTACTCGCTATTCCTCACATGCATTGCTCCATCTTCAGTCTCTTTGCATTTTCAATGGCCGATCTCCCCTGCCTGGGATGCTCTCCCTCTTTAGCTCTGTCTCTTAGATTCCCTGGCTTCCTTAGAGTTTCAACTCAAATGTGTCTTCTGCAGAAGGCATTTTCTGACTGCCTCAGCTACCAGTGCCTTCTCCTCTAGGGTCGCTTTCCATCTACTTTGTTGTTGTTGTTGAGTTGTGTGCCTCTTCATGACCCCATTTGGGGATTTCCTGGAAGAGATGCTGGAGCGGTTTGCCATTTCCTTCTCCAGCTCATTTTACAGATGAGGAAACTGAGGCAACCAGGGTTAAGTGACTTGCCCCTCGTCACACAGCTAGTGTCTGAAGCTCTTTCTGTCTCTTCTATGTGCATGTTTCTCCCAGTAGAATGTAAGGTCCTCTATACATTATAATGCTGAGTGAGCGGAGCAGAATCAGGAGAAAATTATACACAACCACAGATATATGGATTCTGTGAGAACTAACCCTGATAGACTTTGCTCTTCTCAGAAACAAAAGGTGCAAAGACAACCCCAAAGGACTCATAATGGAGAATGCTATCTACATCCAGAGAAAGAACTATGAAGTATGAATGCAGATTGAGGCACACTTTATGCTCGCCTGTTTTTCCCCCCTTTTTTTCCTCTCTTTTGTTTTTGCTTTTGGTTTTTTTTTTTTGGTTCTGTTTCTTCTTTCTCATGATTCATTCCTCTGGTCATAATTCTTCTTCACAACTTGACTAGTGTGTAAATAAGCTCAATGTGAAGTTATATGTAGAAGATATATCGGATTCCATGTCGACTTGGGGAGGGAGGGGGTGAGGGAGGGAAGAAAATGTGGAACTCAAAATTATGTAGAACCAAGTGTTGTAAACTAAAAATAATAATAATAATAATAATAAAAAGAATGTAAGGTCCTTGAGGGAAGGAACTGCTTTTTTTCTTTTTCTTTGTCTTTCCAATGCTTGGCACAGTGTCTTATACATAGTATGACCTTTACAAATGCATGTTGATTGAGTGATTGAAAGAACTCACACCCTAGCAGGTGTCATCCACAGTAGAAGGGAGGGTCCTCTTAGAAGAGCACTCCAGAGGCATTTTTCATCCTGGGGAATGCCCCCTGCAGAAGGATTAGGAGAGCAGGAAGGGCGTGGGGGGTAAATGGGAGAACCCGCTGGGAGTAATCTCATGGGTGTGTACATGCCTGTGTGGCTCAGGAAAAGAAACCAAACAGGTTGATAAGATCTCTCAGTTACCAAAGCAGAACACCAATTAAACACAAGGCAGATGTGAGCAAACAAGGCAGTGGCGTCCAAAGAGAAAATCAATACCAGATTATGTGCTCTGGCCCAATCATATACCAATTAATACAGAGCAGGTGGGTCCTGGGGGTGGGAGATAGGGGGCAGACACACAGAATGGAAGCTAGCCACAGGGTTAGGCAGCACCTGGGATATCGGCTGATCCTGGAGCTGAGCAGTGAGTGAGTGGGCTCCCTGGATGAAAACAAGACCGTCCCCTCTGACACAGCCCTCTGCAGCTGACTCACCCAAGCTGCAATTGGCACTGGGCCCTGGCAGTTTCAGAATATTTCAACATTTCCACCAAACTGGGGTGTATCCCCCAGACTCCCTTAGAGTCAAGAGGCTGTGACCCCTAAATCTAAAAATGCCTTAGCTCAATTAGGTCCAGCCTGATTATCTGTATGAAGTAGAGGGGTGAAGGGATGGGGTGGGGGATGAATCATGAAAAAAAAATTAAAGTAAAAAGTAGTTGAAGAAAAAATCATAGTAGCTCTCCCTCCATTGGATACAGGGAATGGGAGGGAAGAGGAGGAGAGGGGAGCCGCACAGGACAGTAAAGAAGGGTTCTTGGTGGGGGGATGATGAGGAGGAAAGCCTCCCAGATGTGCAGATAGTCTGCCATGTGGTTAAATTTGGCTGTAGAAAAATCGCTGTTGCTTCTTCTCTCAATGTGTTTCCCCACCAGAAAGGTTAGGAATTCAGGCTGAAATGAGAACTGGAATGTTGTTCTTTTTTTGTTTATTTATTTTCTTTTCCAACCCACAAGAAGAAGCCGAAAATCCTAGTTTGCAGCTACATCAAAAATGTGGCTGGGCAATCCGTAAATACTTTCCCAAGAAGATGGCAAAAGACAAACCAGAGGCATTGCAGCAGAGGTGGAGGTAAGCAGAAAGCAAAGTCTGTGCCCACCAGGGTAGTCACCCTAAGTATGACTGACATCCAGGGGGCCAGGATTGCAGAAGAGAGAGGGCTTTTGCTAAGTTTTCCTGAGCATCCAAACAAGATGGATCTTAGCACCACAGATGTTGAGCTAGAAGGGACCTTAGAAGAGATCTAGTCCAACCCCCTTCAGAGGGCCACTGTCTCATAAGTATTAAATGTCGGAGGCAGAACTTGAACGAAAATCCTACACTCTCTCCCCAAACCACACTGTCAGGAACTTCAAATCCTGAGTCTGGGAAAGAAAATTAAAATCCATAGCTGCGGGTTAGTTCATGTCTGCACAAATGCAAATAGAATACAGAGGCCTGTACTTGTGACTATCAAAATATAGTGCTGAAAACTACCTCTTCTCCCGAAGCTTCCCAAGGCTCAGGAAAGGGTGACTAAATCAAGGGTACATGAGTGAAACCAAGAACAAAGAAGGAAGCAAGGAAGGTGTGTCAAAAACAATGTTTTCACATCAATGCCGCTGTGCTGGCATAAAGGGACACTGGCTCCCATTTGACCCTTCCGTAAGAAGGCAGCCCCACCAGCCACAAACCTTGAAATCTGTAGCTTCTCCTCGACCCCTAGCATCTCCTGTCCCCTGACTCACAAGCCCCAGAGACAGAGACTCTTTGTGAGGGGGTGGTCCATGGTCCATGGACTGTTGCATGCTAAAGAAAAACGAAATTTGCTAGCCGAATATTTTTTAGACATTTTGCAAGATGCACGGCCTCCCTGACAATTTTTAATGTACTAACTGCCTGGTCCAGTGAGCTGATTAATTGGTGCTGGAGAGATCAATAAAAAACAGAAAATTAAAACAATTTTAAAGTGATTAAGTAGTTTAACACCTGTCTCCCGTCACGTCAGCGCAGGAAGAAAAATAAAGCAGGTGTCGAAGGGGCCTCCTGAAGCAAGAGAAAACAGTGCCTGCCTTGGAGAAATGACAAATCATAGCTGGTGGATCAATCTGAAGGCTGCTTGCACTTCCCTAACCCCAATGCTGCTAACAGAAGCCTGGGGACCTCAAGGAAGAGGCTTGGCATCAACCCATGGCCTCTCCTGCATTGGTACATGTCTTGGGAGCAACTTCCTGGCCCCAGTTTCAAGAGCCCCTTCTCTTAGTCCTTACTTTGAGGGAGTCCATATACTCAAGAAAAAAATCAAAGCAGAAAGTAGGATGGAGGGGTTGCTTAAAAATATTATCTCATAGCTTGGAAAAGTCTAAAATGCCAAGAGACCAGTCAAGCCTCTGTCATTGTCGCAAGCCTTCAAGAGCCAAACCCCTGCAATCTAGATGCATTTAAACTACATCAGGTCATTCATAGGGAGGAAAAAAGAGTGTCTGCATCACCTCCATTTCAAAAATACCACACCCCATCCAGAAAGATTCACTCCTCCTCCTCTAGCCTACAGGGGAAGCTTGGCACAACAAATACTTTGGAGCCCCAGCTACTGGCATTCTTAGCTTAAAAAAAAATAACATTATCCAATCTTAGGACTTGGACAAACCCTTAGAATCTGGAGAAAGACTCCGCCCATATCTTTATGAGGAATCATAGGATTATAACAAATGACCCAATCAGCCAGCTTTTCATTGCACTGCTGCATCAACAGGTGGTAAGAACGTGACCAATTGGCAGGTGACAGGAGAGGACAACAGCCCAAATGCTCCTGTAAGCTCCTTGTGTTGTGTGCATCTGCAATCAGAGCAGCACTTTCACAACCTTGATAGGTGAAGGTGTTTGTTCACTTGCCTCACAGAAGGGAGATAGCAATGGCCCTACCTACCTGGCAGCCTCTCCAAGCATCATAGAATCTATGAGCTGAAAGGGACCTGAGAGGAAATCCTGCACTTTCATTTTACGGATAAATCGAGGCCCAGAGAGATGAAGGATGTTGCCCAGGGTCACCCAGGCAGTAAGTGGCAAAGTCAGGATTCAGACCCAGGTCCTAGCATTTCAAACACAGTACTTGTTCCACTGTGGCTTCTGTCACATTCATCTGAATCCACTTCCCTGAAAGCCAATCAATTGGTTCTCACTGAGCACAAGAATCCTTCACATTGGTTAGCGGGAGAGGCTCAGCTCCAACACTCACCTTAAACACGGAGTATGGAGTGGCAACAGATGGGATGCTTTCTCCCAAAGTACTCGGTGCACTTCTGCAGTAGTACAGCTGGGACTTTCCAGATCACTTGATTCTAGCCATTTTTGCTAAGTGATGGAGATTTCGATCTAAGAAGTCATATAGCAACCGGGAGCCAGGTTCAAAGACAAATCAGTTTAAAATTTCCTTCACCAGTCCCTCTCATACTTAATACTGTCAGACACTGAGAAGCAGACAGTATGAAATGCATATATTAGTAACTTAGTAAATTAATAAAATTAGTAAATGCAATATTAGTAACAAGGTGGCATACCTTCAGATTGTCAATTGAAGTTATTTACTCATCACCAAGCTGGCTGCAGGGAGATTAACTTCTTGGCTACAGCAATTCTCAAACAAGGAGGGACATCAGTAGAAAGAGGGAAACACTTAACAACACTTTGGATCTTTGGAGTCTGAAAGCAGTTGTCTGCCATCAGATTTAGCTGACACCCCAGCAACTTGCCTCAAGGATCTAGAACATAATGAGTAAGAAGCTCTTCAGGAAGGAATTGGTCAGAATAGAAATTTACAGTGTGGAAGAGTAGAAAGACAACTTCAGAGTCATGAAGACCTTGGTTCAAATACTGCCTCAGAGACTACAGTCATCATCTGTCAGTATCTCAAGCAACTCTCTAAAACTGTACTTTGCAAGAACAGGTATTAATCAGTATTGGAAGAGGAAGCTTCCTCACTAGCGTTTCCTATACTCATAAAATGACGAGTCTCCCACTCTCCCCAGTACAAACCAGATCCCAAAATGACAAACAAAAGACCACAAAGCCCCTGCCACTGGTCTCCTTGGTCCAAGCAACATTCAATAGAACCAAATCCCAGCAAACAAGAGTTGGGACAATCCTTTGGAGCTTGCTGAAACGTGATCTTTATACAGATGTGAAGCCAAGAAGTGAGAAACAGGCCCCATAGGCCAAGTTTTCTCCTCAGTCCCAGAGGTTAGTTTGCAAAGAACACCTGCTTTGGGGTCCACCTTTCAACTTGAATCAGACCTGATGGGGACTCATCTCAGCAAAGAGGGATCGATGGCATCCCAGAGGGTAACTGCAAAAGAACATCCAGCCCAAATCCTTCGGCACTTTCAGAAACGAAAACAAAGTTCTGACTGTTAACACCCTCAGGCCCATAGCAGTTCCCTACAGAGTGTGACTCTGGCTGACGGAGATAAAGTTTCCCTGGGCCCAAGTTCCAAACTTGGCTGTTTTGTTTCTGTTAAAATGCAATTGTTTTTCTCCAGAGTGTGCCGTGACTGCTCAGCGTCAGGAAGATGTATGGAAAGCCCCACTTCAATTCGGCATCCCTTTTCTCCCAGACAAACACGGTCGGATTTTAATAAATCAAAGAGCCACACTGTTTAATAAAAATTTATTGACTTACAAGTGATTATTTATCAAAAGGCCATTAATAGCAGGTACAGAAATGATGTGTTACTGGGTGGTGCAGGGAGACTAATAGGAAATCAATGCAGCCAGCCAGCCAGAATGCATATGAGAAGCCCACCCCCCTAGCCAGCGCAATTTCACCAGCAAAATTCACCAGACGCTACCCCTGGTGCAATGAAAAGTTCTCCCTTTTTATTTATCGTTTACAAATGAAATGATCGATACTTTTAATCTAGAGCAAAATTTATTAACTTTCCCATCGGAGAGAGACATATTGACTCGTGGGGGGTGGGGTGGGAGGGTGGTGTTAGTGCAACAAAAGATGGATGGTTGGATGGTCAGCGCTTAACCTGTCCAAGAGTCAGTGTGTGTCCAACTGCCCTTCTGGCACTGACATCGGAAGCCACTTGGGATGACACCGAACGGAGAAATCAAGTCTGACCACCCAAAGGTGAAAGCAGACAGATGCTGCCTGAGCAAGATCCTTCAGGAGACAGCAGAAAGCAGTATCCTTCAGGTTCTAATGGGCCTTGGTTTTGTGGTCAATTCTCAGAACAAGATGGCAGGATTTATGGGTAGGGCAGATTCCAAAGATACTAAGGTTAGTGTCCAGTGTTGACAAAGATTCTGTACTAAGGATCTGAAGGGGATAGGTCTCCCGACCTTCACCTGGCTCAGTACTGAAGTTTTGTAGGCTGGTCTTTCACTACTCATCATCTTATCAATTTTTTTTTTCCGTTTAATCACCCATGGGCAGAAATAGGGTATGTTACGTGCATGAAGCTATAGGGCAGGAGCAATGATTCAATGTTGGTTGATGAGGATGGCACCTTTGCAGCCACGATTTTTGAAAAAATTGGCATAGTTCTCTACTGAATCTTAAGTGCTTTTACCAGCAGTTAGCTAATAAAATAATAGTCCAAGAAGGGCAGAAGTACCCCTTAACCATCTTAGAATCCATGGATATTCTTTAGACACTTGAACCAAACAATTGACTTATCTCCTTTCATATGGAGATAAGGAATCCCCTAAGTGGGGGACACATGGTTGGTATCCAGGCTCAAAAGCTAAGAACTAGTGTTGTGAATTAATCCCCACTTCTCAGTTTGAATACAGATACAGGAGTCACAGGGACGATGCATTTTTCTTTTCTTCAAACTCTTTGCTAGCATCCTGTGGCATCACATACTGCAGTAAATGTTATCACTTCCTTCATGAGGTCTTTTCTGCTCTCCTCCACCCCAACTACCCAGAAAAGGGATCCCTGCCTACTCATAGATTTTGTCTGGTTTCCTCCTTCACCCCTAGATCAAAATCTGCACCGTTCTATTCATTTGTAGGTATGGTGTATGCACTTTAGTAGATTGCAAATTCCTTGAGGGCAGGGACTACGTCCCTATTCATCTGTAAGCACCTGGAACCCAAGGAAACAAACTGGATTATCCTGTGACCTTCAGGAGCCAACAACAGGGAGCTGGCCAGATGAGTTTGTACAAGTGCATTACAACACCATATAGAAATTATTTTGGCTTTCTCTCATCCACCGCTCTTCCCCTACCTGCACCTTTTTCTGAGGAAAGTATCCTATCTTCTCTGCTCTCTTTTGGTATAATTGGGAACTTTACTCCAAACCATGAGAAAATCACTTTATATCCTTATGGTGCAAAACAAGGCCACATCACCTTGCTCTCCTGTACAAAGAATGACCCTTCAGTATCCAAGATGGGATTTGAAACCACTATCTGTCTCCAGTACAAGTTATAAGTGACCTCCAGATTGTTAACAGCTTCCTTGTACACATCAACAGCCACAGGCTTAATCTTGTTCTGTCAGAAAAGGAATAAACCAAAAAAAAAAAATCTGCATCTAAAACCAGTGTACAATAAAACAAACCAAAAAAATATATACAAGGGTGCTTCAAAAATTTAATTTTTAAAAGAAGAAAATATCTCAAAAGCCTTTAAGACCAATTTGAAAAATATTAGGTTATCAGCTTAAATAGGTTTCCCAAGGAACTGAAAAAATTAGAAAGTCATATTTATAGAGAATAAACCCTTTCCTGTTAAAACATTTCCTAAAACAGGGTCCAGAAGAAGTTACTGTTGCAGCCAGAGTAGGTTTATTGGTTTATTAGCAGAAATGGGGCAAAGGGAATTATCAGTAGATTGGTAGTAGAATAGGCTTTCTCTGGGAATATCTGGAAGTCTATTCCAAAGACTGAGTGGCCCAGGCCATGGGGCCAAAGCAGCAGAAGCCCTCTGGATATAAAATGAAGACTGATGTGGCGGTATCTATTTTAGAAGCCATGTTCCTACCATCTCCAAAAAGCCCAATCCAGAGATTACTTACCATGACCTCTGGATGACTATGGATGACTCTGTGCACTCAGGTGGAGAGGAGGCCACGGGGCCAGTTTGTGACTTGAAAGTGATAGAGATCTGAGGAAGGGATGACCCTGGCCAGCTCCAGCACTGACTCAGAGTACCAACAGGAATAGTTTGACTTCGGCTTCATTTTAACTGAGTAAGCTAAGAAAATCAGAAAATGGCTCTTCCAGCTGGAAGAGAAGTTAAAAAGAACACAATGCCCATTATGCCCTTTTAGATCCTACCAGATTTTTTTTTGGAGGGGGAAGGCAGGGCAATTGGGGTTAAGTGACTTGCCCAAGGTCACACAGCTGGTTAAGTGTGTCAAGTGTCTGAGACCAGATTTGAACTCAGGTCCTCCTGACTCCAGGGCTGGTGCTCTACTCACTGTGCCACCTAGCTGCCCCATCCTACCAGACTTCTTAATCCTATCTTGTTGAATCCACCATGTTCTAAGTACATTCCTTTACCCCCAAACCTTCTCTTGAACGCCACCAGGTCCAAACCAACTTTTTGACTGGTTCTTGCCATGCCTTCCCTCTCTACCCTATGGGTCAGATCATGGATCCCTCTCGGCAGTCTGGTGAAGACTACAGACCCTTTCTCAGAATAATGTGTTAAAAAACATAAAATACAGAAGATTACAAAGGAAGCCAATTAGATTGAAATATAGTTATCAAAATGTTTATTCACAGACGAGTTTTAGAACCCCCGCATCTACCTAAATCCCCTACACTGTCCCCTCATCACAGAACTTAACTGTTATTTCTCAAACATGACTGGCTTCCACCCGTTTCCAACGTTCCAGGACAAAGCTGGAAAATTTAGGCTGTCTCACTTGTACTTATTTGTGGAACAAAGGCAGCTCCAGTTTGCCTTTTTCTTCGCAATGCTACTTCTTCACACTCTATGAGATAATCGAGACCCCTTTAGGCCCCAAGGTTGTCCTACAAATAAAAGAACTGTGTTTTGTTGGGGTTTTTAAAAAGAAGAGGAAGAAGCATGTTTATAATCCATTCAAGGCCCACAGCAAAAAAAGGACAAGGAAGAGAGAAAATCCATCAATTCATTCACCAGCCAAGACAACTTTATTTACTCACAAAAACAAATTCAAAGCCCCGGGCAGCAGCTCTGAGCTCAGACCACATCCTGCCACAGTCAACGGACCTTGACTTATAACACTGAGCATCTCTCATACGTCTCACATTAGCACTTTAATCCTCACAACACCCCTGTGAGGTAGGTATCATCACCCCCAAATTACATACGGGGAAACTGAGGCACAGATTGACAACTGCAGCAGAGTCCAGGATCAGAACTAGCCTCTGAATTTAAAATGACCCCCGGCCCCTACCACAGAATGGTGGTCTATGCTGCCTCTTCAGTCTCATTTGGTGAAGTCCTGTGGATTTGTCACAGGAATTAAAAATTTCACTGGGGAGTGGGGGCAGAGGGGTGGTGGGGAACAACCTGAAGACCACCATTACCTTTTCTATAAATTTCTGCAGATACAAGGACTAGGGGCTGTTTTTATGCTGAAACAGTATTTTGCTCCAGTCATCCTTCTTTGAAGAGCAGGAAAGAACCCACAAAAGTGACCCTGGCACATGGCTACTGATAACAGACTTCTCCCTAACAAAGGAATGTGGCCAAGTTCTTCTAAACACACAGCTCCATACTAGGTGCACAGGTATAGAGTTCACTTTAATGTCATTCCTCCAATGGATTTAACTGTAACAGAAACAAGAAGGCATTTCTTCTTGGGCAGCAAAACCTAGTGGCAATTCACTCCAGGCAACCAAGGGGCAAGCTACACCATGGCCTGAAGGATCCAGGGTGTGGCTCTGAAGAAGCTCGAGTCCAAGAATTCAGGAGCAGCTCGGATGAGCTCCGGAGCCTAGGAGGATGCAGCAGTGGCAGCAGCAGGGACTCCAGCTGGCTCATAGATCAAGAGTGGGGAGTAGAGGCAAGGGCTCAGGAACGGCTCCGGTCCTCGTGGTTCCCAACAATCATCTTGCTATACAATTTCTGTTGCTCCTCCTTGAAAGTATCCTTCACTTTCTCCCTCTTTAGGCCTCCATCCCTGAGAAGAAAGGGGAGCGGATTAAGAGTCAGGAAGGAGCCCACCTGAGATATACATCAACTAGTAACTCAGAAGAGAGGAAAAAAAAGCCAGTCAGGACCAAAAGTGACTCTCATTAAGGATGACCACCGAAACTAGCCGAGGATTAGCTCATTCACTTCTTTCAATGTGGGCGCTCACTCTTGCCTCAGGTTTACGCTAACAACACTGTACTTTTTACCCTCAAAGCACCTATATACAATAATGCTTTGAAGGAATTAAAAATTCTTTCTTATTCCCAGTCCCTCATACTGATCCCAAATCTTACGAAAAAAATACACGTCATGTCAACTTCATTTTACAGATGAGGAGCCAGGCTCCTATCACTAATCTAGGCCCTGAAATACTTGCGCAAATACTTGGAAACAGGAACAAATTCATTATCCTGCCTGCTCAAGAACCTATGATGATTCCTAATTACAAGTCCAAACTCCTCCGGAAAGCATACTGGACCTGGAATCAGCTAACCTGAGTGAATCCTGATGGTTGCTTAACAGCTTGGTGACTATAAACAAATCAATAAGCACCGATAAAACAGTTATTATGTGCAACACATTGTGTTAAGTGCCGATACAAACAACCCAAACCAGTCCCTGTCCTCAAAGAGTTTACATTCTAAAGGAAGAGATAACATTAAAAAAAAAAACATGTGTATGTATGCATACATATATATACATACACATGCATACGTACATACACAGAGTAGGTGGAAGGCACTTCCCCACCCCCACCCCTACTCCCATCTCTACCCTTTTAGAGAGAGAGAATAAGCAGCTGCGAGGACTGAGACAGGCCTCCTACAAGAAGGTGGCACCTGACCTGCTTCTTAATGGAAATCAGGACTTCTCAGGGGTGGAGTCGTGAGGAAGAAGAGTCTTCTAGGCACAGGAGACAGTTGATGAAAAAGCCCAGACAGGAGATGGAACCTCCTTGATGAGTAACAGCAAGAAAGCTAATAGAACTAGACCAGAGGGTCTGGAAACCAAAACGATTCTCCTACACATAGCACGGTAAGCTTTTTGCCTGGAATTGTGTCAACCTTAGGAATGCACAGGAGTCAAACTACTCAACTTACTCCATTGAGCTGGTAGGACACCCCTATTTCTCCATAGCTAGGTTTAGTGATCCCATCTTGGGAGCCTAAGCTCTTATCAAAGGGACAGAGGAAATCTGGTTGCTTCACTCACCACAACAGGTCAACCAGTCCTCCCTGCCTGGCGATGGCTGACTTTACGCGGTTTGCAAAGTGGACAGCATCTTCATTTGCCTGTGAGGAAAAAAAGTAATTACTACCAATCAAAACCTCTTCACAATCATGAGAAAGGAAACAGAAACAAACCATCTATGTAGGTGCTTACCTCCCTGGTCATGGGGGGAAGATACCAAACGCTGCAGACAATGGCCCAGCTGGTCATCATTCTCAGAAGATAGGTCACCATCCCATATTTGCTGCTGTTCCAGAAAGCATCTCCGAACTGAGGGTCATACTGAAAGTCAAATGAAAGCTGGGTGACGTGAAGTCACTGATCCCCATCAGCTGTGTGGCATCAGCAGTACCTGTGCCTCTTTAATGTTACAGTGGAGGTCCTGGAGCCCCTCAAAAGTGTAAATCATGAAGCTGGGATGGGGCAGTTCTGTGTTCTCAGCACCACCAGCTGCCATTTCTCTGCTCATTCTGACTCAATGTAACCTTGGAAGATCACTTTTGAGTAGTCAGTTTTTATCTCAACCAGGACTCTCCTTGAACAAACCCTTTCCCCACTACTCTTCTCAAATTCTCAATTTCCTCTCTGTAACACTGGGACAGACAATCCTTCTCAGTTCTTATTCTCCTTGTCTCTCTGCCTCCTGGCTTCCGTGACAACTTCCTTTGGGTCACAGCTAATATCTCACCTTCAGCAAGAAGCTTTCCCAACATCCTTTTGATACTTTTCCTTTTGCACCTGGTTGTTTGCATGTTGTCTCTCCTATTAAACTGTGAACTCCTTGAGTACAGGAACCATTTTTTGCTTTTTTTTGTATCCCCAGCACTTTGCACAGCACGTGACATACAACTGGTGCTTAATAAATGCTTGTTGACCTAACTCACCTATGTTACTCATTTATAAAATTACATGTGCATCTTGTTACCATCCTTTATATAGTCATCTAACCCCAAAATAAGAGTAAACAGAATATTTTATATATACATATTACACACACACACACACACACACACACACGATTTCATTTGTTCCTTTGTCTGCACTAGCATCATGGCACTAGCAGTCAGGCACTAATAAATAAATAAAGTGCTTGTATTTATTCAGGTATGTCTGAATCATAATCTTGAGCTTTCCAACAATGGAGTTAGCCTAATTTAAATACTTCCATTTTTCAATGGTTCCAATAAAACAAAAATATTTAAGGGAATTATCAGCTTTTTGTGGGAATTATGGCTGTAATTAGGTAATTCATGTTTCACTCCAACTGAAAAATATAAGTTTTAGTTCACAAATGGCACTTCTCAGGATGAATACAGCAACCTTTGTTAGATGACTTTCTGATCTTTGCTTATCTTTAGAAATGAAGGCATTTGTTTTATCTGCAGAAGATAATAAAGCCAAATAAAGAGAGAACTTAAAGAGTAGTTAATGTGGTTAAAACTAAAGTGTCATTATACTGTATTAGTATAACTCAATAAATATGCACATTGTTTATTTGGTCCTGACTTACGATTTCATCAGTTTGGAAAACAGGCTCCTGGTGTGGAAACCAACTCCCCTGATGCAGATCAGTAATTTGTCAATGATAGCTTGGAGTTGCCTGGGGCACTGAGAAGCCAAGTGTCCACACAGCCAGGATATGTTAGAAAAGGCTTCCTGACTCCAAGGTTTCTGTCCTACTATGCCACAATGTCTCCCTATGCAGCCATTATGATATTTTTTTAGGAAGCTGAGTCCTTTATTTATCCTTATTTAGTAGTAAATGTGAACCCTGGAAAGGCATGTGGCCTTAGAAAGCTCAATTGATACGGCTATCTACTAGGCAAGGTCAAGATAAGGTGCGATTAATGTGGACAGCTAGATCATGCAATGGAAAGGGTGCTGAGCCTGAGGTCAGAAAGACTCATCTTCCTGATTTCAAATCTGGCCCCAGACACTAACTAGTTGTTTGACCCTGTGCAAGTCATTTCATCCTGTTTCCCTCAGCTTCTTCTGGGAAATTAGCTGGAGGAGGAAATGGCAAACCACCCCAGTATCTTGCCTCCCCCACCAAAAAAACCCCAAATGGGGTCATGAAGAGTTGGATAATTAAAAAACGACTGAACAACAACAGATGCAGACAGCTTCATGAAAGGGCTTTCAGCGCAGAACTGCAACTTACTTATTCTGGAGACATTAGCACGAGTCCTTAAGCCCCTCCCCCACACACACACACAGTTGTAGAGATGGGTGGGCATACACATTCATCTGGGCAGTCAGAGGTTCATCTGTTTAGGGTTTTAATTAACATGATTCCTAAGAACCCTTTAAGCTTCAAGTGAAGTTCTTAGACCACATAAAGACAATAATGTTAAACCATTATCTTTAGGGATTGGATTTAGATTTATTTTTCTAGTAGTAAGAATGGGTTTTCACCAAATTGTCTATACGTTCCTTTTAAAGGCCCAGTTATGGTAGCTGCATCCCCCATTGCAGAGGGTCCCTCTTTTTATATTTAGTTGGATAGCTTACTGTGAAGGTCTACATCCCAAAAATATCATAATAACGGGAAAAGGACCCACATGTACAAAAATACAGCAGCTCTTTTTGTGGTGGCAAAGAATTGGAAATTGAGGGGATATCCATCAATTGGTGAATGACTGAACAAGCTGTGGTATATGAATGTAACAGAATACTACTGCGCTATAAGAAATGATGAGCAGACAGAGTTCAGAAAAACCTGGAAAGACTTCTATGAACTGATGCTCAGTGGAGTGAGCAGAACCAGATGAACACTGTACACACTAACAGCCACAGAGTGAGATGACTAACTTTGATAGACCTAGCTCTTCTCAGCAATGCAAGGCTCTAAGACAACTCCAAAAGACTCATGATGGAAAATGCCATCCACACCCAGAGAAAGAACTGTGGAATCTGAATGCAGATGGAAGCATCCTATTTGCTCTTTTTTTTTTTGTTGCTCTGTTTTGTTTCTTCTTTCTCGTGGCTCCTCCCATTAGTTCTAATTCTCCTTCACATCCTGACTAATGTGAAAATAGATTAAGTATGAATGTAGAAGTAGAGCCTGTATCAGACTGCATGCTGTCTTGGGAAGAGGGAGAAGGGAAGGGAGGAAGAGAAAATTTAAAACTCAAAATCTTATGGAAGTGAGTGTTGAACCCTAAAAATAAATTAATTAATTATATATAAAAGAATAAACTATGAAGAGATAATAACCTAGGAAAAAATATTTTGCATGAACAAAACTAATGCAATTAGGAAACTAAGTGTTATAGACTTGGGATAAATCTTTGATAAGGGTCTCAAATCCAGTATGTGGATAACTGACAGAAATGTATATGACCAAAAGCCATTTTTCAATAGATGATTAAAGGATACAGAGAACAGTTCTCAAAAGAACTATAAACTATTATAACCAAATGTTCCAAATAACTATTAAGAGAAATGTAAATCAAAGCAATCCTGTGGCTTTGCTTTATATATAAAACAAATTGGTAAAGATGACAAAAGATGGTAATAGGTAATATTGGAGGGGTGGTGTAAAGATGGGCACATTAATTCATTGTTGGTTCACTGTCAACTGGTTTAACTACTCTGGAAGGCAATTTGGAATTGTGCAAATAAAATGACTAAAATGTCCATATCCTTTGCAAAGTCCAGAGATCCCATTATTAGACATATACTCCAAAACGGTCAATGACAAGAAAAGCCTTATATACACCAAAACATTTACAACAGCATTTTTTTGTGGTATCAAAAAATTGGAAACAAAATAGATGTCCACTGATTGGGCAATAAGTAAACAAAATATTACTGTGCTGTAAGAAACAACCAATGTGATGAAAATGGAAAAGTATGGAAAGATATAATAAAAAATGAAGGAGGTAGAACCAGAAAAACAATATACATAATGAATGACTACAACAATGTTAATGGAACGAAGCAACAACAACAAAAAAATCAAAACAGAATATTGAGAAACTGTAATGACCAAGCTTGGCCCCAGGGAAGAGCTATGAAAAGATGCCTCCATGGGTGCAGAAACATCAACTTTTTTTTTTCAATATATTGATTATTTTTGCTAAACTTTTTTCCTCCTCCCTTTTAAATTCATTATTATATGGAATGGCTCTCTGGAAGAGGTTTGGTGAAGATACACAATAGGAAGTGCAGATGAAAATTTACTAATGCTAAATGGTTTACCATTTTCCCCAGATCTGAAGAAGGAAAAATTATACATCTTAGGGTTGAAGAATTTCTTTCTTCTGTCTGCACTACGAACAATTAAGCATTCTCCTTCTCTAATACTCTAGGCACAATGAGTTCAGCCCAACCAAAAAAGCCACTCTACTGGAAAATGATCAACCCAGTCATTAGTAACCCTTGCTCTTTAACTCCATCTTCTCCTACTATGTACCAGGCTCCAAGGTAAATAACTGCTCTCTCACAGATGGCAAGTTTTATACCTTGATAGCAACAGGATAAACCGTGGCTCCAATTTCAAAACTGCCTTTCTTGAACATCATCACCGATGTGTTATTGATGCAAGTTCCTGAAAATAAGAGAAAAATGCTATTTCCTTTCTTCTTAACCTTATACATATAAATTGTACTCTAGAGATCATGGGTCCAGAAGGAATATAAATTAGAGGAACTACTTTTCTGGAAAAGCTTTATCTCCTGCTCTTCTTCAAAAAGCTCTTCAAATAAGAAAAATTCCTGAAAATAAATCCTACATACTCTTAATTATCCTCTCACAATTGACAGATTAAAAGCAACATAGAAATAAATACACCGTCCTACCTCCTACACTCTTTTCATAGGGAGGTTATTTTTCCTAATCAGCACATGTCAACACTAGCAACTGTAAGGTCAGAGAGATTCTGAAGGCTTAGAAAGTTCATAGGGACTTCCAAACAATTCAACTAGAAATGTTACAGAGACTGGAATGACCATTTGTCAGAAATACTGTAAAAGGGATCCTGCACCAAGAAGTGGCTTGAGCTAAATGATTATTAAGGTCTCTTCCAACAAAATCCAAGAAGAGATACCATATATACTACTACCAAGGTCAACAAGGAAAAGTGACTTTTATCCTAAGGTATTATGATGTATGAATTCTCCTACGGCCTGCCCACAAAAAAATAATTTTGTTTTATTCATATTACTCCCACCTGGTTCTACTTTCTTCCCCTCCATTCCCTATCCCCTTACCCCTATTAACTCACCTTCTGGGAAAATGAGGATAGGCAGCTTGCTCTTATCCTGCACATGCTCAGTCAGTCTTCAGATAAAGAAAAAAAGAAAACTAAAGGTTAGGAAAGACTATCTCTATCATTATCATCATATTATTAAAATACATGCATTAAGGACCTATGTGCATTTGATACAGTGTTAGATGATTTAATAACTATGTGGTTCCTGATTTGTGAGGGCTCAAATCTACGACAAACAACACCGAAAAAGGCAAGAAAGATAGACACTAAATACTCCATTTACATGCCTTTTAAATACTTCACTAACATTTTTTGCATACCAAAACAGTAGGATAGTTAGTGAGCATAGTGCCTTATACATACTGTATATACAACCCATATGTTGGTTAATCAATTGATGATATGAATCAATATAGAGAGACAGTGAAGGAAATTTAGACAATGTAAAAATAAAAGACATCAAGAAAAATGTATTTTTTAAAAAAAGAATCAATATGATGGGTCAGTTCTATAATCTACTTCATTATGTCTTTGATAATGGTATCAAGTAACATTTCATGGCAAGGTATGACTGTCCCACTGATTCTTCACTAATATCAAATCTTAACCAACACAGTCAGGGTTTTGTACATAGCAGGTATTTAATGTTTACGGAATTATGTTTGTAGTAGGGCTGTTCTAGGAGATTTACTAGCTATAGCAGTGCTTACCTTTCAGCCACCAGGTGGCGATCTTTCACTTCAGACCGTTCAAACCACACATGAGGGCAGGCCTTCACCATAGCTCTCTGAATCACACCCATCAGTCCCCCATGAATTTGGCCCACCTAATCTCAGACCAAGGAAGATTTATTAGTGAAGCTGTCCTCACACAAATGCTGGAGTCCCAGGACATGGCTCTTTAATACTAAGAAAGTCCTAGTTCTGAAGAGGAGGTCAACATCCCAACCACTCACCCTCTTTACATTTTATTCCACATCAGGTTTTTCCTTGCCCCATGAGCATCAAATGTCTTCTTTTAATCAGTGGTGCAGTGCCAGGGAAGGATAGCTACACACACAGCTGAATCCCATACAACTAGAATGATGTATATCTTAAGTGCAGCCCACCCCCACCCTGTAGAATATAATCCCATCTGCCCTTGAATCCAGATCCCTTTCAAAGATCCCGTTCCCTACCCTTCACCCCTTTCCATGATCTACCTGGAGGTATGAAGTGAAACCTCTAACCACACCCTCAGCAACCTGGGGCAGTTTCTGCTCTGAATGTCACCAACAAGGTTGCAAAGTGGTCGCTAAAGCCCTAGGGACAAAGAAAGCATCTTGGAAGGAGGTAATCCAAACTGGCATGTGGGTATATGTGTGTGCAAGTGCTTTTGAAAAGACACTGCAAAAACTACCTTAGGGTCTAGCATTTCCCCAGCTTTGGCCTGTATTAAAAGTAATTAAGCCATAAACAAAGCAATGGAGAGAGGAACGCTTACCATGGCATAGTAGCCGTCACTGGCCAGAATGATAACATCAATGGGAGAAGTATGATTGGCTACACAGATGCCGCCATTCCTGGGTCGGTTTTCCCTAGTTTAAAACATACAAAATTATAAACATACAAAATAGCACTCTCATAACACTTGGTGCTACTCCTGTGCACTTTTTCACATTCACATTTCTTCGTTATAAGTATTCCTATCTTATTTCCCCTGATATTTGAGGGCTCGGGCTATAGTTCACCCATAGCTGCAGCACACTCCACCTGTGCCTCAAGGAACTTTCTTCCTTCAAAATGCAGCTCCAGTACCACATGAAGCCTCTATTTATTCTGTCTATACTTACATATGTCCTTGTCTCCAATTTGAATGTAAATGCCTTGCTAGTAGGGATTGTTTCAGCGTGTGTGTGTGTGTATCCTTAATATCTAGCACAGAGCAAGTACTTCATAAATACTTATTGACTGACTAGAACTGTCTTGCTCATCTTCGTATCTGCAGCCCCATACACACACTGCAGGGAGACAATTGGAACTTGATAATAACTTGTTCAACGAGATTGAAATGATGACTCAATGCTAATCCCCCCACTTTAAAAGAGCTCTCGTGATTCTAGCTAAAAGGCTCAGAAAAACGTCCTTTTTGCTAGTCACTAAGAAATGGTACCTTTTGCCAGGACTGTTACCTATGTTTCTGATCACTAATCTAGTTCATCCCTAAATTCGGTAACTGTCTCACCTGTCATGGTAAGTAATGATGGCAGTTAGGGCACGGACGCAGATCCGATAACACATCAAGTGTACATGCTTACTCATGAATTCCTTAAACCTGCAGCAACCAAAACAAAGGCATATGTAAGAGGGAGTAGGAAAAGTCAATTAATCCAGCTATTCAACTATTACTACTTACTAGCCTTTATGTCTGCAAAGTGGTTTTAAAATATATACACACATGTTACATATGTATATATAATACATATTATATACACATGGTTTTTTATTAGTTATTCCTAAAAACCCCGTGAAAAGTCTTAGTATTATTGTATTAGTATCTCCATTTTACACATGGGAAAACTGAGGCACAGAAAGGGAAGACGTGACTTAAAGTCACACAGCAAGTTAATGTGTATTAAAACTCACAGCCCCAGAGTTTGCAGTCTCGGTGAACCATGCTGTCTCCTAGATCCTCTTCCTCCCCAATCAATCCCTGCCCCAAAGAGCCACATGTTTGCCAGAGGAAACTCTCCAAAGCAGGGCAAGAACCAGACAGTCAAACCCTCTCACCAGCCTGGCCAGAAGAAAAAGAGGTCTGCTAGCCCTGGGACTTCCCAGAACTCTGAACTTTCCCAAAAGGAGCCCCACTTTCTTTCAAAGACTACATTCCTTTAACTCCTCATAATCTATCACTACAGCAGACAATCGAAACTAATGACTTAGATAAAATCAGCTAACATCGATCTCAGCTTCACATTCTGCATTTTCTTATACAACTTCATTCCTTTACCTTATGCCTCTAAAATGGAGGGGGTATGGAGTCCATTTCATACAGGGCGAAATTAAGAACACTCTACAGATCTGGGCTCATGAGTTAAGAAGGAAATCATTTTAAATGATACTAATCTATCAGCCTTCCAGGAAGTCTCTAGAGACTTGAATTTGACAAAAGAAATAGCCTGAGTATTAGTAACTGTGCTGCCTTACCCAGGGACCCCTTTCCCTCTATACACAGACATCAGAAATCTGCTCACCTTCCATTTGGCAAATATCCCACCATGGTTGTGCCCACCACCAAAAGGCTGACCCCCGTGAAGGCAAGAGCTATCCTGTAAGAGGAAAACACATTAGAGACAGTAAACCAATTACTGGCACCTGGAAATGATGAATTTGATACATGGGAATAATACTGGATTTAATGAAAACCACCACCAAGATCTGATCACCCAAAGCCTGAAATAAAGAATTTCAACTACTTGTTAGGGTCAGAGGACATCTAGGCACTAGTTCATGTATTGTGGATTCAGGTCTCAGGGGACATTACTGCCAAGGATAAACTTATCCACTGTTCTTCCCTAAAGCACCTGCCTGACCCTTCCCTCTGGCTTTAAACCCAGGCAGGAAAACAATTCATCTGCTTTCAGTAATGGAAGCCAGAGCCTAGGGATATTTTCTAATTACCCTCTGGCCTCAAGATCTAGTCAGCATAACCACATGGTACAAATGACAATTTTTTTTAAATGTCTACATTAAGAGACATAAGCTGCAAGGAAAAAGCAAAGAAAGCCATGACCAGGGAAGGGTGGCATGAAGAACATAATACTCCTCACTGTTTATTCCATCCAAACAAGCAGTTTGGCTACAAGAAATTCAATCATCTCAGAGAAGATGAGAGAATGCAGGGATTCTAAGACATTTTAGGGACAATCAATCAGCTCTTCTAAGTAATAGATGAATTCCTAAAGAACTAACTAGTACAGACCAAATACTACTCCTCTCCCCTTCTTGAAAAAAGGCTCAGGCAGAAGTCATGTTTATACATAGAAAATGGGCAGGACTAATTTAAACGTTTTTCCTCTGTCAGTTCCTGCCCTCACCTGAGTGGCAGAAGGAAGCAATAGCGAATCAGCACCCCCAACCCCCACAAGACAGTGAGTCGCAGGCTGATATATTGGAAGTTATAATTGGTTCTGCTCAGCAGGTTCCAGGACTCCAACTCCTCCGCTGAGAACCTCTTTGTTACTTCATCATCCATAATGGTCTCCATTCCTTTTCGGCAGAAGTAGAAAATGTCAGAAAGCTCAAATTCTGCAGTATCCAAGGCCTTATTGCTCCCACTTTTACGTATCTCTTTGATCTCTTCTTCTAGTGAAGTGGGATCTTTTGCAATTATTCCTGAAACAAAGAGACCCTTCCTGTCAAGCAGCATACTAGGATAAAATATAATGAAAGCACTCACAATGCCCAATGGGGGTGAGGAGTAGGTGTGGAGTTAAAAGCTGCAAATTCAAGGGGACCTATTAGGGTAAGTTCAAGCACCTTAAGAGCCCTGAGGTAGTTCTTACCATTGGTGTACGGCTTGTAAAGTTGATGGTTCTTTTCCTTGGCTCCTCTTTCCATTCTTAAAGTGGCCCACTGGAAGAAAGTATCAAATGAGGAAGCTAGATGGCGATCAAGGCAGCTCAGACTTCCTAAAAGAACACCCATAGCTTCCATCCAAATAGCTCTCCTTTTCCTTTATAACCACCTAAATGATTGAAATTTAAATCCTAAAAGGACAATGGACTAAAAAACTGGGAGGATAAGGATTGTTATAGTTTAATAAGTTGCTTCTACCCCACTCAGGACTTAGTACAAGACCAAGGAATCTTCTATTACATGGGTGGCAAATAGATTAAAAAAAAAAAAACCAACCCTATCAGTTCTAAGCTTTTTGGTCTTACCTCATGTTCCTGATCAACCCATCCAACTTCTTTGTAACTTCTCTTCAGTAGAGCCCAGGAGCTAAATCTACATCTACAATTCTTGCCTAATGACAAGAATAAGAAAAACCCCAGCAGGGAGGCATCTGAAAGATGTTAGTGATCTGGTCTGGTCATGGCTCCCAATTCCCCCAAGAAGTTTTTGGTATTAACTCCTATTAGACATAATCTCATCTTAATTTTAGATGGAACATATTAAAGCTGGAACAGTTAAGAATTGTTAGCTTGCCTTCCTATCTTAATATCCTTTTAAAGGAAATAAAAAATAAGTTACAACACAAGGATCAACTCATAACTTTCAGCAAGACTCTTCTCCTATCTTTGAGGAAACTGGTAAGCCACTGCAAAATTAAAAAAAAAACAAACAAAAAAAAAACCCTTCTCTTTAGAGAGGATCAAAGGAGTAAATAGGGAGTTAAAAAAATCCCCCTTCCCTCCGGTGCTGCATCTCACTTGTATGCAGACTAAGAAAGGAACCCACCATCCTATGGCACAACAAAGTTTACATGGCCAGATATATAAGGATTTACCAACAAAACTTGAGTTATTAGCAGGATACTTGATTAGTCAAGCCAAAGAGCCTAATTTGACATTAGATAATACAATAGTTTGAATGGAATATCAACCTCAATAGGCAAGGTCATAAGAAGGACAAGAGAATGATCTGGTCAATGATTTGATGTTGTCTGGTTAACTCCTTTAAGTTAAGCTGTCTAGAGAAACTGGGCACCTAACAGAGGCAAACACACAGCAACAAGATTCAAATTATGAAAACTTTAATTCACTTTCTTTGCTTTCTGCACCTGACATGTCTTCAGCGACTTCTTTTGGCTTAAGAAATCTTACAGGATAAAGAAAATTTAAATAATTGCCTAAGGTGGAGTCTGGTTCCCCGAAATTAACAAACTCTATGATACGTACAAGATATAAGACATACACCATTGCTGTTTGATTCCTTATTTTACTTTTCAGCTAAGGAATTGCCCTTCTAAAGAGATTTCAAAGAACAAATGAAATCAGACAGATCCATAAAAGTCTATGAAGAAAACTCTGGTACTTCTAATAGACTAAAATGGACAGGAAATATTGTTCAAAAAAGCTTGCTTCAATTTTACAAAAAAGAACTACAGTATAGCATTTGATTTTAAAATAACAGAAAAAGCACCAGACACAAATTCCCATAATTGAATTCAGCAACAACTCGGTCATTTCCTCTGACTTCTTCTCCTTAATTGTGGGAATAGCAAAAGTCTCTTCTGTGATCTAAATGTAGTGTGAGTATATAGGGACATATAAATATAACATATAGATACCTGTGAACATATAAAGAAGAAGGTTAAAGGCAGAGCTAGAATAATCCAGCTACAGATTGAGAAAAGCTCAGTAGAGGCAGTATGACATAACATATAGAACATCAGAACACTGGAAGGTAGAAATGGGGGGGGTCTGACTTCAAATAAGTTAATAACACTTCTCAGAATAAGTTTTCTTATTTGTAATAGCCCTTATACCTTTTTAAAGGGTTACTATGAAAATCAATTGAGAAAATGTATGCAAAGAAATATGCAAACATTAAATAGGCATAACACGATAGTTATTATTAGCTTGCCCTTTGCCATGGCAAAGTTCCTTTTCTGAACTAAGAGGTCCTGAGCCCCTAATGTCCAGAGGTAAACTTCTGATAACTCAGCAATTGTTAAGAATCATTTAGGAGCTTCGGCCCAAATTTTCTAAGGACTCAATCTTCTAATATTAAACAAGATTTTCCTTCAATTGTTATTAAGGAGGGATAGTAGTCACATATCAAAGAAAAATCATCATCCTAAACCAGGATCCTTTTTCAGAATATGAACACCCCCTTTGCTCCCCCAAATTAAGAAACCATTTTCTAGTCTATTCAGCCTCACTTCACACTATCTCTTGCTTCATTCTACAAGGAAGAGATGAGCACATTTTAAGAATATTCATGACCATGCCATTTTTGTCCAGTAGGGATGATTATCACTCTTCTCAATGCAGACAATGCAGATCTGCAATTACCTACTGGGCAACTGGGCACTTCAGAGCTGCCTAAAGCATCAGGAAAAGTACATGTAGGTCAAACTTCAACGGAGACTTCCAGATTCCAAAGCTGGCTTAGGCATACAACAATCCAAAATGAAATATGAGTAAAAAGAACTTTTCAACAAATCCAGATTTTCTTTGGACAATGTAGCTTTAAAAGAACCACAAATGAGAAGGCATGGATGGGTTCCTATCTGCACCAGGGTAAGGAGTACACAGAATGGGGGTACCCACCCACTTGAAATAAGTGTTACCTTATCTGCTTTAGAGCTCCTCCTAGAAATCTAAGTTAGATAAAAGGACTAGTACTTTGTCTAATAAGTTTATCTTCCTCTAGTTCCTATCACCACTCCCCCATAGTGCATAGGATACAGTAGGCATCTCAAGAGCGTTTTGTTAAACAGAACCCTCCTAACTACTTTCTGCAACTCGAGGTCTTATTGCTTTATACTGAAATACTGAAAACTGTGACTGGCTTAGTCAATGACACCTTGCCCCAAGACTTAATCAAAGTCAGGCTGTCCTTCCCAGAAATCACCTAGAAAAAGCTCCCTCCATCTCCTCTATTAAAGTGATTTCCTAAAGCACAGGACTAACCACGATATTCTTCTGTCCAATAAACTCCATTGGCTCTCCATTACCCTCTACAATCCCATAATAAAAACTCTTCTATTAGGCTTTTGAAGCCTTTCACAACTCAGCTCCAACCTACCTTGCAGGCCTTATTTTAAATTATTTCCCCGGCCTTCATGTGCCTACTTTTTCTCTAATTGTCGCAAATGCCATCCCATCTTCTATCTATGCCTTCACAATAATGTCCACCATTATCTGGAATGCACACCTTCTTCACTCTGCAAATCTTAGAATCTCTGGTTTCCTTCAAATTTCAGCTTAGTGTCTGTCCCACAAAATTTTCTATATATTTTGATATGTATCATTAACATAAATAAGCTCCTTTTGGGCACTGCTTTTTTGTCACTGTATCTGTCACCTAGCACAGCACCTGGCCTTATAATTATTAACAAATAATTAATATATGTTCGATTGACCATTTGTTAATCTGCAAAAGTACTAATACCCTTTGAGTGACTGACAAATGTCTAC
This sequence comes from Trichosurus vulpecula, assembly GCF_011100635.1. NCBI lineage: Eukaryota > Metazoa > Chordata > Mammalia > Diprotodontia > Phalangeridae > Trichosurus > Trichosurus vulpecula. The sequence goes on from NC_050575.1 coordinate 302,400,686, forward strand.
ATAATTTTAGTTTCTGAAATCCTAGGTCATGAGACAGTGAGACAGTAGGTGATATTTACACTGCTTCAACCTCTACTTTTTTTTTTTGGAGGCAATCAGGCCTAAGTGACTTGCCCAGGGTCACACAGCTAGTAAGTGTCTGAGGCAAGATTTGAACTCAGGTCCTCCTGACTCCAGGGCCCATGCTTCAATCTCTACCTCTAATTACCATGTCCTAGGGTCAGTGATTCTAAAAGGTGGTCTGGTAGAGTTTCTAGAAGATCTAGACTCACCTACAATTACAGACTGTAAGAATCTATAAGAAATCATTCATTTTAAGGCCCTTATTTTTACAGATGAGGGAATTGCATCTGCTACCCCAAGCTAACTTTGTAGGTCAACAGGCTGGTCTAATAGTATGCATTTAAAAAACCACCACCACCATTTTCCACTACAGATTTTAATTTACATTATAATGAACATTTAAAAGTATAACCCACTACAATGATGCTTACTGAACTAGGCTTCACAAGAATACATTCATCTGTCAAAAGCTATTGGGGTAATCTACAAGGTCTCTGGGTCCTTTTGACTCCAATGATGACTTATACATACAGTGCTTTAAAGTCTCTAAACTCCTTTCCTCACAACTCTGTAAGGAAAATAGTCCAACTACTATAATCCCTAATTCTCACAGATGAGGAAACCAAAGATCAGAGAGTGACCTACCCAGGATAAGACAACACCAGTAATCCTTCTACAGATCTAGTTCTTTATCTATATACCACATACCTCTCCCAAAGTGGTCCATGAACTTTACGTAACATGCCAGTCACAAAAATTCCATAGGCTAGTATCTTTTAGTATTAGTGTCTTTTATAACAAGATACTATCCAGTGTCATGAATTAATCATCGATTTCTTGTACTTAATAAAAATTAGGAATGATCCTCTCTCACTGCTGTCTCATAAAAATGTCAATTATTCCAACTAATTCTAGTGACTGTTTTCCCACAAAAGAGGAAAGAGATAGGGTACAGAGACTCCAGGAGGGATTTCAGACATGAAGGACCGAGAAGTTTGAAAAAAAGTTTGACAAAACTTTGAGAACCACTTTTCCTTAAAGGATTTACAACTCCAGGAAAAAGAAAACACAAATCCCAATATAAAACATCTCTTCTTTCTACTGTACCCATGGAATCACTGTGCCACCTTCTATGCTAAATTTACTTAGAACTGGGTGTCTGCAACCTCTTTAGCATGATCTCCTTTCTTTACCACTCAACAAGTTGTGTGAACTCAGGCAATTCACTTTCTCTAATCTTCACTGTCCTCATATGTGGAAAAATTAATAATATCTCTCCTATTTCACAGAGTTGTTTGGAGGATCAAATAATAGAGAATATCTGAAATCACTCTGAAAATTGTAAAGTACTATGACAAAAAGGTAAGACGGTATTCTGAATGCTTTCTCAAATTAACAGTGGTCTAGGAACCACAGGAAAGAGATTTCCTTTGTGAGTACAAAAAAATCAGAAATCATTGCCACAGACAAATTCCCAAAGCTCTGGTTAGAAATTTCCAGTAACAGGCAGTTAAAGGTGGTGCAGTAGATAAAGTGCTTAGCCTTAGAAACTAGCCTCTGTGAACCTAGGCAAATCATTTAACCTCTGTCTGCCTCAATTTCCTTGATTGTAAAATGGGGATAATAGAACCTACTTCTCAGTATCCCATGAGTTTAATTACCATCTCTATACTGATGATTCTCAAATCTACCAATCCTGCCCAACATCTCTGCTAATCTCTAATCTTGCATCTCCAACTGACTTTCAGACACCTCAGACTGGATATTCAGTAGACATCTTAAATTCAATATACCCAAAAAGGAACTCATAATCTTTCCCCCAAACCTTCACCTCCTCCTACCTTTCTTTATCACTGTGGTGGGCTCAGAGTAAATGTAAATAGCAATCGTTTCCGTTTTGGCCAGAAACCCTGAGGGTCTTCCCCTCCTAGATTGCTTTTTTTTTTTTGACTAGGCAAAAGAAACCATTCTTGGTCTCATTTCTTACCTATCCTTAATCACTGATTAGGCATTGCCTCAGTCAAACAGAGACCTTAACTTAAAAGCTCTCCCACTGCATCTGAGGCCTTCTCCAGTCATCCTGATTTATATCTTGCCACCGGACCCAGATGGCTTCAGAAGAGAAAGGGAGACTGGTGCCTTAGCACAGCCCTCAATCACTTAAATCCAATTCACTTCTAAGTCGTGGCAGCATGTTCATGATGCCATGGTCGTCTTCAAGAAGGACAAACAGCAACTGTGAGGGACAACATTATCCTCCCAGTTCCTCAGGCTCCCAACCTAGGACAATCTCTTGTACACACCTCCTTTTCTCCTATGACACTGCCACTACTCTGGCGCAGGCCTCAAGCCTGGACTGTTACTGCAATAGCCTGCTGGTGGGTCCGCTTTGCCTCAAGTGTCTCCCCACTCTAATCTGTCCTCCATTCAGCCATTAAAATGATTTTTCTAAAGCACACCTCTGACATAATAAACTCCAGTGACTCCCTACTGCCTCCAAGACCAAATACAAAATGCTCTTTGGCATTCAAAGCCCTTCATAACCTAGCCCTCTCCTACCTGTTCAGGCTTCTCATACCTTATTCCCCAACACACAGTCTTGAATCCAGCAAAAGTGGTCTCCTGGCTCTTTCATGAATAAGACACTCAGATCTCAATGCCCATTTTCTCTTGTTGTCCCACGCCTGGAATGCTCTCTATTCTAACTGCTGGCCTCCTTGGCTTCGAGTTTCAACCTTCCCCCCAACCCTAGTGCCTTTTCTGTTAACTATTCACTATTATTTTGTATACAGCTTTAGGTGTGTGCGTGTGTGTGGGCACTTTCAGGTTTTTCTCCAATTAGATTATAAGCCTTTTGAGGACAGAGACTGTCCTTTGCCTCTTTTTGCAGCCCCAGAGCCTGGCACACTGCAGGCGCTTCATAAATGTTTACTGATGGATATTTGTGAAGCACTTAGCAGAGTGCTTAATAAATGTTTAATGACTGATATCTGCTAAGTGTTTAGCATAGTTCCTGGCATGTAGTAGGTACTTGAGAAATCTTTCCTTCATTTCTTCCTTCTTTGCCTTCCCTCCTCTGTGCTTCTGACGTACTAAACAAAACTGCAACAATATCACATCCTTTGCAAAAAGTACCTCCCTCACAGTCTCCCAGCCTTGCTTCTTAGTTAACAAGAAAGTGGCACTAGCACCACCTTACAAAAGGATTTTGCCTGCCAGATATGGCTTCTCCGGGGTGTCCCACAGATATCGCAAACACAACATGTTCAAAATGTAATTCATCGTCTTCCCCTCAACCCGCCTTCCTCTAAACTTCCCGTTTTTGTTAAAGGCACTGTTTTTCCTTCATTTGCGAAGAGGACCATGACATCAGGGAAATGATGACATGACTTACAGTTGACTTCGATCTGAGTGAGGGAGGGCTGTGCAAGATCACCAGTCTCACTTTCTCCTCCAGAGCCATCTGGATCCGGTGACCAGATAATCATCAGGATGACTGGAGATGGCACTACTATCTTCCCAGTCACCCAAACTTCAGTGTTATCCTCAACCTACATACTGTCTCATCCCTCATATCTAATTAGTTTGCTATTAAATTCTAGGGATAAAGCAAAAACAGAGAAAGTCTGAATACAACAGAGTGAAGTAAGCTTATTTTCATAATGAATAATTGCCACAATCAAGAATTTTGACATATACATAACTTTCATGTTCCTCACAAAAAAATCCAGTCACATCATGAAAATGCCAGTGTTACAGAAGAATACAATTTGGCAAATGTCTTTAAGACATATGGTGTGATAGAAGAAAAGACCTTACTCTCATCTGAGAAGGAGGCAAAGGTCAGTGGCAGCTCTATGATCTCACTTCTACTAAGAAGCAAAGTTTGGGGAAAGTAAATATTTTACACTGTTAAATGCCTTACCCTTGGCCTCTTAAATTAAAAAACAAACAGAATCCTTAACTCCATTTTCTATGGAATACATTTGATATGGTGTAATGTAATAAAGCCCCCTTTACTTAAGACAAATCAAACATTAGCAAGAACCTTATGTTCAATCAAAGACTCCTGAAGGTTTTCACAACTAGTATAAATGTGGCAATACTGTTCTGCTCTGAACACCACTACTTCCTTCCCCTACCGCCTTCTCCATCTATCAGGGAAGAATAAACCAGATGTCAATAACTGTTAGCTGTTTTCCTCCCTTCACCATGTGTCAACCATTTGTAATATAGCACAACTCACCGCAAAGATTTTTAATAAAGTTTTCATGTAGAGTTTTCGGATACCAAAGGAGACACCAAAAATGGCTGGGACAATGATGAAAACCAGAAGAAGAGTGAAGAGGACTGTCAGGGAGATGCCAAGCAAGTTGACAATCAGGCTGTTAAAGGGCAGCAGCAGGAACATGGTGGTGGATCCAGACAAGGCCAACGCCCTTCACCCAAACAGAAACCCTGTAGGCCCTGCACCTTTTAAACTGTCCTCTCTGAGAATAATAGTCTGTGAAAGGAACTAAGTTCCCAAAGTTTAACCAACTCCATTCCAAAGTTCACATCCTTTTACCATCTGTATATGGAAGAGTAAAAAACTACCAGGAATGGTCCACAAATGTTAGACTGAAGATTCCAGACCACCCTGGAAAGATCTATTTTGGAGATGAATAAGAAGGGATAAATATTAAACAAAATCATTCAAGAGTCCAGACTCAGTTCTAGGAGAGTGAGCAGAGATATCTCTGCTTCTGCTATCCTCACACTGATTTCAGAGATCCTCTCTCATCCAAATACACTTGGCAGATGAATCTGTCTTGGTAACACACACCAAGCTGTTATATCATTGCTAGAATGGCACCAGAAAAAGGTCAACTTTGTGCCAGAAACATTCAGCTAATCCCTGAGCAGGCTACTGGCACTTTATATAGAAGACTGTTCACGTTAAAAATGGGGAAATTAAATAATTTTTTACTTAAAATCCCTTCACAGGATGAAAAGAAAGTCTTCACAAAGGTGAGTTCATGTCTGGCTCCATTCTTCCTGGGGCTCTCTGCTTCCAGTTCCTCTACAGAGCTACAGTCCCTGACAGTGGGCCACAGGTACTGGCAAAAACCGTCTCATGCTGCCTCCACAGAATGAAATTCCAGACCCTTCTGGCATTGATCTCCTGAATAATCTTCCTTCTAAAGGGCCCCCTTTCGATGACTTATGTTCTTGGTAAAAAGCTGCTCACATGCTGCCAGAGCTGGAAGAGAAAATGGAAACAAGAGTCAGTCTAGCAAATCAAGAAACATCATTTTTTTTTTAAAGGAGGCCAGGGATATGATTGGGTGGTCCTGAGCCAGGTCCAGTAATTCTGTTTACCAAAGCCTGAGGATCTAGCATAGCAAAAAGGATGGACAGAGTAAACCAGAACACAGATGTTTTAAGTGATTTTCTAACTCTAAAGCACTGGCTTTAAATTTCACCATTTCAAATATCCAAATAGAATTCACAGTTTGCAAAGCTGAAATAAGAAACAAATTACTATGTCCAAAGGGGCAATATTGTAATCACCAAGTCTGAATTAGTGCCCCACACTAAATGACACAAATAACTTCTGTTTATGACCTCCTATAGCCTTGATAAACAAGGCTTTGATCTTAGAAAAAACATACTCTTATGCTACAGGTGACTTTATAGGACTTCCTGGGTAAAGAAGAGCCTAAAACAAGGCAAATCTGAGCACACTTCTGTGTCCACATTATCACAACTTACAAGAGACCAACTATACATCCTAGATTTCACGCTGCACCCCATCAGTGCCTGAGAAAATCAGGTATGTTTCAGTAAGCCAAAAAGCTATTTGATTCACTGTATTCCTCCAACAGCCATTTATATAGTTCCAGCCAAGTTGAGTCAAAAAAAGTGTTTGCAGCAGCACTCACACCAGGTGTGGGGGATGGGTGTGTGAAATGTGAAATGGAGAAGTGGTAGAGAAGAAGAGTCAAAAACACAAGAAGGTTCACACCAGTCAAGAATCAGAAAAAGACCAGACTGGCTCTGGTCCCTATTCGAGGTCTTGAGTCACTCCCTACTGGTCTCTTTTCATTTAGTCCAGAGACCTTGAAGTTATGACAGGCCTAACTTTCCCTGCCCCCTCCTCAACTCAAAGAAAACAAATCTGCCAAGATATTAATTTTTCTAAATATTCTTTGCTTTTACTTTCCTGAAGACAGTGAATCCTCTTTCCTCCAATTCTCCAACCCAGGTTTTGTTTATGTGTCCCAGACTCTAGAATATAAAACAACTGAACTAGTCAAGATTAACAATCCAACCAATACTAGTAGCAATCTAATGTGGCCTTTCAGAATGAAGGAAAAATGTCAATCATATAAATTAATTAAGTTCCTAACTTGAATATCTTATTCTACTGGAAACACACTCATTAGAAACCAAAACTGATACCAGAATGACCATCCAGGGCAAATTCTGATAGCTCGGTTAAGACTTGAAAATTTGCACTTTCTTCTCCCTTCTGGCTTCAGCAGTCTCCTCTACCAAAACTAATTCCTGTCTAAATCAACTACTTGTTCCACTGAGAAAGGGATATTTTTCTTCAAGTAACTACCAAATCCAAAATACCTAGTCTTGTGATAAGAGTCATTAACTAAACAAAAACAGGTCTGTTCTAAATACACGGGTATAGTACCATAAGCCAGAAACTTTAGCCACCTAGCCTCACGGTGTCAGCTGTGGACAAAGGCTACTTGTGCCCTTGTGTACACCATGATTTTACCTGCCTTTACTTCCTTCCCCAAACCCAAGAACCCCATTCTTTCTCCTTGCTCCTGGAGAGCAGCACACCACCCTGTTGGTGTTTTAACTTACTTTTTATTAATTAGCAAAAATCCTTCCCTCTCATTTCCTCCTCCTCCTCTTCCCCCTTCCCCACTCCCATGTGAGTGAGAATGAAAGAAAAATAAAACCCATTAAAAACACGTAGAGTCAAGCAAAACAAATTTCTGCACTGGCTACGTCTGAAAGAAAAAAATACAGACACTTAGGTTTCCTATGTCTCATTCTGCACCCAGCGTCTCACCTCTCCACCAGGAGGGGGATAGATAGCGTGTTTCCATCATTAGTCCTCTACAATTGTGGTTTGTCATTATTATTGGAGTTACTGAGTCTTTCAAAGTTCTTTGTCTTTACAATATTGTCATTGTACAAATTGTTCTCCTAGTTCTGTTCACTCTGCCTGAGTTCAAAGAATTTTCCCCAGGTTTTTCTGAAATCATCCCCTTCATCATTTCTTAGATAGCACAACAGTTATGCTGTCATACTTCTATATTCTATCTTGTTCACCCATTCGCCAACTGTTGGGCACCCCTTCAGATTCTAATTCTTTGCTACCCCAAAAAGAGCTATAAATATTTTTGTAAATTCTTAGTTTATTTTATTTAGAACTAATCCCTCCTTTAATCTACCCTTCCTCTAATTCCCTTTTCTTTCATACTTCCTCACTGGGTAAAATGTAGTTCTGTATCCAACTGTTTTTTCTTCCTTCCTTCAATTAGTTCAGGTGAGAATGAGGTTCAAATGTCAAACATTTCCCCCACTCTTCATCCTCCTTGTTTGAGTAGGCTTCTACTTATTATATAAGATAATCTTCCCTAAGCTTCCTTTTCTTCCCCCCTCCCCCCCTAGAGTATTCCTCATTGTCTCTTTTTGTTCTTCTTTACCTTATATCATTACCTTACAGCAGAACCACTCCCAGACCTTCTTCTGACTCATTCCCTCTATGACCCCAAATGTATGACAGGGTTCAGGGGACATATGTATTATCTTCCCATGTTAGAATGTAAGCAGTCTAACTTTGTTTAATCTCTTATCATTGTTTTGTGGTTTTTTTTTCCTCTTAATTCCTGTGTTTGAACTTCAAAGTTGCTACACAGCTCAGGTCTTCATCAGAATGCTTGGAAGTCCCCTATTTCATTTTATTCTCCTGTAGTATGATTATAGTTAGTTTTGCTAGATAAATTGCTCTTGGCTGTAAGCCTATATTGTCTTTTGGAATATCATATTCCAAGCTCTCCACACTGCAACTCCTCAGTATTTGAATTCTTCGACCTAGCAGCTCAGATGTTAGCTATAATGTTTCTGAGTTTTCATTTTGGGACTGCTGTCAAGAGGTGACTTATGGATTCTTTCTTTTTCTAGCTTGTCCCCAGGTTCTAAGAGACCTCAGGTCCTTTTTTTTATTTTTTTTTGGTCATGGTTTTCAGCTAGTCCCATGATTCTTAAATGTTTTCTCCTAGATTTGTCTTCCTGTCAGTTGTTTTTGCTATGAAATAATTTCTCTCTTTTTTTGATTAATATTTCTTTGTCTCTTGGAGACAATTTTGGTCCATTCTAATTTTCAAGAGTTTGTTGCTTGGGTAAAGTTTTATACTTCTTGTGCAAGGCTGTTAATTCCCTTTCCAATTCTTTCTTCCATAGCTCTCAATTCTTTTCCATTTTTTTCTTTTGGCACTCTCATTTTATTTATAAAAACATCTAAAAAATTTTTAAAATTTTTGCATCATCTCTTGTGACAAAATTGTGTTTTTGAGGCTCTGCCTGTAGATATTTTCTATTCATTCTCTTCTTTTGGATTTATGTCTTGAGTACCCCATCACCCTAACAGCTTTTTATCCTAGGATTATTTTGTTTGTTCACTCATTCTTTCAGCCTTTCTGATTTTAGATTTGGTGTTAGGGTCAGGCTCTGTGCACCTGTGTACTTCTGGAGAGAGGTCTGGGATGGTACTGTAGCTGCTTTCTTGGGAGTGTTTTGTTGTTCCAGGCTCTCAGAAACAGCTCAGCCTAGGAACCTTTCAAGTTTGTAGTGATCCCAATATGGTTTGATTTAGGGCAAAGTGTAATTTCTGCCCCCCTGGGTCTGAGCTCTGAAAATTTCTGATCTAGGTATAGGCCTGAACAACAGAAGCCTGCTGTTGGACTCTGCTACTATCAGCCACCCAGAAAACTCTGATGGTTCAGAGTGACAGAACTGTAGAATTCCCTTTCGTTGGGTATTCCTGTCCCGGTTATTCCTCGGCAGGGTTCAGATTGGGCTAGAAACTGGACCTGAGACCCTGCTTTACCCTTGGGTCTGAGCCACACTGCTACTGCTTGCTTCTGAACTTCCTCTTTGCTCAGTATGTAGACTAAGGCCTGTGACTGTTCCTCAATCCAGAATGCATCATTGGGAGCAGGTGCCTTCCTCAGTCCTCCCTGAATCTAAGATACAGACATAGGAAGTGGTCAACCAAACTGCCAATTGACCTGTTTCCACACCATGCAGGAGGTGTCCCAGAACCTCACTGTGCCCTTCATCACAGTCCTTGAGTGCTACAGCCTCTTGCCCCTGGGTCAGACCTAGTGTCTTGCCAACTTGGGCTGAAAATGATTCACTGTGATTTTTTTTCTTGGACTGGCCAATCCATATGCAGGCTCATGAATTTTCTAGATCTGTTCTGGAGGAATTTGGACGGATAGAAGGGGAAACCTGTTCTACACTTCTTGCTACTCTACCATCTCGATTCCACCTCTCATCACAGTCATGTTCTAGGTTTTAAAGCATTAACAAAGAATGACAGAAGAAATCTGAGAAGAGGGAAAGAGAGGAAGGGGAAAAGGGAGATTTATCAACAAAAGTAAGGCAATGTAATTATCAATTTCTGATTAATCCTAGTCCTGAACACCAACTGTGAAGCAGGCTGGATTAAATTTCCTCCTGTCTAATCTGCCCAGTCTTGGGACTGGATCATAGGCTCAAAGATTTAGAGCTGGAAGGGACCTTGGAGGGCTATCTAGTCTAATCTCTTTATTTTATAGATGAGGAAACTGAGATCCAGAGACATTAGGCAGCCTACTCACGGTCACATAGGTATAAACGTTTATACGGTACTTATTAAAGCAGCAAGCTCTATAGTTTTCATTTTATAGATAACTAAGCCTGAAGAGGAACTGACTTGTCCAAGGTCACAGTGCTAGTTGTTGCCAACACCAGAAATAATAGTCAGGTTTCCTGAAAACTAGGGTCTAGGTCCAGGATTCTTCTCACTGATACACAGCAGCCTCTCACTTTTTTGTGGTGATCTTATCAGGGAGAAAGTACAATCAATTTACTCCTCTGGCGGGGCTGACTTGAGGACTAAATAGCCATTTAGAAGCTTTCAATGCAGATTTTATTTATAATATAATTTCATTCAAATTTCGATCCCTACAATCTGTGTATTTTCCAAAATAACTTCGTATAAGATTCAAGGACTCCCTTAGGCAGGAAAAACATAAGGGTAAAGGTCAAGTTGAATTTAATGTTGTTTTCTAAAGGAAAATGATGCAGAAGCTAAGGAAATTGTTTGATGGGGATAATAAGAGTTTATGAGGAAATACATAAATTGTTCCTACAAGGATCAAGCACTCCGAATAAAAAGGTAAGAAGAGGAAAGAGGTGCTAAGACAAAGGACAAGGAGATCTATTAATTCAAGGTAAAAATGAAGTGAGGAAGGCAAAGACAGGATACAACTTGTCACTGGAGGGAGTTTTTCTTAAAGGCATTCTAACTAGGAGGAAATATCTCACATTTAGATTGTACTTTAAAATTTTCAAAGCATTTTCCGGTTTCAGGAAATTCTATGCTGAAACGGGTAACAAACTATGCACCACCATGACTGTATACCCCCAAAATAATATAAAGTAATCACAAATCTATGACCCTGGGCAAGTCACTTCACCCTGTTTGCCTCAGTTTCCTCATCTGTAAAAAGAGCCGGAGAAGGAAATGGCGAACCACTCCGGGATCTTGGCCAAGACAACCCCAAATGGGGTCACAGAGAGCTGGACACCACTGAAATGACCAGCAACAGCAACAATGATAACAACAAAAATCAGGAATCCGACACCAAAGTCTACAAGTGGTAGAAATAAGGACATTTACAGGTTATCTGTCATTTTACAGACACGAATACTAGGGGAAAGAGAGGTTAAGTGCCTTGCTGAGGGTTAAGCACAATGCCTAGCATGCAGTAGGTATTTAACAAGTGTTTGTTGATCGACTGACTACCCAACGTCGTACAACTGGCAGGGCTAGATCAGAACTCATTTTTTCTAACTCCAAATCCACCATAATTTCCACCATACTACTCTTCCTTCACAGAACAATTCTATTATAGAATTTCCAAAATGTTAATTTGATGTGGCTCAAGATTAATTGAAGCCACCCCAATGTCTAGCTGTCAATGTCTTGACAGTTCAAATTCACATTTGTCATTTTTGATGGATTTAGAATCAGTACACCTGAGTTTGAATCCTATTTCTGCCACTTACCTGTGTGACACTGGGCAAGTTACTTAACTCTCTCAGGCCTAGGATTCCTAATCTGTAAAGTGAGGGGGTTGGACGAGATGGCCTCTAAGGTCTATTCTAGCTCTAAGAAATCTATGATTCTTGACATGCCTAAATGAAAAAAAAAAATTCAGTTCTAGCTAGACGGTAGAGTGGTCATGACTATCGCCTATACCTCTTATAAAAAAATAAGAAAAAATTAACAAAACAGGAGAAGACAACTTAAGTAGTCTAATCTTAGAAAAACTGAGAAAGCAATAAATGAAATCCCATTTAAAAAACTGCAACAACTTCCAAATCTAAAGAAGTGGATTCTATGAAATACTTAAAGAACAAACAATAACTACGTGGTCTAAACTGTTCTCAAAAATAGGGGAAAAGGTATTCTATCAAATTTTAATATAAACTTGCTACCAAACCAAGGAGAAATAAAGTAAACATCAGCTCAATACTGCTAATGATACAGACATACTATATTTCTAGCAAATTGATAACAGTAACATATCTGAATTTTTTTCATTATGGCTAAAGTGGACTTATACCAGAAAAGCTAATCCCCAATACACGTACAGTCAGAAAGTCAAAAACATGTTTTTGATCACATTTCAAAAAATAAACAATTAACAGAAAAGATATAAAGCATAAACAACAATCTAAAAGGTACTCAAAACAGGCAATCATAGAATTTGGAACGGACCTATGATTTCATGTACATAGGGAATTCTCAGAAAAAAAAAATTCCTTCTACTAATGCAAGTAGGCATCTTTTTTGCAACTTATAGGCTTAGTTATGTGTCAGGAGGGGCAACTGAAACTCTGGTCTTCCATCCACTCTACCAGTGCAACCTCTCATAGAAATACAAATTAAATAAATTCTAAAGTATTATCTCACCTTCATCCAATTGATGAAAATAGTAAACAATGGGAAAATTCTATGTTGGTGGAGAAGTAGGAAAACGGGCACATTGATTTGTAGTAGGTAGAAAACAATTTGGAATTTCGCAAAATACTTTACAAAAGACTTACTGTATGAAATTCAAAGCAAAACTACATTGGGGAACACAAAAAAGAAATCAACCATGATTCCCAACAAATGGAAAAGGCTGAAAAAACTGTAGTAATACGAACATAATGGAATATTACAGTGTTATATAGGATGTATATGAAGAATTCAAAAGAATAAGGGAAAAACTGTATGAAGTAATGCCATGAGTAAACAAAACAATTAAAAGAATACAATAACCATACAAAAAAGATAACTTTAAACATGATTCATATTTAAAACATTGAACAATGCTGCTACAATTTTTTTCTTTAATAAAACTACAAACACATAAGGCTGCATGTAATATGGGGTACAATCACTTTTATGCTGTTTTACTTCATGTTCTATGGGGATTAGGATTCAACTGTAAAGACATTGCCATTATTTGTCAAAACAAAATTTATTGACAAAAAATTTGATAGGTTTAAACAAGTCTATACAAGTGACAAAATGAGTTTTAAAGAAAACTGCTAAATCATCCAAGCAAGATACACTAGAGCAACCTGTACAACATTCTTATCAAAAAGATAATGCTTTTCTTCTTGTTCCACGTCCAAAAACTTATAAAATCTTAATCCTGTACAAAGAAGGTCCTAAAATGCCAGAAAGGTTGTGTGCCTTAACTACAAACTAAGTCAGTACTAGGAAAATACAACAACTCAGCAGGCAAAAGAAAATGTTTTTGCGTTTCAGCTAAGTAAAAGTGACTGTATCTCTCTTGTTATCTAAATTGTAAGCCATCATATGCACAACTATTTCCTGAGAAAAATTACATAATCCTTTCTCTTTCCCCATCTTTCTGCAGCATGAAAGAAGAAAAACATTTTAAGTAGATCTCGTATGACAAATTCATTATGTTGCAGACTATATCAATATATCCAATAAATAAATATTGCATTGCTACAAGTTAGCAAAGAAATACCATAATGGAACACTGCTTGAAGCACTAAATATGCAACTGTTCAAGTTCAAAAAAGATCAAATATTCTTCAGCTTCAGTCACTGGAAGCCAATAGAAATTTAAAGGAAAGCACCACTTCTTGGGAGATTGTGAAAAGTAGTTATACATAAGAACAGAAACCAGTCACCTACGTTCCCGATGGAAGCATTCAAAAGAACATCATCAGTCCTGTCAGAAACAGACAACCCCACATTACTCAGAGAGAAATAAATACGTAATTTATAAGGGAAATTATTTGCTTTCCCAGATGTTGCATGAATGATATCTAGTCTAGCAGCCTCCAATTTTTTTTGATAGCACACTCCATCAGTAAAGAATCTAAGGATGTACCCTCCTAATATATGTTTTATTTATAAATTATACATATGCACTACTGTAACGATAATTACATGCATTGTGAAATTTACACAGAAACTATAAGTTTTAAAAGGATGAGCTAAAGATGAAATATCTGACCCCTATAGTCATAAAACAATAGAGCTTCCTGAATAGGGAAGCAACACAGTCTTAAGTATTAAGAATATCTTAATATTAAGAATATTAATTTGATAGCTGTGCTACTCTATCTACTATCTTTACACCTCCCTTTACACCTGCTGTCTTCCACGCACTACACTCTCCTCAACTCTGGGAATCCCTCATTTCCTTCAAGACAGTTCAAGCACTACCTTCTTTATGAAATCTTTTCTGGTTTCCCTGCCCAAAATTAATTTTTTTGGTCAATAAACATTTATTAAGTGCCTACTATGTGTTAGGCACTGGGGATACAAAGAGAGGCAAAAGACAACACCTGGGGGCAGCTAGGTGGCACAGTGAGTAGCGCACCAGCCCTGGAGTCAGGCGGACCTGAGTTCAAATCTGGCCTCAGACTAACTTAACACACTTACTAGCTGTGTGACCTTGGACAAGTCACTTAACCCCAATTGCTCTGCCTTCCCCCCCTCCAAAAAAAAAAAGCTGGAAAAGATAATACCTGCCCTTAATCTTGTATATTCTGTAAATACTTATTCATTATACGTACCTATATTGTCTCTCCCACTAGAAGGTAAGCTTCTTTATAATTAGGCAGTTTTCCAGGAGAGAAAGCCAGGCTATTAACAACAAAGCACTAATAATTCAAGAAATGCAAACTAAAGACAACTCTGAGATTCTACTCTCACCCCTATCAGATTTGCAAAGTTGGGGAAAACAGGGGCATTAATGCATTGTTGGTAGAATTGTTACTTGGTCTAGTCATTCTGGAAAGCAAAATCAAAAAGTTATTAAATTGTACAAATCCTTTGATCCAGCAATGATACTTAGTATCATGATACTTAGTAATATGATACCTAGTAACTAGTCCTATACCCCACACAAAGAGATCAAAGAAAGGATTCATATACACAAAAATGTTTAGAGCAGCTCTTTTTGTGTTGACAAAGAGCTGTAAACTAAAAGGCTACCCATCAACTCAAGAATGACTAAAGAAATCATGTCACATGGATGTACTGAAATACTACTACGCTCTAAGAAATGATAAAAAAGATGGGTTTGATAAACCTGAGAAGACTTGTTCAAACTGATGCACCAGGAGAACAATGTATCCAATAACAAAACTGTAAAGGCAAACAATTTTGAAAGATGTAAGATCTCTGATCTACACAATGACTAACCATGACTTCTATAATGAAGTATGCTACCCACATCTTGACAGGAAGGGGATGGACTCATGGTGCTGACTGAGATCTATTTGTGGACATGGCCAAGGCAGAAATCTGTTTTACTTGACTATACATATTTGTCACAAGGGTTTTATTTTTCTTTTCTTTAAAAAATCAGGATGGAAGAAATAGAGAAGGGAGAAGAAACAGATGTTTGCTAATTTAAAAAAATTTAATTTAAAAGAGAAATACAAGCTTTCTGAGGACGAAGATTATTTTACTTTTATTTTTGCATCTCCATCTTTTAGCACAGTTACCTACCATGAGTAAGTGCTTTATAAACTGACTGAATCACTAGAGGGTGGAGTGGAGAAGGGAGACTTTAGACAGAGCGACCAATTAAGAGTGTATTGCTAAAGCAATATAACAATATAGACCAGAGCAATGAGGATGGTAGATGTGTTAGTGAAGAGATGGGGGTGGATGTGAGCACTGTTACAGTGGCAGAATGGACAAGACTTGGCAACTGGATATGTGGAGTGAGGTAGAGTCGGTCAAATGGCATTTATTAAGAATCATGAATTTGGCACACAGTAGGATGTCGGGAACCGTGCTAAGCACTGAGGTTGTAAACCTGGGTAATTGTAAGGATGATGGTACCCTTGACAAAAATAGGAAAGTTTGGAAGGGCACTGGGGGATTGAGGAACTCATCCTGCTTATCGTTCACTAAAAATTAAAAGGGTAGGGGGAATACAGAGTACAGATACCAGCACCCCACCCCAACACAAGCATTCCATTAACAAGGGGTAACTGCTACAGCCTCAAGGTGATATAGGGAGCAGGATGTGAGTATGCTGAGGGAAAATTTTGCCTGCACTGCTACTGCTATCAGTGCCCTTACAGGTTAGGTTATTACCACCATAAGGAGAGAATACTCAAAGCAAAAGGGGAGCTTTAGGGAGCCTGCAAAGCCATGGGAGGTCAGCAGCAATTAAAGATGAAGGGGGAGTTCAGGTCTGTTGCAAACAAACCCCACCACTAGCTAACGACAGGGAAAAAGGTTACTACCCTCTTGGTTTGGAGGGAAAGATGATAGGATGGAAAGCGCTTTGCAAGAGACTGGAAAATAGCAGTGAGAGTGAAAAGTCCACCATGATGTCTCAAATGACCTGGTATTTACTCATCCATGGAGGTGATGTATTTCCTTAGTAGAAAGTAAACCCCCTTGAGGGCAGGAATGATCTCATTTTTGTGTTCCCATAAATTTATACTGCATCTACTACATGCTAGATACTATTCTAAAAACTTTCCACTAATATTATCTTATCTGATCCTCACAATAACCCTGAGAAGTAGGTACTTTTATTATCCCCATTTTACATTTGAGGAAACTGTGGCAGAAAGAGGTTAAGTGACTTGCCCTAAGTCACACTTGCCCTGAGGCTGGATTTGAAGTCAGGTCTTCCTGATGCCAGATCCAGTGCTCTATCAAGTGCACCACCAGCTGCCAGATTACATGACAAAGTTCACTGCTGTCTTCCAGGTTAGGACATATTAGAGCTGGTACTTTGCTGGAAAGAATTTCAAAAACACAGGTCACTTATATCATCTGATTATGATATCTGGGTATGATTTCCAGTGGAAAAATTAATCATGATTTTTATTAAATTACTAATTATCTCATTTTCAACAAGAATCATGTTAAGGATCAATATAGGACTATCACTAAGGATTCAATAAGAAATACACATTAAAGATAAGATTGAAATTATAAATGGATAAAGATGTGCATACATTAATGAATATTAGATCATTAAAAAAATCATTATGAGAGGCAGCGTATGGTATAACAGATAGGGCACTGGACTTGGAGTCAGATCTCAATTTAAATACTTCCTTAGCCGTGTGATCCTAGACTAGTCACTTATTCTGTTTCAGTTTCGTCCTCAGTAAAATGAGGGAGCTGCACTCAATGGCTTCTAAGGTCCTTTCCAGCTCTAAATCTATGATCTTATAATCAATAACTCCCTTTTGGTTAGCACTTGTGATTTAATCAATGAAAGGAAAAACTCTTGTGGGAACCACCTCCACTGATACAGATCACAAACATATCTGTATTTTGTAGTCTTGGAGAATTAACACCCTGGAGGTACTGAGGTTAAAGTTAGCCTATGGTCACACAGCAAGTATGTGACAGAGGCAAGACTTCACTGTAAGGTCCTCCTGACTGCCAGGCCAGCCCTTTATTTAGGCCTCTCATAAAAGTCACTTTATCATTTCATACTCACCGATGCAATCTCTTTATCCAATTTATAATTTCAATCTTAGTGACATGTGTGTTAGGCTGGAAATCAAGAAAATCTATATTCAAATCCTACCTATGAAACACGGTCTGACACAAGTGGAAGCATATTTTTAAAACTCTCCTTTTCAGTTTCTCTAGAAATATGAAATAAAATTTTTCTCTAAAGTTTTTTCCAGACTTCTGGGAAAAGCCCCTTGGAAAGGTGGGTGAAAGACTTGAGGACAAAAAGGCCTTTCACTGGGTAAAGGCATCAAAGACCAATCTCCTCTCTTCCCAAAGGGAATGGACCAGGGTCCACACCTCAAGAAATATTCTCTTCTTAGCTGGAGGCACTCTCAAAGCCTTCAACTTAGTTTAGATTCCAAATAGAGATCTTCAGGAGGGACTCTTTGGATTCCACTAGGGGAGTACTTGGTCCAGGGACAATGTAACAGTGACTTTCTTCCTTTTTTAACAGTGACTTTCTTGCTCAAGCTTGGAATGTTAATCCAGGCTGTATTTTAAGATATCTTTTCCTTGTTCAAGATTCCTATAAATGTTATCTGAAATTGTCTTGTAGCAAAAAGTCAAGCTGGAGGGTATGAGGGACATGGAGACTATGCCAGTGTGGACATCTCTCTCAGAGCTACAAATGGTTTGAATACAGATTAACGTTAAATAAAACTGTTTCTGGCAGACTGGTGTCTAAATAAAGAGCACAAAATTAGTATTAATATCTTTTTCTTCAATACACAAGTTCTTTGGTTCTCTCCTCCTACCTGTCTGTACCTCGGTTTCCTTTACTGGACACGTCATACATGTCCTGCTCCTTAATTTGCTGGCATATCCCTAAAATCTAGGCTGGACCCTCTTCTCTCTCTACATTCTCTCTTTTGGAGGCTTCATAAGTTCCCACTGATTCAAACTGGCATCAATCTACACAGATGATTCCCAGATATCTGTATATGACAACTCCATCAGTAGCTCTGCTGTGTTTCAATTCCTTGGAATGTCATATCCCCCGCCATAAGCTGATCACCAGGCTGACTATGTTTTTGATACTCAACACCTTTTCAACTCCCTTCGTTGCTTTCTCCCCTCTGATTGGGGGGTGGGAGGGAGGAGAAATAAATTCCTTCCAAAGCCTTCCTTCATAGAAGGGGGTCACATCTGAATTTCCCAGCTAACTCTCCATTTTTCATCAGCAGCTGTTTGATTTTGACTTGAGTGAACATCATACCATCATATTCCCTGAGGTCCCCCCAACCCCTACTTTTCAGCTTCTTTTTGTGTGTAGTCTTCTCTCATTAAATTGTAAACTCCTTGAGGGCAGGAACTGTCTTTCTTATTTGTATCCCCAGTACTTAAGGCACAGTTTGTGGCACACAGTAGGCACTTAATAAATGTTCACTGAATTACTGAATACTACATTACTAAATATATCCAGTCTTAGTCTCTCCTGAGTCTCAATCTCAAATCACCAAGAGCCTTTAAGCCATTTCCAACCTGATTTCCTATAAACATCTCAAATTCAGTATGTCTGAAATAGTACTCATTATCTTTCCCCCATACCATGCCCCCTTCTGAATTTCTTTCTCTTTCTGTCACTCTATTTCCAATTGAGTCCCTATCCTACTTCCAAAGACAATGTTCAAGCTTCATCTCAAACTTCCTGTGGTACCCCTTTTCCCAATCCCCTCATCAGTGGAGGACCTAGAACTTAACTAAAAATATTGAGATCACTTCCTAAGGGCTTTCTCTTCTCCCCTCCATTTCATCTCTTATAATTCAGATATCTCGCACCATCTCCTCCTCTGCTCCAGTCTTGAGGAGAAGGCAGCAAACTTTCTCCTTGCCAAGGCCAAGCTAGCTACACACACCCTTGGTCTTATACCCTCCTGACTTCTCTAACAAACTGACCCCATTATAATCGTCATCCTCTCTTAATTTCATTTTCTATCTATCTACTGGGTCCTTCCCCAAGTATCTACAAACATGCACATGTCTCCCCTATTCACAAAAAACCCTCACTGGATCCCACCAACCCCACTAGCTTCTATCCAACATCTCTTCTCCCTGAGAAAGCCACCTGCAATCCATGCCTTTGCTTCTCTTCCTTTCACTCTTTTCTAAACCCTATGCAACCTGGATTCCAAGCTTATCATTTAACGAAAATGTTCTTTCCAAAGTTAGCAATGATTTCTAAATTGACAAATGAAATGACCTTTTCTGAGACCTTACCCTTCTTGACCTCTCTGAAGTATGACACTATTTACCTTCTCCTTCAGGATATTCTCTCTTAGTTCTTGTCCTACCAATTTCATTTGATCTTCTCATTCTCCTTTTCTGGTTCTTGATCCATGTAACTGCCCACTAACTGTGACTGCTCTCCAAGGTTCTGCCCTAAATTCCCTTTTCTTTTGCTCTATATTCTCACTTGGTTCCAAGGGTTCAATGATCTCTACTGTAACTGCCAGATCGGCCCTAGTCTCTCTCCTGAGCTCCAAGTGCTGTTGTTGTTTGGTAATTCCAATTGTGTCGACTGTCACCCCATTTAAGGTTTTCTTGGCAAAGATACTGGAACAGCTTTCCATTTCTTTCTGCTCATTTTACAGCTGAGGAAACTGAGGCAAAGAGGGTGAAGTGACTAGTCCAGGGAAACACAGATGGTAAATGTCCCAGGTCAGAATTGAACATAGAAGATAAGTCTTCCTGACTCCCAGCCCAGTGCTCTATCCACTGCATCACAAGAAGTATCACCAATTAACTTCTTGGACCTCTCAAATGCAACATGTCCAAAACAGGATACACTAGCTTTTCCCCAAAACTCTCCCTTCTTCTGAACTTTCCTATTGCCATTTAAAGCACTGCAATCCTCCCAGTCATTTAGGTTTGTAACTTGAGTATAATCCTCAATTCCTCACTCCCTCTCATCCCACATATCCTATCCATTGCTAAATCTTGTTTCTACTTTCACAACATCTCTCCTAATCTCATTCTCTCCATTCACAAAGCTACAGTTCTAACTTGGCCCCTATAGCCTCTTGCCTGACTACTGTAATACCAAGGTCTTCTGCTTCAAGTCTTTCCCCATTCCAATCAATCAATTCAGCAGCCAAGGTAATTTTTCTAAAGCACAGGTTTGACCATATCACCCCCCTATCCTCTACTACTAGGGCCCCAACGAGTTCTATTGGCTCCCTATTAGTACCTCCAGAATCAAATATAAAGTCCTCTGACCTTTAAAGTTTATCATTACCCCTCCCCTTCCTACACTGGCATACATATGTGCAGTAGTTTCTCAAACAGGACACTCCATCTCCTGTACCTGGAAGGCTCTGCCCCCTCACCTCCACTTTAAGTTTCCTTAACTGTCTTCTAGAACCAACTCAAATCCCACATTCTGCATGAGGCTTTCCTGTATCTTCTCCCCCAGTTTCTAGTACCTTCCTCCACATGATCACTGTAAGGTCTATCTACTCTGTATTTATCTTGTATGTACCCATTTGTTTACATGTTGCTGCCGTGCCTTCTCCCCCCCAATAAGGTGCACTCCTTGCCCTCAAGGAGTTTTTTTCCCCTTTCTTTGTATTCCCAGTTCTTAGCCCAGTGGTCTGGCATATGCTGTTAATAAATGCTTGTTGACTGATAGTCAAGAGTAGCACCATCCTTACAGTCACCCAAGTATGCAAATTACAACCTTGGAGTGATCCTTGACTTCTCATTCCCCTTGACATCACATGTCCAATTAGCTGCCAAGTCTTGGTGATTCTACTTACACACCTCCTGCAGCCACCCCATCCCCTTCTCTGCACTCACAAGACCACCCTCATTTATCATAGGCCCTCATCACCTCTACCTTGGGCTCTAACAATACCTTCTTAAATGGTCTTCCTGCTCCAAGTCTCTCCTTCCTCTAATCTACACCCTACACAGTTGCCAGAGACATTCCTAAAGCATGAGCCTCTATCCTGTCACTACTCTGCTCAAGAAGCTCCAGTGGTTCCTTATTGCCTCTTCAAGCAAATACAAATTCCTGTTTGGCATTTAAAGCATGTTCATCATGTGGCCCCAGCCTACCTTTCCAGACTCATCACACGTTCTTCCCTTTCATGTGTGCTTCAGTCAAACTGGCCTCCCAGCTGTTCCTCACACATGACATTTCACCTCTTGTTTCAGTGCTTTCGTATTTCTGTCTGATCCTCATGCCACTGAATGCACTCCCTCCTCACCTCTGCTTCTCAGAATCCCTAACCCCCTTCCAAGATCAGCTCAGGCCTCCTACATAAACCCTCTCCTAATTCATAAATTGGCCAGTGCTTCCCTATGGCCCCTGCTGACATTAACTTTGTATAACATTGTATCTATTATATTTCCCCAATAGAATAAATACCTGCTGACAATTAATAAACACTGATTGATACTCTTTGTGTGACTATGCTGCCCCAGACAAGTCTCCACGAGTTCTAAATCTTTATGCTAAGACACATAAGGTATTACTTTTTATTGATCCTAGATATTTCTCTTTCTAGATACTGTTCTTTAAAACGTCCAGGGATGCTCCTTAGTTCTAGTATTATGGGATTTTTGGTGAATTTCATCTAGGCATATACCTCTGAAGGCAGCTGGGTAGCAAGGTGGACAGAGCCCCAGGCATGGAATCAGGAAGCCTTGAGTTCAAATCTGGTCCGAGGCATGTACTAGCTGTGTGACCCTGGGCAAGTCATTTAACCCTTTGCTTCAGTCTCCTCATCTATAAAATGAGCTGGAGAGGGTTACGGCAAAGTATTCCAGTATGTTTGCCAAGAAAACCCCAAAAGAGGTCACAGTCAGATTCAACTGAAAAAAAAATGACTAAACAACAAAATACACCTTTAAAGTTTCTGTTTTGTTACCAGATTTGTCATTTCATCAGTATAGGATTCTAGGTGAGAAACTTCTGCTACCAGCGTAGGTTGGCAAGTTCTCTCCAATTTATAGTCTTAGTTAGTTGTCTGGAACACCAAGAGATGAAATGACTTACCCAGGATCACAGAGTCAGTATGAGGAAAGTGAAAGACTTCAAGGCTGGCCTCGAGGGATTAGAAGCTGCTCTTCACACTTTCCATAATTTTAGAGACTCAGATCATCTCTCTATGCCTCTGTCTTTCCAGAATGAAAAACCCTTATCCTTTTAGTGTCCTCTATCACTCTGATTTGGAGTTTCTCCCATTCTATTATCTAAAGTTAAAAGGATCATATCTGGAAACTGCATTTAAGACACTGATAAAGTTACACCACACAAGGACAGGATTAGGATTTCCCTCTCTCTCTCTCTCTCTCTCTCTCTCTCTCTCCCCTCCCCCATAACACTTTTCACAAGAAAGGGTTCACCTTTGTCCGGGTGAAAAGAAGACTTGGGGGGGGGGGGGCAGGTAGGTGGCCCAGCGAATAGAGCACTGGTCCTGGAATCAGGAGGACCTGAGTTCAAATCTGACCTCAGACACTTGACACACTTACTAGCTGTGTGACCTTGGGCAAGTCATTTAACCCCAATTGCCCTGCCTTCCTCCCTAAAAAAAGACTGGACTAGCATTATTACAAGACGTGTTACCAAGTTTACATAGGCAGATTAAACAGTTTCATATGGGTTATGAAACTGATTAAGCAGAGGTAAGTACCTACCCTTAGGACTTCCAAATTTTGGCAAACTTAACAGTGAAAGAAACAAATTCTAAGGAACTAAAAGATAGTCAACTACAAAATATGAAACACAGAGAATATAGAGATATGTGTCTACTCAGATACACACACACATAATGTTTAATTAGTCAAAACTATCAGTGAAAACAAAATCTTCAGGTAAAGCACCAAGCTAGAAAAAAGAGCTCTAAGACATGCAGTCAACTACAAGATATGCATCACAAAAAAATAAGCAGTGTGAAGCATGTGACAGTAATACGTTCCCGGACTGTACATGCCCTCATAGCAAAAGGCAAAACTCTTCCTCTCGAAAACTGTAAAAACCTATCTCCAAGGGCCTGCAGGCCATAAGATTGGGGGACACACTTGAGACCCCCAGGCCGGAGGATTCCCTGATTCCTGGACTGGGCCCCCCAACTTTCCCAGGGAGGAGATGCCCAAGTGGAGAGCAGTGAATAGCTTTTTAGGGTCCAGGGCAAAGAAAAGGAAAGGAACACTTTCTCTCCTTTCCCTTCTTTTCTCCCCTTTTCCTCCCGTGCAACCAGAGAATGAGGAAAAAGAAAATGCAGGCTGGGAGGAAGGGCGAGGACACGTAGAATGGAACAATACAGCGTAGGATTTCCGAGGAGATGGGGAGGAGACGGCAGGAGAGTCCATCCGGAGGGGGAAGAGTGGAAGAGGAGAGAAGGTGGGCGGGGGGATGGGGGAGGAGGGAAATCCTTTCCCCATTGGACGGCTCAGCAGAGAGCGCCTCCCCATCCAGCGTGGATGCGGGAGCCCAGGCTCCGGCTGCACAGGCAGCTCCGGCAGGAGAGGAAGATTCCACTCCAAGAAGGAAGGGGGAGGTTGGAATGTTCCACGCCGGGAACCCCAGGGGGATCACGATGGTGTCTCCCGAGCTCCACAGCCGGCAGGGGAGGCCCCCGAAAACCTAGTCCCGGCCTTTAACCCACGCCGGACCCCTGACCCTCCCTCTCCCCAGCCTCGTTCTCTGTTCCTCTGGCGGTTACCGATATTGAGAGGGCAGAGGTCGGGCCAGGTTATACTCACCGGCCGTGCGGCACCGGGGTCCAAGTCCTGGTCCTGAGGCTCCCTCTGTTCACGGTACCTCCCCCACCACCGGCCGGAGACGAGGTGGCGAGCATGTGCGCACGCGCCCGCCTGCCCTTTGTCTACGCCGCTTTGACGTGACGCCCCGCCCCCCCCGCCCCCTTTCTTTCCAGCTCGGGGCGCGCGCAGAGGGAGGGAGAGCGGTGCTGACGTCACCAACGCCGCCGGCGGGCGGGTGCGCCTTTCGAGCGGTCTTCCTGGAGCGCGGGGCTAGAGCCGGAGTCGCCCCCTAGCGGGACAACTATTGGCTAAAAGGCGGTGATCGATCGGGAGGCGCGCGCCCGCTTCATTCCAGGCCCGGGGCGGCGGCGGCGGCGGCGGCGGTTGCCTAGGCCTGGCGTCCCCCGCAGCCCCCTCCCTATCAGTCTTGGGCCCTCTCCCTTTCTGCCTACACTCTTCTCGGATTACCTCCCCCGCCGCTTTTCAGGGGACAGAGGCCGGGCATGGAAAGAGGAAGCCGGGCCTGACCGGGTGACCTTGGCCCCCGGGGTGGTCAGCTTTCTCTAGAGAAGAAGGTAGCCCCAAGCAAAATCCCGGCTTCTACAGGAAACCTACCCTCCCCCCTCCTCATTCCAGTGCCTTTCCTCTCTTCATTATCTCTATTTATTCTGTATAAAGCTTGCTTTGCGTTTGTGGGCCCAGGCCCCCTCCCTCTATACTGTTTCACTGGGTAATCTCACCAGCTTTTGCATTCGATCCATCATTGCTACACCGATGACTCTGTTTACCCAGCGCCAGCCCTCTCAGGCAGGCTGAGCTGTGTCACTCCTCCCACTGCCTATCTGCGTCTCAAACGGAAATCCTCACCTATCCCGCGGGACCCAGCGCCCCCAGCCCAGCCCCGCTCCTCACTGCCTCTGTCCCGGTCCGTAGGGTCCACCTTTGCGGCGTGTCTCAGTACACCTCCTAGCGTCCAGGCCCTCGTCTTCTCAGGCTTGGACTAGTGCATTAGCCTGCTGCCTGGTTTACACGCCACGAGCCTGTCCCCCCTCTGATCCCGCCTCCATTCAGCTACCAAAGTGATTTCCCTAAAGCACAGGGGTGGCTCTGCCACCCCCTGTTCAGGAAAGTCATCCAGCGGCTCCCTCTCCCCTCCAGGATGAAATATAAAATCCTTCGGCATTCAAAGCCCTTCATAACCTAACCCCTTCCCTATCTTTCCAGTCTTCTTATACACCCCCACCCCCACCCCATCTCCTCATTACTCTTCAGTCCGGTGACGCTGGTCTCTTGGCTGTCCCTACAGTAAAGACACTGATTCTCTCAGCTCCCTCGTGCCTTGAATGCTGTCCTTCCTCATCCTTCCTCACTTTCCTTCAAGTCCCAGCTAAAATCCCGCTTTCTGCAGGAAGCCTTTTCCAATCCCCTTTAATCCTAGTGCCTTGCCTCTGTTAATTATTTCCTATTTATCCTACATATAACTTGTTTGTATATGTTTGTCTCCCTCATTAGATTCTAAGCTCCTTGAGGCCAGAGACTTTTTTTTTTTTTTGCTTTTCTTTGTATCCTCAGGCCTTAACTCAGTGCCTGGCACAAAGTAAGTACTTAATAAGTGCTCGTTGACTAACCAATAAAAAAGGTAGTAAATTCTCATAGTTTGCTGTTTTGTCCTTCCTTCTTGAAGAAGACCATGATATCAAGAAGGTGATGCCATGATTTGCAAGGAAGTTGGATTTAAGTGAGAGAGGGCTGTGCAAAGTCACCAGCCTCACTTTCTCCTCCAGTCCTCTGGGTCCAGTGCTAAGATATAGATGAGGATGACTAGACATGACCCAGGGTGCAGCAGGAAAGTTTGGCCTTTCTAAGCTAAGGTCTTTAACAGGTCTCAGTTTGACTGAGGCAATGCCCATTCAGTGATTAAGACTAGATAAGAAATGAGGCAAAGAGTGGCCTAGTAAAAGACAAAAAAAAAATTCATTTTAGGAGGGGAAGACCCTCAGGATTTCTGGCCAAAATGTGTCTTCAAGCAAAGGATGAATAACTCTGTTAGGTGTGTTGTAGAGGAAATTCTTCAGATCTTGGTTTGACTTCAGATCTGCCCACAGAAGTCTCTTCTACCTTTGAAATGAAGGGATTCTGAATGTTATCATGCTTTAAATTTCAGCGCTGGGAAAAGCTCATTGCCACACCCCCTAGTTATGGTTCTGGGCTACAGCAAAGGCTTCATTAAGATGGATGAAGTTGAGGCAGGAAAGGGGGATTGGAGCCTGATTTAGGAAGGCCTTAGTTGCTGGGCTAAAGAGTTTGTATTTTATCTTAGAGCAAGGGTTTTTATAACCTGGTGTTCATTAACTTTAAAATACATTGACAATTGTATTTAAACATTATTGGTTTCCTATGTAATCTTAAAAATTTTGTGCATTTGAAAACATTATTCTGAGGTATCACATAGGTTTCATTAGACTGCCAAAAGGGATTCATGACGCAAAAAGTGCTAAGAACCCATCTTAGAGGTGCTGATAAGCACGTGAAGGTTTTTGAACAAAGAAGTAACATGGTCAAACAGATTTCTATGGAATTGTTGTCTACTTGGATAATACATTTTCACCTCAAACTCAATGTTTCTTACACTGAAAGTATCATCTTCCTTCAATCACATATAAACAATTTGATCTTTCTGACTTCTCACTGTGATCACCACTTTAAAAACCTGCCTCAAAATCTTCACCGCCAAACTCTCCCAATTTCCTCTCACAATTTCCTTTTTTTCTAGTGTTAACAATTCATCACCGTAGCTCAGACTGTTAACATGATTGAACTATTACTAGACTATGGTAACAGCCCGGCACGTGTCCACTTTGCCTCAAATCTCTTCTCTCATTCCACTCCCATATTAATCTCCCTAAAGAATCACTCCTTCCTAAGTTATTATTCCTAATGAGTCATTATTCCCTTGCTCACAAAACTAATAATCCCTCCACTATCCAGAAGTTAAGGGGTACCCATAGAAATACTAGGCATATTCAGCTAATAGACAAGCTTAAGAGTGCATCAGGAAATATGGGAAAAGTATTATTTTACAGGAATGTATATGTGAGGGTTGCATAAAACTGCCACATATGTTGGTAACATTCATGGAGTTGCAATTTATACTTCTGGCACTGCAGAGATGCCCATATTTTCTGGCAGTGCCATTACACTATTCTTTTCTGCTGAGCCTTACTCCCTGCTGGGTATCACAGCATATTTCTGCCATTAACCCTGCTGGACTTTTCTCACCTCTGTTACCTCCTCTACTGGGCCTCTTTTTATCTCTTCCTGCTGACTTTTGTAGGCAAAGCACAAAAATGCAGGTGATTTATGTGCATTTATTTATTTTATATTCTGAAAGATGATATATCATCTCAGGATATTTTTAAAGGCACACAAAATATGTTCTTTTGGTTGATTTTGTCTTCTCTCAGAATTGAAGCTCCTGCTGATTGTGGACAATGCACCTTCTCACAAGGAGGTGATAGACTAAGATAAAGATGCACATTTTTAGATATAACCAAGGTGGGTTTTGTTTTGCTTGACTATATTTATTTAAAGGTTTCCACCCCAATGGAAGGGAGGTGGGAAAGAGAAAAAATAAATACTTGTTAACTGAAAACAGATTTAATTAAAAAATAAAACCAATTTAAAAAAAGTTCCAAGAGGTCAAGGACTATGTCTTCTTTTCACTATGTGCACACTGTGGTTTCTTAATATATAAGTAATTAATTTATGGAAAGTAGGACTTTAGCCAGAAGAGATACAACTCTTACTGAAGTCTCAGTACTTTGAGGAGCTATAGAGAGCCACGCGAATTTTACTGTTCAAACCTGGCTACCAGCTTATGGTTACCTTATTATTTCCATTACTCTTAACAATGAAATATTGCTTCAGACTTGCAGATGGACACATAATTTGCCCCGGTTTCTTTCAGGGGAGTCAAAATTGAAAGACACAGGCAGGGATGAGGGAATGGGGGGAGAAATGTTCCTAGGTAGACTGATAGGGCTTGTTGTACACTGCAAGTGAACCTGCTGGGGGCAGTTTAGTCAGAGAAATAAAAACCATTGCAGCTTGCTCATCATTGCCATAACTTTCCCAACCGTTGCAAATAACAGCATTCATGAAGCATTTAACTTCTACCAGCAACTGTAGGACAAGTCAAGTAATCAGACAAGGTATAGGAAAATAACTTTTATTAAAGCTCTTAACATCATCAGTCAAACTTGGAAAAGTTTTTCCGGAGTTCAAATAGCCTAAGATATTTCACTAGAATCACAGTGGTGCCAAGTACATTGGCATATTACATGAATTGCAACTTTAGATAAATTATTTTAATAGAATAAATTATTAAATAGATATTTTTCCATTTTAAATACCATCTTTTAATCGAGAGAAAGACAAAGTTGAGATGTGAAGGTAAGAGGCAGATTTAAATTACCCTTTCACAAACAGCTGAATTTTTAAAAAATAAATCCTCCTATAGGTAGAGGAAGAATGCTTAGGAGCAAGAAAAATATTTAAAATTACCACAAATGTAATAGCACAAGGAATAGAGCGGGACTCAGCACGCTTACATTCTCTGCCTTTCTAGTCATTAGTATGAAGACCAGAAAGCACCCTTTTCCCTATAGACACTTTGTACTAGAGTATGTTGTTATTGTTGTTCAGTTGTGTCCAGCTCTTCCTGACTCTGTGGACCAGAGCACACCAATATTGTCATGGGGTTTTTCTTGGTAATGCGACTTATACAAAGTCCAAGAGACATAGTTTCTGGGTAATCATTTTATTAATTACTGCTAGTGATAATTAATAAAAGGATTGGTCATTTGGCCATCTCTCATGAACCAAAGACAGCTTTTAGAGGCTTCTTGATGCTCCATCTGCACTTGGAAGAGCGGGGGTGTTCCCAACATGTGGCAATCAACTCTGATTGGTTAACAATTAATGAGAGAATGGATATTATTAATGTGAGATGGACCTGGATATAAGTAATTATGTCCCTCTTACTCCCAGGCCACCCTAGCCTTGAGCAATCTAGACAAAGTGTCTACTCCCCCTATCCAAGCCTGAGTGGAACACAGTGGGTTTCCCCACATAGTGGAGTCTGAACAAGATTGAGGAGAAAGTTAATCCAATCTTGTTATCAGCAAAGTCCTTCAGATCCTGGCTTAACCTGGTAGAGGATGAAAGGGAAGGAAAAAAGGGAAAAAACCCTGGATCTCTAATGGTTATTTAAGTCATTCCTTTCAGCAAAGAAACTGAAGTGGTCTGCCATTTCCTTCTCTATGGATTTAGGCAAACAGAGGTTAAGTGATTTACCAAGGGTCACACAGCTAGGAAGCATAGGAGATCACATTTGAACTCCAGCCTTCCTGACTCCAGGCCCAATGCTCTATACACTAAGCCACACAGCTGCCTCTATTAAGAGTATACAGGTAATTAAAACATTAACTGAAAATTCCCCCCTCCTCCAGTTTAAGATCAACACTAAAATTCTGCAAAAGAACAGTACTGCCAGTGTCTTTCTAAAGGAAGCTTCACATTTTAAAACAACACTCATAACCTCACACAAAAGCCAGGAAGGTGGTTCCAGTTTTGTGGGAGCAGAACGAACAGCACTTGAATTCTATGGCCAGTTAGTAACTTAGTTCAGCTATTTATTGGTCTTACTGTAACTAGTAGCAGAAAAAGTTGAAACCACTGGAAAGAAAACATGCTTCATACCCCAGACCAAGTACAAGCTCTGCTAGTCAGAGGAAGAACCTCTAGATGTCGGCAAAGAAAATAGGCAGCCCATCTGTGGAGGCTTAAAGGGGAGATTCAGAACTATGATCACTAACAGGGCGCAGAAGTCCATCTGAGGGCTTCAGGTGGTAGTTACAACCCTGATTATTGTCCCAGTAAAGCCGCTGAGCACACTGAAAAGAGAAGCAGAACTGGATGGTGCCAGCTGGGCCAGGGGGACCACTCGGCAATGCCACCTGGAAAGTGAAGATGTCTATTTCACCTCTGAAAAGAGGAGTCACATAAACACAGGGCACATCAAGGTAAGAAGTCCAGGCATCGAAAGTGATGCGCATTTGCACAATCTTCTCATATCCCAGATTGTGCACCTGAACTGTACCTTGCAAGAAGCGTCCCTGGATGGCACACTGTTCCAGGCACACCTTCTGGGCCTCCAGGCACCAACAGAAGCGACTGTAGTCATCCAAGGGCTGAGAAAAACCAAGGGCATAGCTGGGCGCCTCCGTGGGTCGGGCTGGCATCAGCTGCAACATCCTGCTCAGGGGCGGCAGCTCTTCTTTAGGATTTATAACATCACTAGAAAAATTGTGCACGGTGATCAGAGGCAGCCCCTTCACGTCAGCGAATACCACCCGTTTCTTCGGGTGCTGGCGCTCGGGCTGCCGAACCCAGCAGGGGTGGAGGGGCAGCTGAGACCGCAGTTCCGCTCCGTAGGAGCTCGGGAACCCGTGGAGTGAATTTTGACTCCGGGAGAGGCACGTGGTGAGACCTATCCTAGGCATCCCTAGAAGGGAAAAGATCCAGGGGCAGAATCCTGTAAAAGACTGACGGGAGAAGAAGTTAGAGAAAGTGGGAGGTGGCGTAGGGAGATGTCTTCAGCTTTACAATCAGCCTCTCCCTCCCAATCCCTTCGGGCGATTGCACCCAAATCTCCCCATCCTTGAGGTGAGGATTGAGGAAAGAAGCTCAGAGAAAGGATTAGAAAGAGAACCGAGACAGGAGGCGAGAGTGGATTAGGACTAGAGTTTCACAGAGAAGGAAAGAAACTTGAAGCTCATACACAACAAGCCTTGGGGGAAAAGCGGGGCAGCAAAGACTCACTTATAGCGCAGCAGCAGACTCAGGCACAATCAGCAAGTTCGGCAAGTTCGGTGCCCTCTTAGGAGAAAGAAGAACTCTACAAAAACCTAGGCGTAAATCCTCTGGGGGTCAGTACAGACTCTTTTAGATTCAGCCAATCAAAAATCTCCACCGTTGTAATTAGCCAATCAGTTAAAGGAGAAAAGTGAACCAAGTGTCTCCTTATGACTCGGCTAGTTCTGACAACTTCAGACTGACCCTTCAGACTAACCTTGACTCCGCAGTCTAGTTTCCAGGTTCATCTGCCAGGTTACGCGACATTAGGGTTTTCATTTCCTGCTGCTTCTGATATTCAGACTACCGCAATCTGTCTACTGGGCAAGAGACCGAGGGCCAAAGCAAGGACTGTGAAGATGGTTACTTTTTAAAGCGCCATAAAAATGTAAAGTGCTGTATCGAATTTAACTAGTTCCACTTTTAGCTTATTTCTACAAGTCAGTACCATTTAGTATTGTGCTGTATCAGTTTACTGTGACCTCCAAAGTTACTGCTTGATGTGGGTCCATAAGGCTTAGGGGTTCAATGCCTGTTAGAACTGAAAAGCAACTTTTCAACCAAAATTTATTTCAAACATAATTTTATTGAGGAGAAAATTGAGACCCATTCAGGTAAAAATGACTTGCCTGAGGTCGAAGAGAGAGTTAATGTCCCAAGTGGAATTAGAACCTGGGTCTTCTGACTCCTACTCCAGTGCTTTTTCTGGCACAACGGGATGCTTTAGCAAGGGTAAAGTCCTTGATTTTATCATTTCACCCAGGGGAGATCAGGAGCTGTCATTGATTCACAATAACCAAACCCACAAGAAATTGATTTGTAAGCAGGAATGCCAGTTTACTAATTTATAAAAAATGCTAGTATTTTTTCGTTTTCTAAATATTCAAGTTCTCTGGCCAGATCATCTGCTTTTCCAGCATCAAAGAACTTATCTAGAAAAGTTAGATAACTGATGAAGCAAAAGATTATTTGGTGATCATGAAATTACAGAGAAGGGAAATTACTTGATTTTAGAAGCCAATTTCTTTCAAATCAAAAGAATAACTCTTTCCAGCAGACTGACTATACCTTTAAGCCCAGATCAGTTTAGGCTTTTACTGAATGGCCAATAAAAAAACAAAACAAAACAAAAAAAAAAACAGCTCAAGCCTTATAAGACCCACAGTTGAGATTTTGATGGCTTAAGATGAGTTTAAATAGCAACTGATTTCTACAAATTATAAAACTTGGCAGAGCTTTTCCTCCCACACAGATATTTTTGTGATAGTGAATCCTTAGGCCATGTTCTGTCTCAATTCTTATGTAACCCTTAGCGATAGAATGGGAACTGCCTCAGACCAACAAAATGAGACACTGGAAATGACCTTGATTTACAAGGATTAGTTGAGGCTGGAACTCAGCAAGAGAACAGGGGTGTTCTCATTGCTTGAGTGAGATGTAGGATGTGCTCCAGGTGCAACCTATGGAATCCAGCTCACAGATTCAGAGAAGGTATACACAGAAGACCCAAAGGGTCTGCCCCTCTCAGTTTGATTTTTTGGGAGGAGGATCAAAGGGGCCATACCTGGACTTCATTCTTATGTAGCCTTAATCTCTCAAATGGGTGCTGCCTCAGTCAAAGTGAGAACTCAGAAAGACCTTAGCTTAAAAAGGCTAAGGTCTCCCGCTGCGTCCTGGGTCATCTCCAGTTGTCCTGATCTGTATCTCACCAGCAGACCTAGATGGCTCCGGAGGAGAAAGTGAGGCTGGTGACTTTGCACAGCCCTGCCTCACTTAAATGCAATTCACTTGCAAGGCATGGCATCATCTCCCTGATGTCATGGTCCTCTTCAAGAACAAAAGACAAACCACAACCACAATCACATATGGAAATATCTACCAGACAATACAGAGTAAGGGAAGGAGCTCTCCCATTAGAAGTGAGGTAATTCAGCTTAGCCAAAAAGAGGATCCTGGATCTCACCCAAAGGGAAACTTCTTGAAGTCTAGAGTAGCAAGCTAGGCATAGGGACATGATGAAGAGTTCTCACTCCTCCCATGTCTTCCCAGAGTGTTTTTCTTCAGCAATTTGAAGTGGAGTTGGATTTTTCCATCTTCTCTCTTGAAGCTGACTGGATACTAGACTCAAAGAAGAATGACTTGAATAGTCTCAAAGCAGGATTCCCACTTCTTTGCCTCTTACCAACTCTACCTTACAAAAGGCAGGGCACTCAACCCAACTAATAAGGAGAGAGTCCCACACCCATGGAGTTTAGGACAGGAGTTACACGTGTCTGCTTCAGTTTCCAGAACTGTAAAATGGGGATAATAGCAACCTTGCCAGGCTGTTGTGAGGATCAAATGAAATAATATTTGTAAAGCTCTTAGCACCATGCCTGTTGTATATATGTATATATTCCCTCCCTGCACTCTCTTCAAATCTCTTCCTTCTAGTTTCTAATTTCCATTTTTCTTTAGATAACTCCTGGTTGGAATGCTTACACTAATTAAATTACCATTATGGACCTTACTCTTATAATAATTCCAACCAAATAGAATTCCTTCCCTCCAGTCCAAATGAAGTTGCAGAGCAGATACAAAGACTCAGAGTCCTTTGCTGACCTCAATAGGCCAGATGACAGATGTCAATGGGAAAGATGACAAGGGTCTGGAGGGTGTAGGAAGAAGGACAGACGGGAAGGCCTGGTGGTTGTCCACCTCACTAGAAGGAATAGAGTTGGTGATTCTTATCTTCTCCAAGTTATGTGTGACTAGTGAAGCAGCCTAGAAGGATTCTGATGGCCAGAGGAAGGGTGAATGAGGATGAGGTAGTGGAGGCCCAGAGAGATAAAGTGATTTGCTCAAGTAATAAATAGTAAAGTTAGAACATGAATTAGTTTCCCAGAGCATCAATACTTGAGTTTTTTGTTCTAACACTCCTTGGTAGAAGGTGACAAAAACTAACCCTATAACTTCTATCAGGATTACTGAAGATGCAGAATTAGTTTCTCAGATATCCTGTCCTTTCTTATCAGGATTGTTTATATTGATTTTACAAACCTAGAATTCACCCATCTGACTACAAACAACAAAGGGTGGTCTTACAGTAGAGAAAGCACTGAACTTAGAGTCCCAGTTCTTCTACTTTACTTGCCTTTGTGGCCTTGGACAAATCTATTAACTTCTCTGGGCCTCAGTTTCCTCATCTCCGAAATGAGGGTGTTGAACTAGATGAACCATTCCAGCTCTAGATCTGAGATACTGTAATCTCATAGGTAAAACCGGACCCAGAAGACTTGGTTCAAGCAAAGCCAGAATTTAAAAAGATTCAACAAAAATAAAGTTTAAGTGAGCACTAACCTTGTTGTTTAACACAACGCACCCAAGGGTTATCAATTGAGTAATTTCTTAAAAAAAATAAAAGGTTTTAATGATGTCTTTTTTTAAAAAAAAAATCACCATAGTTTCCTCCATAGTTATCCTGCTTTCTCTCCCTACCAGCAAGCCATCCCATGTAACAGATTGTAATTTTATAGTTTTTTTAAAGAGAGAAAACATTATTACATTGAAAAAATCTAAAAATAAGTGCAATATTCAACACTTAAGCACCTCTTTGAATAAGTGGGGTAGATTGTTTTCTCACAGCTCTTCTTTTGAGCCATGCTTATTCTTTATAATTTTGCAACATTCACTTTTAATTTAGTTCTTGGTGATTTTTTCCTACTTACGTTACAGTGATTATGTATCTCTTCTTCTTGACTCTGCTAACTTGATTTTATGTTAATTTATGTAACTCTATCCATGCTTCTCTGTATTCATCACATTTGTCATTGCACAGTAATATTCCATTATTTTCATGTACCACAATCTATTTAGCCATTCTTCAATTGATGGGCATCATCTTTGCTTCTAGTTCTTTGCTACGACCAAAGGTGCAGCTATAAATATTTTGGTGTATATAGGGACTTTCTTTGTATCAATGGCCAGCTTGGGTCTTATGCCTAGTAACAGAATCCCTTGGTCAAATGATATAGACAATTTAGTTATTTTATTTTAATAATTCCACATAGCTTTCCAAAATGATTGCATTAATTCACAGCTCTATCAACAATTCACTAGCGTACTAATCTCCTCCAGAATTTTTTTTTTCAGGGGAAAAGACAAAGTTTATTAGGGATTCACCATAATGGGTTGTCTTAAGAAATCCCACCCTTTGTGACACCTGTTTTCACAAGCAGGCCAGATTCAATCTAAGCTGAGCTAGATTGAATCTGAGCACCTTCATGGAGGCAAGATGGAGATTATATACACAAAGATTATAGGAGGGATTGAGGGGTGTTCTGGGGTGACTACAGGAGGGCTTTAGGGAGGGTCTTGAGGAGGAGTCTAAGGAGGACGAGATGAGGTCAGACTCCAACAACCAAGAGAATGGAATTAAGAGTGGAAAGTAGCTGAAGGCATGCATATTGATAGTATCGAGGGTGGGAAGTAGCTGGACAATAAAGGGCAAGGCTAGGTAGAGATTTGGGCCTAATGATAATGTAAAGCTTATGGCCTTAGTTAGATCTAGTTGGAAGATTCAAGGACAGTTCAAGGGGGCTGCCAGAGACTGTATTCCAGATTCAAGGGGGTTCCCAGAGACTGTACCCTCATCATTCCCCCCTCGAACAAATGGGACCCAAATTCTTTTGGGGTCAGGGACAAAGATCTCAGCTTCTGAAACTGCTTCCTGCTGGCAAGGGGCATAGAGCTGTCCCTGCCTTGATGGGTCCAGTTCAGGGGGTACATAGTCTGAGAAGTCATCTGGAAGTTGATGGCTTGGAGCCTGGAGGAGACAAACTTGGCAAGGAGGTTAAGCAAACAACCAGACAGACAGTATAGGAGTATAGAGAAAGGACAATTTCCCTGGACATTATTAAAGATGACTATTTCATACCTAGCTCCCCATATCACTTGTTCTGTGTACCACACTGCTTTGGGGTTCAGAAGTGTGTGGCACACCCAAAGAATTAGGTCAGGGGTATCTAAGAGCAAGGTTTGATTTTTTGGTGAGCCTGAGGCTATCCAGCCACTGGTGGCCCTCTGCTTCTAGGATGCTCTGGATTGGATGGTGAGTCAGAACTTCTAAAGGCTGGTCTGCTAGAGGTTTAGAAGCTTCCTCAATTAGAGTGGCTGTAGCTGCCATGGAGTCTAATTGTTTTGAAAAACAGGCCTGGCCTAAGGACCGGATTAGGATTACCAAAGCTCTTCCTCTCCTTTCATCAACATACTGAGTGAAAGGTTGTCCTAGATTAGGTAGAGCTAATGCAGGAGCGATGGTCAGTTTAGTTTTCAAAGTCCCAAAAGCTTTAGTCTGGTCAGGGCCCCATTCTAGAGGGAGTGAGTCAGTGCCTTGAGTAGCAGTTAATGGTTGCAGTCCCTCCCAAGCCTTGGGCTTAATTGGATCGAGGGGAACTATGGCTGGGGTGGCAGAAGTAGCTTGCCCAGGAATTCCCTGATCCCAAACAATTGGCTCAACCCTCTCCTACACCTCTGAGGGAACATGGGGAGATCAGAGGGAAAAGGGAGTTATGAGGTTTAACTAGAGAAAATTGGCTTCCCAATTTCACCATCAGATGCCTTCTCAACAAGGGGGCAGGGCCAGAGAAGGAGTGTTCAAACAACAGATCCTTGATGCCCATGACCTGATGGGTCGAGGGGTGTGTAGGCCCAGAGCAATTAGTTAAAACAAGAGAACATAGCCATGATAAAGTGGGTAACCTTACCTTCAGCCTCAATTTTGCCCAGGGCTCCACGACAGAGGTGGAGAAAGTGGGAGCACTGCTAAGACCCAGGCTTTCCCCTCCTTCCGAGTCTTGAGAAGACTGGAGGAGAGGTACTGGGAGGAGGCTCTACCACTTTTCCAACCTCGGGGACAATCCTTCTCCCAATGTCCCTCCTGGTTACATGCTGGACAAGGTCCTGGAGGCGTGGATCCTGGAGGCTTCCTCCAGGGAGGTGCCCTAGAGGGGCACTCCTTGGACCAATGACCCTCCTTGTGGCATCGAAAGCAGATTTCCCCACTGCCCAAGTCCCAGGGCTTCCTCCAAGGGGGCCCCCTAGAGGGGCGCTCCTCGTGTCTTTTCCTGGCCATGGCAGCAGCCAAGAATTGAGCGTGTTTTCTGTCTCTAGCTCTTTCCCTGCGTTTTCTTTCCTCTGCTGCAACCAGGTCTCTATTGTTGAAAACTCTGAAGGCCATGTCCAGTAATTGGGCCTGAGGTGTTTGGGGTTCCATTGCCAATTTCTACGGTTTCCTCCTAATATGTGGGGCAGATTGATTAATGAAATACATGTTAAGTATTGCTGCCCCTTCAATAGAATCAGGATCCAAATTTGTATACTTCTTAATAGCTTCTACTAGCCGGGCTTGGAAAAGAGCAGGGTTTTCCTTTTCTCCCTGAGTAACTTCCCTACTTTTTTGAAAATTTATTTGCTTTAGAAATGCAGTTCTTAGGCCTTCTAACAGGCAAATTATCATATGGTCTCTCTTTTCTCTATCCTCACTCCTTTGATAATTCCATCCTGGGTCACTAGTGGGAACAGCAGCTGTTCCTGGGGGGTATTTTATGGGGTTATCGCTAGCCAAATGATCCCCAAATTTTTGGGCGTGTTCCCAGATTCTCCTCTTCCCCTCAGTGGTACAACAGGTAGACAAAAGGATATGAAAATCATACCAAGAAAGTTCGAATTGTAGGGACAGATCCCTAAAACTCTCAGTAAACTTAGCAGGATCTTCTGAGTATCTCCCCAGTTTTGCTTTAATTTGGATGAGATTCGAAATGGAGAATCAAACATGCACTCTCCTTGTCTCAGTAGAGGAGGCAGGCACTTCCCTCAGGGGAAAAAGCCCTGAAGGCGCTGTGGGGCCTGGAGCTTGGGGAGAGAGATCTGGCTGATCTGTATTAGACTGCAAGGCCAGGGGATCCAGATGGCAAGGGAGATCAGCTGGTACCTGAGGAAGGGTAGGGGTTAGAGGGGAGATAAAGAGACCTGAGTGGGAGCCACCTCAGAGAGAGGGGCCAGGGGAGGAGGTACTGCCATGGGGGCAGGGCCCTAGGCTGGAACCTGAGTAGGGGTTGCCTTGGGGGTAGGGCCCATGGTGGTAGATACTGCAGGGCCTGAAATAGGGGCAGGCCTTAAGGCCAGAACCTGAGTAGGGGTCCCCTCAGGGGAAGGGGCCACAGAGGGAGGCACCTCAACCAGACCCTTGGCTGGGACCTGAGCAGGAGTCACCAAGGGGGGAGGGGCCAAGGGAAGAGATACAGGGGACTGTGAAGGAGGCAGGAAAAGAGAGGGGTTGTACTACAGGAAACCAAGGGAAAGAGGATATGGCAAAGGAAGGGGGAGCACCGGAAACAAGGGTGCTCTGGGGAGGTTGGGGAGCAGGAAGAGGGCCTGGGGCTGAAGCCCTGGGGGCCATAAGGAGGGGGTTATCCAAAATGTCCTGTTGACCCCCATTGCCCATTTGTGTGGGGGGCTCTAGCTATGAGCATCTTACAATCTTTTCTGAGAATGGGGTTCGGAGAGAGCTCCACGAAGGTCATTATGTAAGGAATTTCTGTCCATTTTCTTTCTCGCTGACAATATAATTCTAACTGTAAAAGAGTATTATATTGTAAAGTCCCCAAAATAGGCCACTCTTCATGGCATTCATTCTAGGCAATATTGTGGCCAAGCAGTATTGCAAAGGTATACCAGCTTTTTCCTTTTGAGTTCTTTAGAGAACTTAAATTTTTTCCAATTTTGTAAAAGATAGCACAAGGGTGAATTTTGGGGGATCAAGGAGGTTTCCCTTCCTCTGCAAGGAGGATCTGGGAGTAAGCCTCAAAAAGAAACAAAGCAAGACAGGAAAAAATAAACACAAAAAGGTACCTGGGGTTTTCCCATTCCCTAGCACTGAGAGATTTGAGAAAATTGGGGGCACACTTTCGGATAGGGCATCCATCCTTGTCCTCTATGCTTCAGAAGGTGTGCCCAGGTCCATGGCCTCGAACATAAACCACTGGACCAAGATCCTGAGAGTGTCAGGCTGAGTCCAAGACAGCGAGCAGCTGTCTGACCTACTGAGAGTCAGGGAGTCAGGCCCGAAAAGCACCTCCAAAATGCTTGGAGAGTGAGAAGGGGATTGGGATAGGGAGAGGCTCACCTTCCCGTCTTGGCTGGAGAAGAACTTGAGATAAGCAATATTCCCGGTCAGGGAACCAAAAAAATGAAGAGGTTTAAGCAAAATGATGATAAGTAAGAGAACCATAGGTTTTTAGGGGTGCTTGAGACCCCAAAATACTGACATGCCAGATCCTGCCGAAAGAATTTGACTCAAGCCTTCTCAGCCAAGGGAAAAGACAAAGTTTATTAGGGATTCACCATAATGGGTTGTCTTAAGAAATCCCACCCTTTGTGATGCCTGTTTTCACAAGCAGGCCAGATTCAATCTAAGCTGAGCTACATTGAATCTGAGCCAACTCCTCCAGAATTGACTATTTCCATCTTTTAACATCTTTGCCAATTTGTAGGATATAAGGTGAAACCTCAGTGTTGTTTTAATTTGCATTTCCCTTATTATTAGCAATTTGGAGTATTCTTTTTAAAAAAAAAATTTATTTTTCCCAGTTATATGTAAAGACAATTTTTAACATTCATTTTTTAAAATTTTGAGTTCCAAATTTTCTTCCTCCCTTCTCTCTCACTTCCCGCCCCGCCCCCCCAAGATGGTAAGCAATTTGATATAGGTTATAGATGCTCAATCATGAAAACATATTACCATATTAGTCATGTTGTGAAAGAAGACACAAACCTAAAGGGGAAAAAACACACACACACAAATACAGAAAGTGAAAAATAGTATGCTTCGATTCGCATTCAGACTCCATCAGTTCTTTCTTTGGAGGTATATACATTTTGCATCATGAGTCCTTTGTGGATCTTTGTGTTGCTGAGAATAACTAAGTCATTCACAGTTGATCATCATACAGTATTGCTGTTACCGTGTATAACAGTCTCCTGGTTCTGCTCAATTCACTTTGCATCAGTTCGTATAACTCTTTGCAGATTTTTCCTGAAATCAGCCTGCTCGTCATTTCTTGTACCACAGTAATATTCCATTACAATCATATACCACAACTTGTTTGACC
Organism: Trichosurus vulpecula; assembly: GCF_011100635.1. Lineage (NCBI taxonomy): Eukaryota > Metazoa > Chordata > Mammalia > Diprotodontia > Phalangeridae > Trichosurus > Trichosurus vulpecula. Next base: position 302,440,844 of record NC_050575.1, read on the forward strand.
ATTCCCCAATCAATGGGTATTCCTCCAATTAATTGATTTGGAACTTTCTTTCAGAATGTTTTTAACAGTCTGCAACTGTCCTTTGGAGAACTGTGTATTCACATCCATTGTTGTGTCCAACTCTTTGTAATTCCATTTGGAGTTTTCTTGGCAGAAATACTGGAGTAGTTTGTCATTTCTTTCTCCAGCTTATTTTACAGATGTGAAAACTTAGGCAAACAGGATTAAGTGACTTACCCAGGGTCTCATAGCTAAGAAGCATCTGAGGCCAAATCTGAACTCGGGAAGATGAGTTTCATGACTCCTGGCCTGGCACTTTATCCATTGTACCACCTAGCTGCCCCGTATCCTTTGACTGCTTGTCTATTGAGGAATGGCTTTTAGTTCTATATAAATATTAACTGTTTATATATTTTGAATATACCAAACCCTCACCAGAGAAATTTTATACAAAGCTTTTTTCTATTCAACTGCTTTTCTTCTTATAGGTGCATTAGTTTTGTTTGTACAGAAGGTTTTCAGTTTCTTGTATTCAAAGTTATTTATTTTATATCTTATAATTTCTTCTATCTCTTGTTTGGTTAAGAATATATTTCTTACTCATAGCTATGAGAGTATATATGATCTGCTTCTCTTCAAAATGTTTTATAGTGTGAGCTTCGATATTAAGGTCATGTATCCATTTAGAATGTGTTGTGAAATATGATGTAAAGGCAACTGAGTTACAAAATACGGTATGGAGACCAAAGGTACAATGGCGTTTGTAAGAAGACGCATTTGTAAGATAGTGCTTGGTGTGCCAGGAGTCTTTGCTATGTCCCATCAATCCAATCCAAGAAAGTATCAGCATGTCAGAGAATTACAAAGTTATGATCTAGCCCCTTGCCTTCTGGAAAGGGATTTTTTTTGCCTTAAAGATCAAATAATATTTGACTGGAGTATGATTAAAGGCTATCCAGGACAGATAACTACTTGTCTTTTTTTTTTTTGAAGAGCATCAGAAATAGAGATTCTTATTATTTTTCCTCAAGAGTCTATTCCATTTTTCTATTACCTTGATAATTAAGATAACTCTTCTTTCTGCTCTCCTGATTTAAATAAGAATTGGAAGGGATCTCAGAGGTCACCTAGTCTAACCTGTATCTGAATAGGAATTTCCCTCTACATCATCTCGGACAAGTAATTATTCATCTTCTTGAATATGTCCAGTGGTGAGAAAACTTGGTACTTTCAAAGGAAGCTCATTCCTTTTATTTTAGTTTATCTTTTAAAATTTAATTTAATTTTCTCGTTACATTTTAAGTTTTGAACTATCTCCTTCCCTCCCCACCTGGCACTAGAGAAGACCACCACTGGACACAGATAAACACACACACACACACACACACACACGTACTATGCATACTTCTATTTATCAGTTTGTTTTCTGGAGGTGAATAGTGTCTTCCTTCTTGGGTCTTTTGCTGTTGGTCTGAATATTTATAATACTCAGAATAGCTTATTTGTTCACAGTTATTCTTCAAACAATATTGCTGTTACTGCATACAGTGTTCTCTTGGTTCTGCTCATTTCCCTCCTCATTATTTCATACAATTCTTTCCATGCTTTTTTTTTGGTAAATCAACCTGTTCAGCATTTCTTACAGCAGTGTAGTATTCTATTACCATCATATACAAAGATCATTCCTTTTAAACAGCTCTACTTAGTAGGAAGGTTTTTTTTATCACAAAGATTAAAATGCAGATTTTACCCATTCCTTCTAATTCTACTCTATGAGGCAAACAGAACAGTTCTAATAAGTCTTTCATAGGGTAGCCCTTCAAATACCTGAATACAGAATCATTTCTCCCCAAGTCTTCTCTTTTCTGGGTTAAGTATTCTCTGTTGCTCAACTTATCCTTATATAGCATGGTCTACAGTTCCCTCACCATCTCTCATTTCTACAGAGAGGTGAATCAGATGACTATAGAAATCCCTTCCAGCTCTAAATACTATGATCATAAACATACTGGACACACTCCAATTTCTCAGTCTTTTCTAAAATGTGGTGTCCACAATTAGATATAGGACTTCAGATGTAGCTATTTTTCCACTCTTTTTTCTGGTTTATTCCTCAGTATACATCCTGTGACGATTCTTACATAGGAGGCTAGTGATCTTCTCTTCACTACCCTGGGCAAGTCACTTAACCTCTGGGACTCAGTTTCCTTATCTACAAATAAGGGAGTTAGACTAGATGATCTTTGAGGTCCTTTTCAACTATTATTCCATGATCCTAGGCTAAACTACTGTAATTATAGAAGAGGATCTATTTTCCATCCTTCACTCATTCACACAAGAGCTATGTAATTGCCTACTCTATATGATCTTTGTGACTATTCTCTGAACCATCTTCAGTTTCGACTTTTTAAAATGTGGTGACCCAAACTCGACAGAATATTCTAGCAAATGCTTGTGTATAGAACAAAAATGACTTATAACTCCTGGATGTTATTTTAATATCCTATGCTATCATCTGTTTTTTCATAATAGCTCTACTTTATACTAGCAATTCCCATTCAACTTGTGGTCAACAATCATTCACAGGTCTTTTTCTTCTGTATTTTTGTACAGCCAACATTGGAGGCAGTTAGGTGGCTGGCTCAGTGGACAGAGCACTGGGCCTGGACTCAGGAAGAACTGAGTTCAAATCCAGCCTGACACTTACTAGCTGTGTAACTCTAATCCACTGGAGAAGTAAATGATAAACCACTCAAGTATATTTGCCAAGAAAGCTTCATGGATAGTATTGGCATGCCAAAAAGAGCTGGACGTGACTGAACGACTGAAAACATAGCCACGATTAGTAGTGATAAGATTACATGGTTGTCAATGTAAATAAGGGACAGAATAAAAAGCCTTAGTGAAACTAAAATAGGCCACTTAGAAGGAAAGTAATAGATGTTTCCTCACATGTCATCACAGAAGTTAAATTGGTTTGGCAAATCTGCTTAACTCAAAGACGTGTTGATTACTACCCACTACCTTAAGCTCTTAGAAGTAATTGCAAATTGATTGATGGTTTTTCCCCCAGTATCTTTTCCCTAGCTCATGTTAAAATGATCTGTCTATATTTTCTAAGGTCAAAAGACTGAACATATTTCATCTTTAAAGGATGGGCAGATCTGTCCTGTTCCAATGTGCAGGAACTTTGTTAGTCCATGATTTGTCAAAAATTAACGGTTAATGGAATAGCTATATGTACTGTGCTTTCATGTTGAGTAACAGATGTTAGGTTGGTGGAGTGTAAAGGTGGCTAAGTCTAAGAACAATACCACCCACAATCAATCATGAAGATGGCACAGAAATGGCACCAAAAATACTAGGTTACAGAGATTCGAGTCTCTGAAAGGGTTTGACCCCACGTTTCTGAGAAACACATACTTTGCCAACAAACACAACAAAAAGGGGCTGAAGAAAATGCAGGCCAACAACACCAAAGCTCTCAAGGCCTGAGCAGAGACCATAAAGGCCCTGAGCATCAAGGCCTCCAAGGCCAAGTTCCTCAGGCCCAAGATCCCCAAGGCCAGTGCCTGGCATGCTGGCCACAAGATGGCCACCAAACACCCAGGCCCCACGATCACAAAGCCTTACTCTAAGGTTGCCAGAACCACTGACTCCAAGCCCACCAAGCCCAGTGCCCCCAAGGTTATGAAGTCTGATGCCAAGGTTAGTAAGACTGATCCCAAGGCTACTAAATCTGGCCCCAAGGCCACCAAATCTGACACCAAGGCCACCAGGTCTGACACCAAGGTCACCAAGTCCAATTCCAAGACAGCCAAGTCTGATCTCAAGGCCACCAAGTCTGAATCTAAGGCCATGAAGTCCAGTGATTCCAAAGCTGCTAAGCCTACTGACCCCAAGCCTGCCAAGTTCAAACCCAAAGATGCTTGGGCTAAAGCTTCCAGTCCCAATCCTTCAAAATAGATACTTTAGGACAGAAGGACTTGTTTAAACCCTGAACCACTGTTTTTCCCCAGCCAGGGTATAATTATTCACTATTTTGTACAAATAAAAGAAATGATGAGTCATAAGTAATAGATGTCTTATTTTCCATCACTGTGATTGAATCTACAACTAAGACCAATGTATTGAAGGGCATAGGATACTACAGGATGCAATACAACTTGTATAAAAGTCATACTATATAGGACATCCACTAAACAAGTGGTTATTATTGAAAACTACTGCAGTATGGTGGAAATAGAAATAGAGTATGAGTCAGGACTTCTGGGTCCAGGCTAGAACTCTGCCACTAACTATCTGTGTAAACTTAGTGCGTCATTTGGCCTTAGTATACGAATCTTTACAGCTTCATGAAAAGGTTGTATCTCTAATGTCTCCTCCAATTGTATTGTTCTCATTCTAACTAATACCCTACCTTCTACAGGATGTCTTTCCTAATCTCTCAATGCTACTGCCCTCTCTCTATTGATTGGCTCTAATTTATTCTCAATATACCTTGTTTTTACATACATAGTTGTTCGCGTGTTGTCTCCCCCATCAGACTTTGAGGTCCTTGAGCAAGGACACCATTTTTTAAAACCCATTTTTCACACACTTTTACCCTTCTTTAACCATTCTTAGTATGTTTAACACAATGCCTGGCATATAGTAGGTACTTAATAAATATTTATTGACTGACTGACAACTGATTTTCTGCAGTTTTATAACTCCTTAAATAATTCTCCAGTGCAATATCATCAGGCCCTGCTAATGTGATTATCTTAGATTTTTCTAGGAACTCTTCAAGCCTCAGTTTCCTTATCTACAAAATGAAGGTATTGAACTAACTGATCTCTAAGAGTCTGTGGAGCTCAAAGCCTATGATTCTATGAGCTATATTTATTTTAATTTGGCCTTTTATTTGTAAGTCACATCTTGGAGAGTAAGGTGTTTTTTTTGTTTTTGCTTTTTGGAAAAGGCAAGACATTAAAATCCTATCTCAAGACCATTCTGTTTTTCTTGTCAAGAAAATGAATTTTTCCCTGAGCCATCATTGCTTAGTATTTCTGAAGATTCTTAAACAATCACACCTCTAGCAATCTTGTCTAATTCCTACTTCATATAACTTCCCTATTTGCCTTTTAACTCTAGAAAGAATTCTGGGGTTAGCTAACTTTATCTCTCCTTACCTTTCTGGCTTTTCAATACTTTCAAAGTTTGTTTACATTCAAGAATAATAGTACCCATTATTTACATAACACTTCCAAGTTTACATAGAGCTTTACATATATCTCATTTAAGCCTCACTACAATCCCATGAGGTAAGAAACTGAAGCCCAGAGGCTAAGTAACTTGTCCGTGGTCATAGGCATGATTTGAAACCAGATCTTCTTTACTCCAAGTCTATTTATCTCCCATACCATGCTGCCTCTCCTAATACTAGATTTTTCCTTTTTAATAGCAGCCTGCTTTTCTAGACTCTACCTCTTAGGCTTTTATTTTATCTAGCCTTATCCTGATAAAATTGGCTTTCTTAACAATTATTTTCTTAATCTTGCTCATGTCTCTCCTTACTTCAATTGAATAATTTTTGATTACTTTCCCTACTTAACCTTTAGATCAGTGTTTCTTAAACTGTGGGTTGTGACCCCATATGGGGTCGTGAAAAATTTGGCAACAGTAAAAGTTTTCTGAACGTGCAACGACCAAAAATTAATTCAAAATCAACCACGTAATGAATCTGAGGTGTTTCTGGCAGTGCTTGCCTGTGTTGCATGATGTGACTTCACTGCAGCCTCAGTTGGGAACACAAAGCATGCAAACTTTGTATTACTCATGCCTGAGTAGGATGGTGAAGACCTCTCATAAAATCTAAATCTCAGACGTTCTGTAAATTGAGTGGGATAAGTTAAAGTGAGGACTTTTCAGCATGGTTCAGGGCCTGTGATTGACAGCTAGGCCTAAGTTTCGAGTTACTAAAAATCACCTGACCTGTAGGAATCTGAAACTTAGAGCAGCCTGACCCCTCTCAGTAGGAGCCTCACCAAATAAGGATAAAAATATTTTTAAGAGTTGGTATTGGCTAAACTAGCGTTTCCTTGTTCCTTGTACCTGGGGTAGATTTCCATGTTTAGATTGTGAGCCTGAACTCCACCAATGAGAGTAAAGGTCAGTGGTGGGTGGGGGTTGTTTGCATTAGGGTATATAGTTGGGTTCTGCCCTCTGGGTGCTGCCTCTCCCTGATGACTGTCTGTTGGTTCGGAGACCACCCTTTCCCGAGGGATTGTAATAAAATTCCTTTCTACTTTCTACTTGAGAAGCCTCTGAGTTTAATTTTGGGTGAAGTTGCTGTCCCACACATGCCCTCAGGCCACACAATGCCAACAAATGCTGCTGAGACCCAAAAGGGGTCTTGAGTGAAAAAAGTTTAAGAAGCCCTGATTTAGATAACCAACTAATTCTTTCCTTTCAGTTGAAATCAAATCCAAAAAGTCGTCAGCCATAGTTCCTTCCTTTGGGAACTTGTCTTAGATGTAGGCCAGCAACCTACCTTATAATCTGTGCCCCACGAAGTTGCCTTCAGAAGGTATCTACATAATTAAAAGTCCTCCATGGCATGATCCTAACCCTAAACTTCTTTGGCAAACCAACTCCAATAATGCCACATTAAACTACCAGATAAATGCTCTCTCAAATTCGTGATTCCAGTAGCTCTGAAACCTAAACCATTCTAGCTAAATGCGAATCACAGAAAAACAGAACTAAAAGAGACTTCCAGAGATCATCTGGCATAGTTTATAAGTGTGTGACTTATCTACTTCATTCATTCACTTAACAGCGTGAGAAATGGTGGGAGTAGTTTTGTTTCTACAGGATAGTGATATCAGATTGTAAGTCAGACGACTGATTAGAACCAGTTCTCATCAGAGCTGTAATCTAGCAGAGACCAGGCTTCTCATCAGGTGAAAGGTTAGAGGCTTGTACGCATGCTTAACGAGCCATTTGAGGAGGGCATGACATAGGCAGTCAGGGGGTTGCATTTGACCAGTGAAGAATCAGGTGGGAGATTCGAATTGGGAGTCAATAAAAGGACTGGCATGTGTCTGAGTCCTGGTACTCTCTTGTACTCCATTCAGGAGATGTACCCATTTATTCAGAATGAATAAATGTAATTAAAACCTTTCTGGCTTCCCAATGAGTATTATTTATTCCTAGACAGCTCCATTGGTTCCCTCTTGCCTTTAGGATCAAATTCTAGTTCTTCTATTTGGCATTTAAAACCATTCACAACTTGGATCCAACCTACCTGCTCAGGCTTGTTGCATATTCTTCCACATACTCTTCAGTCCAGCCAGACGAGGCCTGCTGTTCCTTATACACATTTTAGCTCATTTCCACGCCTTTGCCTGGTTTGCAGTCCATCTCCACCTTTGCTTTTCAAAATCTCTTGCTTCCTTTAAATTTTAGCTCAAGTACCATTTCCTACAAGAGGATAGGTATTAGAACATAATATTTCAAAGAGCAAAAGGGATAGGGTTGAGACCAAAAATAACTAACCTAGCATCCTGCGGCCTGGATCATTGTGTCTAGATGTCTTCTCCCTTAAATACTCCCCCTCCCCCATGCCTCCCTATCCCCTCCCCATTTGAAAGGCTCTAGAAACTATATTTCCTCCATTTCTACTCCTCTTTGAGCAGCTGAGAGCTCCTCCCTCCCTGCTCCCTTGCAGGATCTTCTCTCTTCTGCAAGCTTCTTCTCAGACAATGAACACTTTTGTAATCTGGGATCAAACCATGTTTCATTTAGGGTCCCTCTTTTTGGACCCAGGGGTCTTTTGTTAACAAGATAAGTGGAGAAACTACACTATGTGTACTAATATTATTCAATATTGTTTTAGAAATGGTAGCAATAGTAATGAGAAGAAAAAGAAATTGAAGGAATCAGAATGGGAATGAGGTAATAAACTACCTCTTTTTGCAGACAATATGATGATATGTTTGGAAAATCCTAAAGATTCAACTATTTTTAACTAGTTGAAACAATAATTTTAGCAAGTAGTAGGATGTAAAATAAACCCACATAAATCAACAGTATTTTAATATATCACCAACAAAACTCTGCAAGAGGAGATAGCAAGAGATAGCCCATTTAAAATAACCATAAACAGTATAAAATACCTGAAAGTATGCCTGCCAAGACAGACCCAGCAGCTACATGAACTTCATTATAAAACATTTTTGATACAAATAAAGTAAGATTCAAATACTTGGAAAAATATTAATTGTATATCGGTAGGCAAAGCCAATATGATAAAAATGACAATTTTACTTAATCTATTCAATACCATTCCAATTAAATTACTAAAAATTATTTTACTGAGTTAGAAAAAATAACAGAATTCATTTGGAAGAACAAAAGGTCAAGAATATCAAAGAAACTAATGAAAAAATATAAAGGAAAGAGGTTCAGCAGTACTATACCTCAAACTATATTTATTATGGGGCAGTGAATGTCAAAACTATGTGGTACTGGCTAAGCAAAAGAAAGGTAGGTCAGTGGAACAGAGTCAATATAGCATACACAGTAATAAAGAATTATGGTAACCTTGTGTTTGACAAATGTAAGGATTTAAGTTTTGAGGATAAGAATTCATTATTTGGTAAAAATTGTTGGGAAAGCTGGAAAGTAGTCTGGCAGAAATTGGCAATAGACCAGTATCTTAAACCATGTACCAAGATAAGGTCAAAATGGATACATGACCTAGATTTATCACAAGAAAATTAGAACATGGAACATATTATCTATCAGACTCATGGGATAAGAAAATAGTTTACGAATAAACAAGAGATAGAGAACATTGTGAGGTATAAAATGGATAATTTTGATCATATTAAATTAAAAAGTTCATGTACAAATAAAACCAATGTAGCTAAGATTAGAAAGGAAAGCAGAAAACTGGAAAAAAAAAATTTCAGTCTCTCAGATAAAGGTTTCATTTCTCAAATATATAAAAAAGTTGTCAAATTTATAAGAATACATGTCATTCCCCAATTGATGAATGGTCAAAGAATATGAACAGGTGGTTTTTCAATGAAGAAATCAAAACTATATAATCGTATAAAAATGCTCTAAAAATTATTGTGTATTATTAATGGAATGGGAAGATCTTTCTCACCCATTAATAGGCCTATGTGGCCTGCTTTGAGCCTGAGTCACATGGAGCCTATCATGGGAGGAGCTTGCCCAACACCTGGAGCTGGGAGAAAGAGCAGCTAGTATGAGTGTGAGAGGGAGGCATTTTGCCTAAGGGAGCTTGTTTGTGGGGAGGTCTGATGAAAGGAAGGCTTGGGGATGGCCATGCTCCTTGCATTGGTAATGTGTACATACTTCTTTGTTACTGTGGTGGATTTGGCTTTCTAGTATCTGAATAAATATCTTGGTTTCATCTCTGAGGAAGAGTCTGTTATATTTTGCAATTTGAACCTGGAAATACACCTGCATATTCACAGCAGCTGCTGTAGGTATTGCATTGGTGATACAATAAGAGAAATGCAAATTAAATCAGAGATATCATCTTACACCTATCAGATTGGCTAAAATGATAGACACCCCTTCAACTGGGCAATGGCTAAATAAGTTGTGATATATGATTGTGTTGGGATACTACTGTGCTATAAGAAATGATGGGCTGCCTGATTAGAAAAACATGGAAAGACTTGGACCTATGAAGGAAGATGCTGTCCACTTCCAGAGACAGAACTGATAAATAGTAGTATGGTCTTGTATATGCATATATATATATATATGTATATATATATATATATGTATGTATGTATATATATGTGTATGTATGTATACACATATATACACACATACATACACATAGATGTATATTTGTGTTTAATTGTAATATATGTACACATGCACACACAAATATACATATATATACATATATACATATATATACATACATATATATGTGTATTGTCGACCTGAAAGTTTGGTTAAAGGAGGCAAACAGGCTAGGTGATATTTATATTATTTATTCCCTTAAAGCTAGCAGAATACATAAATGTATGGAGCCAGATGAAATCTGACTGTCTGAACAAAAGAATGAGGCTTAAATACATTTTAGAACAGTCCCAACTCAGCATGTCTGTGTCACTCAAATTTATGATCTCCATGATACAGGAAAGGACTTTTCTTAATTGAATAGGTTGTAAATACAATAAGAGTTGACAAAGTGTCAATTGAAATTACAACCTAGGATCTCTGTGTTTAATTTACCATTAACATGCCATAACATAGTATATGTCCATAATATTAAGAAAAGAAAAAGTCCCATCATTCAAGATAGGGTCTCGGGTTAAGGGTCTCATCCTTAATGGCCATAGCCAGAGGAAAGAATGCTCTTAAGTCAGCCCCACCTGGCCTTGTGGACATAAGAAGAGGTATTCTCTGAGTTTACTGAGAAAAAAAAGCTGTTAGGTCCAGGCTCTACTTCTGGTTGATTAGTTCAGGCTCTGGCCCTTATTGAGGTTAGTGAATTGATATTAATGATTATGTTTAATTGTAGCCTTCTCCAGGGCAGGGTGGGGAGGGAGGAAAAAAAGTGCACAGCAAAGAACAAAAGAAAACTTAGAAGGAAGCATAGAAAAACTGGGTAGCTTTGAAAACAATATGCAGTATTTATTACAGTTTTTAAAAAAGAAGTAAATAGTTTGAAATGGAAATTTATTGTTTTATATGGAATTCTCTGTGTTGTGCTGTGTACATGGAAATGATTTTTTTTTGTTTTGTATTTAAGTTGAAAATGAATAGTTAGAAAGTATATTAAAAAACCCAAGTCATTACTAAGGTACTATATTGTAAGAACAGGAAAAAACATTACTTCCCCCACCCCAGACCTTGGGGTGCACTTCTCCACAAGCACAGACTCCAGGAGAACGTGGGCTCAAGTTCTGAGTACATGATATGGCAAAGGGGGTTAACATAACTGCTGAAAGTCCTTTTCTCTCCTTCCCTTTAGGCATGGTGGACATAGACATTTTTGTGGGACAACTTGTAGTCATGAAACTGCCTTTCTTCAGCGAGTCTAGCTTGTCCTTTGCTCCCAATGCAGACATTTCTAGGAAGTCCACATCTTCCACACCTTTTAAAGAATGGAACACCCATCTTAGGTTTCCTTCAATAGGATATAAGCTTGAGGGAAAGGACTGTTTTCTTGTCTTTAAATACCCAGTGGTTAACACAGTGCCCAGCAGGCAGGGAAGGGAGTGGCATGGCCAGACTTATACTTCAGAAATATCACTTTGACAGTTGACGGGGAAGGTAGATTGGTGTGGGAAGACTTGAGGAAGACCAGTTGAGGCCGTTGCAATAGTTTGGGCATGAGGTGATAAAAGCCTGCACCAGAATGGTGGCATTGTGAGTGGAGAGAAAAGAGACAAATGTGAAGATGTTGTGAAAACTACAAGGTTTGGCAATGGATTGCATATGTGGGGTCAGTGGGGAGTCAAGGACATTGAGGTCACAGGCCTAGCTGTGGTACTTTTGACAGTAACAGGGAAGTTCAGAAGGGAGGGAGGGTTTAGAGGAAAAGGTCAAGCTCTATTTTGGACATTTTTGAGGTGCTTATTCAGTTCCAGATATCCAAGAGGCATTTAGAGATATGTGACTGTAGCTTAGCATAGGGACCAGAGATAACTGTATAAAGCCGTTAATCATCTGCACAGAAATGGTAACAGCCCATGGGAGCTGATAACAGTGAGAATCTATAAAGCACCCTTTTTGCATGTGTCATGGATCACTTCTTGGAATATTTTTAAATAAATGAAGGAAATGCCAAATTTCAGTTAGAGGCTAATGAAAATACAGATATAATTTTCCCACCCAAATTCATGAATGCCTTGAAATTTATCCTGTCTACCTTGAGGGGTCCACAGACTACAGATTAAGAACCACTGATATAAAGGGAAAGGAAAAGAGGACCCAGGACAGAACCTTTGTGAACACCCATGGAGAGCGAGCATGGCATTAACGAACTAACAAAGGAAACTGGAGTAGCTTGCCCGACAGGAGAAGCAGAAGAAAGCAGTGTCACAAACTCACAGAAGTATCTAGAAAGTGAATGATTAAGTGTCAAATGCTGCCAAGAGAGGCCAAAGAAGATCAAGATTGAAAAAAGGCCATTAGATGTGGCAATTAAGAGATCACTGGTAACTTTGTATAGGGAAATGCTAGTTGAATGATGAAGACAACCCCTCCAAACGTTTTGCTAATGGTAGCAACATTAAGAGGCAGCTAGGGGTCCTGCACTTGGAATCAGGAAGACTCCTTTTCCTGAGTTCAAATATGGCTTCAGACTAGCTGTGGGATCCTGGGCAAGTCACTTACCCCTGTTTGCCTCAGTTTTCTCATCTGTAAAATGAGCTGGAGGAAATGGCAAACTACTCCAAGAAAACCCTAAATGGGGTCCCAAAGAGTTGGACATGACTAAAATGACCAAACAACAGCAACATTAAACTAGATGGCCTTTCATGGTGACTACTTGGAATGAAAACTCATGTGGATGTGTTAGCCTTGGTATATTTCTTTTTTAAAAAAAAAATCACTCATTACTTCATTATCACATTTTCATATATCACAGAATTGTACAAAGGCTTGACATTAAGTCATGGCTGACAACCAAGGCAGTGGCAGGTAAAAAGCAGTCTGAGTTTCATTACAAGTTACCCAGTACTTAGGAAATGACCAAAATGTCTTCTATGAAAACCCCTTTCAGAAGGGCAGAAAAGAAAACCCCTCCTTCCTTTATGGCAGACTGTGTGTATATGAGGCTGTCAAAGCTTCCAGTTCTGAATCATATCAAATGGACTCTTTCCAGGAAGAAATTTGTGGTCAGTGACTGTTGAGAAAATGACGCAGTGAACCTTATCGTCCCTCCACTGATTATAACAGAGTGATTGAAAAATTCACCCCAACTCTTCCTCCTTTCCACCCCACTTTAGAAGCACCAACTCAGATATGCCACATCATTTCCTATCCAGCTTCATTTTGAAATGCAGCTTCCTTTTTACTTTTAATTTGGGCTTCTAAATCATCATCTTCAGAACTACCCCAGGAAATGTGGCAACCTGCTTTAGTGAAACCATGGCTATGTGCAGTCTGGCATGAGCATGACACAAATTGATGACATTTAGATCTAAGACAAAAGTCCTGACTTGGCTAATTAGCAGAGCCTACAACTCGTGAGAGTCAAGAGACACAGACTGTAGACACAAGTCTATTACTAACTAGCTGGACTAGGCATGTCAACCCCTGTTTGGTTAACTCATCTCCAATATGGGGGTGCCTGTACTAGCTACCTCGGAAGGTAGCTGAGAAGGCCATGTTAAATGTCACAGCACTTCGGAAAATATAAACTTCTATAAAAAACTTCAAGTGTTAGTACATCAGAAACGTATATTTATGTGAAGCTGGTGATGTGGCATTCTCCATTCCTTCCCAGCCAACATTAGGTTCATCTTGGACTATTTCCTACAGGAATAAAGGTAAGAGCAGAACTGGCTTAGAAAGCTGCTACTTGACAATATTGGCAAACTGGTATTCCCATGACAGTGAAGCATCAATAAAAGGTAGCCAGACTCTCTAAATATCTATATTTAGATATTATTATATATCTATATTTAGATATCTATATGCTCTAGCATAGCCAAAGTTGCTCAAGACTGAGGGCTTTAGTCTTGCAACAAAATAATTATGCCTTTTAAGACTCAAGGCTACGGATTTTCCAGGGACTTCTTTTACAGAAATGTAACATATAATACTCTATTAGTTTTGCTAAGGTTCTTAGTTGAGCATGTTGGAAATATTTTTGATTGTGGACACATTATTGTAGCTTACAAAAGACAGTTTCGCAAAAGAATGGGCTTAAGCACCTTAATGCCTACATACATGTAGTTATATTGTGCTAGTCCAGAAAATAATACAAAACAAAACAATGCTGCTAGCCTCATAATACACTCAATCTCCCTACCTACAAGTCGTACTTCCTTTGTACAGGTGTAAACACTATCACTTAACACACATTTGGTAAACAGTCCCTGACAATCCACAGGAAAGAACTGTTGTCTTACATTCAGAATAAAGAGAGCGATGGCCCCACCTGCTGACAAAGGGACAAAATAGCAGAAGAGGAGATTTACATTATTAGAATTTCTGCCTTCCTTTTTAGTCCCATAGAGTCCATTAGCCCTACTGAAAAAAGTTTGAGATATCTGTATAAATATGTCATAATTATCATTAGCAAAGACAGATCAGAGTTCTCCAAGATATTCCAGTGATCTCTTCAATGACCTCATGGCTTTATCACCAGTTCTTTTTAGTTTTAAATCAGTTGTACAGCTCCAGAAGCCACTAAAGGTGCAATGGTTTTGTATCTGATCAAGTGTTGAGACCCTTCCTCCAAGTCGATCACATATTCGCTGAAAGAAAAAACAACACAGATTTGTAGGAAGAATAGAACACGGTTATTTTTCTTAAGAATATGACTTTTTTGCTACTGTGATAACTAAGTTACCTACCTTTGTTCATCTGTCTCTGGCTCTACCAAAATGTTTTCTTGCCTTTCCTTCACTCTCAGAAACACATATGAATCTAAATCAGGTTTGGGAACTGCCAGAAAAACAATGAATGATTAAAAGAATGAAAAAGGGAGACACAAAGCCTAATGAAGACAATATGAAAAAATATCCTTGCCACATTCCATATACAGTTCACGCATTCATTTAACAAGTATTTACTGAAGTAAACAACCATAGTAACCCAGTGTTTGATAAACCCAAAGACCCTCGTTTCGGGGATAAGAACTCACTATTTGACAAAAACTGCTAGAAAACTGGAAATCAACAGGGCATAAACTATAGACCAACAGCTCACACCATATACCAAGATAAGGTCAAAAATGGGTACATGATTTAGACATAAAAAGTGACACTATAAGCAAAGGAGAAGAGCCAGGAATAGTCTACCTATCAGATCTCTGGAAAAGGGAAGAATTTATGACCAAACAAGAGATAGAGAGAGTATTACAAGATGTAAAATAGCTAATTTTGGTTATATTAGAATAAAAAATTTTTGCACAAACAAAATTAATGCAATCAAGATTAGAAGGAAAGCAATAAGCTGGGAAACAATTTTTATAGCAAATGTCTCCAATAAAAGTCTCATTTATCAAATATTTAGAGAACTGAGTCAAATTTATAAGAATACAAGCAATTCCCCAGTGGATAAATGGTCAAAGGACATGAACAGGCAATTTTCAGAAGAAGAAATCAAAACTATCTGTCACATAACTAATGCAAATTAAAACAACTCTGAGGTACCACCTCACACATATCAGATTGGCTAATATGACAGAAAAGGAAAATGATAAATGTTGGAGATGATGTGGGAAAATTGGGACTCTAATGCACTGTTGGTGGAGTTGTGAACTGATCCAATCACTCTAGAGAGCAACTTGGAACCGTGCCCAAAAGGCTATAGAACTGTCCATACCCTTTGATCCAGCAATACCACTACTAGATCTGTATTCCAAAGAGATCATAAAAAAGGGAAAAGGATCCACATGTACAAAAATATTTATAGCAGCTTCTTTTGTGGTGGCAAAATACTGGAAATTGAAAAGATGTCCATCAACTGGGGGAATGGCTGAACAAGTTGTGGCATTTTTTTTTTTGGAGGGGGGAAGGCAGGGCAATTGGGGTTAAGTGACTTGCCCAAGATCTCACAGCTAGTAAGTGTGTCAAGTGTCTGAGGCTGGATTTGAACTCAGGTCCTCCTGACTCTAGGGCCAGTGCTCTACTCACTGCACCACCTAGCTGCCCCAAGTTGTGGCATATGAAAGTAGCGCAACACTATTGTGCAATAACAGATGATGAGCAGGCAGACTTCAGAAATACCTGGAAAGACCTGTATGAACTTATACAAAGTGAAATGAGCAGAATCAGGAAAACACCGTACACAGTATCAGCAATACTGTGTGATGATCAACTATGAAAGACTTAGCTCTTCTCAGCAATGCAACGATCCAAGGCAAGGATATAGGACTCATGATGGAAAATGCCATCCACCTCCAGATAAAGAACTGGCGGACTTTGAATGTGGATCGAAGCACACTTTTCTCACTTTGTTTTTTGTGTGTGTTTTTTTTCCTTTTGATCTGTTTGTTCTTTCACAACTGTGACTAACATGGAAATGTGTTTTACATAATTGCACATATATAACATATCAAATTGCTTAACATTTTAGGAAGAGGGGGAAGAGAAGAGAGGAAGGGAGAAAAATCGGGAACTCAAAATCTTCTAAAAATTGAATGCTCAAAATTGTCTTGACATATAATTGGGGAAAATATACTATTAAAAAATGCCAAAAAACAAATAGCATTTACTGAGCACTGATGGTACTAGGTACTGTAAAAGATATGAGCAAATATTTGAGACTCCAGTCCCCTTGTACTACCCTTAAAGCAATGCCAAATAAAAAATGAGAAGGTAAAAGAAACCCTCTCACAGGAAACAATTTCCAAGAAAAATCCAGGTAATGAATAAGCAAAAATGTCCCAAATACAATGAAGAAAATGGTATGAAGTAAAAGCAGGCGAAACATCCGGAAGGAAATAAGACTACAATAACTATACCACTAAAACAGAGAATGGACATTACCAAAAAACTTTCAGAATGGTTCAGGATGACTAAAGAAAGATCTGCTATAGAAAAGATGGCTAAATACAGAACTCAAGAAAATATATATGAAAATTAACTTTGTAGAAATTTGATGATGAAAATATCCGTGAAACAGAAGATGCTCTTAAGAGCAGAACAAGTATATGTATATATATATATATATATATGTGGGTGTGGGTATGCCCACACACCATTAAAGAGCCTGAGTCAGGTCCAGCCCAGAAATTATGCTCAAAATCACTAATAATCCTCGAAGTGCAGATTAAAACACTTATGAGACTGCAGTTCACATCCAAATTGGCAATGATGGTAAAATATGAAAATACTCAGTTTTCCCAGATTTGAGAAAAGAGCTGGTACAAGTGAGAATTAGTCCAATGACTTCAAAAATATAATTACGCAAAAAAATGTATAAAATTGTTCTTATTTTAAAAACATGACTAGGCAGACAGAGGTGAGCATTACCTTGTCTCATAATTAGCCATGAGAATTACCAATCAATCCTAACAATACAGAGGAATAATGCAAATAGACCCTAGAAAAAGGCCCACGTGCATTCTTGCCTCTGTACCATTCCTCCGCCTAGAATGCCCACTCTATTCTACCCTACTCCTCTCTGCCTATTTAAGTCTTGATGACAGGCTATTGCGAAAGGAGGGAAAATTAGGATTACCAGGGTTTTTTTTGGAAAGATGATAAGTATCTGGGCTGGGCTCACAGCTCTGTCACTGTAGCTGTGGGATGAGATCATGGACTCAGCCCTTAGACTTAGGCAGGCATACGCAGCTAAATAAAGAGGGCAGAGACTCAACCAAGGACAAGCCGACAACTCTGTCCCTCTGAACCTGTAGAACCTTCCAGCTTAGGGTTGGGGGTAGCAGCAAAGTAGCGTAGTAGCCTGTGGCCTAGAATTAGGAAGACCAGAGTTCAAATCTTCAGACATTTACTAGTTGTGTGACACTGGGCAGGTTGCTTAATCTGCATGCTTCAGTTTTCCCAGCTATAAAATGGGGATGATAACAGCACCTACCTCCCAGGGCTGCTGTGAGCATCAAATAAGATATTTGTAAAATGCTGAGCACACTGTTAGTGCTTAATAAATGCTTGGTCCCCTCCCCTTTCCTGCCTACTAAAACAACCCGGAAAACAGGTTAAGGAGATACACCCCCTAAAAACCATGAAAAAAAAAGAACACGGATATCATATTTCAAGAAATCATGATCTATTAGAATCAGAGAGCTAAGTGAAAATAAAAAGAATCCATTGGTTACCTCCTGAAAGGAACCCCAAAACGAAAACTCCCAGGAATATTATAAGCAAATCCTGGTTAAAGAAAAACGAAACACTGCAAGTAGCCAGAAAGCAAGAGGTCAAGTACAAAGCCAGAGTAAGGATCACATAAGATCTGGCAGTTACCACCATAAAGAAGAGGACTTGGAATTTAATGTTGCAAAAGGCAAAAGAGGGCTTTAAGCACTTGATCAGAAAAAGTAGGAGGAAAAAATGGATCTTTAATGAGGGATGGGGGAAGAGGTATCACTTGAACCTCACTTTCATCTGACCTGGTCAAAGGAAGGTAGAACACGCACAGGGTTTGGGGGTGGGTGTGTGTGTGTGTGTGTGTGTGTGTGTATACACACACACACACACACACACATATATATATATGTATATGTATATATATATATATACACACACACACACACACACACATTAAACTCAACAGGGAAACAGGAGGGAATGGGGAGATGATTTTTTTATTTGGAAGTTCATTTGTGACTTGCTCAGTTTCTGCAATTAGGCTGAAGTAAGTCTTTTTCACTGTTTATATTTGGAAAGGGAGGTTTTGCTTACCTGACCTTAGGAGATCCACCTTCTGCAGGTTAGGAGGCATGTGCCTTAAGGCCACATTTCTCAGATAGGTTTCCATGTTGGCCATATACCTGAAATATGCAAATTTTGATTCTTATGACATAGGTAGTAGGAAAGTACTGCCATTTACCAAATGTATAAGCAACATACTCCCTGGGTACTTAATAGGACTTCAGAGTTTCACAAGACTGTGGTCTGATCAGCCAAGTTCTCTTCTGACACATCTAGTATCAGGTTTGGAAGGGCAGATAACTAAAGAATATAATGGAGTGACATCATTCTAAAGAGATAGCTTTAGGGAGGGATAAAATCAGTCAAATCAAACAATGATTGTTAAGAACAAAAAGGGGTTTTTAGCTACATAGAGAACAAGAAGGTAAAAGGAAATGGATTACTTAGGGCTGATAAGATGACAATTATGAATGGAGATAAAGTAGAACTGAACACCTATTTTGTTTATTTTTAATAATAAGAAGAATGATCCTTAGAACAGGAAGGACAAAATTTGAAAGTTCAATGAGAAAATGAATCTTAAGACTGAGGAAGATGATGAGAGCACCTACCTTTAGCAAGTTCAAGTCATTTGGCCAAGATAAACTACAATATATCCTAGAATAGCCAAAGAACTTGTAGATATAATTGCTAAACTCTTGTCAATGACTTCTGAGAAAATGTGGAAAACAGGAGAGGTGTTGCAAAAGATGGAAAGTAACTATTTCAAACTATAGAACTGTGAGCTAGAATTCATATCTGGAGAAATTCCATCAGTAAAGGAGTGGGTTATGAGGACTTAGGGAATAGTGATCACTACCAATCAGTGTGGACTCAATATATACATATATATGTTTCTGTGTATTCTTTAATGTATAAGCTTGTTGGCATGTGGTCTCCTCCCATTAAAATGTGTACTCCTTGAGGGCAGGGAATGTGTTTTTGCCTTTCTTTGTGTCCCCAGGATTCAGCATTGTGCCTATTACCACCTATGCATTTAATATATATTTGCCAACTGACTCAAAAACAAGTCATACTAAAACAAACTCATTTTCTTTTCTGACCTCAAAAGTGGACTGGTAGATCAGAGAAACAGTATACTCACTGTATACCTAAATTTCAACAAAGCTTTGAGCAGATTCTTACAATATCCTCATGTGTAGAGAGTTAACTAGATTATGGATTATATATAACTATAGATTATAGTTAGGTGGATTTGGAACAAGTTAACAGATTTGACCTCAAGTATGTAGATAACCAAAGGGGCAATGACAACCTGTCTTCAGTCTAGTTGTGTTCAATATTCTGACCAGTAATTTGTATGGAGACATAAACGGTGTGTGTACCAAATATATAAATAACATGAATCTGAGGGAGATATGTAATATACTGGATGACAGGTGTGAACGTGATAGGCTGGAATAGAGAATCAAACTAATAATATGCAATTTAATAGAGATAAACATAAAGTCCAGCACTGGGGCTCAAAATATCAAAAGTATGAGATGGGGGAGAGCTGGCTAAAGAGTAGCTCATTTTTTAAACCCCTCCCTACCAAGTCTGGGTTTTATTAGACTTCAAGCTCAAATGTATTATGGGATGACTGAAAAGGCGACTGACTTGATCTTAGGCTGCCTTAATAGAAGTACCTATTTCACAAGATTTCTGGGAATAAAGTTCGGCAGGTATATGAATTATTATGGCTTCTAGAACAAGGAAAATGATGGGTTCAGCCTAATCTCTCTTGTTCAGACTACATTCAGAATATTGTACACAGCTCTGAGCACCAAATTTCAGGACAGATAAAGCACAAAATACTCCACAAATCTTTCATGTGTATGAGAGCTAGATGTGGTGGTCTATGCTCCTGGGGAGGCTGAGGCTGATGGATCACTTGTGCCTGGGAGTTCTGAGCTGCCAACTGGGTGCCTGCCTTAAGTCTGGTACCAATGTGTGAAGCCCCTGGGAGCAAGAGGCCTCCAGTCTGCTTGAGGAAGGGCAAACCAACCCAGATTCCTAGGTTGGAAACAGAGAAGGTTAATCTTCCACATGAACCCAGTAGTGGGAGCAGCTCCACGAGCAGCTGTGGAGCCTGGGAGAGCCAGCCTCAAAAGCCAAAAAAACAAACAAAAGACCAACGTGGAGGGAACACTGGGTTCTCAAAGGCTATGCCAGAACAGTCAAGCTTTGACAAGTTCTACCAAAATGGAAAAATTTCAGGTGCAGAACTGGCAATAGATTATACCTGCTGTCCAAGGGCAAGACTAGCTAAGGATGTAAAGGCAGGCTGGAAACAGGGTAATACATTCTTTGGCCATAGCAACTCATGAAATATGAGAAACAGAAAATGGTACTCCACGCTGTACAGCCTCCTGTTTCTGTAGTAACAGTGACAGACAAGTGGGGCAAAGTGTTTAGGAAACAGTTTTTAGACCCTTGGGAGGGGAGAAGGGAATAAACATTTATATAAAGCCTACTATCTGTGAGGCACTGTGCTAAGTACTTTTTACAAATGTTCTCTCATTTGATCTCCACAACCACCCTGGGAGGAAAGAGCTATTGCTATCTCCACTTTACAGATGAAGAAACAGAGACAGACAGAGGGAGGGTAAGTGATTTACCCAGAGTCACACAGGCAGTTAAGTGTCTGAGCAGATTTGATCTCAGGTCTTTCCGAATGTAGGTCCACTGCTCTATCCACTGAACCATCGACTGCCTCTATAGAGCTAAATTCTACTGTTAGTTCTTTAAGTTAATATTATTAGCCTGGAGAAGACTTAGGGTGGACATGAGAACTGCCTCCAATTACTTAAAGAGCTGTCAAGTGCAAAAGAAAATTAGTCAATCTGCTTAGCTATAGCAGGCAAAAGTAAAAAGCTAACAAATTTCAGATACCAATTCAGGCTCAATGTAAGGAAAAACTTCCCAACTACTATATCTATCCAAACATGGAATGGACTCCCTTGGGAAGTAGCAAGGTGCCCCTCGGTGGTGGTCACCTATTAAGTATAATGTAAAGGGGATATTTTTCAGGTATCAATCCAAGTAGCTGGCCTCTGAGATCCTTCCCATCCCTGAGATTCTATACCAGTAGAGGGAGTACTTAAGGACACAGAATCTACTGAAGTGGCCAAAAATAGTTAATAGTAGTAGGATAATAGGAAAACTCAACTCATACCACTGAGGAATCAGTTGAAACATGAGGATTTTCAACCTGGAGAAGAAGTTGGGGACATGATGATTACATATATTCAAATATCTGAAAGGATGTCATGTGAAAGAGGCATTGAACTTGTGCTCAGTTTGCAGAGTGAATTACTAGAACCAAACGGGTAAAAGATAAAGGGAGGCAGATTTCAATTCAAGAGAAGAAAAAAACTTCCAAAAATAGAATGGGTTGACTTGGGAAAGTAATGAGTGTGCCTGGCTGCTATGTATTTCCTTAACAATGAAGATGTCTCTTCAGGTAGAATCTGGAAGACCATCTGTCTGCAATGTTTTAGTCAGGACCCATATTGGGTAAGGGTTGGACTAGATGACTTCCAAAATTCCTTCCAACTCTGAGATCATATGACTTACTGGTCACTCACTCTTTGGCAAAGGCAAACTCTTCTGGGGAGAGAATGGAAGGTTCTCCTTTAGAACGTGTCTTTTCCTTTTCAAGGACATGAGGGAAAAACTTCTCTATCTGCCATGAAGAAGAAAAGTTATTACTCACCAAGCTTCTACTATCAAATAACCTCTTCTTAAAGACAGACATATCTCAATTTACCATGTCTATCAGAAACAAAATGCCCAACATTAACCTTCAATAAACTATACACATGCTTATGACAACTGAAACCTTTTTGGGTCACCGAGAGGGATAACTGGTAACATTAGAATCTTCTTAAAGTTTTTTTTTTCAATTGGTATCAGTATAATCTAAATGACCACAGGGCTCAGAAGACTGACTATGCTATTAGACATTTCTTATTCTATCTGAAATGTCTAATTCTCTATGCGAAACTGTCTCATGGTCTACTTGATCTCTATTGTAGAATAAATCCCATTTAATTTCTCAAGCTTGCTTCTCCTCTACTCGAATAAATCAAGCCCACTCCCCTTTCCTTTAGTGCAAATAACTATCACCTCCTATTCCACTTTCTTCATAAAAATCTTCACCTATGATTCCTTACTTCCTAGAAAACCTGATTTTTTTCCATCCGCAGCACGTTCTGCTCCTGACGACTTTCACAGACTACAAAGCGCTTCTTAGGAACCTTTGCTATACACAAAATTGACTTAATGAAGATATCTTAATGTCTAACCTTCATCAGTCGACACCTCAAGTAGCTGCTGAGGACGTAGCGGATTCTTTCCACTTCCATATGGTGGATGCTAACTTTCAAATCATCCTTCTTCGCTCGCCTGAGATTCTTTTCCTGTTGAAGAACAAATTCTGATTAAAATATCCTGGCTACTAAGTGTAAAGACATCTTTGGTTACTTGTAGTCTACAAAGAAAAATAGTACTGAATTTAAAACACCTCTGCATTCTAGGATACAGAAAATTTTTTCAGGCAGAGAGTCAGAAAACTGCAGATGGTCCACGTTTACATTTGTTTTGGGATTGAATTTATTTGTACAAATTCTGAAACCCAAGCATCATCAGAAAGAAATGAGTCACACTCCTAATAATTAACAATGGCTAGCCACAGATATTCCCAAACAAATAATCTTATAGATGATGATAGAGGAAATAGGGAAGGATGTAAACACTAGTTTAGAAATAGCTCAATATCAGATCTTCGATGTTATCCTGCCCTTTTGCCAATGATATTCTGAAAGCAACCCCAGCCCAGGTTACCTATACTAACCAAACCCATCTTACTTTCTCCTCTTCTACGTCCTGAAATTGGAAGCTCTTACCATATGATCCAGCTGCTCCATGACACATTCTACAATTTCACACTTGTTCTCCAGTAGCTCAGGGGAAAATTTTTCGTTTAGCCAGGCCTATAGAAGAAAGCACGATAACATGAGTACTCACGAGCGAGCCACTGTGACAGTCACGGAGGAGTAAAGGCAACTTTGGAGCTGTGTGTCAGCCCCCACACCATGAAAATCATAGAGTCCTTACACAAGAAAACTATTATTTTTGAAAGTATTAGATACACTATAAAGACAAAATTATATTTAAAGAATGCTTGGATGGATTTCCCTTTTTCTCCGAGTTTCGGCTTGAAAGCTGTGTTCACATATCTCACATTTGGTATACACAAAAATGACAATTTACTTCAAAAAATCCATCACCTTTTACTCTGATGGTAATGCCACCTGATGGCCAAACAGTAGTGACAAAACTTCTACCTATAGATATTTATGCACTGGTGACATTTCCTGATAAACCGGCATGTCCCATTGTGAAGTGGTGACACTGCTCTTGTTATCGTAGTTGAAATAACAGTTTGTAAATTTACATATCTTCTTATCCATAGAGCTCAAAGAAGTTTAGAAACACCTTTTCATCCGTCTTCCTCAACATCCTTAGGATGTGAATAGGAAATGGCTATTATTAACAGGTCTTACAGGTACGAAAACAGAATGAAAGGTTAATTAGCTTTTTAAAGGCCTAAGGATGTGACAAGGATCACACTGGAAATTTCATCACCTAAATATGCTCATTCGTTCATTAAGATCAAAGTCCTAACTCTGTCCTAAGAGACATTTAGCATGGTTGGTCTACATTTATATATTTGATCACCTACAGTTGACTATGAACATGTACATGGATTTTTTTATTACAAGGAATGATTAAAATTTTATTTTAGTTTGTGGATTATATGAACATAATAGACCCAATTTCTTGCCTTTTTCTTAACTGAATTCCTAGTCTTCCAATCAACATGATTAACAAACATTAAATACATAAATGTTTATCAGCATTCCCCAAGAATTTATCAAGTACTTGTGGTAGTCTATAATAGCATTACAAATTTATCAAATTAAGCAAAAAGATGAAATTTTCCTCAAATAGCTTACAGTCTAGGAAGATATGCTCAAGGATAGAGAAAAAAGAAAAGTGATTTTTATCAAATCATTTTAAAATTTGTTTCTATAAGAGTTTTTTTTTTACTCAATTGAACAAACATTTACTGAAGTCACTACTATATGCAACTTCAACTGAAGTCCCACTTCCCTGCTTCACCATGGCTAGAAGTGACCCTGGGTTCTTGAAAACTATGCCACTGAGCCCAAGATTTGGAAGGCCTTGGACCAAGCTTCATAGATTTTAATGATAGGCCCAATGTGTGGGTGAATGAGGCTCATTACCAGAAAACTTTACCAAGCAATGACAACCTAATATTTTGACTATTTTAACTTGTAAGAGGGTAAAAGTTGCAATCTGATTTAGTGGAGGTAGTACTCACATTGATAAAAATCAGAGACCTGAATATCAATGTAGTATGATAGACATGGAGGGATAAACAAAGCCAAAAAAGACCTAGGTCTCTGCCAATGGAATATACAACTATACGAAGAATATAAAACACTAAGAGAGGTTCACTTCTGCTTGAGGGTTGGAGGGTAGGAACTAGGAAAAGTTATACAAAGAGCTAAACCTTAAAGGATAGAAGGCTTTCAACTAGAGAAATGGGATGAGGGAAGTAGAAGATGGTATCATTCTGGGCTAGGGAACAGCTTAGATAAAGGGAGAGAGTGGGTAAAGCGTGGAATGCATGTGGCAGGTGGTAGGGACTGACTGTGAAGGGAAATGATGTTAAGACAGGGTTGGAAAGAGAGTCAGATCATAGAAAGACCTGAATACCAAGCTAAGGAGAATGAATTTTAGTTGGAAGGCAATGGAGAGGCAGTGGAATCCTTTGATCAAGAGAATGACAATAGGCCTGCACATTAAGAATGGGCTGGAAGTAAGGATACTGGTTCAAGGGTCATATCTCTAGAGCTGGAAGGAACCTTGGAGACAATCTCATATACATTAAGAGAACTAAGGCCCAGGAAGGCTGAGTGACTTGTCCAAGGCCACAGGTATGTAATAATGTAATAAATGTTAAAGATGGATTTGAACCCAAGCCCTCTGACTCCAGGGCAAGTGCTCTTTTCATTGTACGGTACTGCTTTGAAATATTAGGATGAGAAGGAATGAGGATCTGAATTATTGTAATGGCAAGATGCCAGAGCCATTTCAGAGGCAGAATCAACAGGACTCCTTGGCCCATTGGATGTAGGTGTCAAAGGAAAAGGCATCAAAGACAGATTTCAGGTGACAGGTAATGGTATCATTAATAGAACTCAGAAGAGCAGGAACCGTACATTTTGGGGGAAGACTAATCGGACATGCTGACTTTAAGGTCCCGGAGTGCACTAGGCAGATGGGAATTACAGATCTAGAACTTAGGAGAGAAGCTGGAGCTAGCGATAAAGGTATGGGAACCAAATAGCATCATAAAAGATAAAATTATAGGAGTGGCGATATGCTAGCTATGATTAGGTTTATAGTGAGAAAAAGATTAGGAAGGGATAAAGCACACTGAAGATGAAAAGAGTGAGTGTTCAGGAAAGGGCTATGTGATCAAGAAGAAGGCAGTAGGATGAAATTTTTAAAAAGGTAAGAGGAAGAGGTACAGAAATAGCTCTAGAAGATGGACAGTGGGGAAAAGAGCTTATGGGAAAAGCATGAGAGGAAACAGAAGAGTTATCTGGACTGTAACTGCCAGTTTTCCTTTAAAGAAAAAAAGACAATTTGGCACTGTTTTCCTATTCCCAGTTCTCTCTAGAAGTATAATAGATGTTAAAAGATGACCAAATTTTTCCAACAGTAGGCCATATAATCAGAAATTGATATGTACAGACTGCCTAAGTGCTTTACAATTACTAATCAATACAAGCCTGGTAGCTTGATGTTTGATAGCAGTCAGATAAATAGTAACCAAATGGTTAGACCCTACTAGCTTAACAGTTTATGTATGCTAGGTATCAGGTAAAAGTTTTTGCTTTAAAAACTCAGGTGAGCTGAATAAATGTAGCCTACAGACCTGCAAGCTGGATGGTTAAAGGCTAAGGTGTAGCAGCTCTTAAAGTCTCTACAGCTCTGCCTCTTAACTTGCCACAAATAACAAAACACACTGGGTCTTTGCTTCTCTTTAGCTGTTTCATCAAATATGTCCAAACGTGTTCCTCACTACTACCATCAGTAGAGAGTAAGACTTCCTTTAGTGGGGCAATGGGGAGTTGAAAGATTTTGTTAGTTATTAGAGCACTCCTTGGGTTAGATTGGTTCCTGTGCTCTTGAGATTAGCCTTGATCGTGTTCCTGTTATCTCTAGGTTCTACAAATAGAGTATGCAATAAAAGTAAGGTTTAGGGCAGGGTTCTTTGGTATGCTTACCTGCTCCAGTTTTCCAATAAGCTCTGCAGGAGTTAGTACCACCTCCTCACTGCCTCCATCAGAGTCTTGTTCAGTGAAATCTGTCTCTTCTGTCATTCTCTGAAACCTGAAATGCAATGAACAGATTAAAGTAGGCCTTCCATCATATAATAATAAAAATGATGGCTCATATTTATGTAGCAGTTTACAAAGCACTTTTCTCACAACTCCTTGAGGTCTTACCCCAGATGAGGAAGCTGAACATCAGGGAGGTGAAATGATTTAGCATGACTGTGTCTGGAGATTAAAAAAGACCTCAGAGATAATTTCACCCAACCCCCCTCACTTTACAGATAAGCGAACTGAGGTTCAAAGGTAAAACTTTCCTAAGGTCACACAGGTATTAAATAGCAGAAGGAATTCAATAGATTCTCTGATCCCAAATCCTGTGCTTCCCCCCTCCCCAATTATTTTTAAAAATTAGCTTATCTTTCTCTACCATTCCACCTGCCCTATTGTACAATTTTTAAAAAACCTTGTAGTAAATATATCTAGCCCAGAATAAGAAATTTCCACATTGCCCAGTCCAAAAGTATGTTTCATTCTGCATTTTAAGTCCATCACCTTTCTGGCAGGAGGTGGGGGTGTGTTTTCATCTTCAGTCCATCGGACTCACGGTGTATCACTGATAAGAGTACTAAAGTCTTTCAAAGCTGTTTTTCTTTATAATACTGTTGTCGCACATGCTCTCGTAGTTCTGCTCACTGCACTCTTAATCAGATCACAGAGATCTTCCAGTTTCCTCTGAAACTCTTTCATTAGAGTATAATAATATTCGTATACCATAATGAAATTTGGGGTACAGGCCAGAAGTGGTATTGATCAAAGAGTAACAGTAACAGCTAACATTTGTATAGTGTTTCCTACGTGCCAAGCGCTTCACAAGAATCCCACCTGAACCTCACAACACCCCTGAGAGGTAGGGGCTGTTGCCCTCCTCAGTTTACAGATGCAGAAACTGACATGTCCAGGGTCACACGGTAAGAGTCCAGACCAGACTGCACTCGGGGCTTCCCGAATCCAAGCGCAGTGCTGCCCAGCTAAGGCGATGTTCCAAACAGCTTTCCAGAACCAACACACAGGTCCAACCACAGAACACGAGTGTGTCTATTTGCTTTCTACTTTAAAAAAATCATCTTTGTCATCTGATGATGGTAAGGTGGAACCTCGGAGTTCCTTTAATTTGCATTTCTCTAGAAGTGCCCAGTACACCGCGCAGTAAATATTTTGATAGCTTGCATCTGTAAGTCTTTATAGGTCAATTTCGTTTGGTCTTCACAATAAATAAATATGAAGTACGTAGTTCCAATAGTATAGTATCCAATATGTCTTATAAACGAGGAACTCGGACCCTCGTTAGCTGGGCGATCACGGGGACACTGCCACTTCGCCTTCCCGAGCCCGGCCCCCCCCCTCTCAGAAAAATGGGGTGACGCGTGACCTACCTCGCGGCGTCTCGGGGAAGCTCCGAATAGGTCCCGCGGCTAAAACGCTTTGCAAAGTTTGGAAGCGCTAAGGCTGAATCTGCTAATCTTATTTTCCCGTGAGGGGCCCGAAGGGGGTACACCTGGATCAAGAGCACCTGGGTCCAGGGGTCAACCTGGGGGGGAACAAGCCGCTGGTTAGGGGAGGTGGGGGAGGGGAATCCCCGATCGCTCCTCCCTCAGCCTGCCGGGCCCCGCCCCCGGCTCCCGGCTTCATTCTGAACCAGGGTCCCGATTCTGAGATCAGGGGAGATAGGAAGGAAGCGGCAGGGAGGTCGATGGTGGGGTTGAGGGGAGCGGAGGAGATGGAGAGGAGGTGGGGAGGGAGGGCGGCGCAGCAGCTCTTACATTACCTGATTGCCTGCTCTTCTCCCGATAGCTCCGTTTCCCGCCTTTCCCTCCAAAACTTCCCGGTCGGGAGCTGACGTCACCACGCCAACGTGAAAGCGAGGTATGGGCCAATCACAGCTCGAATACAGACTTCACTCGGGCCGCGCCCCCTCGGCGTTCTTCGGCTCGGGGAGGAGGGGTGGCGCTAGAAGCGCTCCGTCGTGCGCTCCGCACTGTCAATTGGCGTTAGCCCCTCCCTCTCCGTACCCCACCCTCCCCGCTGCCCCTCTCCTCCCCGGCCAATGAGCGGTGCGCACAGGAGGCGGGGCCTGGGTAGGCAGCCCTTCGGCTGGCCTGGAGGGGGCGCCCCAGCACCGCGACTGGTAAGGGATGGGCCTGGGCTTTGTCTATGCGACTGTGTCCTGTTAGGGCAGGAATTCTTTGGAATCCATAGTGAACTACAGTTTTATGGCACTCGGTTTTCCCTCAGGAAGACGGCTTCTTGTCATTTCTATAGCACTTTAATTAAGGTTTACAAAACCCCTCCCCTCCCTTGTTTTTATTCGCAGTCATCATTTAAAAATTTGTCCCTTGGATTGGACAGTGTGTAAGAGCTACCAGGGGCAGCTAGGTGGCGCCATAGTGCACAGGGTGCTTGGCCTGGAGTCAGGAGGACTGCTCTGAGTTCAAATGTGCCCTCAAGATACTGTGTGACCCTGGGCAAGTCACTTAACCCTCTTAGCCTCAGGCCGCTCCAGTATCTCTGACAAAAGAAACCGCATATGGGCTCAGGAAGAGTCCGACACACAACAAACAAAAGTCGTTGGCACTATATAAATTCCTAGTTCCTTCCCCTTCCCCCATCCCCCGCCTCCCCCCTCCATCCCCCACCTTCCCATCCCCCACCTCCATCCCCCTCCCCACCTCGCTTAGATAAGCGGGTCTCCCTCAGATGGTACAGTCCATCCCCATCCGCCTTGCCCCTTATATTCTGGCAGGACCTTCCAGAGCTGGACTTTGGTGGCGTTTCAAGGATCCAGCTGACGATCCCTCCCCAGCTTACTTCGTTAAGAGCTACCGCGGACACCAAAGCAGTGACCGTTCTGCCTCAGCAGCGTTTGCCGTGTTGTTGGAGCCGTCCCAACTCCTGCTTCTGCAGTCCTTGGAGGTTTGCCGGGAAGTCTTCCCACAACAATACGGTGAAGCGGGTATGCAAAGTCTCGTTCTTATCGTTTCCATTTTGCTGATGAAACGACCTTTCCTATGGTGCAAGGTGACGCAGTCTCTTACTCTGTGGCTGCCAAACCCCTTTGATTCTGAGCTGCAGAGCGCCCTAGGCCAATGCTCCCTGCCCTGGCCACCCCTCTGTACAGGGTCCCCCGTCCGCCCCTTCCTCAGTCTCATCTCTCCAGTGTCCCTACCTGCTTTTTTCTTACCCTTCCATTGTGCCCTCTGAAAGTCCTGTTCTATTATTAACAAAAAAGTCCTTCCTGTTAGAGGTAAAGTAACTTGGTCTTCTCGAAGGAAGCAAGCATCTGAGGCAGGCTTCTGACTTTTCCCCAAGTCGCACGTGCCATGCGTATCATCCACCAAGGCTGACCTTCTCTCGCGTGTTGCCATGACTGGGAATGGATTCCCTCCTTGGAGCAGGGGTGGGCACACGGTTCCGGCATAGGAGGGAGGTCAGCGTGTGATTACTCGGCTTTTATCCTCTATCCTGTTACCCAGGACCCTCTGATTCACTACAGTCTCCCTGCATTTTCAATCTTATTCTGTGGACACCTTCCCTCCTCTGCTCACAAACACGGGGTATGGTAGAAAGAAGCCCTGACTCTGGACTCAGAGGCGTGGGTTCAGATTCTGTCTCTGATGCCACCTGCCTCTGTGACTGGGTAAGTCACATAATCTTCCTGGGTCTCTGTTTCCCTATGTATGAAATTAGGGCATTGGAATATAGTAACAGCTAGCATTTACATAGCACTTCAAGGTTTGAAAAATGCTTCACGAATATTGTTTGATTCTCACAACAACCCTGGGAGGTACATGCTGTTATTCCCACTATATGGATGTGGAAACTGAGGCTGAGAGCGGTTAAGTGACTTGTTCAGAGTCACACAGTAAGTGCCTGAGACAGCATTTGAACCCAGGTGTTCCTGACTCCACGTCTAGCGCTCTATCCACCGAACCACCTCTCTGCCTTTGTCTATAATCCTATATTCAGGTCTTCTCAAACCTAAATTGCCTTTTCCTTCCACCTGCATACTCGCCAAGTTACAATCCCATCTCTTCCTTTCACCACCAAAGTCCTAGTAAAAATAATTTATATTCCTTTAATGAGAGTCTGACTTGTGGGCCTTTCTCCTCTGAGGCCATCTCCATGTGGAGAGGTTGCAACAGCTGAGCAAACCGATGGGGCCTGCACACACGCCAGACCCTCATTACACTCCACTTCCCCAACAATCATTTTTATATAGGACTTTAAGGTTTATGTATTGCTTTAGTTACAACAATCCATTTTATAGATGAGGAAACAGGCCCAAAGAGGGTATATGATTGGTAACATGGCCAACAAATGATGAGGCTGGGACTTGAGCCCAAATCCAGGGCCATTTCCACTATGCCTCATCTCTTGACTAATTTTTTAATTTTTCACAATCTGGTTTCTATTCCAACCCACTCTATAAAAATTGTTCTTTTAAGTCACTAGTGACTTACTCAAAAAATCCAAAGAGTTATCCTCAGTCCTCATCCTTTTTAGTCTCTCTGCAGCATTGTCAACTGACTGTCCTTTCTTCTGGATGCGCACATTTTCTTTGTCTCTCATGACTGTGCGCTATCTTGGTTTTCCTCTTGCTTGGCTGATCAGTTCTTTTCTGTCACCTTCCCTGACTTTTCTTCTCTCTTTATATTCTCTCCTAAGGTAACCTTTCTACTCTCAATGACCTCAATGGCCCCATCTGTGTAGATGATTGATTCTCCATCCCCTACTTCTCTTCCTAGCTCCAGACTCAAATTTGCAAATGCCTAATGCCCATACATCAAACACAGTATGTTTAAAACATCAACTTTCCTTCAAACCTGTTGTTCCTCTTAACTTCTTCACAGTCAAAATCCTCCCGGGGTTGTTGTGAGGATTGAATGAGATAACACTTGTAAAGTGCTTAGCCCATAGTAGGCACTAAATAAATGTTAGCTACTGTTATTAGCTATTATTATCAGGCAAGACCAAGGATTGGATTCCTACCCTTGGTCCTGTCCACCTCAGTACCCCTCCCTGTGCACATACACCCTACCCCACACCTCTTTCTCAGAGACTGATAAATCAGCATTACCTTTCCTACTATGAATGGTGGGACAATCTACCCTGTGGCTCCCAAATCCCTTTGATTCTGAGCTGTAGACTGCCTAGGCAAATACTCCCTTCCCTGACCACCCCTCTGTACAGGGTCCCACATATGTCCATTCCTCAATCTCATCTCTCCAGTATCCCTACCCTACTTTATCTTACCCTTCCATTGCACCCTCTAAAAGTGATCTTTTTTCTCCCTCACTCCTCAACAGATCCTCACTTATCAAGTCTTCCAAATGCCTTTTTAATCAATTCCTTGTTTTGATTTCTTCTGTTACCACCTTAGTTCAGTCCCTGATTATATCTTACAAGACCTATTGAAACTGTGTTACAAGAGTCTCCTTGTCTTCTTCCTTTCATGTCTCCTTCCACTCTGTTCTACACACTCCTTAGGTCAATCTCCATAATATATAGGTCTGATGACATTACTCTTGCTTGAAAACCTCCTAAGGCTCCTCATTGCTCACGGAATAAATCCAAATTTCTTAGTTTAGCATTTAAGGTCCTCTGCAATCAGATTGTATTATACCCGTCTAGCTTTATCTCACATTACTCCCTGGCATGCAAACTGCACTCTAGCCAAACCAAATTACTCATTGTTCTCTAAACATCTCTCACTTCCCTACATCTGTAGCTTTCCCCATTTCATTCCCTGTGTTTAAGATGTCTCCTTCTTCCCTTTTCCTCTTTTTTGCCTTTTTAGATACTATATATTCTTCAAAGCCACCTCCTTTGTGGTTAGGATTGTTCATCATGTATTTTCTTCCATCATATCCTTTTATATTTTTCCCTTTCTTTGTCTCTTGCCCCCTTTTTCCAAAGAAATAAGTGGTGAGAGTGAGAAGGGGGGAACTTAAAAATATTTACATTTTGGTGACTATTTTAGTGGGCAGTTAGTGGGTACAGTGGATAGCATGCTGGGCCTGGAGTCAGGAAAACTCATCTTCCTGAGTTCAAATCTGGCCTCAGACACTTACTAGTTATGTGAACCTGGGCAAGTACCTTAATCCTGTTTGCCTCAGATTCCTTATCTGTAGAATGAGCTGGAGAAGGAAATAGCAAACCACTCCAGTATCTTTGCCAAAGAAAACCCCAAATGGGGCCATGAAGACTCAGATGACTGAACAACAATTGAATATCTTATCTTTTCTGAAATTTTTTTCATGTTTGGACTTTATTTTAATATTTGTTTTTATCTCATAGCATCATTGATTTCTGTTTAGTTAATTCTAATTTTCAGGGAGTCTTTTGGTTAGGTGAGCTTTTGTACTTCCTGTGTTACAATATTCCTTTCAAGTCTTTTCACTAGAAGTCTCATTTCTTTTCCAATTATTTCTTTTAAAGCTCTCACTTAATTTTTAATATAATAAAAAAAAACCTCATTTCTTCTAGCAATTCTAGTTGACCTTATGGCCAAACTTGGTTTTGTATTTGATTCTTTGCTTACAGTGCTGTAGAGTTATTTTCTTCTCCTAGGTTTGTTTCTTGAGGGTCCTTAAATCCAGACTTTGCATACTCCTGGAGGGAATGGTGAGGTCTTGTTTAGTCCCGATTTATTCTATATTATCTAGAATTCTTTATTGCTTACCCTGTATATTGAAGTCTGTGTCCTTCAAAGGCCACAGGGGTAGCTAAGATCAGTGAGATGAAAATTTTCAATACCCCAAGTGATCTGATCTAGGCTATAGTCTGATTTCTACCCTCCTGGTCTTAACTTTAAAAGCTTCTGACCCCAGTTCAGGGCCTGGGCAGCAAAGCTACAGGCTTATGCCTGGTTGAAGATAAGGTAGACAAGTACAGGCCTTGCCTCTGGTTCAGGGTCATAGTGACATAGTTACTTAGTAACTGCAGGCTCACTTCTAATTAGTGTTCGCTACCTTGGATACACAAGTGCAGACCCTAGCCTCAGCACACAGCCAGAATGCTTCTGCTTGGGCTTGACTAGCTAAATCCCCTCCCTAGGTCTCTCAGGATTTTGGCTGTTTCTCTGAGCTGACCTTGGCTGGAAGAAGGTTTTGCGCACTTCCTTGATATTTTCTGGAGTAGTTATATGAGAGAGCAGTATTGTACTGGTTCCTCTAATTTCATCATATTTGCCAGTTCCAGTCACCTACTTCATGACCTCTTCCCTGATCATCCCATTGCAAAATTTTACCTCCTAGATGTAGGGAATGTTAGATCTTAAAGGCACCTTACAATTCTAAAAACAACCCCCTGCCCCAAGCACTCAGAAGCTGGTGCAATTTTCCTTTCCCAGCTCCACTAAGGGGCCCCTCTGTGCTGGACCTGGGCACATGATGCTGACCAGGTTCAGTCCTGGGGGATCTTGGCCTCTAATGAGAGGGATTAGGCTCCCTTTTCTCACATTCTTTGGCTCATTATGCTTCCACCCCAGTGCCCTGGAGACAATTTACTTAAAGCTTAGGTTTTTCCTCATGTCTAAAATCTTCCCAAAAAGAGGAGGTAGAATGGTACTCGATGTATAGTATAAATCATGTATGGAACACGCACATGGCCAGCCAAAACCAGCCAGGGGTTTCATTGTCCCCCCAAACTCCCAAGCTCTGGGCTAGTGCAGGTGGCCAGCTAGAAGCAGGAAAGGAAGCTCTGTGGATATCCTCTGTGATGGCTCCATGCAATATAGCAGAGTACAGGCTCTTGGAGAACAAGACTTGATTTCTATTTTGTTCCTGTGTCCTCAGTGCTTAGCACTAGTGCTTTGTACAGAGCAGGCTCTGAATAAATGTTTGTTGAATTGAAAGTGAATTATATCTAGTCCATTTCTTTTACAGGAAAGGAAGCTGATAGCCAGAAAGGTGATGTACTTCAGGTAAAGCCATAGCGAATAGAATCCAGATATCTTGGCTCATAGCACAGGGTTCCTTCTTGGTCACTGGGTTTCCTTGTCCTCACAGAATCCTCCAGATCCAGACCTCAGAGCCATCCAGATTAGCTCTTGTGGAGGTACAACCTGGAAGTTGCTATTATAGGTGGTGCAGCTGTCCTCTTCTCAGTAGCCACAGCTAATAAAGATCCAGAAAAAAAAATGTTCCCATTACTGAAGTCCTTGGTGCTATCAAATGTGCAGCACAGGAAATGGATATGGTTTTATCAAGTGGAAATAACACTGAAGATACATTAAGATCTGCTTTGCTGTTGTACTCCAAGGACCATGGGTCCTGTCCTCCTGACTCGCCACTGAAACCTCCTATATTTGTTATCATTTGTTCTCCTAATTTAAGGAAGGTAAGAGCAGCAGCAACTCGGAGAGGAGGTATTAAGGGAAAGCTTCCCAGAGTAGGTGGCATCAGAGCCAAGCCTCAAAGGAAAACAAGAACACTGAGATAATATTCTGAATTAGGACTAAAGATTGGAGTAGAATGGAAGAGAGAGATAGGGCAATGGAGAAGTACATGGTGAGTAGAAGTTGACTGTAATAAAAATCAACATTTATATAGTAATTACTACGTACCAGGCACTGTGCTAAGCACTTTACAGTATTTTATCTCATTTGGTCCTCACAACAATCTGGAACACAGGTGCCACTGTTATCCCCATTTTACAGTTGAGGAAACTGAGGCAACCAGGGGTTAAGTGACTTGCCCAGAGTCACAGAATTAGTAAGTGTCTGAGGTCAAATTTGACCTCAGGTCTTCCTAACTCCGCGCCCAGCACTCCATCCACTGCACCACCAGCTGTGATTGCCAGCAATAACTGGCCCAGTTAGAGGTAGAATAAAAGGATATGCATGACTGGAAAATGAGGTGGAATGTGCCATTTATTTTACATGGTTTGGCTCAAGAGAGGCAGTAATAACAGGCAAAATTCATTAGCAAATGGGTAGATTTTACTCTTCTAATTGATACTCAGTTACTTGGTGGCTTAAGACGGACATATTGGGATAGAATGGAAAGAGTTTTATTGCAGCCACAGGGCATCTACCGTCTCTGTGAGTCACTGGCAAATCATTGCTGTGCATCTCAGTTTCCTTATCTGTAAAATGACGGGTTAGAGGAGGTGGCTTCCAAGGTCCTTTCTAGCTCCAAATCCATGAGGCTATGAATAATTCTGAATATCAACTATATCATTCTTTCAACAGATATTTATGAAGCACCAACTAATTCTAAGTCAACGTGCAATTTCAGTTATGGAGGATAAGAGAGGCCACTGCTGCCCTTATGGGGTTACCAAGGGAGGTGGCATGTGAAAAAAACTATCTACGATATTAGGCAATGTGTGATAAGTGCCACATGGAACGAAGAACACTGGAGACTAAAGGAGCCTTATTAAAAAGAAGAAAAGAAAGGGGATGGGCTGGTCATGTAGTGAGAGTGGCAGATAACAAAGAGATAGCTTGGGCATTGCATGAGTATCAACAAAATATTAACTTCCAAATTTCCTTCCTCCCATTGAGGGCACCACCCTCTTTTCTGTCTCTCACATCTACAGTCTTAGTTGTATCACCCTATATCCAACCAGTTGCCAATTCTCCTAATTTTTTTTCTGTATCACCATTCCCGGCTCTACTCAGATTTGCAAAATTTCTTCCTCAGTTGAACACCACCAGGAAGAATGACAGAGATTTCATCTATTCATGCCTTTTGTATGTGCAGTCACTCTGGCTTAGCAGCCAATTAAAAGGCTTTTCACTGTCACACAGTAATAGCCACAAAATACCGGTTCGTATGCTGAAGGGGAAGGCAGAGTCCTCCATTACGTACCATCACATATTTCCAGATACAGCCTCTTCGAGCCTACAGGTAGGCTGCCATTAGGCAGAGCCTAATCCACGCTCACACTCATAGGGCTGGGCCATTTATTGGCTAGTATCTGTTACAAAAGAAATGGAAAAACTGTTCCTGACCTCAAGGCACTTAGACCCTA
Organism: Trichosurus vulpecula; assembly: GCF_011100635.1. NCBI lineage: Eukaryota > Metazoa > Chordata > Mammalia > Diprotodontia > Phalangeridae > Trichosurus > Trichosurus vulpecula. The sequence continues at coordinate 302,477,913 of NC_050575.1, forward strand.
ATAAGGGAGAAAACATGTGTTATGTTACAACATTACATTACATTATGTTTCAACATAAATTATTGGAGCCATTGTTTGTCCTTCATTCTTGAAGAGAACCAGTGACATCTCAAGTGTGATACCTTGACTTATGTGTGTGACAGAATGGATGAATATCTATCGCCTAATAAGGCAACCTTAGAAGGGCTGGCACTGGGAGAAAGGGGGGCATTAATAAAAGCGTTCTGGGGGAAGTGGCTCTTTAGGTGAGTGTTAAAAGAAACTGGGCATTCTAAGAGTTTAAAGTTGGGAGGAAAAACCTTTCAAGTTTGAGGGAATGGTCAGTATGAAGCCACAGAGTTAGGAAATTGACTGTTATTTGCAAGAATCAGCAAGAATCAATATGGCTGAATCATAGACTATTTGGAAGGAAGTAGAGTGATGGAAAGATCCTGTTCTAAAGAGTGATAAATGCCGGTTGTCAAATCTTGAAGTTTCTCACATCTCAGCACCTCTCCCATCTGACCCCTTCTCTGTGTTCACATGGCCATTACTCTAGTTTGGGGCCTCATCATCTCTTGCCTGGGCTCTAGTAATACCTTTCTAATTGGTCTCCTAGCTTATTTCTCCCCTCTCTAATTCATCCTTTATACAAGTGCCAAAGTGATTTTTCTATAGTGTAGGACTGACCATGCCACTCCCCTGTTCAATAAGTCCTGGTCTCTGTTGCCTCTAGATTAAAGTATAAACTCCCCTGGCATTTAAAGTACTTCACCAACTGGCCCCAGCCTTTCTTGCCTTGTTGTACTTTCCTTCCCACACACTAGGGTCCAGCCAAACTCGCCTTGCTTTTTCTCACACACAAAATTCTAGGTCCCATCCCTATGCCTTTCATTGGATGTCTCCCATAAAATCAATCATTCAGCAAGCATTTGAGGAGAGAATGCATTTTAAGCAAACCCAAAAGCAGAGAAGTAGGAGAGAACAGAACAAGAGTAAAACCAATTAATAGTCTTTTGTGCCAGGACCTTGGTTTGTAAAGTGGAATATGATGCAATAAGTCCAGAAAGGCAATTGCAGCCAGATTATGAAGGCCCCTCAGTGCAAGGTCTCAGGTCATCAAAGTACTTGGTAAAAAAATACTATAGATTTGAATTCCTGGAATCCCCCTAGCACCCGATAGAGCTCCAACCTACCTTTCCAGTACAGTACATCTCCCACAATTTCTCTAAGCATATTCTTTAGCCCAGTGAAATAAAAGTAGCCATGTGTTTGGTTTCCCCCAAACACTTTCCCATGTTCATACTCACTTCTTCGATCATGCTGTTACTTCTCCACCCATCAAAATTCTAGCCATCTTTCAAGAGTTCTCTCAACAGCTACGTCCTCCCTGACACCTACAAGACTTTAAGCTCCACAAAAGCAGAGCCCATGTGTTATTCATCTTTCTATTCCCCACGTAGCGACTGACATTATGAAATGCATAAAGCTATGCTCAATCTATGCTTTTTGAATGAACAAATGAAGTCTTTCCTGGTCAGCCCAGTTCTCTTCTGGACTTCCATAGCAACTTTGTAGGTTTCATACACTGCCTTATATTAGTTATTTGCCTCATCTCCTTTATAAACTCATTATTTCCTTAAGAACAAGAATGAGTCTTACCTTTGTTTTATAGTGCATATAGGTATTCAAGTATTTGAATACTTGAATATGAGTAATAATAGCTCATTGAATAATGTTGTTTTTTAATGGTTTCAGTCATATCTGACTCTTTGTGACAGTTTTTGTTTGGGGGGGAGGTGAGGCAATTGGGGTTAAGTGACTTGACCAAGGTTACACAGCTAGTAATTGTCAAGTGTAGGCCAAATTTGAACTCAGGTCCTCTTGACTCCAGGGCCAGTGCTCTCTATTCACTGTGCCACCTTGGGGTTTTTTTGATAAAGATACTGGAGTGGTTTGCCATTTTCTTCTTCAGCTCATTTTTACAGATGAGGAAACTGAGGCAAAGAGGGTTAAGTGACTTGCCCAGATTCACACAGTTATTAAGTCTGAGGTGAGATTTGAATTTAGGTCTTCATAACTCAATATTCGTCAGTTTATCCACTGCACTGCCTGTAGCTGCCAAGGTAGATAGATGGATGAACTACACTCATAAAGTCATGTTGAACGAAAAATTGATCACAAAACCAAGGAATTCTAGAGTTGTAAGCTTCTCCAAAGGTCCAAAATCCTTCACCCAAATCTTTTTTTTCTATGGTAGAGATTAAAATAGAAGGACTGAAGATGTTTCTAGGAAGATTCTGAGGAAAAAAATGAATATAATAAATTTGGAAAGTGAGTTAGATTAAGATAACGATGGCACACCCACGGTATACATTCGATTCTCGCAGCTACTCTGGGAGGTAGATACTATTATTATCCCCATTTCGCAGATGAGGAAACTGAGGCTCAGGAAAGCTAATTGATGTGCCCTGGTCTCCTTGACTCCAGGTTCAGAACTGTATCCTTCATACAACACTATCGCTCAAGAAAGCATAAGAAAAGAAATGGAAATGTGTAAGATCTAGACGTCGATCCATGAGAGATGGCATCTTCTTTGCTTTCAATCCTTTCCCCCCCTTGTTCAATAGTACTATAATCAACAGAATTCAATTTCTCATAGAAATGACTCTTCATTATAGTTTGGAATTGTAAAACTACCTTCCTAAAGTGACCGCGTGTTTATTACAAAGGAAATAAGGAGAGGGAACTGAAAACCATCAAATGTTAGAGCTGCCAGGAACCTAAAGTTTATCTAGTCTGATCATCTAAATTTACAGAGGCAAAAATTAAGGCCCAAAGAAATATTGAAAGTCACCTATGGGGCAGCGAATAGAGCACCAGCCCTGGAATCAGGGGGACCTGAGTTTAAATTCGGCCTCAGACACATGACACACTTACTGGCTGTGTGACCTTGGGCAAGTCGCTTAACCCCAATTACCTTCCCTTCTCTCCTCCAAAAAAAAAAAGTCACCTATAAAAGTCAATGGAAGAATCAGGAGTAAAACTGAGGATCTATTTGATGGCAAGGACACAGCTCTTACCACTGCTCCACAAGTCTTCTCCATCAAAACCAATCAGTTGAATCATGACCACAGCCCTTTGGACACCGTAGCAAAGGGGTGTGATTGGGTCGGGAAGCAGTACTTGGGAAATGCTTAGACAGGCTTTTAGTTTCATGCTATCCATGGACTTTTATATATTCATTTTTTTCTATTTAACCTCAATAGAGGGAGGTATTAAGAAGGATGTGGCTAAATGAATGCCTCAGATCACTAACAAGGGGTTATTAAAGTGTAGGCAGGCAAGTCGCATAACCTACCTTATCCTCAGCTGTCTCATCTACAAAATAAGGATAACAAGAAAGATAATAAGGTCCAGTCCAGGTCTAAGATGCTTTAAAATTCTAACCAAAAGTCACCATACAAAGACTGTTTGAAGGAAAAGTCAGCTCACAATTAGATATGTGGTAAGATGTGAGGAAAAAAGATTAAGGAAATTGTAAGAAATTAAAACTACATTATTACAAATTAAAACTAAATTATTAACTACTATTACACTAAAATTAGTACTATACCCGGGAGATGTAGAGACAAAGGTTTGATGGCCCAGAATGGGTAATTGGTGGTGAGAGGGTGATGAGAAGTTTAGGAAGGTGGGAGAAAAGACATGCTGAGGTCAACTTGTGGGGAATGGAGAGAAAACCAGGAACATCTGGTTGATGAGAGACCATTAGTAAGAAACTCTTAGAAACAAAACAATTACATGGTCAGAAATGGAAATGACATTCATCAAAAACTTCTTATATGAAAAACTAATCAGGGTCTGTGCACAGGAAAATAGAGTTTGAGATTCATAAATGCAATGAAGCAGATTTTTAATTTTTTAAATTTTTTTATTTCAAACTTAAACACCAAGTAAAAAGAGCATTTCCATATACAAAGAAGAATAGGAAAAGAAGATTGTACATGAAATTGAGAATTTCTATTATATGCAGTTTGCCTTTCCTTTTACGCATATAATAAATCCAACATGTAATTTTCAAAGCCAAAACAGATTTTAACAGAGATAAGCACAGCAGTAAAGTCTGTAAGAATGAGGTGAACATGCCAAAACTATTTTCAGAGCAAATAAAATATGAAGTCACAAATATAGTAAAGAAAAAAAAGGAAGCTACTGAACAGAGGAGAGGTTAAAAGTGAAACAGAGCTCCCTTAAGGCAAGTCGCTAACTTAATGCAGTTTCCAGATATCATTTAATGTTTTAGGTTAAAATCTTGATGAATGAAGACAAATGAGTAAGTTAGCAGTGTAGAGATAGTAAGTTGAAAGAGGTAAAATTTTTGTGGATATCTAAGGAAATGAATGTCAACTATTATAAGAAGGAGATCTACCTGCATAATTAACTTTGACTAGTTTTATATTTGGCAGGATAAAAGACCTGTTATTTTTTAAAGCCTCATGAGTGAAAGGTGCTACAGTCTCATACTAGTATTCTCATATAATCACTGCTTGCAAGGTGTGTTCAGCAGCTGTTTCTCATCGGCTCCTTCTTCTGAAAGGCACCAGCATGCACTGGGCCTAATTTGTTGTGAGTTAAAGCCAAATTTCACATGGCATCCTGAAAGAGCCAAAGTAGTAGGTATTGCTGAGGATGTGAGTTATTTAATTCCCCAGTATTTCTGAGTGAATGAAAGCTTGTGGGAAGGGACCTACATGACAAGGGAGGGAAAAAAAACCTGTTCTTTATAACATTTCACTTCATTCCCCTTCAAGGAAGACTATTCAGAGGTGAGCTATCTCAACATTCCTCTGGCAAACATTAAACATTTTTCCTTCATCGGATCTGCAGAAATGCCTGGAGAGTTCATGGGGTTAAAGGCTATGGGGCACACATTGGGGCAGACCCCGATCCTCTTGGATAAATGTCAAACCTGGTTGGTTTGTGGTATTCTCAATCCCTTAATTAGTTTCCCCTTTAATGTTTCCTCTTTATCCCTTAATCTTTTCTTCTTGAACTTGGCCACCTTCTCATTTGGGTCATGGATGTCCGGGTATATACACTTTTCAAACCTCTGATTTTTGTTTTAGAGCTCAGTATTTTTTAGTGGTCAAAGAGGAATGGATCCTTAGTATGTCAGTGTTCCTATGGATTTCCATCTCGTTGATGGTGATATAACCTCAGCTCAGCACTACATTATTCAAATAAAGAATAAATCCCAGCTCAGCCCTCCTAAGTCCTGTTTGTCCTGTGGAAGGCACTTAAGGGACTCCAGGACGTTCACTTGAAGCTTTGTTACAATCTCTGATATCTGTACTATAAATCTCTCTTACAACTGCTGTGTTTTACATGCCACCTCATAGTCAGCATAAAAGTGGCATTTTAAAAATCTAGTATTAACTAAAGAAAAGCAATCTACATTCTACAGAGAGAGTTCAGGATTTTCTAGCTAGAACAATGACTACTGAGAACCTGAAGAGCTCGTTTTACTTCTGAACTCTGACAGCCACTTTCTGTGTATCATTGAAGAAGTCGCCTCCTTTCTGTAGTACCAGTTTTTTTGATGAAGAAACTCATCAGATGCAGTCAAACCCTTCTGTCTTCCTTAATGAGCTGCGACTTCAAAGTTCCTTATAGAAAAGTGTAGATTAATAATAATAATAATACTTTTAAAAAGTAACTATTGTAATAATACAGGAAAGATCTGTGATTTCTTCATTATGGGAAATAAATACTCTGATTCCCTGGAGATAAGCCCTAGAGAACATCTTCCCTGAGAAGCTCTCAAATGTATTTATACATATATATATATATATAGATATAGATATATACACACACATATGTATATATATGTGTATATATATACACATATATACATATATATTTATATATGTATACATATATATGTATATATGTGTATATGTATGTACACATGTGTATATAAATGTATATCATCTCTATCTCTTCCTTACCTGCCCCATTGCCACATAAGAAACCTTTTGGTCTTCGTTGTCAACTCCTTTGGAATCACCATTTTAGGAAGTATCTCAGCCATGCTTCACCTCACTCATTACTGAACTCTCTTTGGACTTCTTCTCCTCACCTGCTGCATTTTTCCTTTCTTGGTTAGCCTCTTCCTCCACCCCTCCACTGTGTTGTCTTCCCCTCTTGAAAGGTATTCTCTTTGAGGGTAGGGACTGTCTTGCTTTGTATTTGTATCCCCTTAGCACAGTGTCTGGAATATTTTTGTTGTTGTTCAGTCATTTCAGTAGTGTCAGACTCTTCATGACCCCATTTTGGGTTTTCTTAGCAAAAATGCTGGAGTGGTTTGCCATTTCCTTCTCCAGTTCATTTTACCGATGAGGAAACTGAGGTAAACAGGGTTAAGTGACTTGCCCAGGGTCAAACAGCTAGGAAGTGTCTGAGGCCTTATTTGAACTCATGCTTTCCTGACTCTAGGCCTGGGCTCTATCTACTGTACCACCTAACTGCCCTCTTCTGGCATATAGTAGGGGCTTAATAAATTATCTATCTATCTATCTATCTGTTTGTCTGTCTGTCTGTCTATCTATCTACCTACCTATCATTTATCTTTCATGCCTACCATGATCCTCTCACTTTGCTTACTTCATATATAATCACTTCATCTAAACATCATCCCTCACCATTGAATGACTTTCTGCTTATCCTTTTGTCATTCACATCCTCCAGTCATTGATCCTGAGTCACACCCACCATCTGCCTCCTTTAGTCCTCTTCTTGAGTGGTTAAGTGACTCTGGAGTGAATCCCACAACCCTGCTAACTGATCCATTGTGGATTCTCCTAATGTGATCTCTATCAGTTTCTCATTTCTGTACAGCAATCCTCTTATTCTTCCCAATGGACTCTATCACACTTTGTAGCAAGGTGTGAATTCTGAACTTTCCCCTCTTTCCAAAGGTCTCCAATTCCATTCTGTTATCTCTCTCACAGCAGATGGTCATCTTGTATTTTCCTGAGAAAATGGAGGTGATCCATGGTAAGTTCTTTCATCTCTTCTACTTTGTGCCTGGAAGCCTCTCTCTGTCTTTGCCTGTATGATCCCTCTTTATTTCAGTCTCTGAGGAGGAGGTAGTACTTCACAACGACAAGGTCAACCTTTCTACTTGTGCCCAGGATTCTATCCCTGCCTGGCTCCTTCAGGCTTTTGGTCCATTAATGATTCCCTCTCTTCCTCTCGTCTTCAATTTCTCCCTGTTTCCCACTGCCTAAAAACACACTCAAGTCTTTTGCATCTTTTGAAACGTCCACTTAGCTCTACAGTTCCATCAAGCTATTATCCAAAATCTCTCCTTTTCCATGTCAAGCTTTTAGAAAGAGAAATCTGCTTCAATTACCTCTACTTCCTCTCCCTGACCCTACCTTACTCCTCAACTCCTTGCAATCTATTTTTAGACCCCACCGCTGTACTGAAACGGTTCTTTCCGAGGTTAACAATAAAGTCTTAATTGCTAAATACAATGATCTTTTCTCATTGTTCATCTTTTTTGACCTCTCCACAGTTTTTTTTTGCCATCCTCTCTTCCTAGATTCTCTCATCTCCTTGCTATCTCCATTTTCCCCCCTCCCACCTGTATGAACACTCCTCCTTTGTCTCCTTTGCCTCATTCATAATTCTTCTACTCCCTAAGCAAAGTTCTGTCATAGACCACTCTCCTTAGTGATTTTGTCAGCTCCAATGGGTTCAATTATAATTTCTACGTATTAACTTTCATATCTATATATCCAGCCTCGTTATCTCACTTGAACACCAATCTTGCCTTTCCAACTGTCTGAAGGACATTTAGGTCTGGATGTCCCTTTGGCATTTTAAACTTAATATTTCTTTTTATATTATTTTATTTTTCCAATTTCATGTAGAGAATTTTTAACATTCATTTTTTATAAAATTTTGAGTTCTAAATTTTCTGCCTCCCTCCCTTCAACCCTTCTTCCCTTCCTTTCCCCCTCCCTAAGACAGTAAGCAATTTGATATATAGGTTATATACGTGCAATCATGTAAAACCTATTTCCATATTAATTATGTTGTGAAAGAAAAAGTTAGTAAAACAATTATAGCTTGCAAAAGGAGAAAACACACAAAAAATAAACTGAAAATAGTATGCTTTGATCTGCATTCAGACTCCATCAGTTCTTTCTCTAGATATGGAGAGTAGCATTTTCCATCATGAATGTTCTGGAGTTGTCTTAGATCACCGTATTGCTGAGAAGAGCGAAGTCAACCATAGTTGATCATTATACAATGTTGCTGTTACCTTGTACAGTGTTCTCCTGGTTCTGCTTATTTCACTTTGCATCATGTACTTAACATTTCTAAAATGGAACAGATCTCTCCCAAAGTCAACCACCTTGCATTAAGCTTCCCTGTTTCTGTTGAGGGTACACCATTTTCCCAGTCACCCAAACTCATAACCTCAGAACCATCCTAGGTCCTTTTGTCTCCCCCTCCATCCAACATACTACCAAGTTTGTTAATTTTATTGCCAGAACATTTCTTGCATCTGATTCTTTCTCACCCCTGATACAACCCCCACCCTCTTGCCCTGGATTTGAAGTCAGAGGCTCTGGGTTCAAATCCAGTCTACAGTCACAACTTACTGCTTGTATAACTTAGGCAATTTAATTAACATGCTAGGCCTCAGTTTCCTCAACTGCAAAATGGCAGAGTTGCACTAGATCTTATGGTTCCCAGTCGTAGTTTAGGGCTGCATCATTTTTCATGTGCAATGCTGTAATAAGCTCCCAATTGATTTTCTTACTTCCATTCTTTCTGACTCCTTAATCTATCCTTCCTGCAATCATCAAAATAGTCTTCCTCAGTCATAGGTGTGACCATGTCATTCTCTTGCTAAAAAAAACCCGAAAACAAAAAAACCCCACAAAAACAAACAAAAACCCCCAACTTCAGTATTGCTTCTGAAAAATAAACTCAATATGGCATTTAAGGCCTTCCACAATCTGACTCCAATCTACCTTTCCAGTCTCATTTCACATTATTTATTTCTCCATGCCTTATGCTTCAGTCAAACCGAACTACTAACTACTGTCTGAACTTGACATTCCATTTTCCACCTCCATGCATTAGCCAGAACTATCTCCCATACTTGGGATGCACTCCTTGATGTCTCTCCTTTATTGTTCTTCAAGGTTCAGCTCAGGTGCTTCCTCCTATGTGAAACTTTTCCTATCCCCCAGTTGTTAAGGCTTTCTTCCTCCTCAGATTATCTTTTATTATCAGTATACAAATCAGGCAATAAACATTTATTAAGGTACTATGCTAAACGCTTGATACAAAGAAAGGCAAAAGACAGTCCCTGCTCTCAAAGAGCTTATATTCTAATGGAGGAAGACAACATACAAACAATTATGTAAAACTAACCTATACACAGGAAAAATTGCATGTAAGTTTGACAATGGCAGAGATTGCTTTATTTTTATCTTTGTTCTTCCAGTACCTGACATGGTGCCCTGTATGCCCTAATAAATGTTTGCTGAATTGAGAAATATAGAGGTGGGCAGGTACAAAGCTTCTCCCTTTTTGCTGGAGATCATAATTTTTTTCCCCTCTTAGAATACATTGAACTGAATTCAGGCACATTTTGGCTTAATCAGTGGTTTCCTTTTCTGGTATCCAGCAGTTCAACTTCATAAGACACAATAAGTTTCATTCTATAAAATGCTGTTGCCCCAAAGGTTCTAGTTAGAGTCAGTGCTATGGGAAGGTTACCTGTACTATGATCTACAAATGTGAACTTTTTCTTTCTCATAAGGAACTTCTAGGGAATACATATCTCCTCAAATATAAAAAAAAAATCTCTAATGAGATATGGATGACCTGAGTTGACATGGGATAATTTTTCCATTTCAAGCATGAATGAAATCTTGAAAACTTCCTGGAACTTGATTAAGTTTTACACAATTGAATAGTTCTCCAGCAAATTCTTTGGAACAGATACAGCTTTTCCATCAGTGAAACTAAAGATCATAGTTAATTAATGAAGTCTGTAATTCTCCCTTTTTCTGATCAGAAGGCATATGAAAGGATGGAATGATTAATTACACTCTCTGTCACACATGGGTATCTGATTATTGTGTCAACCTCAACTTAGTTTAGGGCAGATGTTACAATTCCACCTCAAGCACATCACAAAGTGATGGAAACTGTTAGTTTTTCAGATTATGTTTTAGATCAGCTTTTCAGCTGAAAATACTTTTACACTGTGGTCATGAAATTGTGTTAATTGTCCCCTGAAGTTGGTATTTTTTGAAACAAGAACCAGAGCATTGAATCACTTGGTCTGTTGTGGCCTTGCTAGGTGCAGCTGCCATTTTTGTGAGCTGCTAACCAGCTCCAGTCCACAAAATTTGCAGTTACCATGGAGCTCAGTAAGGGATGAAATTAAATTGGGTTTCCCCTCTACTCTTGGGGATACAAGAATATAAGGTGTCACAGTCATTCTGTCTTTGGATTCACTTTAGCTGTTAAGCATATTTACACAATTCCAAAGATACCACTATATTTCCCTGGTGAGTAAAACCATTTGGGTCATATTTGGGATCACTTGGGACATCAAAAGCTCCATACATATAAAGGTGGGGATCAGCATAGAAAATTACCCCACACCACCTTAAAGTAAATGATAAGATGCTATACTCCAAAACAATTATTAGGTTAGGATATGTTGGGATCGGTTCGCTAGATATGAATATGGCCTGGACACATCCCTGGAGTCTACAGGAAGTCTGGTTGGTGGAGAAACTTGGTCATTCCCTCTGGGGCCTGTAAAAAACCACTGAGCTAACTGGAATAGGGAATTTGAACATGTAGCAATAGAGAAGTGAGGAATCCACCCTTGAGAAAGAATTTCTGGTAGGAGAGGAGAATATTTTAGTCTTAGTCTTACCTTGGTCTCCAAGGTGACTTTGTGAACATCAGAAGGTTGGAGAATTTGGACTTTTCATTTGGAGGCCTAGTGGCATTCCCAGAACAACAGTGGTTTACAGGAATGTCTTCCCTGAGTCCCCGTGGGCAGGCTATATGTCCTACAAAGGGCCCAACAAAAAAGCTGCACTGTACCAAAAGGAGAACACCTTGAGGACATCCATCAGCAAAAAGACTTCCAGGAGCTATGAATTGCACCCTTTGCCAAACAAGCTCTAAGCTTGGGGTCACTTTCCCCTGCACTCTGTAATGTGCTTGTGAGAGCGTCACAGACTTTTGGGGAAGGTTTGTGCCAATAGTTCTTACTACATCACCTTAGTACATACTCCTTTCTAAAAGCTAATTAAGTGTGGCTGAATAATTTATTTCACTAATAAACTGGGGGAAGGACATGGTCTGGGTCATGAACTGTATAGCATTAAAAAAAATCCCTCAGGGCTTCTCTTTGAGCCTTGAAAGGATATAGTGCCCTCCTCTGCCAAACTCTGAGGATTAGCCTTATCAGTGCAAGTGGGGGTTGGTATAGTTACCTCAGAGCTTATGATACACTGGTAAGCTTTTTACTCTTGTTCTTATGGCCCTCAGAAAATCTGATAGTGATCACAGGTCTTTTTCATTTGCATCTCTACAATCTTTGTAGTCTAAGTTTGTTAGTGGTCCCATGGCAAGGTCCCCCCTCTTTTTGGAGTATTGGCTTCTTGGCCAAGATTTGGGAAAGTTAGGTTTTGTTTGTTAACACAACACACTTGAGTAATCTCACCATATTCCAAGGGTAAGTCAATAACAGGCACATTTAGATAAAATACTCTATTTTTTCTCCCTGAAACATGAAGAATGTTGCCAATTTTCTATTATGCAAACTGTGAGTTCTATATATCCAGACCCAATAATGAGGGCATGCAATATACATTATTGGTAAATAATATTCATGATAAATTGAAATTTGCCTTAGTTATTGACCTACCTCTCATTTACATTCATATGTGAATGTAAAATGGAAATCTTTTAATAGTAATTTCTTAAATGTACCAAGTCTGGCCTTGTCCTTCTTTTGCTACCTGAGTAATTCAATAACTTCTCATTTCTTACTTAGACATATACTTCTTTCCAACAAGGTACCTTTTTCCAACACAAATCCTTTAAGTATTTGAGAACACAGGCATTAGAGTAAATGAAACACTTGCACATTGTATGAGACATACACAGATGTGCAAAGGCTATACACATCATTTCTTTAATTGGAAAGAAAATGCCAAATGACATCCATGTTTCTGAGCCCCCCATATACCACAGGATCTGAGGTTATACAGTCATGTTGTTCAGCAGTTGGTTGCCCCCAGAAGTGTAATTGCAAAAACATTTTCAGTACAAATTATTACATTCATTTCCTGGCAATAAACTGGTCTGTGAAAATACGAGGTAAGGCAGCATGTACATGAACAGAAACATTAAGATCAAGGAAGTTAGCTCTGGGGGCCTGTGGCTTCAAATTTCTTATTTTTAAGGCATTTGAATTTTTTTTTTCTTTAAGAGAGCTTTGTAAGGAGAAAGGAAAAGAAATTCTTCAAAGACAAAGTGATTTATGAACCTGAACATTAAGGATCCTACCACCAGGGTGACAAAGTGACTGCCTAAGTTAAATGAGTTCCCACTTGCAGACTAAGTCTATTCATACAGTCCATCAATATGAAAGCCCTGCTAGCATTATCTTGTATTATTCTATTTGGTAATGGCTCCTGAACTCCTTGATGCAGTCTATCTTTTTGTAGGGTGGATACTCAAGACTACACAAATAAATCCAAAATTGCCCCATCACTTCCTAATGTAATTTTTCCTCAGTACTGTAAAAAGTAACACCCCCTCTCCCCTGAAAAACACCTGCTTTTTTTTTTGGGAGCGTGTGCTGGGAAGTTGACTTAGTTTATGAGAGATTTATTTGTCTCAGTAAATCCACTGGACAGAATTTTAATTTTACACAGTTTCAAACTTTGTACCTTTTGGGGTGGGTAAGAAAGACAGCATGGCATAGTGGATAAGGAGGTGGCTTGGAAGCCAGGAAGGTTTGGGTTCCAGTTCTGTCTCTGACACATATTGACTGTGTGACCCTGGATGATCACAACTTTCCAGTGTTCCAATCTAGACAAGTCTAAGATTATAAGGCGCAGAGAAGGTGCCAATTTGTATCAGAGAAGAAGGTTCCTCGCCTGAAAGTTCTCTATACCAAAGAAATCACAGACGTAGTCCGTACCTCCTGTGTAAAAGAGATGTATGAGATTAGCATGGGGAGACTGAATCAGCACTTACATTTTATTAATTTATTAATCAGTCTTTAGCCTACTGTTTTTGACGGTAGAACATACTGATTTCACAAGTTATTCCAAAATTCATGCTGTCTGCTCAAGGCTTCTACCAGTAAGTCATGGAAAATAAAGTATCTGTCACGTTTGGTAGCCCATGCAATTTCTATTTTCTGTGCACTCAAGCAAAATGTCTAATAAAGTAGTTATCAGCAATCCTTTCAATGTCCATCTGAGCCACTCATTGTTGCTCTTTAGAAGGAAAGAATGGAACCTTTCACATCGACTTCATTTTCTCAAACTAAGACCAAATCAGGAATAATTGAAGTTGGTGGTCATTTCATCCTCTGTCTAATAAGCATGAAGGATGAAGGGTCTAACAATCCCTAAAGAAAACGTTTATATGAGCTCTTTTCTTAATAACTTGAGCACAAAATTTCTGTGTGCCTGGAAATGAGGCAAAAGTTTCAGGAGGAAAATTTCTTGCCCCATTTTATTCACTATTAATTCTCATGGATTAGGGTTTTTTTTTCCTTTAAGTTTCAGTTAAAAGCTTGTTTTGTTCATGTGATCTATTTCTAAGGGGTAACCAGGATTTTTTCCAGTGCTCCTTATTTCAATTGTACGTGGAGGAAAGAAGTAGCACAGGCTACAGTTATGTACAAAGTATCAGTCATGCTTTTATTGGCCCCTTAGAGAATTTTGAAAAGTGGAAACTTTCTTTAAAAAAAATGAAGTTCTATCCAAAAGCTAAATACAAAAAGGTAATTTGAGATCCAAAAAAGAAATAAACATCTTGAAAAATATTTTCACTTTCAATCATAGCCAAGATTTATTAACACAATAAATTAGCTATGTCAATGGATTTTATAGTGTCATAAAAAGGGAAAAGTGTGAGTTGGAGGGTAGCTCATTATTCGCCCATGTTACCACTTAAGTAGTCATGAATGCAATCCATCTCTCCTGTCCCTTTGTTCCACTTAGTACCTCAGTTGAATCCTCAAATCTTGGATGATTCTGTTCCAGAAACCAGTGTACTATTTGCTTTTAGGCCAAGTAGTATTTTACATATTTTAGATACATTTTTGTTGCTCTTTTACATCATTTCCCACTACTTCCCTCTCTGAGAGCCATCCTTTCATAATAAGAAATTGTCAAAAAGGAGTAAAAAATGAGTTCTGTAAAACTAACCAACACATTAAAGAAATGTGGCACTATATGACACACATTCATCATATTCATGTGTATGTGCCAGGAAACCACTACCCTATCCCTTCAACCATCACCTCTTCTCAGGCCTCACTGGAGACAATCCAGTACTGTAAACCCAAGTACCTTGGGAATAGCACTGCCTGCAGACCGATAGCCTTGATGTCACCATCCAGGAACTCAGTCCTCGGAAATGCACAATGCTGCCACCAAGATCTTTGGCATCATCAAATAGTTCAAATTAGAATTGGATAGAATTGTGTCGAGTTTAACATTAAAGATTGCCATCCATCCGATAGGCCGTTGAAACCTCCTGCGTTTTCTCTTCCTGTAACAATGTGAGGAACTGTATAGGTTTTCTGTTTGTAACCCTAGCATGTATGTAGCACAGAACTTCGAAGTCATTCTCCAGTTGATAGGTTATCTTTATTTCAAATTCTTTGTGATCACAAAGTGTTGCTATACATGGTGTGGTGCACAGAGCACTTGCCTTTCCTTCTATCATTGACCCTTAGTTCCTCTTCACATAATTTCAGATTTCTTTCCAGAAATGAAAACCAACAGACTCTTGTTTTCCTTGCTCTCGGTATAGTTTCCCAAAGTAGGCGATACCACCCCCTTGGGGTGTATGTGCTGGAGTGATAGTAGCCTTGGGTGCATTTGGGGGGTGTTGAATACAAATAAGAGGGCAAAGGAAGCATAAGGAAAAGAGAAGAAATTTTTGAAGAACCATTTGTATATATTTCATCTGTTGTGTAACTGAGTTAAAATTGTAGTTGATTACGTTATTTTCCAAATAAACATACAATAAAATGCAAGGCATAACCCATCAGTGGTCAAGTCCATTGACAGGTCTTAACAAGCAAGTGTTGGCAGGAGAGCATGTTGTGCATTGTTGGAAGTCCAGCATGCACTGGCAGGAATATGTGCATGCAATGACTTGTTTACAATACGATACTCTGTGGTTACATGATGCAATATTGTGTCACCAAAATTTCAATGCAGGAAAAACCCTACAAATTTACAATGAATTATTAAATTTAAGATGCAGTTTTAAAATATCTATATGTTTTGAAATGACACAAAATTTAAAAAAAACCAATAAAGGGTTAAAGAAAGATTGCTAGGTGGGAAGAGTAATTTTTTTTAAAGGCGGGGGTGGGGGGCAATAGGCCAAATAAGTTCGGGAACCTCTGCTCTAGAGCCTTGGGTTACTTCATCTCTGAAGAGGCTGAGGAATAGTTATCTCTATTCCTCTATCAAACTCATTAAAGTGAATATAAACCACAGAAATATTTTTCTCCTCACACTACTCAGCATTAGAAATTTCTTTTGGGTGTGCACAAACATTTAGGGCCTCAGAAATTCTCACTGAAGATCCTATGTCTAGCAAAAGGTAGACAGTGTATTACCAGAGAGGCCTAACCCTCAAACATAATGGCATCACACCCTTCTCTCCTGATGTTTATTTCAAGTACCATTGCACTTTCCCCCTATATTAACACACTTCCAAGATTGGTGATTTCATCAATGTGGGTTCACCACCAACCAATGCCACCTATCCATCCTTTAGCAGACAATCTTCATGAGTATCTGTGGCCAAAAAAAAAAAAAGGCCACCTGGTGGCTTTCTGGTGATGAGATACTTAAAACTTAACTACACTAACACTGGTCCTTGGACAACAGAGCTCATCTTTGGTATTGTACTTAGAGACTTCCAAATTAATTAGGACCTGCTGGCATCACCTTCAAGGATCAAGGTTCACTTCTGCCACATGAGGTAACAGAGTAGGACTTTATTGGAAGCTATATTTACATAACCGAAAAATCAGTGTTAGCATTGATATAAACTATGGCTCCAACTAGGACTTAAATCCAGAGAAACTATAATTCTAAACTCATCATGTTGAAGGGTATTTACCTCATGTCTTAGTAACTTCAATTTCTTCTGTCTAAATAACCTGATATTTCAGGTGAGGAAGCTTGAAACTTAGGGTGATAAGTTTCCTTAAGTGAAAGAGAGGATTAATGCACATAATATTGTCTATCAACGCAGAGGCTATCAAATACTACAAGATATTATGCATCTCTCTCCCCGCCTACCCTAATGAAAGCAACCAATCACTAAGATGATCTTCCACTGCCAGCATTTTTGGCTGATGGAAAGCTTTGATACGCTGACTTATGTGAAAGAATTTTGAAAAGTATGAAGTGCTAAATAAACATAAGGAACTTTTAAAAAAATGAAAATAGGAAACTCAGGAGTCACAGAATACTTTAAATACACTTAGGAAGATACACAACATTATCAAATGAGCTTTACCATCAAACTATCAAGCAAACATAACAGAGAGACAATTTATTTAAGAAAAGTTTTACTAATGCATTAATATTTGGGTAAAATTATTGCAATGGGTGTGAAAGGCAGACAGACATACCGTTACAGGCTATAGAAAAACAAAAAGGGTTTTATACAATTAAAATATTAAACAAGCCTCTGGGATTTAGGGGAATGACTAACAAATTCATAACAGAAATTAAATCTGGAAGATTAGATCCAGTATTAGCACCTACAATATCACTGGGAGTAGAACTTTAATTCTTTCATTCTTTTCTAGTAAATCCCTTAGCTCTTTCCAAAGAACAATGCTCTCAAATCATGATGATTAACTTAATTTCAAAGTCTTGGAAAACACTGTCACGAAGAATGAAGGTTGAAGAAAAACAAATATTAAAAATTAGATTTTTGGGAGTTTTACTCAGGAAATATTCATGTTATTTCACCTGAACTAATTACAAGAGTTATGTGCATCCTGAATACTGAATTCAAGAAAGGTTTATGATTCATAAGTTTTGTCAGTGGAAATAGTTAAAAATGAGCACATACAGTATTATTCCTACCAAATTATTTTCCCCATAAGTTATATTCATAATAAAGCCATAAGGAAAATGTTCATTACACCTGCTTATTACACATTAAGGGACAGAGCAAGGATGTCTATAGGTCTGATGGTTTAGCATCCACTTTATTGTGCTTACATAGTTTTAATAAAACAAGCAACACATACTACATCCTCCCAACGTTCATGGCAATGCAGTAATGATATAAAATTCTCCAAGGAGAATCAAGGTAACTGGAAATCACATGAAATACTGGTTCACTTAGTAATAAGTGCTACATTAAAAACAAAAGCATTATACATTATCTTTCCAATAGGCTTCAGTATGAGAAACTAACAGTAGAAACAGATCTTCTGGCAATCCTGTGAGTTTCTTGAGGTCTGGGAGATGTGTCAGCAGGCCACCGGGATAGCTTACCCCTCATCAAAAAACATGCCCAGAAGAAAAAATATTCTTCAATTCAGGGGAAATGAAACCAAACCTGGATGTGACTTGCTGAAACCAAAAAAACCACCTGGTAGAGATGACAGCTTAAATACTGAGCAGAATCAATAGTCTTGGTGGCAGAGAAGAAATGGATTTTGGATTGGGCTGATTTACACAGCTCATTTTATTAAATTGTTCTGAATTAAAAAAGTGAAATGCTTCATTATATTTTCTCAGAAATAACTACAAAGATTACAGAGTCCTACACAGTTTAAAGACACAAAGTGGATGCTGAGCGACTAGATGTCACCCCAGGAGCGGAATTTTAGAAAGTTAGTCCTTGGAGTAGAATGGCACCGTGGCTCTGGCAGCAGATACAAAGGAATGATGCTTGGAGAGGAGGTAGGGGACACTCTGCAGTTGGCCGGTGGACAGAAGAGAGTCCCATTCTGAGATGGACTCTGAAAAAGGAACCAACATGATATCTTAGAAAGTTATAAAGAAATACTAAAGTGTATTTTTATTTATCTCTCATGAATCAACTGACACACACATATCAGTGAGTAATTTTACTTTTTTAGTTCTACCTGGTGGGTTTTCTGGATTTGCAAGAGCTTATGTTTCATCTAGTTATGACCTAGAAACCAAGTACTGTGAACTCAAATTTTTAAAGTCACTATTTTATTGTGACACTGAGCAAATCAAGTCTCTTTTTCACATGAGAAGCTGACAGAGATAACATAAGGTACCTCACAGGGTTGTGAGGGATAGACATAGAGGACTGGCACATTTGCAAAATGCTTTCCATAGTGCTTTACAAAAAGTTTAACAAAAACTAAATTCAAAAAAGTGACAAATGCTACTTTACTGAAAATTCTTTTCATGAAGATCATCTTCCTTTTGTATATTCCTTCATTAAAATACACATTTAATCCCCAAACATGAACTTTAATCTCCGGTGTGTGTGTGTGTGTTGGTGAAACATTAAGTGCACTTTCACATGCCCTTACACACATTCATACAGCTGTTTGACAAGCCCCCAGCCCTTCCTGGGTTCTGCTCCTGATGAACATACAGCTCTAAAAACACATTGTGCTGAACAAAAACATTTGCAATTCATGAAACTATCCAGAAGTTCCTAATGTAAATCCTTTCCATTTCAAAAATTTCACAGTTGTTTGAACATTGATAGATTAGCCTCTTGTGTATAATTGCTCAAAACCCCACACTACCTCAGAAAAACATTCTGTTTAGCAATAATAGCTGCAAAATGAGTCATGACAAATGAATTGTGCCAAGTCAACGCAGCTGCAATTGATAAAAAAACTTATTCCAATGGCATGTAACAAAAGCCACACAAGGTTTCTGATTGCTCATTTTTAGAAATATCAGTTAAGAAACTGTATGGACAAGTAACACTACATATTCCAAAATACTCTACTATCTAAGACTTTTTTACAACAACTAAACATACGGCACAGGCATCATTATTTACACCTTTGGGTTTTAAGGAAAATTCAGGTGACATTTCCCGGTGCCAGAGCAGACAATCTTTAAGAAGAGCGAGGCTAACTTTGTCAGGAGTTGCAAATAAACTGGACAGAAGCCACCAATAGCTTTGTTTTTCCAAAGTGCTGACAAGATCCTGAAGCAAAGCAAAGGAGGGGAAAAGTTCTCATTTTTACTCCATGAAAGTTTCTGCTTTCTATGTGGTCCCTCCCACATCTGGGAAAAGCTGTCTATCTTTGCTACATTCTGCCACTGTGCAGGGCACTAGTCTGTGACAGAAACCAGTTGAGAAAGTCATCAAGGGTAGATTTCCAGGAGAACTGAGACTTCAACCTCCTGAAAGATCTGACGTAACTTTGAGCAACTGGTGAAGTGAGGGAATACCAACACCTCCTGCTCTGAAGGTGGTACTGTTGCACTGTGGCCAGCTGGAGCAGTCTCACTGTTTCAGAGAATTAAGAACCACAACAAAACTGGGTCTATGGATCTTTTTGTGGCATTAACCCATCTATTTAACAATATTCGTGGAGGGCAGACAGTGCTATGTTGGCTGCATGTTGGGTCAGGGACTGGCCCTGCGACTTCACCCAAGGCAGGTTAGGACCTTCTCTGCAATGGTCTGAGAGCTGCCTTGCTCAGGGTCACGGCCAACATGTGGCAGTCAGGATATGAACCCAGGGCTTCCTGATTAGAGTCAGCTCTTTATCCACTCTGCCCCACTCTCTAGGTCAATCTACTGCTACCCGACCAGGTCAAGTGACTTCTCTAAATGTATTTATAATCATTAGGTTAAAAAAAAAGTGTATGTTCCGTCCAACATACACATATCCCAGAGCCCTTAGGATCATTTTTTTCTTGACATCTCGAAAGCCTCGCATATAGTAAGTCCTTAACAAACGTTTGTTGAACTGAAGTGCTGGTACTCACATTTCTATGGGAACTCATTGATGGCAGGGCCTGAGCAGTCATGTGAGGAGGCTAGTCTAATATATAAAAATAATCTGACACAATATAGACAAAATTAGATTTAGATTTCTATCTAACCAAATCAAATGTTGATTAAGCCAGTTTTTACATATTATAATAATATAATTAGTCATTTAAAGACAACACCATTCAACTCTAGGCACCAACTATCCACCACCTCCCATACAAGGTTTAAAAAAAGTTTTATATTCCCATGCAGTGGAAATGCTTATTGAGTAGGGAAGAAAAAACTTACATATTCTGAATGTATGGAAAATACCTAAAAATGGAACTCTAGTTTGTTATTTACCTTAGACTCCATGGTTTATCTTCCACTGCTCATGCCTCTGTCTTCATAAATGGTAATTTCAATCTATAAAGGATAGCTGTTAAGAAAACATACCACTGGAGACTAAATGAGTTAAAAGGTGAGTTAAATATGCTAAGCTGTGTCATCACTATTGTTGATTTTTTAAAAAAAATGCACTAGCTCTATACTCTCAGCTATGATATTTTGTCTTTTGTCTTTATAAAATCCACCTATGAAATGTTCTGAGATAATTTTTACTTAACTTAAAAATATTCCCACTTACTGATTACCTTGAGAATTGGATTTATCATGATTAAAAATAAAAGATTAACACTCAAGTAGTTTCACGTGTGTTATTTCATCAGAAGAGATTCTGGCTCATTTCTTCTCAATTTTACTTTTATGTGCTATCTCCTCAGTATCATAGTTTTATGGTTATGGAGAAAACAGCAATAAACACAAGAATATGGGTCTTTTCCCCAAAGGCAGTGGGAGCATAATAGAGGCTGCTGGATAGCACAATGGACAAAGTGATGGACTTACTTCGAGTCAGGAAGGTCTGAGTTCAAATGTAACCTCAGACACTAGCTGTATGAGTCTGGGCAAGTTACTTAACCATTTTTCTGCCTCAGTTTCCTCATCTGTAAAGTGGACCTATTAGTATCATCTACCTCTCAGAGTTGTGAGGATAAAATGAAATAATTATCTGTAAAGTGATTTGCAAACCTTAATGTGCTATATAAATTCTAGCTAGTAGTCAGGATTCAATACCTACCTCTGACACATACTGGCTATGGGACCTTGGGAAAGTTCATTAACCTCTCAATGTTCCAAGCAGCTATAAAACTATCAGTTGCAATACAGTTGCTAACCTGTATTGGTAGGATTGGGATTATGTAATCTGAAATTCTACTTATTAATTCATTAATCTAATTATCAGGTCACCTTAAATATTTATAATTTTATTTACCAAATTCACCTACTGCTCTTCAAGCTTATAGCTTCTGAAAATGTGTACAATATAATGAAATCAAACATCTGGCAGCTGTAACTGATTTAGGCAACCAGTCAGATGAACCTATGGAACTGTAATTCATTTGGATGACAAGTTCCACCACACACTGAATTTATCCATTTCAAAAGGGCTTTTGGTTCAGATCTCTGCAGCTGAAAAGCATTACTCATATCAAAACTAATATTACTACAAGATGCCCTCAGAACCACCAAGAAAGATGGTATCCAGAATACTAAAGAGTTCGCAAAACACAAAAGAATGTCAGAAGATACCAAAGAAAATAAATTTGTAGAAAAATGCAAGCAACATACACAAAAACTTTCTAGGGAAGGTCATAAAATCAGTATTAAATTGTCTCCAACCTATGCCAACACTGTCACTTTAGTTTTCTTATCTTTAACAAAAAAGATACAACACGAAGTCCTCTCTCAATTGGGTCTGTCAGAAGGAGGCCCTGTGGAGCGTAAATCTTCTCATTCTGTTCCTGAATATATTTGGTGATTTTCTTCAGAACCTGTGTGAAAGAAACACCCAATCTTTTAGATTTTAGTGGAAGTCCTTTTAAGTATCAGCTGGCTGTATAAACCTAGTTTTAAAGCAGGGCATACTGAAGTTCCTATGGCTTGCCACAGTTTTGATATTTGCCTTTTACACAGGTCAGTCAATAAACATTTATTAAGCACCTACTATGTGCCAGGCACTGCTGCAAAGCACTGAGGATGCGAAGACATGAATAAGGCAGTTTCTGTTCCCAAGGATCTCACAGTCTAACAGGGCAGATGAGATGTAAACAACTACAGACAAACAAGCTACACGTAGGACAAATTGAAGATAATCAATAAATCCAGTTTCCAGTCCTCATACAGTATTTGACAGAACCCTTTTGCAGCATTTGACAATAATCTGAGAATTTCATAGTTGGAAAGAACCATAATGACAGTCTCGATCAGCCAATACTTCACTAATAATCCCTTATAGTACACCAACAAACATTGGTCATTCAGTCACCACTTGAAAATGTCCAGTGGGGGAGAACCCAATCTCTCCTATTCCAGTCCTAGACAGCCCCAGTGTTTAGAAGTTCTTCCTTACTACATGACTTGACTCTCTACAACTTCTAAACTATTCCTCCTTGTTTTGTCTCCTGGGGCCAAGCAGAAAAAATAAATCTCTTTCACATTCAAATGCGGTATGACAGCTATCCTGTAACCCCTGAAGTCTTCTATTCTTCAGGCTAAAAATCTCCATCTCCTCTAACTGATCTTTGTATGGCATGACCTCAAGTCCCTTCACTTTCTCTCAGTCAGTCTTTTCTGGCATGGATGTAACTGGAGTCAAGACAAATTATGAAGGACATGCTTAGAAGTGAACACAATACCCAAGATGGGACACAGATTAGAATAACACTGATGTTTGTTTTTTGGCTACATCCTGATACTGATTCATTCTGAGTTTGAAGTCCAATAAATTCCCCATATATTCTAGACTCTAGACTCCATGAGGAGATTTACCATTTTTCACCTTCACATCCCTACTGCCTAGCACTGTGGACTACACATAGGAGGTGTTTAATACATAGTGAAATTGCACACAGTGAAAAGTTTTTTATTTTTCCTTAAGGAATAATTTTCAATGAACAGTTTTGTTAATATAATGTCTTTCATTATTAAGGGCAGTTCTTTAGTCTCTCCTTTAAGCTAATTTTAGCTATTTTCTTTTTCCTTTTGACTAGGTAGCATAGGACAACTATTCTAGGTAATGATTGTGACAAAGGTAAAACAGTTATTTCAGAACCAGCAAGGCTATTTCTTTGGTAATATACATGACCTTTAATTTCCCGAGGGTTTCCCAGTAATTAAATTCCTGATACTATGATCACTTTCAACAGTGTGAAGTATGACTACACAACTGAACTGCTAGATTAATAAATAGAATACTGAAGCTTATACAACTCAAAGAAAATAGAGGCAATATCCAGATAGAATGCAAGGTAAATTCTACTAATTATTAATTCTTCAGATTCAGTAAAGGAGATTCTGGGATACAAGAAATTTAAAGATATTAGAATATGAAGGGAATTAGGTGATCCTGGGTTCTCAATGGCTATGTGAACAGAGTGGAACAATTACTCTGGCAATTCTTAACAAGATGGAAAATCTTGTGTAAGTATGGATCCACCAATTGCTTTTGTGTCTGAGGACCAGCCTAGCTGAACTCAAGAGGTTCATCAAATGGCTGGCCTCCAGGTGATGCAATGTACTAATCCTTGCAACTCATACAGATGTGATCTGCATGGGCAGAAGGAGTACCCATACCAATGAAATCACAAGTATCTGAAATACTGAATTATCAATTAGAAATGAAAAAGTCACAGAGTTTATTTCCAACTACAGACAGTTTTTGCAATCCCTCTTCTGGCCTAATTTTCAAAGGAACTTTGATAGAGCTCTAAAATGAGGCTCCAATTTCTACCTATTTCTTTAAATTAACACCACTGTTTGGAGATTAAAATCTCTAGAAAAAAGGGAGAAAAAAATCTGTGAAAACAATGCTAGAAATTAACTTTGAATTTAGGTCAGTAACATACTGGACTAAACTAACCAGCATATTGAAAATGGCACTCTAGATTTGTGATTATAAACTGGCTTACATTTCAATATTCTACAATATTATTAACTAGTCTGTTTTTTTAAAGATGATGATAAGCACTTAAATGGTAAATTCTTGAAAGAGTAGCTAGTTTGGAAAGGTGATCTACTGTATTATGCTAATAAATTTGTGGTATTATCCTTAGAGAAAGGGAGTTTTCATTTCTTCCTAGAACAACAAATTTATGTTCAGCAACACAGAACATTTTCCTACTTTGAATTTCAAGCAAAGTTTAACTTCAGTTAATCTTTAAGAAGCAAAAAATCTTACCTCCTATCTCTGTATCACTACCTATCAATCACCCTCAAATAATGAATGGAAGGAAGTAAGCCATAAAGATGGCTAGCTCAAGTCTCTCAAACTCTCCAATTTCCCTCTCGGTTCAGCCGCCAGAAATGGAAATTGGAGATTCAGTATCCCTTCACCCCAATCCATTAGAACTCAAGGATACTCTCTCAGAAAATGTCTGCATGACTGATTTCAAAGAAAGGATTCCTTCAGAAAAGCTTCTCTCCCTCTTTTCTTGGGTAGAGATTACTACCGGGGAAATAACACTCCATTTTGTTATATCAAATTTAACTTTTGTTGGGTAAGGTTTTAATTTAAGCTCTAATAGCAATAATGTGCACTTGGATACCAGCTCAGAAAGAAGACAATTTTGTGCGTGAGATTTCAAATCCTGTTAAGTACTTTGTAGAAGCCATCACTATCCCAAAGTGTTAAAAAACAACAACAAACTTTTTGGTCCCTTGTAATGGAACAGCTTTTATATCCTTAAATTCACTCAGCATCCTAGAAAGGGCATTGCACCATTGTTAACCCAACAACCCTTCATCTGCTGGAGTTTCAGTCATTTTACTCACCATTTCTATTTCTGGCAAATCACAGCGCCCAACAAAAACTATCCCATTCCTCAAACCTTCTGCATAACCACAATTTGTACAATGTGCATAAAAATAAAGCATTCTTAACTACATTAAGCTTTATGAATAGCTGACTTTCCCCTAAAAATACTAAATTGGAGTAAGCCCAACTGACCTTCAAGAGAAAAGAACATAGGTTTATCCAAATGAGGAACATTGTCTCCTACAACCTCTCACCAAAACCCCTCCCCCACATCCTAGGATTCAGCTTTTTTTTTTAAAGGTAACAAAAGTTCTTGCCTTTCTATGTCAGGGTTTTTTTTTTTGTATACACCAAAGAAGTAGATAACTTCTTTATATTTTATGAGTTGACAGCCCAAAGTATAGGTGTCTAGAAGCTTTCCTGTTCCCTTTTAAAAACAATGGGATGGCATCAGAGAAATAACAGCAAGGCCCCTATTTTTCCTTTCCTTTTAAATAATAATACTGTGCAGAAAGACATTTCTAGTTAAACACATAGGAAAAACATCAGAATTTCTGTCTGATAAGTGCACTTCTACATTTTCAGAAATCTCACTGCATTTATCCTTGCAGCCTAGGATTTTCAGTTGTTAAGATGTGTGAAACTAAAATGATCTATTTCCCTGTTATTATCAACGAACTACATAATTCTAAGGGTAAGTTCTATGTGGATTCTTTAGTTTAATAATAATAAATGTATATTTATAAAGGATCCTAAAAAAGTCATGCAATAATGAAACCAAATGTAATTGGTTCAGTTTCTTTCTTTTTATTTAGTTACCCACATCTTTTTTTTTCTACATGTAGCTGGATCTTGGTGTGACTTATGGATCAAATTTACTTGGTATGCCAAATAACACAGAAGAGACTCCTGATTAAGTAGAACCATAAGCACTTCCAGTAGAAGTCTAAGTAGAAAAATATCTACAGGATCAAAATTTCTTTTGTGCTTGACACCATGAATTACCTTCTAAAGTTTCAAATTAAAATCTATAATGCTTTTTTAAAAAAGTACTTCAACACTGCATCAATATTTTAACTAAAAGATTATTTCTAAAATATAAATCTTCTAAGAGGAGAGGTTCAAATCTACTAACATAAATTGCAAAGCAGCAGAAAATTTTATGATTTTTATAAAATCAGATTAAACTCTACCAGCATCACCAATAACATCTTTAAAAACTACAATTTATAAGACATTCAGCTAAACTGTTTTCATTCCTCAAACTGTAACGTTTATTGTTGATGTCAATCTAAAGTTTGCCTAAGTATTCTCCACAGAGGAATTTTATCATATACCTAAATAAATAATAAAGGAAGTCTATTACAACCTGACAAAGTTTGTCACCAAGTCTGAAAGGTAGAAAGTACTCTTATTCATGCACTATATATACTAATAAACATGAATATGATATTTTACGGTAATGTATTTTTACCTCAATTCAGAAATGTGAATTATTATCTATAAATACATTCAGTGTCCATCACTTATAAAAAGGAGTATGGGAACATCATATAATACACGATCAGTATGGAAGATGCCATATCCAAAAGCAGATATGAACCATTTAACATTTCTGATACCATGTGATTTAAGAATGAAAGGCCATGACTTCTCAGCTAATAAGTAAGTTCTTAGATCAAAAATCAAGTATATATTGCACACATCTAATTATCTTGATATTTTAAAATCAACTCTTTTACCCAGGAAGGTAAACTCAAGGTAGCAACAGGTACCTATCTCACACAATACAGGATTGTTGTTCAGTTGTGTCTGATTGTTTGTGAATCTATTTGGGCTTTTCTTGGCAAAGATACTGGAGT
Organism: Trichosurus vulpecula; assembly: GCF_011100635.1. Classification (NCBI taxonomy): domain Eukaryota; kingdom Metazoa; phylum Chordata; class Mammalia; order Diprotodontia; family Phalangeridae; genus Trichosurus; species Trichosurus vulpecula. The sequence continues at coordinate 302,504,904 of NC_050575.1, forward strand.
GGTTTGCCATTTCTTTCTCCAGCTCATTTTAACAGATGAGGAAACTGAGGCAAACAAGGTTAAGTGACCTGCCCAAGCTCATACAGCTATTAAGTGTCTGAGGACAAATTTGAACTCAGGAAGATGTGTCTTCCTGACTCCAGCCAGGATCTGGCTTCTATACACTGTGCCACCTAGCTGTCTCAATAATACAGTGTATGCCATTGTTTTATGGGCCTCCATGAGATATGCACCTATTATAATGGCTGTACAGCCACTTCTTTTAAAAGTTATTTAAAATCAGCAATACATTAGCTTAGATTAACTCAAAATTAGAGATTAGTAGGCTCCTTACTAGCTACAAGAATTTTAGAAAAGCTGAACTAGGTTGTAAGCAAATACTCTTGACCTAAATACTTGGCTTAAAAGTCTAGGGCTGTGTAAATGGTGGTACCTTCATTCAGGAATAACTATTTTGGTCTGTTTTTGAAAGTCAAAGAGTATTCACTTTCATAAGTGCTTTGAATATATTAGGAGCAAAAATTAACTCAAATACTATTACACTTTAAGTGCCCCCAGAAAGCTATTTAAAAGCAAAAAAATAATTCCCCCCACCCCAACCCTCAAGGATCCATGGTTACTTGGTGTGAGTATTCCTTTCACTGATGTAGACTGCCAATCTTCTAAGAGCTGGGCAGAAGGTCTTCATGAATTGTAGTGCTCAGAAGAATTTGTTACCTCATGACCAGCCTCTCTATACCTAGTAAGGCCAATCCTTAAATGACAAATCCCACTGTTGGGCACATACTTGAAAACTTTTTAACTTAAGAGAGCCTCCCAGAACATGTACTCCACAGACACAGTCTTTAACAGAGAAAGACTTCAGTGAAGGGAAGAAGGCAAAGGTAATATGCTTTAGACATTCCCATACAACTGTACCTTCTCATAATGTGTTTCCATGCACAAAAAGATAGTATATGCCGTCAAACAAGCTAAACAGCCTTCAAGGTAAGATTGGCCCCCCAGCTTTTCTGCTTCTGCATAAAGGTTATTTAGGGTACGAACTGTTTCTTCAAACTGCTGCCGGTCAATCTGTAGGAAAAGCAGAAATGAAAAAGATAAGTTTTTGAGAAATATGTAATCAAGAATGCATAGCATTATATTTCAGGTTTTAAGAAATTAGTATAGTTTGCTGGCTAGTCATGACTATTAGTGAAAATTAAAATTAAACAATTAGCTTCACCTCTCCCAGAGACATTAAACATTTGTAAAATTTAATTTGTCACCTTCTATTCTTCTGTTTATACTAATTTCTAGGTGACTTAATCTACTAATATGTTAATGAGAATGCAGATCCATGGCCTTCCTTTGGTCTACATGTTTATTTCTTTTAGAATATCTCAGTGTATACTGTTAAAATCACAAATTGAATGTATGGTGCAACTAAACAAATTTAGTGTAATTCTTCCCACTAAAACCTTCCAACTGGCTTCCTGATCAATGTGAGTTATGATCTCTTTACCTGTCTCCTAGGCATACTATTTCAGAATTATTTCAATCCTTCATTGTTCCCTGATCCTAACAGCCAACTTGTCACGAAATTCTGCTACTCTGGTCTGACTAAAACTAAAAAAAAAAGTCAGGTATTTATTTTGACTACAAATAAACATCTCTCTTCCTTTTCTCCAATTCCTGGATAAAGGAACTGCTGCCTAATTCCTCTTTCCTCATTCACTCCTTAACCCTTTGTAATCTGGCTTTTAACCACATTACCCAACTGATCTCTTTACTACCAAATTTGTTAGTCTTTTCTCAGTCCTAATCCTTCTTGACCTCTTTCATAGGACACTCTCTTCCTGAATATTTTTTGTCTCTCTGGGTTTTCTTGCTCTTTCTTACTCTCTCCTATTTCACCTCCTACCTATCTATTCACTGCTCAAGTCTCCTTTGTTTTTTTTCTTTTTAAAATTTTTATTCATTTTGAACTAAATACAGAAAAAAGAGAACATTTCTATATACACAGCACAACATAAGAGGATTCAATATAAAACCCCAAATTTCACACTGTTTACTTTTTTGTGATGCCTTTGTTGGTTCTTTCTCTTCATCATGCCCCCTAACTGAGGCTGTTGCCTAAGATTCACACCTGGGTTCTCTTCTCCCTCTACACTCTCTGTGTAACCTCATCAGCTGCATCTAAAATCTCTAGGCAGATGACTCCCAGGTCTACATGTTTAGTCCCAGCTTTTCCCTCGAGTTTTAGTCCTGCATCACCAACTATCTATTGGACATTTCAAATTGGATGTCCCGGAGACATCTTAAATTCAATGTGCCCAAAACTGAGTTTATTATTTTTTTTCCCCTAAACCCTCACTTCTCTACCAAACTTCCTTATTTCTGTTTAAGGCACCACCATCCTTCTATAGTCTCCCAGGGTTGTAACCTTCGCATTATCCTTCTTCTACTTTTCCTCAGTCCACATATCCAATCACTTGATAAATCTTGGCATTTTTACCTTTACAACATCTTTGCATTTGATTCCACTTACAGCATAGTTCAGGCCTTTATCACTTCTCACTTAGATTATTACAACTGCCTCCAAACTGATCTCTCTGCCTCAAGTCTTGCTCTTGGAGTCAGGAAGACCTGAGCTCAAATCCTACCTCAGCCACTAGCTGTATGACCTTGTAAGTCACTTAACCCTATCTGCCTCAGTTTCCTCATTTGTAAAATGAGCTGGGGAAGGAAATGGCAACCACTCCAGTAGCTTTGCCAAGACCCAAATGGGGTCATTTGGACATCACTGAAACAACTGAACAACAAACTGCTTGACTGATTATATTTTGGTTAATACCATTACTTCCAACTTCTTTTTACTTCAATAAGGACATAATCCAGTTACAAAACTCATCTTGGTCACCGGCCAATGCTGCACTAAACCATATTCTTCTTATTGAATAGCTGTAATCTTACCTTTCCTAAGGTACTACCAACATCAAGAGCTGAACTTACTTTCTCTCCTCTATAAGGTCTTCTCTGATATGGAAATAGCAGAATCATAGAATCTTAGATTGGCTACCTAAATGATGGCTACGATTATTACTTCCTACTGAATCATGTCTATCAAACCTATAACATAATAAGGACTATATAGCCAGTTCCAAAATGTGCCTGCAGCATTATGACATAACGAAGAAGATCTTTTTAACTGAAATTTGCTCAGATACAGAGCCTCCAAAATATCTTGTTCCTATATGATCAGAATCACTCGGCAAGAGCTAGTTATGCTGAGGCCGTGCGAAGGGAGGTCACTATGTGTCATATGGAAGAGAACAAACTGAATTTTTTAAAAAGCAAGTGTCAAAGAACCATTTTTTAGGTTTTTAAAAAATAAAAGAATAAAGGATAAAAAAGTGACCACCAGTAGCAAATCCAGACAGCACATGCAGTAAGAAAGGACTCTGGGGAGCATACCCAGGAATTTCAATCTCACTACTTTATCTTCACACATTTGGAAGAGAACTATTAGTGTCCTACTTTGGCACTTGGGTGGATGATATGAGAGCTACAATAAAAGAGAGATAAGAGAAGTTCAACCAAGCAGAAATTTGAGTTAGGTTAGAAGAGGGAAGAAAAATAGGAAACAAGATTGTGTGATGTCAGAATTCTTATATTTCTGATGAAATATGTAATGAAAAGCAAAGGACTAAAGTCTAAGCAGCTTACTGTGGCAAAAACAGGTAATATAACTATATAGACCAGATGTAGAGAAGATTTTTTGAAAATCAAAGTCAAATAAAATGAAACATTCTAATGAAGACAGTGGGGCAAATCAATTTGTATCAACAGAACTCTTCGGCCAATAACTAAAAAAGATGCAAATATGTTTGCAAAATGGAATTTCTTCATAACATGTTTAAAAGTACTACAAAACCCAAAACATCAGTTTTCTTTATACTAACTTGCCAACTTTATACTTTTAGTAAAGGACAATCAATCCCTACTGCAAAGCAATAAACAAATTTCTAGGGTAAGGGAACAACAAAAAAAGAAGTCTTTCAAATTGCCAGCAAACAAAGCAAGGAAAATTTAACCCTGTAATTTAAATTTAATCTTAACACACACATACAATCAAAGCTTTCAAAAATGCCTGTTTAGAGTATAAGCTGGTGTTTTTATACAAACATTTTAAAAGAAACCCCCCAAAGCCACACCTAACGCAGCACCATACATGATTCTATAGAGTGTTCACTAATACAAAGGATTTCAAGATTTTAAAACATCAATTTCCTGTAAGAATAAGCAGAGAATTTAGTAAATTTTGTTGCTGTAATCAGGCTATAAAGTGAAGGTTCTGCCACACACAGAGACTTAGAAGATTAACGTCTGACTCTGCATATGTACATTTGGCAAGAACTAGTAGAGCTAAGAATTTGATTTTTAAAACCTATAAACAAGTCTTGTCATATCCAAAATAAGCAGCACTGAAAAAGGAGAACCTCTCCATTATATTTGGATTTGATATTCTGAATTGGAAGCATATTCTATACAATCCCAAAAGTTTTTCTATTCCCTAAATACTAGCCCCAATATGGATAGGGGCTACAGTAAAAGTCTCTGCCCTCCAGTCATTTACATAGGGGAATGATAAAAGCTACACATACTTATAATAAAAAAACCTGTCATACTGAAAGGTACAAATTGCCACAGGAAGATTCAGGAGAGATTGCACTCAGTTTGGGAGTTGAGAGAGGGACAAGTCATCAGGCAGGGCTCAAGAAAAACCTTAAAGGATGCTTGTGTGACTGGATTGGATGCCTAAGTTTTCCACAGGTAGCAACTGTGGGGAAGAACACTCCAGATAGAAGGAATATTCTAGCAAGGATGAGAGCACTGGTAAGAAAGTAGATATACTTGGGAAACAGAAAATAGTCCGGTTTTGCAAGAGTATGATGTATATGAAGGGGAAGGGAGAGACAAGGATGGAAAGGTAGGTTAAGGACATATTGTAGTACATGAGAAGGAGATTCACCGCGTGTTTTAAATTAGGGAGTAGTAATAAGACTGGAATTGTGCTTTAGGATTAATTTGGCAGTAGCTTGGAAGAAAAACTGGAGTTTGGGAGGCCAATTACAAGCTTGTTACAGTAGTCTTGATGAGTGGCAACAAGAGGGCAACTGAAATGGAAAAGAAGGGACTGTGTAAAAGACTGTATAAGTAGAGCACAATCTTAAGAATTGAGTGACATGAGGAAAGAGTAAAGTTATTGAAATCAAAGCTGAAAACAAGAATCCAGCCATAGCAAAATATCATCAAGAAGCAACTAGCCTCTATGACAAAATACTGGCCAAACTGAATTAATGTTGATCAATTGGCAACCTTCAGGGAGGTGAAGAATCAATGCTGACTCTAAACTCATCTTGAAAGGGAGCCTTGAATGAGGTCACTGCAGTAATTAAAGGATCATAGCTTAAAAGGAACTTCAAGGTCATCTAGTTCAAACTCCTTAGTTTACAAATGATGACCTGAGGCCCAGAGAAGTGAAGTGACTTGTTAAAGGTCACAGAAGCAGAGAAAAACTTAAATTTGAATCCAGATCCTCTGATTCTGAATTCAGTATTTTCCCCTCTGCTACGCTACTTTCCAACTAGGAAACTGAAGAGAAAGTTTTGTGGGAGACAGTGAATTTAGTTTGGGGCATGCTAAGTTAGAAATGCTAGCAGAGGATCCAGATGTGGATGTCAGCTAGAAGAGCCAGGGGGTCTGTACTGTAGGAGAAAAGTCAAGGATTGGATCTAGTCTGGGGAGTCATCAGTAGACAAGTGGATAAGCCGTGAGAGATATAGCAAGAAAAGGGAACAGGGTAGTAAGAGGCAGAATCTTGGGGAATGGCTTCATTTAGGAGGAAGAGAAGCTCAAGGAGTTAGAGAAAAATCAGTTGAGGGAAACAAAACTACAAGAGTGCAGGGTCTTAGAAGCCAAGGAGAGAATTTTAGGGAAAGTATAGCAATAAAAACTGCAAAGAAGTCAAAGACATCAAAGACAGAGGAAAGGCCATTTGATTTAGCACTCAGAAAGGCAATGATGACCTTAGAAAGGGCAGTTTCAGCAAAGTTTTGGGGGCAATGGGGGTGGAAATCAGATTGCTAAGTTTCTAATTCTCTTCTGCTGGAGATTTTAAAAGATAACTAATTTCACTTAAATCATATGGATTTTAACATTTAAAATGTGCTATGTTACTTTTTAAAAATTACTGTGACAACAGCCAACTCTTTATTTTACCTAATGCCTCTCCAAAAAGCCAGCAGAACTCATTTCAAGGCAGGTGTTTTGGAAAAGGTTATGCTGGAGGTGCCAACCAGTTATGCCTAACTGAGGCACTATTTATTTCACTGATGACTGATATTTTGCTGACTCACAGTTTCAGGATTAATAACAAAACTCAATATTTATTCGGCATTTCACAAACATGGGTTAATCCACAAAACATCTTTATAAAGTAGTCTGATTTTCATTTTCAAGAGAAAACCGAGGTGCAGAGTGCTGATCTGCCTCTGGCCTTAAAGGAAACTGAGGGAAGGGCCAATACCATAAAAAGGTATTGTAGATTTCCTACTCCTATTCTGAATGGCTTGGCTATCCGGTAGAACAACCCAACCGATTCCAAGATGGCTCTAGATTACTACTAATGGAAATTTCTCAAGTACCGACTCATCTACACCCACTGATTCCAAGACCAACATTCCTTAGCCCCACACCCACCACCTACCTAACCACCTCAGAGTAAACTGTCAACAAGAAAAAAAACAAGAAACGAGCCTGATCCCATCTAACCACTAAATGACCTCGGTATAGGAAAACAGTTTGTGTATGTGTACATACATACACATACACACACACACACACACACACACACACACACACACCCTCTGTTGATAAACTACACCCATGGCTTCTATGTAAATACTGCTATGGTAGTATTACGTATAGTGTATGTGTATATATATACATATATATATATACACACACACACACACATATATATACATATATATAACACATATTTTATACTATATAGTTTTTAAGCTATATGTAGTATAAATAGTATTTATATATAGTACGTATATACTATATATATAGCACTGTGTGTATGTGCTATGTATACACAATATACTATATGTGTAACACAAATATTATACACAAGTACTACCACTGCAGTATTTATATAGAAGCCATGAACTAAATATGGCTTACTAATGGAGTATTACATACATGTGTAGGCATACATGCTACATACAGCATATGTCACATATGAACACTATTAATTGTATATACATATGTACACTAGTCCAGTAGTATATCTGGAGAAAGGGGGAAAATGTTTCAGTGTTCCACTTGCCTAATGCCTTAAAAAGCCCACTCCTGCAGGCAGCTGGGTTACAGAGGCAGCGCACAGGCGTTTCCTAGCCATCCAGAGGGCTCTTGTCTGAGTTGTCAAAGGGCCCAGGACCACCGACAACGAGGGAGATTTTTTCCCCTTTGCCAAGTACGGGGCATCCCGGACGGGCATTCGAGGCAAGCACTCTTCCCTCTCCCCCAGTCAACACCGCCCACAAAGATGCCCGCTGCTGCCAGCCCGCTCTCCCCGGGCACCCCCTCCTCGGACCCTGCCCTGCCTCTGCCACCCTCCCCATCCCTGCCTCAGTTTCCCCATCTGCCGGTGTCAGTGAAGAGGCCAGGCGGCTCCCCACCCCCTCCTCGCCGCAGGAAGGAAGCTGTCAGGGGCCGGCGCGGGTCCCTCGGGGCTCCGTACCCGATTCTCCAACTCGGCGGGGAACTTGGTCTGGAACTGGCACCGGGTGCCGCTGCTGTAGTCCCGCTGGATGAAGACCTTGCCGGACACGGGCGCCTGCTGCGGCCTCATGGCGGGCGGGGCCGGGCCGGGCCGCGCTGCGCTGCGGGGGACACGACAACACGGTTCTGCTCAGGCCCCCGGCGCCGGCCGCGCCCGGGAGCCGGCCCGTGACAGCGGCCCCGGAGCCCCCGCCCGCCCCATGCTGCCGGGGCCGGCCGCCCCCTCCGCCGCCCCGCGTCCTCCCCCGGGGCCCGCGCCCAGACCACCCCCGGCCCGGCCCAGCCCACCCTCGCCACCCCCCTCCCGGGCCTGGGAAACACCGACCCGCCTCCTCCGTGGCCCTCCAGCGGCTGTCGCGCGGCCTCGTCCCTCACTTACGGCCTGCTGCAAACAAGACTCCTCTCCCTGTTCCCCACCCTAAAACCTACCCCCCTCACCGACGTCTCCAACCCCACCCACTCCAGGCGGCCGTAAAGTGAAACGGCCGCGATAGTGCGCAAAGAGGCCGGGCGGTGCTTTCCGCCCATGGCCCCGCCCCGTCTCGGGCACGGTCTCCGCAGAGGGGAGCGAAGACGAGGAACTGGAAGGGGGAGGAGCTGGACCATCGGCGGGAGGGTCTTGGCGTCTGTGTCACTGGAGTCTGTCACTTCCTCGTGCTTTCACGCCTGTTCTGAGCGCCCGGCCTAAAGGCAGCAACCCTGGATCTGGAGAGCGAAGCTCCGATTTCGGATTCCACCTTATTTAGTCTCTGTGTAAATCCACTAGAATGGAAGCTCTAGCGCATAGCACTGTGCCTGGCACATAGTAGGTGCTTAATAAATGTTTATTGAATTGAAAATGTGACTAGGGAACTCAGGGCCTTGGTTTCCTTATCAGTAAAGCAGGAGGGTTTAACCAGATGATATCTTTTGCGTGTATGTTTAAAAATTAAATTATATTTTATTTTCAAACGAAGACACCCTCCTCTGCTTCCCTTCTCATGCTATGCCTCCCAACCCTCCCCTGAGTAAGCAAGAAAAACAAAACCCACCTTATAAGGATGCATAGTCATGCAAAACAAATTCCTACACCTTCAAAAATATGTCTCAACCTCCACTCTGAGTCCCTCACTTCTCTATCAGGTTAACCTGTCAGTCCGTAAGATTTTATTGCACTGTTTTACAATTAGCACAATCCTGGAAACAACGTGGTGGGGTAGTCCAATGGGGAAGACAACATCAAGGCAGCTGTGTACAAACAAGCCACATGCATGATAAGTTGGAGATAATCAATGGAGGAAAGGTACTAGCATTAAGGAGGGTCTGGAAAGACCTCTTGTAGAAAACAGGATTTTAAAAGGAAGGCAGAAGGCAGAGCTATGAGGAGCGAGAGCATTCCAGGCATGGAACTCTAAAGTCCTTTCTAGCTCTTGGGTCTGCAATTTAGTGCTTGAAGGCCCTAGGCACTCTGAAGAACTGTCTTTTAAAAAATAAATCTGAATGAAAAAAGAAATCTAGGACGTCATTGATTTGTTTTGAATGGACTACACTTATTCATAGGTTAGTAATGGACATCCCCACCCCCACCCTCCAGCATCAATGAAACATTTTTTTAAAGGGACCAAAAAGAATAAGAGGACGGGGAAAGGGTGACAACATGAATACCTTGCCAAGTGTAATGTTAAGCAGGGTGGGACTTTTTTTTTTTTTTAAGGATTTTCTCTTTTGGAATGCTCAGGCAATCAAGTGCCTTTAATAAGTCTTGCCTTTGTTTGAATGGGCAGATAAAGTAGGACCTTTTTTCTTTTGTTTTGGAGTGCTTCTCAGCACTGAGGCAAACCTTTGATGAGTCTTGCCTTTCAAATGTACTGGCAAGTAAAGTGGGACCTTTTGTTCTCTTGGAGAGTTTCTCAGCTCTGAGGCAATCTGGTGTCTTTGAGTCTTTGAATCAGGAGTCATTGATTGGAAACAACATATATGATGTGCTAGTGATTAAAGATCTTTCCGTTTTGGCCCCGCCCCCTACCCCCCAACCCAGATGTTGATGCCTCTCTCTCTAGTAACTATGTATGTAATGTCCTGGTCAGACAGCTAGAGGCTATCTGTTGATTTCTGTGTTATTTGCTCTGTTTATATAATTTCTGCTTTGCTGACTTTTTCCCCTGAACTAAGTGAATGATACATTATGTTTAATTAAAGTGAGATTGTTAACCCGTTAAAGTTGCTTTCCTTAGAAAAGCAGATCAAGAACCTGTGCTAGCAGCCCTCCTGTGTGCGCTTGTTGTTGGTCTTGTTGGTCTTTCACCTCCACCCTAGCTGCTAGCAACATTGTTGTTACACTAAATTGAATATGTTTCTTAAAAAACAAACTGCAATAGAAGTTCCTTTTCTTATGTAATCTTCTTCTTTGTATATTGAACACTTGAGTTTGTTGATGATTCTTAAATTGATAATAGGATATGGACTAGACCTGTTTTTCATTGGCATGGGGAACTCCTAGATGATGAAACTTATTTACTTAGAATATTGTCTACAACAAAGGGGTAAAACCTTAGGGCTGGCTGGCCCCAATGGGCCACAATTCTGAGTACTGTTCAGCCAGATTAAAATGTAATTGGGAAGTACTTAACAAAATTAATTAAAATACAATAAAACATAGATAATATTAATATGTAGTTTTCTAAAGCATGTAGGGATCCTTATGTACAGCGTAGTGGCCCCATTTCTATTTGAGTTTAACACCATAGGCCTAGGGCTCTGAGAGGTTGTGACCTGTTCAATGTCCAATGACCAATATAGATCATAGGAAGGACTTGAACCCAGGTCTTTCTGACTCCAAGGCTGGCTTTCAATCTATAGTATCACACTAGCTCTTGAAGTTCCTAATTAAAAAAAAAAAAGAAAATCACAAATAATCAGAGCATTTGACCCTAAATAAAACTTACAATGAAAATTTAGAAACAGTGAATCATGCCACTTGGGAGCATTCTGATACCACCTCACATACCACTTTGTTCTGCACCTCTTTGATAGACTTAGTATGTAATAAGGCATGTCATAGTTATAACCTGCAACTCACAATCCCACCTCTACCCCTACACAGACAAGGCATAGTGGATAGAATGATGGATTTGGAGTCAGGAACACCTGGATTCAAATCCCATCTTAGATTCTTACTATGTGACCCCTCAGGCAAATCATTTAACTTCTCTGGACCTCAGTTTCTCATGTATGAAATGTTGGGGTTGGATCAGATGGTTTCTGAGGTCCTTTTCAGCTCTAATTCTATCATTGTATGCATATTTACTCCACAGTTCCTTTTGCTCCAATCTTGGGTTTCCCTGGGAATATCAGAATCTGACTCTTCATCATCATCGTCATCATCATCATCATCAAAAAATTATAGCTAACATTTGTATAGTGCTTCTGGTGTGCCAGGATCTATCCTAAGTACTTTACAGTTATCTCATTTGATCCTCAGAATAACCCTGGGAGATACGTGCTATTATTATCTTCGTTTTATGGAAAAGAAGACAGAGAGGACAAGATTAAGTGCCTTGCCCAGATCACACAGCTAGTAAATATTTGAAGTGGAGTATGAATTCAGTTTTTCCTAATTCTAGGGCCAGCACCCTATCTGCTTTACATCTAACTGCCCCCAAACTGCTTATTTTTCTCTTTGGGTCCCTTCAGTCCCTACAATGAAAGCATTTAAAAGTAGGACAGGTGTGTGAGGAGCAGAAAAGGGACCAGGAGCCTAGTTAGCAAGGGAATACTTGTAGCTGCCCAACATTCAGTGACCAGCTAGTCCGTCCAGTCCTTGCTTTGTGTCCTGCTCTTGCAAGGCTCAGGTCCAGGCCCAGTCCATTCCAACTCACTCCTCCTGTCTGGGAACTGTGTTCCCTTACTCTGGCATTTGCTGTCAATTAACCCATCTCCCAGCTGCTGTCCTGCCTTCCCTCACCCGAGTTCCGAAGTAATCCTGTTTCCTGTAGCTCCCAGCTTGGCCCAGGAACTCACTGACGTCCATCATCTTATTAGCTGCTGCCTTTACTTCTGCACCTGCTGCTATCAGCTTCTGTCCCTTCATGGCTGTCCAGCTCCAAAGTCTCCTCCCCCTTCTATTCCACATGCTCTTCAGGCCTGGGGCTGAGGAAAGAATTCTTCCTCTTTCAGAACTGCTTATTATATTGTGTTGATGTCTTATCTCTACGGATCTCTGGAAGCTTCATGGCGACAGGTTAGTTAGTATCTATCCAAAACTTTTATTTCCCTAGTAGTTAAAGCAATAACAAGCACTTGGTATTTAATACATGTTTGTCTTATTGTATTTGCGATGTACCTTCAACATCTCAGGTACTCTGGGTGGAGAGGAAACCCTGGAACCCTCCAGTCATCACCCAAATATTACTCTCCAAATTTACCCTTATAGGACACATTCTTGTACAAATATATCCTTAGTCTATGGAAAGACTACACAAGCAAGGGTGGGCTGGAACTGATGAGGGCACAGTCTCTGGGAACCCCCTTGAATCTGGAATACAGTCTCTGGGAGTCTGCTTGAATTCTCCTTGAATCTTCCAACTAGATCTGGTCTTCCCCTGAGAGTATAGCCTTACATTATCATTAGGCCCAAATCTCTACCTAGCCTTGCCCTTTATGGTCCAGCTACTTCCCGCCCTTAATTCCATTCTCCTGGTTCCTGGACTCTGCCCTCATCTCCTCCTCCTTAGACTCCTCCTCAGGACCCTCCCTAAAGCCCTCCTCTAGTCACCCCAGACCACCCCTCAATCCCTGCTACAATCTTTGTGTATATAATCTCCATCTTGCCTCCGTGAAGGTGCTCAGAGTCAATCTAGCTCAGTAGATTGAATTTGGCCCACTTGTGAAAACAGGCGTCACAAAGGGTGGGATTTCTTAAGACACCCCATTATGGTGAATCCTTAATAAACTTTTTCTTTTCCCCTGGCTGAGAAGGCTTGAATCGAATTCTTTCGGCAGGACCCGGCGTGTCGGTATTTTGGGGTCTTGAGCACCCCTAGAAACCTATGGTTGCCTACAATCATCATTTTGCTTTAACCTCTTCAGAACCAGTGAGAGCCGATTGTTATTAAATTTTCACCGTAAGCACACCTGGGAAATCTGGAACGCTCCAAAGCAGGGTTTATCATTTTGTCGACTGTCTCTAGACCTAAGAAAGTGATGGAAAAAATGTTGATAATGCAGATTAAACTTTAAAGTGTGCCATGCACACATTCCCCCCTGACCACCCCCCCCCTCAACAAAAGCCAGTTATCAAATATTTACCAGCACATACCTGGATGTAGATGCTGAGCAGCACACTCTAGACTGATAGTTATTGTGTTATCAATTTGTTGATAAATGAATTGCTTTATACTCAGCTTGAGAATACCACATTTGATTGTTTCCAAGCTACTGATATGAATTTAAAGTACAATAACAGTGATGCGAAAATGCCAAGATAGCTCACAACTCTGGAACTGCAGGGTGTCGGGATCTTTTTAAGGCATAGTGTCTTGTCTGGATGGGTAAATACACTACTAGAATGTGTTGCACTGTTAACTTGGTTGATAAACTGACTCCTCCTCATTATCAGGTGCTGCTGGGCTTGACCAGGAAGGTCATTTAGCAGCTGCCAGACTGGGCTAAGCAGGTTGCTTGGACACTGAGCAGTGACTACCCAGGTCCGTAGCTGGGTAGCTACTGGTAGCTAGGCAGATGATTCACCTATCAGACTCTTCTCAGAGTGTGGTGTTTTAGCTAGATAGGTCGATCTGCTGGAGTCCCTAAACTTACTCTTCAGTAGGATGCTTCAGTTTTTCTTCTTCTTTAGCCACTGGCTCAGCTCCATGCTACTGCATTTTCTTTGTGGGAGTGTTGCTTTCTTTTCAGCTGGAATGCTACTGTGCTCTTTCAACCAGGGCAAAGACCTTTATTAGGATTGCCAGAAGCCTCTCCCCTTTGCCTCTGTTTCCTACTCTGATAGGGCAGCTAGTTGGCCCAGTTGGATAGTGTTCTGGGCCTAGAGTCAGGAAGTCATCTTCATGAGTTCAAATCCAGTCTTAGATACTTACTAGCTGTGTGACCCTGGGCAAGTGACTTAATCTTGTTTGTCTCAGTTTCCTCTCCTGGAAAAGATAAACCATTCCAACATCCTTGCCAAGGAAAACCCCCAAATACCCAAATGGGGTCACGAAGAGTCAGACATGACTAAACAGCATTGATTAGCTCCAGGCTGGTGGTGGGAGAGATCTAGCTTCTCTTGTTCAACAATTTTCCTGATTCAGAGGCGGTTTACCTCAGTGCAGGACTCCACCTTTACTTACCATGACCACCCAAGTTACACTTCCTAGAATTGGATTGAATCTTATGCAGAAAGGCAGTCTGTGCCCTTAGGGCAAGTTTCTACTGGCTTTTCCTTCTTTGTTAAAGCTTCAGACCCTTTCTAAGTCATGCAGTGTTTCCTTTATATCTAAAAGGACTTTTCCCTTTCTGTTCTAAAGATCTTATAGCTATGCTGAGGTCTAAATGGGACAATCATTTTCCTTTATTTTTATATCACTTTCATTTCTAAATATATCCCTCCTTACCAGAAAGCCATTCTTTCATTATTCATCTTCCATCTAGCTTTTTACTAATGTTAGCTTTTAAAATTAATTTTTTTATTTTGTTAATCTTTTTTTAAAATTAATCTTCTAGCTTTTTACTACTGTTGATCTTTTTTCCTAAGTTGATGGTTTGTACATAGATGGATTTGTTAACTGAGTCTCACACCATTTTTTATTTTATTTGATGCTTGCTTTGCCAAGTGCTTTCTAATTCCTTAATCAAAGAAAACATTCATGATGAATATCAATCAATACACATTTAATAAGCATCTACTCTGTGCTACACTGTGTGCTGTGGTCTACCAGTCTCTGGCCTGCCTCATTCCTTTTTCCTGATTTATCCTGCACAGTGTATTTCTAACCATTCTTACCAGTCACAAAACCTTTGTTGATATAATTTCAAGGATCTTATGGAATTCTTTATAGAGTTTCTTTACTGAATATTCTGCAACCAATGTTACTGCATAAGCTCAATTATTTTCATTGTGGTCTTTTTGCATATGCTTTTCATGAGTATTGTGATAGATGACCAAATATCCCAAGAAATATTGTTTCTTGTTGCCTTTGGCTGTACAATAAAACTAACTTTGTCAACGCCTTTCTTTTCCTCTCCAAGGAGTATCTGTGAGTCATCCTTTCATTAGCTATGTTATGGGCTAATTAGGTCTGTGCCCTGCTGGACAGGGGCACCCCCCATGGAGCTAGCCGAGCTCTTTTTGGCTCATCAGTAGGTTCATTCTCTGAGCCCTTGATAAAGGACACGTACAACCTAATATGTTCCTGTGACTGGGGGGCTGTGCCAAAGAGGATTCTGACCAAGCCAGGAAGAGTCATGCCCTCTGTGGAGTATAAGAAGTGAGGAAAGATGGCTTCCAGTCTCTTTCAAAACATTGGTCATGTTTCCTTGTTCAGACATAGCTCATGCCACTGAGACGTGTGAGTACCAGCCAAGATCGGCTGGTCCCCCAGCTTACTTTTTTCTTCTGGTTTTATTTATTCAGAAAATGTCAAGATTGAGATGATTCAGTTCATCCAGCAGTGTGTCCTCTCCACTGGACAGGTGTCTCTAGTGTTTAGAGTATCAGATGCCAGGTAAAAGTTAATAGATGATCTAAAAAAGGACCATTCTTAACCTCCCTCTCCCTTTTTCCCCACTCTCAATCTGCCACTCAATCTGTCTCCACTGAAGTGTAGGAGGACCCACACAAGATTGAGGGCCATTTTGACCTTTTTCTTCTGTTAAATGAGTTGCTACATCTTGGCCATTGACCTTATTTCATGCTACTTTCCCTTCCCAAATACTGCATTTCAGTCTATTTTTCAAATTTGATACTCTGTCTTTACACATTCACAGAAAGTGTCCTGCATGCCTGGAATGAACTCACTCCTCATCTCCACCTCTCAAAAACCTTGTCTTCCTTCAAGGCTCATCTCAGGAGCCACCTCCTCTGTGAAGCCCTCATTTATCCCTCCAGTTGTAAGTATTCTTTTCCTTCTCAAGTTTCCTGTTACTATAGTTATCCCTGGGGATATAAGGAAGGACAAAAAAAAAATTAGTTCTTGCTATCAAAGAGCTCAGAATCTAATGGGGGAAACAATATGTAAACTATGTACAAACAAAATACATACAGGATATATTAAAGACAACCACGAGTGGAAGGCACTAGTATTAAAGTTAACAGGATTTTACTGAGCCAGTCTCTAACCTGAGAATGATGAAACAGCAAGCCAAAGAGCCAGTAATCAGTCATTTAATTTATTAGTTTCATTATGAGGAATGGATTTGCAAATTGGTAATTCTCCTGATCAGAATTCCACCTTGCTGAAGTGAAGACAGAGATTATATGCATAAAAGTGGGAAGGGAGAGGGGAAGGTGGATCACAAACAATGATTCCCAGGGCCAGAGTGGTTTCCTATGACAAACCCACAAATTGAAGACAGCACAGCAATTCTGGAGTCCTGTGAGAACAATATTGCTTGAGTCCTTGGGGGTTGTTACTTGGTATGTCACAGGACCAGAGTTCTGTGATGAGAAACAGGTTGTACAGTCTTTGATTTGCTTCACTTCATCATGAGCTCTGACTCCCGAGCCAGAGAGGCAGCTCTTGAGAAAACTAAATTATTGGTATACTCATTACAGATATCATATCGATTAGCATGAAAATTATAAATTCCCTTCTCAAAGGGCGTTGGGGAACACTTCTTAGGAAGATGGAATTTTAGTTGGAACTTGAAGGAAGCCAGGAGGGCACAAAACCAAGATGAGGAAGGAGAGGATTCCAGGCAAGGGAGACAAGCACAATAATGTTGCCAAGTTTCTGTCTGCAAGGTAAGCTGTCAAAGTTTGTTAGTGAATGCTTCCTCATCTTTTTTATTCTGTCATATAATTGAAGATGTTTACATTTGTTTTGGATGACTCAATTGGGAATATAGGAGGAGGAACTGAGTTCCCCAGTCATCGTTGGAAGCTTGTGTGTTAATGTAGGCAGAGGCAGGGTCTAGAGGTTAATCTTTGAGAAGAATATAGGCCTTGACCACGCTATTGAAGAAAGGGCCCAGAAAACATGGTAGTTTCTATGACGAGACAGGGAACAGAATGGTGTACGCAATGCCTGTGCCTAAAACTCTACAACGCAGACTAGAAGAAATTGATAACTGTCAAATGGTGTTGGAAAAAACCTTCCATTGTTGTCAGGTAGGTAGATCCCTTATGGCTTATGAAGGTCGAGTGGCTTCCATTCAGACTACCCACTTGACTTGTACATGAAAGTCTACAATTTTAGGTAGCGTATTCCAGAAGAGTCAGTAGTATGACCATGAGTGTGCGTAATTTGTGGGCTAAGCTCGTGTGGGTGTCCTGGCACAATTTGGGGTGAGCATTGTTATTGGCTCTTCCCCTTGCCTTAATGTTTTAAGATTTCGGAAGACATGTCACAGGTATTATTTCTTCTGATCTCCTCAATAACTCTGTGCAGATACTATACATATAGTCATATAGTGAGAGCACAGGATAACTGAAGATGGCCCAAATGCACCACCATCCTTAGGCAAGACAATGGAAATCACCTGCTCAACTTGCAGTATTTTGTTCCAGGAATACTCCATCCCTAACTCAGGGTCTAAGCCCTGATGACAATCACCAATTTCCTAGGTTTTTTAAAATTTTTATTTCTTTCTATCATCATTGGGGGCAGCTAGTTGGTACAGTGGATAGAGTGCTGGTCCTGGAGTCAGGAAGACTCATTTTTGTGAGTTCAAATCTGGCCTCAGACACTTACTAGCTGTGTGACCTTGGGCAAGTCACTTAACCTTGTTTGTCTCAGTTTTCTCATCTGTAAAGTGAACAGGAGAAGGAAATAGCAAATCACTTCAGGATCTTTGCCAAGAAAACCCCAAATGGGGTTACGAAGAGTCTGACACAACTCAACAACACCAACTATGGCATTATTCTAAGATCATTAACACTGGACAATGGTAATCTCCTCCTAGTGGTGTGTGTGTCTGAGCAGCATGTTCTCTGCAAGCCTGTGCACATGATGTGAGCAGCTTGGTGTAGGAGATAAAACACTTTCTCATCATTTTACATGGATTCAACTCTCATCTCTATGTAGAAGACTATCAGATTTATACATTTACCCCTTATCGCTCTCCTGAACTTGTTTCTAGTCTTAGATCTCCGTTTGCTTTCTTGACAGTTCTATCTGGAGGTCCCAAAGGGATTTCAAAGTTGACACGTCTCAAATGGAGCTCTTCATCTTTCCCCGTGCTAATCCACCCCTCCTCCTACCTTCCTATTTCTACTAAGGCAACCATCATTCTTCCAGTTGCCCAGTATCATGACCTAGGACTCATCTGTAACTCTTCAGTCTCCCTTACACCACTTATCTAATCAATTGCCTAGTCTTGTCTATACTGCCTCCCCAAGATCTCACCTCTATCACCTTCTTTCTATTCACACTAAGACCAACCTAATCCAGTCTCTTATCACCTTGTGCCTGGACTATTTCAATTGTTTTCTAATTGATCTCCTTGCATCCAGTCTCTTCCTTCTTTATCTGCCAAATTGATATTTCTGACCCTGTCAGTCCCCTTCCCCCACCCAAGAAACTTCTTTGACTTCCTGTTGCTTTTAGGGTAATACTGAATCTTCTATTTGGCGTTTAAAGTCCATTACAATTGGGCTCCAAATTATCTTTCCAGGCCTAATATAAATGATTCCCCTCATGTACCCTACCATCTAGTCAGCTGACTTACTTTCCATTTCCCCATACTCAATATTCTTTCTCTCATCTCTGTCCCCTTTCTTCCTCTAAACATCTGCTTTTCCAGCCCATGGCCCTCTTTAAGGCTAAGCTTAAGGGCCGCTTCCTTCAAGAGGCCTTTCTGGATTCCTTCAGTTGGCTGTCCAAATAAAGAGAATCATTTAGGGCTATTAAAAAAAAATTTGCCGACTAAGATTTGAAGCAAGAAGAATAAAGTCCTTCCCAACTGGAAGCTAATAATAATACTTAAAATAATAACTGACATTTATGTAATACATTTTGAAGACTTCAAAAGTGCTTTGTAGGCATTATTTCATATTTCTTCACAATAACTCTACGAGGGTTGCTAACCACAGCCCTGGGGCACCTAGGTGGTACAGTGAATAGAGCACTGGGCCTGGAGTCAGGAAGATCTGAGTTCAAATTCAGCTTCAGATACTAGCTGTGTGACCCTGGACAAGCCACTTAACCCCTCTTTGCCCCAGTTTATCGTATATAAAATGAGCTGGAGAAGGGAATGGCAAATCACTCCAAGAAAACCCCAAGGATTTTGTCATGTAGAGTTGGACACAACTGAACAACCACAACTATAGCCCTGGAGGCAATGAAGTGCGGGTGAGACTGCTAGATTTGGAGTCAAAATTCTTGGGTTCAGTTCCCTACTTTGCCACTTACTATCTGTGTGACCTTGGGCAAGTGAGTTCCCCTCTCTAGACATCCCTTTCCTCATCTGTAAAATGAGAGTGTAGGACTAAACAAGCTTTAAGGTCCCTTCCAGCTCTGAATCTATAGTTTTAGAGGTATTAATGTCCCCATTTTAAAGACAAGGAAACTGAGGCTGAAAGTGGTTAAGTGACCAGTTGTTAAGAAATTGGTTCAGCCCAAAGTTAACATTGCAAAGTTAGGAGAGCCATACTGTTTCCCAAATATAATCTTTAAAATATGATCTATTGTTTAGTTTAGTTTATCTCAAATCAGATGTGTAGCGAGGACAGTCTAGGTTTACTATCCCAGAGTTAGGCTTCTGAATCTTCCCGTTAAGGTTCTAAGAGTACCGCTGAAGGGATGAAGTGTCTCCTATTTTATGTCCTTGGATCAAGCAACCCTTCTAGTTGTGTTCCCAGGCTATTACATCAGTGACCAGCACCCCAGTTCTACTCAACTACTAATATCAATTACCTTTTTAAAAGTGATGTTTATCTTGAATATATAGCAACAACAATCCACTTTCCTCTTAACACTTTCTTCTATACCACCTTAGTCTTTGGGGAGACTGGGCTTAGTCTTAGCACAGTTTCTACATAGCATTGGTTTCACCAAGTTTCCTGGACCAAATGCAGCCTTGCTGTTGAATGAGTCCTTCCTCATTTCAGTCACTGCTAGTCTGGGTCCAAAGGTCACTCCTTATAAGCTCCTTGAGATATAGATGCTAGGCTGGCTGCAAAACCTGGCCTGGACTTTGACTCCTAGACTCCTAAACTACCAGACAACTTGCTCTTCTGGCTTTTCAAAACCCACAAGGTCATTGCCTCCAATTTCCTTCACTTAAAAGAAAAAAAAAAAACAAGGCAAAGAACTGAAGCCCATATTCTCAGAGTCAACGTCAACCTCAAATGGAGAGAAGACTTCTCCCCCTAAAACATTATGTCTCATTGGATGCTATCTACCAGGACCTGAAGAAAAGAGACCAAATCAAGAGAGAGGTTCAACCAAAAGATGTGAGTTGGTTGAGACCAACCACAGCTATCCCTTCCACATTATGGGGTCAGCATAAGAAATTAAATGAGAATTTTTTTTTTTGAGTTTTGTGGAAGGCCAGTAGATGACACAGAAAAGGTTTACAAGTTCAGAAATGCGTATGATATGTGTATAGTATTGTATAATATCAACGTATTTTGTGTTTTAATACCATAGTAATTCAGTAATTCTCTGGTACTATGGGAGGGCCAAAAAATTTTACGATGTTTTTTCCAGATTGAAGATGGAAGGGATAACTATAATGCCCTTTGGAAGGCTCTCCCAATTTTGGTTCTGCAACTTCAGCCAATCAGAGAGGTTGCTGTTCAGCAATTTGGTTAGCAGACTAGAACTGGTTAGGGAATGTCTAACATGCTCCAAAGTCCCGTGCAGGTATTTCTATTACATGTCTTCATCTTTCTTCCAGCAGCAGGCTCCCTAGCCTCTTCCAAATGGAGAAGTGCATCAGTGACACTCTATAAATGCTCATGGGGAATGGGCTTATTGCCCAGACCCTTCATTATAGATATAACTTGATGTATGTATATTGCTAACAGTCTTCTTTCTAAGTGTTCGAACACTTCAATTGGTTTTGAATGATCTCACATTATTCTTTAAATAAGAGCATTTGGCTAATAGGTCTGGCTATCTATAAAGAAGAACATTCATAAATATTTTGTAACAAAAAGGAGTTGGCTAGCTGCTTGATGTGCATGGAGTAATAATGATGGTGATTTTTTTTTTCTATCAAGGATGATGATTATCAGATTGTAAAGGTTGGACCAAAGTGACTAACAAGGAGTTGAAACCTGATATGAGTGAAGAGATAAAAAGACAGCACCTAGCTTCCCTAGAAATAATTTAAATTATATACATGGGCAAACATTTTCAAAAAGTGGGAGAAAGTAGATTCTGCTAACTATTGATCGGAAACTTGACTTTTATTGCTGTAAAAACTCTAGGAGGGAATATTAATAATTACATATTTACTTAATATACTCTAAGGTTTCCAAAGCACTTCTGATACATTATTTCCTTTGATCCTCAATAGGCTCTTTCCAGCTCTACATCTACGATCCTATGATTTGCCAACAACTCTGGGTAGTGGGTAGCATTATCGCCCCCATTTTAAGATGAAGAAACAGAGATTCAGAGAAGTTCAAGACTGGCCCAAAGTAAAATCTGGTAAATATATGAGGCAGAATTCAAACACAGGTCTTTCTGACTCCAAATGCAGTGCTTTGTCTATGACCCTCTATGGTGGTTTTATGGAGAAAGTGAAGAGGTCATCAGTATAAACCAATCAATCATTCAATCAAGTATTTATTAGGCCATTAGTAGGTGTTAGGCACTTTGCAGAGGAAACAAAGAAACAACATATACACACATGTGTGTGCATGTATAAACACACACACATCTATGTATATTACCTTTGTCTCACTCTTCCCTTCGCTCTTATCTTTCCTCTATACATCTACCAAGGTGATTTTCCTAGAAGGGGTGTGGGTGAAATATATATAAAAAAACAATTCAAGACACATGATAAGAAAGCAGGAAAAATACTAAGGCTGGATATATAAATCTGAGAATCATCAGTGTTTGAATCTGTCTGACATACTTCATTCTATTACATGTCATCACCTTTGTTTTTTTTTTCCAGAAGCAGGCTCCCTAGCTTCTTCCTAATGGAGAATTGCATCAGTGACACTCTATAGAGTATAGAGAGAGAGAAGAGGAGAAAGCCAAGGGCACTTTGGGGGATGTATCCACAGTTAGGGGGGTGGAATATGAAGACTTTTTTGATAACTTCCAACTTCTAGTGCCTTCCTTCCAAACTAGCTTGTATTTAACTTCTCTGTGTATATTTGTGTTTCTTCACTTTTAATTCACACTACATATATTGATATAAATTAGATTGTATTATACATTATGATGCTATATGTTATATACATTATGTATTATACCTATATGTTATATACATTAGACTATAAGCTCTTTGAGTGTAGGGATTGCTTCATTGTTTATACTCACATCCCCATTGCCTAGCATACTGTCTGGCATGTAGTTGGCACTTGATACTTTTTGACTAAATCATTGATTGATCCAACGAATGAGAAGGAACAATTGGATAAGAGAAGAACTGAGAGAGCAACGTCATAGCAAAGGAGAGAGCAAGTATGCAGGCAGAGAGAACGGTCAACAGTGTCAGATGGTGCAGAGAGATAAATAAGGATAGGGATTAATAGAAAGACATTGGTTGGGGTAGCTAGGTGGCCCAGTGAGTAGGCCACTGGCCCTGGAGTCAGGAGCACCTGAGTTCAAATCTGACACTTGACACACTTACTAGCTGTGCGACCTTGGGCAAGTTGCTTAACCCCAATTGCCCTGCCCCCCTGCCCCCCCCCCCAAAAAAAGAAAGACATTGGTTTTGTCAGTGAAGAGATAGTTGGTAATGTATTGGAGACAGCAGTTTTAGTTGAGTGATAATGTTTGAAGCCAGACTGTAAGTGGTTGAGAAATGAGTAGGAGGCGAGGAAGTAGAGGGAACAACATAGATGTCTTTTTCTATGAATTCGGCTGAGAAAGAGATAAGAGGTATAGGAAAATAGCTTGATCAGATAAGATTTCCTCAAGGGTAGAGGAGATTTGAGTGTAGCTGTGAAGCAACCACTATGTTGAGAGAGATTGAAGATAAGTGGGAGGATTATTATAAGGGCAGGGAGTCAGTCAACCAATTGTTTATTAAGCACCTACTATGTGCCAAGCACAGTCCTAAGGGCTAAAAATAGTCCCTGCTCTCAAATAGCTCAGAATCTAACAGAAGAGATAGCATACAAACAGTTATGTACAAACAAGCTATCTAGAGGGCAAATTGGAGATCATCTACAAAGGGAATGCACTAGTGTTTAGGGGGATGAGAAAAGACTTTGTGTAGAAGGTAAGATTATAATTGGGACTTGAAGGAAGCCAGGGAAGGCAAGAGGCAGCAATGAGGAGGGAGTGAATTACAGGTATGGGGAACAGCAAGGGAAAATGCTTGGATTTGGAAGATGGTATGTCACATGCAAGGAATAACAAGGAAGGCAGAGTCACTGGATTGCAGAGAATATGGTGGTGGGAGTGTGGGTGTAAAGTTAAGAAGACTGAAGAGGTAGGATGAAGCCAGGTTTTGAAGGACTGTGAATGACAAACAGAAGCTTTTCATTTGATCTGCAGGTGATTTTATTGAAGAGGGAGGTGATATGGTCAGATCAGTGCTTTAGGAAGATCAATTTGATGGGTGAGTGGAAGAAGATTAGGAAAAGTCTTGAGCCAAACCAGCAGGCTTTTGCGGTAGTCCAGGTATGAAGTGACATGGGCTGGCACCAGCTTGGTGGTAGTGTCAGAACAGGGGAAGGAACATGTACTAGAGATGCCATGAAGGTAAAATCTACAGGCCTTGGCAATAGATTAGATCTTTGGGGTGAGGGAGAAGATGTCGTTAGTCAAAGATGACACCAGGTTGTGAGCCTTTGAGACTGGGAGCATGGTGGCGCTCTCAACAGGAACAGTAAGTTAGGAAAAGTGGGGAGGGGGGACTTGGGAAAGAGAATGAATTCAGGTTGAGTTTAGGATGCTTATGGGACATCTAGTTCAAAAAGGAGTTGGATGTGAGACTGGAAGTCAAAAGAGAAGTTAGGGCTGGGTAAGTAGATCTGGGAAATACCCACATAAGGATGATAATTAAATCAAGGGGAGCTGATGAGATCACCAAATGAAATAGTATAGTGGAGAAAGGAAGAGGGTCCAGAACAAAGCCCTGTGAGACCATCTATAGATCTAATAGAGGAGACCTAGAAAGATCAGTCAGTCAGAGAGGTAGGAGGAGAACCAAGAGAGGAGTGCCACGAAAACCTCAAGAGAAGAGAGTATCAAGAAGAGAGTGACTGACAGTGTTAAAGGCTGGAGAGGTCAAGAAAGATGGGGAAAAAGACCATTAGATTTGTTTTTCTTTTCGAGGCAATTAGGGTTAAATGACTTGCCCAGGGTCACACAGCTAGTAAGTATCTGAGGCTAGATTTAAACTCAGATCCTCCTGCCTCTAGGGCCATTGCTCGATCCTCTGCACCACCTAGCTGTCCCAGGCCATTAGATGTGACAGTTAAGAAATTATTGGTAACTTTGAAGAGATCAGTTTCAGTTGAATGATGAGGTCAGAAGGCAGGCAGATAGTTAAGAAGAGAATGAGAGGAAACAGAGACACTGATTATGGATAAATTCCTTAAGTAGTTTAGTCACAAAAGTGGGGATTGATATGAGAAGATAGGGGGTGGAGGGATGAAGTAAGGGTATTTTAATGTGGGAGACACAGGCATGTTTGTCAGCAGCAGGGAAAAAGCAGTAGACTGAGATAATTTGCTAGAGAAGGTGAGCCAAGATAAGGGAGAGGCTTGGCCTTGATAAAGAGAAGGGCCAAGGGCCATCTCTTTGTCAGAGACTGGAGTCATTATGAAGTGATTGACAACAAGTCTTAGCTATTAAACCTCATTTCCTTTTTTTTTTTTTTTTAGATAGTGTATTTAGACCAAAAGAGCAGGGAAGTGCTGGGTAAATAGTGCACTTAGATTTTATCAAGATATTTGATAAAGTTTCTAACGATATCCTTGTGGACTAGAAACACAGAGGAGATGGTACACTAATTGGGTGGAATTTGGAATGAAAACATTGAACACTCATTCCAGAGGTCTTTCTTGAAGTGCCATAGGCCTGTATCCATGTAATATTTCAATGGCTGATTTTCATCAAGGATTCTATGACATGCTTATTGAATTTTCTGATGACACAAAACTAGAAAGGGTAGTTAATATGTTGGGTGACAGAGTTTGGATCCAAAAGTATCTCAGCAAGCTGAATCGAATAATCTGAAATTTAATATGGATAAATGTACTTGGGTTAAATACGTAAACTGTAGAAATACAGGATGAACAAGGTATGATTAGACAGTAGCTCATGCAAAAAAAGGCTGAAAGGTTTAAGCGGGATAAATATTAGTCAAAAATGTGACGAATAAATGTAGGAAAGCATAGATTAATAACAATAGCAGCACTTTATACACAGTACTTTAAGTTTTGTAAAGTACTTTAAATACATTATCTTAACTATGACCATAAACCACATTTCCTCCAAGCAGGAATTGAATGTCTTTCTCCTAAAGGTTGTACATTTAAAGAATTAGATGACTTTTCTTTGTAAAGGCTAAGAAATGAGAGTTTCCCGACATAGCTAGCTCATCCCTATGTTTATTCATATCTGGCATTGACTACAGATAAGTAATCTGAAGAGGGAAAGGGCAGTTTAGGGAAAAAAGAAAAAACAAAAGCAACTGTCCAATTTTCTGTCCAGCAACTGGCAGAAAGCTAACTAAAGACCATACGCTTGGGATGGGCAGCTAAGTGGCACAGTGGATAGAGTGCCATGCCTGGAGTCAGGAAGACTCCTCTTCCTGACCTTTTCTGGCCCTGGGCAAGTCACTTAACCCTGTTTGCCTCAGTTTCCTCATCTACAAAATGAGCTGAAGAAGGAAATGGTAAACTATTCCAGTATCTTTGCGAAGAAAACCCCAAATGGGGTCATGAAGAGTTGGAAAGGGCTGAACAACAAAATACAAATAAGAAGGATACAAGAAAACTTAGTGAGAATTCAGAAAGGCACACAGTGTTTTTGTTACCAATTGCCTAGGCTAAGTGAGAGCAGAGGCTCTTAACCTGAAGTTGATTAACGAGGGGAATTGGGGGTTGTTGTTGCTGTTTTTAATAACTATTTCAATATGTTTTCTTTGTAATCTTATGCATTTTATTTATGCATTTTAAAAAATAAGGCTTCACCAGACTGCCAAAGGGATCCATCACACAAAAAAGGTTGAAAAATTCTGGCTTAGAGAATGATCCTTATCCTTTTCCATAAGATCATACAAAAAAGTTACCAAAAATTCATTTCCCCTGTGAGACTATGTGCTTATGGTAGATCCAGAATTAGAACCCAGATTCTCCAATCCAGAGTTCTTTCCTCAGTCTAGATATTGGTCTTTACAGATGTGAGGCTTGAATTAGGAATACAAAAGAGGCCACCTAACTGTCCTGTTCAGAGTCGTTCATCTGGCCTGTTTCTCCTGTACTCCACTCACCTTGAGGATGGAGAGGAAAAACTAACCCTGACCACAGACATCTGACGAAATAAATCCCACCACAATTATGTTGTTCAGCTGTTTTTCAGTCGTGTCCAACTCCTTGTGACTGATAGCGTAATCCATGATGAATATAATGGGGATATTGCTGATGGTTCCTGCATCTATTTGTGCAAATCATCACAGTGCTAGCTTTTAACATTCAAAATGCTATTCTGTACAGAGCCTCGTTATTTACCATTTTGCTTTGCCTGCTAGGCACTCAATCATTATTTTTAGATAGAAATGTTTATTTACTCACTCTACTTTTAAGAGCCCTAACTGGAGTATTTTCTGTCAGTTTAGAGTCCATTTCATTTCCCTAAGTGTATTTCTGTCTTCTCAACTTTGGATACATGCATTAGGAACTTAACATTTGGAAGCAAAATCAGCTTGTCATAAACTCTGTTGAATGATGTAAATGATTACTTATGTGGAAGGAACAGTTAAAAAAAATCCAATCTATTGCATAATGTCCTGTGTCCAAGTCACTGTTGGTATTAGAATGATGTAGTATAAAGGGTCAGGATTTTGAATCAGGAGAGGCCAGGACTCTGGTTCTGACACTTAATAGGCTTGGTAACTATAGGCAAGTCAACAAAACTCTCTGAGCTACAGTTTCCTTTCTTATAACATGGGGATAATAGTGCCCACAGCATGTTTCTCAAAGAACTGAGAGGAAACTTGTAAATCATAAAATTCTATACAAATTTGAGTTCTTAGCAATATCACTATGGGCTTTTGGGCTGACTCTTCTGTTTTGCTTATATGCTGTAGTGAGAGCGGGGTGGCAGGACCATTGTCTTTGGGTTCTTTATTTCTGGGGTGACCTGGTATAAAAGAAGGAACCTCAAACATCATTGTCTTCATTGTTCCTATGCATTTGCCGGTACTTCCAAATCTACCCTTTCGTAAGCTTTATGACTCTTTTTCATTTGAAGACACCATTATTAACCTACCTGAACATCTGTTTCTTCCCATTTATATGGCATCATGAAAAATAACATGCACTCCCATTACTGGGAGAAGACTGAACAGATGCCTCTTCTTGAGGAAATTCTTTTGAATAATTTCCCATGATAAGATCTGTTTTTGTTTGTATTTTTGTTTTCCATTCATGGTGGGGAGACAATGGAGCAGACCATCTAGAGAGCATCATCATAAAACAAGGGTCCTTCGGTTTCAGTATTTAAGGTACAAAGGCAACTTGACTATTTCTGAACTGAAGGGTGCTTGGAGAAGGAAGAGGGTTCTAGAGGGCCTACATTATCTCACAAATCATAGGGCTGGAAGGAATCTCAAGAGGATATCTAGTCTAGGCCCCTTGTCCTAGCATAGAAGTTCTAAGTTCTTGGGCAGCATTAAGAGAGACACGGCTTCCAGAAATAAAGAGATGATGGTCCCTTTGGCCTTTGCCCTGTTCAGACCACACCTCAGTATTGTGTTCAGTTCTAGGCACTATGGGTACTTATGGGTAGTTCTAATGGTTAGGAAGTTTTTTCTGATATCTAGCCTAATTTTGTTTCCTTTCACCTTCATCTTCCCTTCCCCCCTACCCCATTGTTCTTGTTTCTGTTCTCTGTGCACCAACAGAACACATCCATCTCTTTTCTATATGAGAGCCCTTCAAATTCGTGGACACAGCTATCACATCTTCTATGATTCCATTTCTCCAGGCTCCCATTCCCAATATTTCACCTTGTTGCTATATGATGTGGACTCAAGGTTCTTTATCATCCTGGGTATTCTCCCCTGTGTATTTTCTAGCTTATTAATGCCCTTATTAAACTTTGATGCCTAGAACTGAACACAATACTTGAGATGTGGTCTGAACGGGGCAAAGGCCAGAGGGACCATCATCTCTTTATTTCTGGAAGCTGTGTCTGTCTTAATGCTGCCCAAGATTTCACTGTATGCCCACTACCTTGTAGATAGTAGATGCTTAGTATGCTTGCTATATCACAATGCTAACTCTTACCAAGTTTATAGTCTGTTAAAATTCCCAGCTGGTTTTTTAGGCAAATAGCTATCTAACTAAGCCTCTCCTATCTTGTTCCTTGCAAAGTTGATTTTTTTGAACCCAAAGTATCAGAATTAACATTTGATATTACTGAATTTAATTGTATTAGTTTCAGCCTAGTGTTCTAGCTGGGGCAGCTAGGTGGCACGGTGGATAGAGTGCCAGACAATCTGGTCTCAAACACTTAATGACTGTGTGACCCTGGGCAAGTCACTTAACCCTGTCTGCCTCATTTGTAAATAAGCTGGAGAAGGAAGTGGCAAACCACTCCAATATCTTTGCCAAGAAAACCCCAAATGGGGTCAGGAAATGTTGGATACGACTAAACAATAAAACAACAACAACAACAAAGTGTTCTAGCTTGTCAAGCTCTTTTGGACATTGACCTTGCCATCTGATAAGTTATCTATCTCTACTCTCTTTATATTATCTACAGATTTGAAAAGCCTGCCCTCTATGTCCTTTATCTAAGTCATTGTTTGTGGCTGTTCAGTTGTTTAGTCATGTCCTACTCTTCATGATCCCGTGGCCCATGCTGTCCAGGAGGTTTTCTTGGCAAAGATACTGGAGTGGTTTGCCATTTCCTTCTCTGGTGGATGAAGGCAAACAGAGGTTAAGTGACTTGCCAGGGTCACACAACTAGTGTCTGAGGCTGGATTTGAACTCAGGTCTTCCTGACTCCAGGCCCCACACTCTATCCATTGAGCCACCTAGCTGCCTCCAAAGTCATTGATACAAATATTAAATAGAACACCACAGTTCCAAGTACACATCT
This sequence comes from Trichosurus vulpecula, assembly GCF_011100635.1. Lineage (NCBI taxonomy): Eukaryota > Metazoa > Chordata > Mammalia > Diprotodontia > Phalangeridae > Trichosurus > Trichosurus vulpecula. The sequence goes on from NC_050575.1 coordinate 302,534,342, forward strand.
CTGAGGCACTCCCTTGGAGACCTCTTGCCAAACTGGTATTGAGCTCTTTCATTCGGACCCTTCAAGCTGTTCTGAACTGATTAAATTGCATTGCTGTCTAATCATTATCTCTCTCTGTCTTTCCCATGAAAATTGTATGAATTACTTCATCAAGTTTTTTGCTCAGATGTAGGTAAAATAATTTTTATAGCATTCTCCTGGTCTACTTTAGTCCCTGTTCTCTGATCCTTCTTGGTTGCCCAGTATGTCTAGGATTATCTATTAAGGAAGGTGGTCTGGGGGCAGCTAGGTGGTGCATTGAGTAGAGCATGGGCCCTGGAGTCAGGAGGACCTGAGTTCAAATCGGGCCTCAGACACTTGACAAACTTACTAGCTGTGTGACCTTGGGCAAGTCACTTAACCCTGATTGCCCTGCCTTCCAAAAAAAACCCAAACAAACAAAATAAGAAAGGTGGTCTGCCTGCTGTGTGCTCAACAGAGCGTTCCAACAAGGGCCAGAGCGATGCCAACTGTAACAGATGGATTCATTCCTAAAATTTCTGTGTTGCAATGTGCACCTCAGAATACCTGCGTATTGGCAGAACTGCAGAGAATGTCATAGGTAAGTATGTATGAAGTCTTAGACTGCTTTCACAAAAGACACAGTGTTCACAATCAGGGAGATTATAGTCCTGCTGTATTCTTCTCAGGGCAGACCACATGGGGAGCAATTCTGAGCACTAAATTTCGGTGAGGGCATTGACAAGCAGTAGTACTTCCTACTAAGACAAGCTAATGTGGGTAAGCATTCAGGACACTGCGACATGCAAGGATGGGGCATGTTCCTCCTGGAGGACAGAAGTATGTGGAGGATTATCATGTTGGAGAGAAATTAGACTTTTTCTTCCTGTCTCTAAAGATATAAGAAGGAACAATGGCTAGAAGCTATAGAAATTTACATTTGAAGTAAGATAAACCTTTTTAATAATTTGAGCTGTCCAAAAGTGAAATGGGCTTTCTTACGTGGTACTGGATTCCCTTTCATTAGATGATTTCAGAAGGAAGCCATAAGACCTTTTGTTTGTGTAATCCATGGCCCAGGCCCCCCCAAAGGCCTATGGGTTCCTGGGGACTGGGTCTGATCCTGAAGGCAGACTGTAAAAGTGGCTTTACCTTTACAAGAATCTAAATATAGTCTAGGTAAAGCTTATGTTTGGGCTTCCCCAAATATGAATAACTGAGTTCACAACTACTTTACAAACACACAAGGATAACAGTATGAATCTCTATTCTTAGTTTTTATTTCAAAATGAAGATGAAATTGACTCATGGAATAACATAAATAAATATAGAAAAAGCATAAGGCTCTCGCAGTAGCCCATAGGGTTTCCCTAGAAGGAAACTGAACTTGGGGTACCTTTGGGGTTATATTTTGACTTTATGATGAAATCCTTCTCTCTTCCCAAATGCTTAGTGCCACTCTGAGGTTTAAATTCCCTAGAGATAATAAACACACTTTGGGGTGTTGAACCCCAAACCCTCCTTCACATGGGATCTACAGTATTGGAGTAACTCTCACTATACTAGTGAGATCTTATCCTCACTATTAAATGAGGAATGGTAAAGTCCAGATTTCTAGTTTCTACCTTCTCTATGCCACCTCATGTTGTGACTTTGTCATCCAGTTGCAGGACCCACATAGATGACCTTTCTCTTTCTCTAAGAGGTAATGTGGCTCGGGAAATACCTTTATCTCTCTAGAAGGCCAGATCTCGGATTTCCCAAACTTGATAATTCTCAAGCTTTGAGTTAGCCATGCAGTAGCTATCAAGGCTGGTGCTTCTATTTATTTAATCTAACCTTTGCAAAGTACAGCACAGTGTCTTGCACTTAGTAGGTACTTAGTAAATGTATATTCCCTTCCTTCTGACCCTGCCTGGGAAATCTCCCTTCTTTGGCTAGATTCTGGGATCATGCTGCTTAGGAAATCACAATCTCCACTCCTTTACATAGGGGGTTGGAGTTCAGGAACACTATCCATTAATTACTCTCTCAGTTCATGTGGGTGAGCACATCTGCTTCCGTCATGTGTTTCTATAGGAGCTCAACCATTACCCCAGCTGCTGCTATCTCTTGGGCTGGGAGTGGTCTACCTCTGCCATATGTTTCTGCTGCAAATCACCATCAACTGCTAGGAGTGGGTGAGAAATCCTCTCTTAGTCCTCATCCTAGAAGAAAGGCCCAAAAGAAAAGATGGAAAGAAAAAAAGTGAGAGGGAGGATGGGGAGAGAAAGAAAGGCCCCAAGCAGTCTTCCAGTAAGAATCCCTCTTCCGTAGGGTGTCCTCCAGCCAATTATTTTGGGGGCATTCCTAGTCACTGGAAAATATCAGGAATCTATCTCTGTCCTTGTAACGAGTTATCAGTTGGTATGCCCCTACTTTATAGGGAAAGAAGTATGCTTCAATGTCCATACTTTATAGGGAAAGAATTTTGTCCATCAGATTGGTGGTGGTGGGAAGCACTACCCTGACTGACCCCTTTTACATTGGGGATATTTGCGACTGAATTCTTGTTCAGCTATTAGATCTATTTAGATGACTTCTGAGGTCCTAGGCAAGTCTGAAATTCTGTGACTATGTGACATTTTTCTTGAGAAATGGGAGTTCCTATAGAGGGACTGGATTTCAAAGATAGCTTCCTCTACTTCACAGCTTCATCATCAGTTCATCCTGTTAATAGCAGTAGACATAATCTGATTCCTATCTTGTTTGTGAGACACTAATTCATAGCCATTTTAGGAGCTCAGGTCTTAATCGCCCCTAGGAAAATGCAAATGTGTTGTCTGAGAAATGACTTAATCTCTCTGAGCCTTGGGAATTATTTGTCATCTTACTACCTCAATAACCTTAGGCAAGTCACTTTATTTTTCTGGGCCTCAGTGTTCTCTTTAAAAACATTGGTATTTCACTTTTCCCCAATTATATGTAAAACCAATTTTTAACATTTGTTTTTTTTTAAACTTTGGGTTCCAAATTTTCTCCTTTCTTCCCCCTCTTCCTCCCTCATTGAGAAGGGAAACAATTTGACATAGGTCATATATGTGAAGTCATGCAAAACACATTAACTTATTGGTCATGTTGTAAAAGAAAACAGACCAAAAAAGAAAATCCCAAGAAAAATAAAGAAAGTAAAAAAAAATATGCTTTGATCTTCATTCAGACTCCATCAGTTCTTTCTCTGAAAGTGGATAGCATTTTTTATCATAAGCTCTTCAGAACTGTCTTGAATCATTGTATTGCTGAGAATAGCTAAGTCATTCATAGATGATCATTGTATAATATTGTTGTTACTGTGTACACTGTTCTCCTAGTTGTGTTCATTTCACTTTGCATCAGTTCATACGAGTCTTCCAAGGTTTTTCGGAGAACGTCCTGCTCATCATCTTATAGTATAGTAGTATTCCATACAATCATATATCACAACTTGTTCAAGACATTCTCCAGTTGATGGATATCCCCTTAATTTGCCACTACTAAAAGAGCTACCATAAATATTTGTGTAATACAGGTCCTAGCCCTTTTTGTTTTTTAGCTCTTTGGGATACAGACATAGTAGAGGTATTGCTGGGTCAACCCTTTAAGCATAGTTCCAAATTGCTTCTCATCAGTTCACAACTTCACTGACAATGCATTAGTGTCTCAATTTTCCCATATCCCCTCCAAAATTTGTCATTTTCCTTTTCTGTCATGTTAGCCAATCTGATAGGTGTAAGGTGATACCTTAGAGTTATTTTCATTTGCATTTTACTAGTCAATAGTGATTTAGAACATTTTTTCATATGACTTTAGATAGCTTTGATTACTTCGTGTGAAAACTGCCTGTTTGTTCATATCCTTTGATCATTTCCTTATAAATTTTTATTTAAAATTTTTTATTTTATAAGTTGTTTATATTGTACTATATTAATATTCTAAATTATTAATAAAATTTTATAAATTTTTATAAATTTGACTCAATTTTCTACTTATTGGAGAAATGAGGCTTCAATGTTCTCAGTGCTTGGCACAGTACTTAGTGCATAGTAGGCTCAGTTAGTGCATAGAAAATGGGCTTGGAATCAGGAAGACTCATCTTTCTAAGTTCAAATCCAGGCTCAGACATTTACCAACTATGTGATCCATGGCAAATCACTTAACCCTATTTGCCTCAGTTTCTTCATTTTTGTGGGAACACAAAGAAAGACTATGATTAATGCTTTCAAGGAACTCACATCCTAATGATGGAGACAACATGCAAATGTAATGAGGTTAGGCCATGGTTAAATGGAACTGGGATACCCCCAAATTTGGGGAATGTAATCCAGACAATGAGAGAGAAGACGGACTTTCCCATCTCCCTTAAGGTACTGGAGAATCCTGAGATAGGGGAAGGGTATTAGACTCACAGATTAACTCAGTTCCAATATAGCATTAGTCTCACTAAGTTCACATCTGAGGACCTCCTTGGGCTAGTATCCTGGCACCCTGACTGTGGTGTTAATGTGATTAAAGATCTTCCCTGCTCATTAATCCCATTAATAGGTCTCAGGTGGAGCTAGTTAAGTGAAGCTTGGTTAGAGAAGGCTTGTTGATAGGAAAGCCCACACCCTTTGGTTAATTGGGTCAGAAGGGTTGTGAAGCCCTTGGGCTCTAAAAAGGATATATATACTTTGATGGTAGTCATTAAGCTCTCATTCAGAACTTCAGGAGGAGAGGATGCAGGCAAGTAGACATCTAGGATTTGTGAGTGAGTGTTTATGGGAAGGCCCCAGCAGAGCAGAAGGTTATGGGATGGCTTGGCTTCCTGCTTTGATATTGTGTTTTAAATTCTTTGCTGTTATAGTGAAGTGGACTTGCTAGTTTTGGGATATTATTGCTCCTATGTTGAATTGGAGTTATTGGTTTTGGGATTTGATCCTCTGGTATCTGAATAAATGTTTTACTTCTGCCTTCTATATGTAGAGTCTGTTATATTCTGTGATACAGAACTGTACAAGCATATTCATGGTCACCATCGATATTGTGACACTTGCCTTACTGATACACTGACTTCTCAGGGCTTCCATGCTAGGCTAGCTATAACTTGTGGCCTGGAATCCAGGGCTCCAAAGTCCCCATGGCTCAAGCTCTGAGATCTAGGACTCCACTCCCTGAACCTAGAACTGAAAAGGACAAATGAAACAGATCCAAACCCTAAGCCCATTTCTTGGGGCTACATGGCCTAAAGGGAGGGGGGCCCTTTCTCACTTATTGCATGATGTTACCTGCTGTAAGTGAATGAATCTTGTATGTTGGATACCTCTGGTGGGGTGAGGGCAAGAGACAGAGAAAGAGGTAGGGAAAGGGAGGGAGAAAAAGATAGAGAAAGAGACAGAGACAGAGAGATAGAGGGAGACAAAGACAGACACAAAGACAGAGAATAACAGAGAGACACTGTCCCACTCAGGTAATTTTAAAGACGTAGACAGTTTTGGCTATACAACCAATGGAAAGGGGCTGCTCCCAACCACATGGTAGGCCAATACAGAGTGTTCAGGAATATGTTCCTCCTCCTTTCTCTTCAGAGCAGATCCCTGGCATCTCCTACTGGGTATCTTCATCTTAGGTGATCTGGGCATCCTCCAAGTAACAACTATATGCATACAAATATTTACAATGAACTAGAATTTGACCCTGGAGAAAGGAGGAAGAGCAAAATGAAACGTGCAGACATATAACATTACAGATTACAAAGAAATAGAGGAATAGAGAAGTATTATAAGTCAGAAGCTCCCAGACTCTGGGGAAATGACACATATATAGAAACTTTTAATAGCAAAACAAGAAAATATAGACTTAAGGACCCAAAGGAATGTTGCAGTAAATACTTTTAGGCATCTGAGGGAATGAGAAAATAGGACGTGTCCAATCGGGGAAAGCTTCGTAGTGAGATCCCTATCACTGAAGGTCTTCTCTCAAAGGCTGGATGGCCACTTTAGGGGCTATTGTAGAAGACATTCCAATACAAGTGCAGGTTGACCTATATGGCATTTGAGTCTTTTCATTTCTGAGATTCTGTGGTTCTATGACCTTCATCATAACCCTATCTGACCCTGTCTCTGCCCAATTTGGGAAGTCCTGTTCTTGCCCTTGACCCATCTCTATGTCTGGGTCAGGAGACTGAAATATACCCATTAGTTAAGGCTGATTCTTGACTGGATTAAATTAATTTCATACCTAGTAAGTAGACCTAACCTAACCTCAATCAATCCATGCGGTTGTTAATGGTTCTGTCATTTCCCCTTATCTGTAAAATGTAATGCTTGTACTCATTTCCTCACAGAGTTGTTGCGAGGAAAGTACCTTATAAATTTTAAAGCACTATAAATGTGAGTCAATGTTATTATCTTAAATACCTGAGACATTTTTACATGGTGTTCTGTCCTCCAAGACTTCTAGCCAAATGTCTTGCCTTTTGAGATTTAAGCCTGGCACTGTTGCCTTGGACCTTCTACCAAATTTCACCTGAGGCACCTGAGGGCACTTTTGGTCCTTTGTTCATGGGTAATACCTTTAGGCCAGTGAAGGACCAATGAAGTTTTTAGCCTTTCACAAGTGTTCTGCCTCTTTCCTAATGTTCTGATGGATAACTCACTTGCTCCCAGTGAGGTGGCTGTCCAAAATGTCCCGTCTTAAAATTTTACAGTATCATGGCAATCTAAACATATGAACCATGCAATTTACTCCCATGAGGGGGAGGCAAGCTTAGGTTCCCACGTGCTCTAAACCAGTTCTGTGGCATGTAGTATATCTGGTCAGGTGAGATAGAAAATGGTCTCTTCATAACACAGCCAAGGAATAATAGGATGCTTAGTTTAGTGTTATCTGTCCCTAGAGCTTCTCAAATTTACTTGAATTATTTTCCGGTGCTTTAGACACTAATTTTCTTCAATTTGTTATTAACTTGAAAAGATACCTTGTCCAACTTATCAAAGGATGAACTCTTGATGTGCTAAGTGGCTTAGACTTGGATCATCTCTGTGGTACTATAATAAGAGATAGAGTGGAGATAGAGGCAATTGTGTAAAGTCTCTTTTCCCTCCTCTTTCCCCTGGATAGTGACTCATGGAGTTCAGAGACTAGGAAATGATTCAAGATTGCAACCAGTGGAGAGAGAGAGAGGGGAGGAAACAGTCAATTATGTTTCAAAAACTTCTATGACTATAAATTATGATGGGATTTTCCTGTGTAGCTTGGATCATCAATTTCTTCCTCATTCCAAACTGGTTTTCACTAGGAGTGATTTTTCTCATCTTGACTCTGCTAGAAAAGTTGTCAGCAGTTCCCTACTTCCTACCAAACAAGTACAGTGAGAACTTATTTTGCTTAGAATTCAAGCCCATCCACAACCTGGCACTACCCTATCTTTCTAGCTGTAGCTCATATTACTGGAGTACCATTTCTTGATGTCCTGTTCAAAACTGGATAGCTCTCAGTCCTCATGCTTTTGCTGCCCCATGTTACCCCTTATGTCTATAATGTCTTCCCTTTTCTTCATCTGTTGAATTCCTGCACATCCTTTAAAGAATACCTCAAAAACTTCTTTCTCTAGGAAGCCTCCACTGATTCTGATCCTCGGTGGGTAACATTGCCCTTTGCGTTGTATCTCTCTGGTGCAGATTTGTAGTTGTCTATGTATGTGTCTTAAAACAGAGCTTGCAGTTCGGTAGGAAGATATATCTTATCTCAACTTTGCATTTCCTTCAGCACCTAGCACTGTACTCTGCATAGAGTTGGTGTTAATAAATACCAGTCAAATTTAATTTTTATACAGTCAAAACTCATACATACCATCTAGGTGACATAATGGTATGAATGCTGGACTTGGAGTCAGGAGTACCCAAGTTCAAATCCTGCCTTATGTACTTACTTAGCTGTATAACCCTGGAGAAGTTACTTAATCTCTATCTGCCTCAGTTTCCTCATCTGTAAAATGGGCATGATAATACCTCCCTGCCAAAATTCCCACTCTCCATTATTGAGTGATCAGTTTCACCAAAGCTAGTCTTCCTTTTTGCTGCAGATTTCATCAATACCCACCATCATAGAATCTCAGAGTTGAGCAAGACTTCAGTGTTGGAAGGGACCTAGTACAACCCTGTGCCAGAGCAAGGATCTTTTTCTACATCAAACCTGAAAAGGACTCATTTCCCTTAAGATTTTCAGTGAGTGGCAACACACTGTCTCTTAAGACAGACCATTACATTCTTGGGTAGCCAGGTTAGGAATGTTTTCCCTTCGGCAATATTAGATCTACTTCTCTAGACCTTCCATCCCTTGTTGCTTAATCTGTTCTTTGGGGCTGAGTTGCACAAGGCTAATAATCCATCCTCTATGTGACAGCCCTTCAAATACTGAAGACAGCTATCCTCTTCTCTAGGCTAAACATTCTTAATTTCTTCAACCAGTCTTCATGTAGCATGAAATCTAGGATTTTCATCATCCCAGTTTCCCTCCTCTGATTGCTCTCTTATCTTACCAATGTCCTTCCTAAAATGTGTACCCAGATCTGAAAACTGTATTCTAGATGTGGTATGATGAGACCAAAATACAGCAGGATGATTACTTTCATATCTATCCTAGGTTGCTTTTCCCCCTTTCCCTTCAAGGAAGGCTCCCTCTTCCCCAAATCATTTAACCAGATTTCAAATATAAAAACATTTCTGCGGGGACTGGATAGAAGAGTGTGCTTTATCCTAAGTCCTCCTGTAAAGGCTCAGACACAGTCCTGCATCTCCCATTATTTATGCCATTTCTGGCTTTGACTTCATTTTCTTTTTCCCCTCTCTTGGTTTAGGACTGCAAACTGACCATGTACGACCTGAGAACCATATCACTCTAAGGGGTGGTGCTGTGAGTGAGCTGTAAATAGTAGATTTCACATTTGGAGCAATTTTTCATTTGATTTCCTAGACCAAATTGGAAACTTTAGGGTTAGAAAAAAAAGCCCACTTCTGAGAGGTAGATCATTTTAGTCCACCTAGCAGACTCTGGAAGGACGTGATCCATAGGATAAAATATTCTCTTTACTTCTCTGAAATGCAAGTCATATCGTTAATCCACTCCCCAAATCCTTTAAAGTACAACCTTCCTGTTCTTAGTAGTTATTTCACTTTGCGTAATTTGCTTCTACACTTTATATATTGCCATATGGTTTCAGTAACAATGTTTTCAGTACCTCTTAATAAACATTTCTGAAAGCATATAGAACGATGTGTCAAAATCCATTTAATTAAAAGTAGATGGATTCTTTTTTGGTTGTATCTGGTTCCATGGGTCAACATTTTGCCACTCAGCTAGGTGTTGGGATTTCTGCTGACATGGGCCCTGTAGCAGAGTGGTCTCGATACCCAAGCAGAGCTCACTTATTTACTGATAAATACATATAGTATTTATTAAGCAATTATCATTCTCCTCTTAATTCTAGTGCTTTCCACCTGCTGGTTGTTTCCAATTTGTCTTGCACATTTCCTACTTATGCATAGTTATTTGCTTGTTGACTCTCCCATTAGATTGTGAATTCCTCCAGAACAGGATATTTTCTTTAACCTCTCTTTGTATATCTAGCATTTAGCACAGTGCCTGGCACATAGCAGGCACTTAATAAATGTTTACTGACTGATTGCCAGGCACTGTGCTAAGCTCTGGGATACACACACGAGCAAACAAGACAATTCCTGCCTTCAAGGAGCTTAATTCAAATGTGAGGAAAATCCCACATAAAAGGGAGGAGAAATGCATGTCTGGGTATGGTGTGGAAATGATGCCAGGAACAGAAGGGGAAAGCACATTCATCAAAGCTAGGGTATGATCTAGGGGCGGAGTTTGAGGTTGTGTTGGAGGGAGATGAGTATAGGGGCGCTGGCAGAGGCAACATGGTAAGGAGACAGCCTCCATTTCTTTCTCTCTTTTCTTTCCAGTGCCTGATAAGACTTAAAAGGGTTTTCTAGCAACTTTTATCCAGTTAATAATAATTATTATTTTGAGTAAGAAAAAAGGATTATAGTAATAGAAAGGATATGGTGATACTTAAAAAGAGCTATTATTTAAGACACAATCCTTCCATTGATGCAGATCCAAAGCCCTTCCTGGCTTAGCAAATGGGCCTTTTTTTTGTCTGTGGCCAAAGAAATTTATTCCCAATTTAGGTAGGTTATTCCTCAAATGACAGCAGGGTCCACACTCTAAAACTTTTTGACTTGGTAGTATCTACCGGATCTTGTGTTCAGATTCTATAGTTTTAGAGAATCACCTCTGTACCAGAATAATGCACCGTAGTAGGACATTAGTGGAGGAAAAGATATCTCACAGATTATTTAGTTCAACTCCCTTGTTCTCCAGATCACAAACTGAGGACTAGAAGTGACATGCCTAAGGCAGTAGGGCCAGTTTGTGGCAAAGCTGGCCTCAGGCTCCTGAGTCCCCAGTACAGGGCTATTTCTATCCCACAAATCTAGTAGAGTAGTTTTATTGGAGTGTCAGGGTCTTTATCTGCAACATAAGAATACTGATCAAGATGACCTTTGAGGTTCCTGCTAGCTCAAAATCTTGTGCCTCTATGATACAGTGAGTTAGTATAGTAGTTTTTTTTTTTAAAATGAACTCATAATGTTATTTTACATAATAAATGTGAACAAAGGATTTGAGACAAAATTTTAGCTAGGTTTGCAGGAAGAGCAATTGGTGCCTTTAATAAAAAATAAACAACTTCCTTCCCGCCCCACCAAACCAAACCAAAACCAAAATCTGTGGATCAGAAAATAGCATCCTGTGCTTTGCTTCACTCAGAAAACTGAAAATTGACCCAGGACCCTTCAGTCCCAGAAAGAGTAAAAATGTTCTTTTTGTGCAGAGATGTCAGGGTGGGTTAATTTCTTCCTAGAAATCCAAGACAATAAGAACATATTGGTCTTTGTTCATACGTTATTCCAAATTTATTTTGCCAATTGACATATTGTCATTTCCAGGCCACTTAACCCTTGAACTCTAAAATCCTGTCTTTGCTAGAAGCAGGAAAGGTCAGAGGTTATTTAGTTTAAGGAAACATTAGTCCTCTTGCTACTTCATCAACTCAAAATGAAACAAAATTTAACTTTCTCTGTCACTTTGCTATAAAAAGTTCTGAAAGGAGCAGGAGCCCCTTAAGTCCTCATAAAGACAGGCAGAGGAGAAAACTTATGATTTTACTCTGTTCTATAAATTTAGATATGAGATTTGGAGGCCTTGGGCTCAGCACAGGTATTTTTTTACTTGCTTTAGGACACCCAGAATCCAGAGAAAGTTTGGATCCTTTTACTTGTAACCTGACGTTAAATCTTGGTTTAGAGTCTGTTACCCTTGTTTTAGTCTTCTACCCATCAGCTCTGTCACAATTTAGGAGAGTTAAGGGTGGGGGTGGGGACAGTGATATTAAAAAAAAAAAGTGCCTTCTAACCTCTTCTGACCTCCAAAGAGGCATGAAGAGAATTTTCTAGTAAAGTGGGTCAGAGGGAGATCCCTTTGCAATTTTATTAGATCCTCCAAATTTAAGCTTATGTCTCAGATTTCAGTGCTTCCTTGAATGCACTATTTGGATTTTTTTTCCTTCTTAATTTTGTGTGCCCACAGTATCTATAGGCAGCCCTAAAGTTTTGCATTTCATCTCCCCCAATTATTTTCTATTGGTCTTGGACTCCCCCCTACTTCTTCTTCCCCAGGGTTCCACATCCTAGATTTCCTGATTATTTTTGTAGCTGACTTTTCTCATTGAATTATTATTTTCCTCTGGACCTGAGGAAATGGTTTGTAGAGACACTGGAATAGCAATTTCCGAGGTTTTGCTCCTGGAAAAGGACTATGTCTCCTGGATCATAATGATTACTACCCTTTGAGGCAGGAGCAGAAATTGGCTCAACAGGATAGAGGGATGAGGTCTATGCCCAGTGCCCCTTTTTTCTCTTCTCTCCCCATTCTCTCTTCTTTTGAGATGGCAGCATGATGGCACATTAGATCAGACAGGGTCAGCCTGGGCTGGTAGGATCAGAACTACACCCAGAATCTACAGGAGACTGGCAGCTTCCATGACCCTTGTTTATCTGTTGGCTGGTAAGTCTGGGAAATACCCATCTTCCTACTTTCCTTTAATCTATGAGCCTGAGATGGGATGCGGGGAGTGAATGCCTCTTCACTCATTCTTTTTCATGAGACTTGGATGCATGGTGTTTTCTCATCTGCACTAAATGTCTGGGAAGGAATTGGGAGGAGGATGAGGAGAAGGAAAGGGTTAGTGATGATTATCTCTGCATGGAAATGTTTGCTTCTATTTTCCTTTTCACTTTGTTGTATGTATGATAAACTATGTTGTATGTATGGTAAACAGAATATTAATTATCTGAATCCATGTGTATTATGGGAAGAGAGTTGAGAGGTTGGAATGTTGGAATGTCACAAGGAGGGATTATTCTGAGTGAGTTGTAGATTTCGTATTTTGAGCAATATTTCATTTCATTTCCTAGACCAAATTGGAAACTTTAGGGTTCAAAAAAAGCCCACTTCCAAGCCAAGCACTTGGAGCCATATTGGGATTGTGTATAGAAGCCTTGCCTAGTTCAGTCTCTCAATCCTTTTAGAAAGTAAGGATCCATTAATGGCAGACCTAGAAGTGCCGGTCATGTAGATGGCCACCTGGTGGCTGACTCAGATGTTGCACTTTGAGCTAATAGGAACTCCCTTGGCTGGATAGTTAACCCAGTGACAGTTATCTCCCTGTGTGAATAGGGCAATTAGGACTGGGATAAACTGCTATGTCTATTTTCTCAGCTCATTCCTAAGACTGATAACTCAGACAACAACCCTCAAGAACGAGCATTACTTTCCAGCTTACAAATATTAACCCAGAGTGTGTGACTTCCACTCCCTAAGGATGATATGCATAAAATTGGACACCTTAGATCTGATATTAACTAGTGATTAACCTCTGAAAATCACTTCTTCCCTTCCCTTAGTCTTAGCTTTTTCTTTTGTAAAATGAAGGGGTTGGATCAGATGATCTTTATGATCCTGCCTTCTAGCTCTAACATTCTAAGATTCCAGATCCACAATGTCAGTAGAAGTAACTTAGGAGGAAAGGACGGAAGTTAAAAGATTAGTGATGACCTTCTGTTCTTTTTTAATCTGCCCACATTAAACCTTTACTTCCCTTCTACTCCTTTGAAGTAACTAATGTTTAATATTTCACATCCAACAGAAACATTGTTGCAGCAAAGGATAGCCTGGGCAGAAATGACCCAGGGATGGCTCTGTGGTAAGGTTGGAGGACAGAGACAAGGCCATCGCTGTTTCTTAGAGTAGAACTGAGTTCATTTTCTGGCACGGGGTCAGAATCACGTAAGGAAGTACAGACAAAGTGGAGAACAGTTTCCAGCACAGAATGGGCCTGGGCACATATTCAATTTCTATTTGATCCAGGAGGTATAGAGAGCTACTCGAGTTTATTGAATGGGAGGCTGCATGACATGACTCCTGTGCTTTAGAAAGATCACTTTGACAGCTGAGTAGAGGTTGAACTGGAGTCCAAAGAGACTTGAATCACAGAGAACAGCAGAAGGTTGCTGTAATAGTCTAGGTGTGATAGGATTAGGGCCTCCAGCAGGGTGGACAGTGGCAGAGGAGAGAAGAGGTCATATGTTAGAAATATTCTGAAGGTAAAATCAATAGGTCTTGGCAACAGATTTGATATGGGGTGTATGAGAGAGAGTGAGGAGCTGAGGAAGGCACTTAGATTGTGAGCCTAGGCAACTCGGAGGATGGTGGTACCATCAACAGCAAAAAGGAAGTTAGGAAGAGAAGAGGTTTTAGTAGGGGGAGATAATGAGTCCAGTTTCAGGCATGCTGAGTTTAAGATGTCTACAGGACAAGGTGTCTAATAGGCAATTGGAGATGTGAGACTGAACGTTAGGGCTAGATAAGTAGATTTGAGAATCATCAGCATAGAGAAAATAATTTAATTCATGGGAGATGATGAGCTCACCAAGTGAAATAGATACTATAGAGAAAAGAGCCCAGGACAAAGCCTTGTGGGATAACCCACTTTTGACAAGGAGGACCTAGGTGAGGATCCAATGAAAGAGACTGAGAAGGAATAGTCAGACAGGTAGAGGGCGTATCTAGAGAGAGTGAAAAACTAGTGAAAAGAAAGTATCCGAGAGAAGAGCATGATTGACGGTATCAGAGGCTGCAGAGAGGTCAAGAAGGTTAGTATGATTATTCCCCCTTATTTTCCAGACAAGGAGACTGAGGTCCAGGGAGGCTAAGTGATCTGCTCAGGATCACATAGGTAGGCAGTATAAGAGATGTAATTGGAATCCCAGTCTTCTTGACTTCAAGTCTAGTATTCCAGGTACTATACCATACTACTGATATGGCTGTGGTAGCGCATTTTAGACTGGGCAGGGGGGAAGGTGATACTATTTCTTGATAAAGTATTCATCCACTATTCACTATGCCTTTAGTCCATATCTTACTAGACTCATACATTTTACTGATTGCTGGTACTGGGGAGTCTGGAAAATGAGTTACACTTGTGGAACATCAGAGTTCAATCTAAACACCTTGTTAATTCCAAGTCAATAACTAAAGTAAAATGAAAGAGTTCTGAATTTCAGGAAAGCCAGCAGGAAAAATGGGTAATGACATAGGGAAGAAACACTTCCTGAAATATCAGAGGCAGGATTTGAACCCAAGTATTTTTGACTTCCAGTTTAGCACTTCATTTGTTCATTATGCAGTGTAACTGAGGCCCAAAGAGAGTAAATGCCTTGCCAAAGGTTACACAGCTAATGAGTTGTAGAAATGGGACTCATTTGATTCTTCTGGCTCTAGTTATGAAGAGTCTCTTTTCTACTGCCATCAGCTTTAGCCTCCACTGGCCATGTTCCGCTCCGTTGTTAGGCACTACTAACTAGTACCCTGGTCTATTATCACTTAACATTCATAAACTTTTACTTTTTGTTTTTAAAATTTTAATGTTTCTACTTTTCCCCACTTAATAGTATCTTATTTTTTCCGGTTACATGTAAAGATAGTTTTCAACATTCACTTTTACAAGATTTTGAATTCCAAATTATCTCTCTTTCCCCCTCCCTCTCCCCAAGACAGCATGCAATATGATGTAGGCTATACATGTACCATCATATTAAACATATTTTCACATTAGTCATGTTGTGAAAGAAGAATCAGAACAAAAGGGAAAAACCACAAGAAAGAAAAACCGAAAAAAGAAAAAAGAAAATAGTATGCCTCAATCTGTATTCAGACTCCATAGTTCTTTCTCCGTTTGCGGATTGGATTTTCCATCATGAGTCCCTTGGAATTGTCTTAGATCATCAAATTGCTCAGAAGAGCTAAGTCTAACAAAGTTGGACATCTCACAATGTTGCTGTTACTGTGTACAGTGTTCTCCTGGCTCTGCTCATTTCACTCAGCATCAATTCATGTAAGTCTGTCCAGGTTTTTTTGAAATCCACCAGCTCATCATTTCTTATGGAAGAATAGCATTGCATTACATTCATACACCATATCTTATTCAGCCATTCCCCAATTGATGGGCATCTCTTCAATTTCCAATTCTTTGTTACCACTAAACGAGCTGCCATGAATATTTTTGTACATCTAGGTCCTTTCTCCTTGTTTATGATCTCTTTGGGATACAGACCTAATAGTGGTATTGCTGGATCAAAGGGTATGCACAGTTTTATAGCCCTTTGGGCATAGTTACAAACCAATTAACTTTTAGAAATGGATGTTTACTTTGAAGTCAGAGTAAGAACAAACATACAAATCGCTCCCTTGATACCTTGGGTCGTATTTTTCTCTATATCACCTTGGTCTTAAGGGAGAGTAGGCTCAAATCAGATCAGTTTCTACACATCATCAGCCCCATCAAGTTCATATCCAATAGTGGCATTGCTTCTGTATAGATCCTTATCTCAGATACTGGTGTGCAGGGTTCCAAAAGTCATTTTTTGTTCCTTGGGGAATTGATGTTGTGCTGGCTGAACACCTAGGGTCTTGAGCATCAAGATACTGAAGGAGGCTCTACTCCAGGTTCTAAGCACATTGATGCTGCTCTGGTTGCAGACTCAAACACTGGAATACTGGGATGTCAAGATACCTTCTGGACTTTTTGAATTCACAAGGTTGGAGACTCACTTCTTTCACCAGTTGCCATGAGCAAAACCCCCAAGAGTGGTGAGCCCAAAAGGGAGTGGCTGAAGTTGATAGGCTTTTTTTGGATGCCTCCATTGTCAATCAAAGAACCTGCTGTTCAACACATAGTTAGCTGACCATAAATGGTAACCGATTTTCTAGATATGCTACCTGATTCCTTCCCTTATACGTAATTATAGCTGTCCTAGAAGTAGAAAGCAGGGTCCATAGTATCGCCACGTGGGGAGATTCCATTAGAGGTACTCTACACATGCACTAGATCTCCATTATATCTCTGAAATCCTTTCCTTGATGAGCTAATAATTATAAGTACCTCTCTACAGCTAAATACCATCCAGAGCTTATGCTGTCATAGAGGTAAACTCCATTGAGAACCCTGAAAAGATTTAATAGAGACATTTTAATTTTGCCTCCTTACGTTAATACCCTGATTTCACTTTATCCTTATGTATCCCAGATGTCTTCCATCTCTGATTTTTCTAATCATTTTCAGCTTCAAAATCTTTGCAGATGTTAACTAGTGAAGTTTCAGAGTGCTATTGCAACACCAACAATTATGATTCTCATTCTATGAAAAGGGAGATCATTCATTCAAATGATAAGACTTTCTCTAGACTGACATCAGTTGTGGATCCAGGAATAGATTTCTGGGAACTGATTTCTTGGCTACATTTAACTCAGGCTCTAAGAGTTCATTTCTATCTCTGTTCAGATGGTGAAGTTCCAAAATGACTCTGACAAGCATTTGTGTATTGGCTGGAGCAATCAAGACCTGCCATCAGTATAATTGTTACTACTATGAAGTTTGTCTTTGTGGCTCTGACACCAACTGTGATCATGTATGAATTGAGACAAATCTCTGAATGTCTCTGAATCTCATTTTCTCATATGTTACACAGAGATAATAATATCTGTGTGACTTTCCTCATGGAGTTATCTTAAAGAAAATGTTTGTAAATCTTAATGTGCCATATAAATGTGAATTATCATTAATTTAGAACTGTGATTAAATTGATATGGACCTCTCATTTTGGAAACTGCATGCATCAATGCAGATCAGAAATTACTCTGTAGTTTGAGAGAGTTTCCTGGGGCATTGAGAGATTAAGTAAACTTGCCCATGGTCACATAGCTAGTGTAGGTCAGAGGCGGAAGTTAAATCCAGGACCTCCTGACTCCAAGGTCAGTGCTTTAGTTACTATGTAATACTGCCTTTTGTAACTATTATTGGTAACAAAATTATTATTTAGATTGTTATTATTATTCCTTTTCTGTATCCTTCCTCCCTTTCTTTAGGTACTTTGTGCTCTCATATTCTTTTTTCTCCCTATTCTTTCCTATAAAAACTTCCTCTTAGGTGAAAACCTTTGATAGACTCATCCACACTATAAGATAAATATCTGATAAGACTTAGTGTCCAATTCCCTATAAGAGAAACAATTGGGAGCTTGTGGACATCTGTGACTACTCAGGGTAAGATTAAGATCTCACACCCTAGACATCCTAGAAGTGAAAACTGTTCTGGGTACAAGTTTCCTCTTTAAAATCTCAAATTATATCTAAATATATTAAACCTTGGTTCAAAGTCTTGACCAGATATAGCTAAAGGTTCCTAGCTCTGCTCCATGAACCTTTGTCTGGACCCCTATAACTCATAGCAATTTTTCCTCCTCTTTTTCATTTCTTTCTACCTCTGCCATGGCTGTCAAGACCCAGATATTTTATCACAGAGATTTATTAATAAAGAAAGAATAAATTCATATAGCCATCTACATCTCTCTGTCTCTCTCTCTGTCTCTGTCTCTCTCTGTCTCTCTCTCTGTCTCTCTGTCTCTCTGTCTCTCTCTCTCCTTCCCTCCCCCTGCCCCCGCCTCCATCTCTATCTGTCTCTGTCCTCAGACAAGGAATCAAATGTAGGCAAAAAAAAAATGCCTCCATCCAGAGTGATTTAGATTTTTTCCAAGTTTATTATTTCTACCTACCTGTCCAGCTTCCAGACTGTCTTACTAGGTCTGAGCCTTGGTTTAATAATGTCTTAGTCCATTAGACCTAGTCCTTGGCCTTCAGCTTTCTATCTGGCCTGAACTCAGAATAGCAACCTCCTTCTCTAAAACTTTGTATTTGAATCTGTCTGGCTTCTGATTTATTGGGCTGAGCTCATTGATTCTTTTAGAAACCTGCACCAAACAGCCAACCAGAAATTGTCACCATTGCCTGGTTGAGTCTTGGGCTTACACTTATATACTCACTCATGGACATGTGTCACTGTTCCCCAAATGGAAGAAAAAGAAATACAATAACAATATTAACAGAAGTAGTTGCCTATCACCCTAAAAGGAATAATCTACCCCTAAGGTTTGTAAGATTTTGTTTCATCACACCCAACCAGAATTATTCACATTTTAACACAATCTAAAGCCAAAGGAATAAATCTCTAATGGTGAACATCTGGACATTACTTGTCCTGTCCCGCCTGGCCAGGACACAGGATGGAGTCAGGGTAGAGTTGATAAGGAAGAAAAGTTACATGTTCTCCTGGGTTGTAAAGGAGATAACCAGTTGATTGCCCAATTTATTCTTCATATATCTTGTTTGTACATAGTCGTATATTGTCTCTCCTCTTAGATTATGAGCTCCTTAAGATCAGGAACCGTCTTTTGCCTTTCTTTATATCCCCAGCACTTAAAACAGTGTCTGACACATAATAGGTGCTTAATAAATGTTTATTGACCGACAACAGGCTAAAGTTTTAGAGAGAACAAAAGCTGATGCCCAGTGATGATAGTGCACTATCGATGCCCCTCTCCCCACTTTTAAAGAAATTTAAATTTTATTTTCAGCTCCAAGTTTTCACCTTCCAATGACTCCCTCCCCTAAATGAGAAAGCAAGAAAAACAAAACCCATTGCAAGCATGTATTGTCAAGCAAAACAAATTTCCAAATTAATATATGTATACATACATACATACACACATATGTATGTATGCGTATATGCCTCAGTTTGCATTCTGTGTCTATCAGCTTTCTATCTGGAGGGGGATAGCTTGTTTCATCATGTGTTCTTTGGAATTATGATTGTTTCTTGGGTCAATTAGCATTCTTAAGTTTTTCAAAATTGTTTTTATAATGTCATTGTTAATGTATATATTATTCTCCTGGTTCTGCTCACTTTACTTTGCATCAGCTGATACAAACCTTCTCGGATTTCTCTGAGAGTATCCCCTTCATCATTACTTACAACACAATAGCATTCCATTACATTTATATATAACTTGTCAGTCTCTCCTTAATTGATGGATACCCCCTCAGTTTCCAATTCTTTGTCATAATGAAAAAAGCTACTATAAATATTTTTATACAAATGGGTCCTTTTCTTTTTCCTTTGATCTCTTTGGAGGCATAGATTCAAGAGTGGCATGATTGAGTAAAAGGAATATTGGGCAAATTCCAAAATTGCTTTCCAGACTGGTTGGATCAGTTCACCATTCCACTAACTATGCATTAATGTACCTGTTTTCCCACATTTCCTCCAGTATTTGTCATTTTCTTTCTTTGTTAGCTTTGCTGATAGTTGTGAGGTGGTACCTCAGAGTGGCTTTAATGTGCATTTATCGTTAGTGATATAAAGCATTTTTTCCCCATGTGGCTATTAATAACTTGGATTTCTTCCTCTGAAAATGCCCTATGCATACTATTTATTAGTTGGAGAATGGCTCTTATTGTTATAAATTTGAATCAGTTCCCTACATATTGTCTTAGAAATGAGACTTCTATTAGAGAAACTTGCTATTACCCCTCCCCCAATTTCCTGTTTCTCTTCTAATTTTAGCAGCATTGGTTTTGTTTGTGCAAAAACTTTTAAATTCTATGTAATCCAAACTGTTCATTTTACCTCCTGTGAACCTCTTTTGTCTTTTGTTTGGCCATGAATTCTCCTATCCACAGATCTGAAAGGTATTTCCTTTCATGCTCTAGTTTGTTTATGATAACACCTTTTATGTCTAATTCATGTATCCATTTGGAGCTTGTCTTGGTATACAGTGTGAGAAGTTGATCTATACTTAGTTTCTGCCAGATGGCTTTCCAGTTTTCCAACAGTTTTTGTTGAATGATGAGTTCTTGCCCCGGTATCAGAAATTTGGGGATTTATCCCCAGCAGTCTTCCCTCCTCCTTTGCTTCTGTGTATTACAAAATTAATCTGTTCCACTGATTAACTTTTTCTGTTTCTTACTTAGTACAAAATTGTTCAATGATTTTAGCTTTGTAGTATAGTTTGGGACTTGGTACTGCCAGGCCTCTTTCCTTCTCACTTTTTCCCCCATTAATTTTCTTGATATTCTTGACCTTTTGTTCCTCCAGATGAATTTTATAATTTTTTTCTAGCTTTATAAAGTAATCTTTTGGTAGTTTGATTAGTATGGTACTAAATAAAAAACAATTTAGGTAGTATTGTCATTTTTATTATATTGTTTTGGCATACCCATGAGCAATTAATATTTTTTCTACTTTTTTAGAACTGTCTTTATTAGTATAAGGAGTGTTTTGTAATTGTGTTTATTGTGTAATTCCTGTCTGGGTCTTGGCCTGTAGACTCTCAATTATTTTATACTACCTGCAGTTACTTGAAATGGAATTTCTCTTTCTATCTCATCTTGCTGGATTTTGTTGGTAGTATGCAGAAATTCTGATGATTTGTGTGAGTTTATTTTATAGCCTACAACTTTGTTGAAGTTTTTAATGGTTTCAATTAGTCTTTTAGTTGACTCTCTAGGGTTCTCTAAATAAGCTATATTATAAGCAAAAGCAATAATTTTGTTGCCTTTTTGCTTATGCTTATTCCTTTAATTTCTTTCCTCTCCCTGTCTTCATTTCCATAGCTAACATTTCTAGCTCTATATTGAAGATTAATGATGATGATGCATATCCTTCATTTACCCATGGTCTTATTTGGAAGGCCTTTAGCTTTACCCTATTACAGATAATGTTAGCTCTTGGTTTTAGACCGATATTACGTATAGTTTAAAGGAAAGCTTTATTTATTCCTATGTTTTCTAGTTTTTTTTTTTTTTAGCAGCAATGCCTGTTGCATCTTGCCAAGCTTTCTCTATATCAGCTGAGGGCACTATACGATTGTTGTCGTTTTTGTTCTTAATATGGTCAATTAGATTTGTAGTTTTCCTAAGACTGACCCAGCCCTGTCTTCCTAATATAAATCCAGCCTGGTCATAGTATGTAATCTTTGTGATTTATTGTGATAGTCTATTTGCTAATATTTTATTTAAAATGCTTGCATTAATATTCATTAGGGATATTAATGTGGTTTTCTTTTTTTCTTTGGCCTTTTCCTGCTTTAGTTATAAAGACCATATTTTGTGTCACAGAAAGAATTTAGTTGGACCTCTTCTTTTTCTATTTTTTTTAATAGCTTAGGAAGTATTGGAATGAATTGCTCTTTAAATGTTTGGTAGAATTCACTTATAAATCCATTTGGTTCTGGATTTTTTTTAAAGGAGTTCATTTGTGGTTTGTTCAATTTCTTTTTCTAAGATGGGTTATTTTAAGTACCCTATTTCTTGTTCTTTTAATCTGGACAATTTATGTTTTTGTAAATATTCACTCATGTCATTTAGATTGTTAGTTTTATTAGTATATAGTTGGGTGAAATTGTTCCTAATAATTTCTCTTACTTATTTTTCATTGGTCCTTAGTTTAATCTTACCTCCTGTGAATATAAAGAACAGATTACCAAATTGGGCATGCAACTTAAAAAAATCCTAGAAAATTAATAAAGAAAAGTTTCCAATTAAACACCAAAATAAAAATCCTGAAAATCATAGGAGAAATTAACAAAATTAAAAATAAAAAAAATTGAAATTCAGGACTTCTTCAGGGATCTTCTGAGATCTCTTCCTTTCTGTTGCCTGTTCTTGGCCTTCTTTTAGTCACAAAATACTGAAATGTTCTGCCATGTGATGCACATTTGACCCAACCCATTCCCAGCATCCACATACCTTTCTAAGTTGACTTAGGCTAGAAAAATGATTCATTGTTATTTTTGAGCATTTCCAGTCAGAATGAAGTCTAATTCATTTTCTAGATCTTCGTGGAGGTTTGGCAAGAAAGCTAAGCTGTACGTCTTCCTACTACTCCACCATTTTGACTCCACCTCTGCACCATTGTCTTTTAAAGCCACGTAGCTATGCTTATACTTTTGACATAGACAGCTTTCTATAATAGAGGAATTTGGTGTGTAGAAGATGATCTTCCCATTGTTCAGAAGTAATATCACGGTGGTGACTGCCACCAACTTATACCTAAAGCTGTCAGCTTGACATCGGGATGTCCTAACGTCAATTTTGTCTTGTTGTACCCTGGCACTTGCCTTCTATACTCCTAATACAAAGTACACAATGGTCTTTTGTTCTTCTGAAGTTGTTAACGTAGTAGGGAAGGCAGTGTAGCTGAACTATGATAGAAAGGAAATAGCAGCAGCCAGTAGCCCTGAGGAGGGCACTAGCATCTGTCTCACACCGGGGTTGCTTATAGTCAACACATAAAAGGTGGGAGCAGCTTGGTGTTCATGCATTTTTGACAGAGAAGGAATTAAGGGGAGAAGGCGGGGAAGAAGAAGAATCCTAGAAGCAGGACAGAAGCCTGCCTGATTATGGTAGTGTGGGCTCCCACATTTTCCCCTTTTGTCTTTGTGTGTATGCATGTGTGTGACTGGTCAGTCAACAGCTTTCTGGGAAAAATGGAAGTATAAGTGGTGACTGTCCTTTGGATTGTCTGTAGGGGTCTCAGATATGTATGTCTAATTTAGAGCCTGCAAACTGATCTTACCATCAGGGACCTGGTCGATGATGACCTATATTTTAGGTTCAGCTTAGAGCTAAATATCTGGCTGTATCAGCTGAGTCCACTTTTTTGACCCTGCTAGGGGCCCTGGATGTGACAGAAGGACCTAGGCGGCTCAGTGGTTAGAGGGCTAGACCTAGATTCAAGAAGACCTGAGTCCAAATGTAGTCTCAGAGACTTATTAGCTATGTGACTGTGGGCAAGTCGCTTAACCTCTCTTAGCTTTGGTTTCCTCATCCGTAAAAGGGGATGATAACATTTACTTCCAAGAGTTGTTGTTTAAAAGAGGATATTTATAAAGTACTTTGCAAACTTTAAAGTGTTGTCTTTGTCCTCCCCCCCATTATTATTATTATTATTAGTCTTTTTCCTTGCAGGCCTGACTATGAAAGCTCTTTGGGATTTTTTTGTTTGATTATGTATGTGGTAAGAATAAACATATAGTCACAGATGGGAGAGTTCAAATGTATCAGATTTTATGACATAGACCATACAAATAATGCATCAAAGAATCCCAGAATGTTTGGGCTGAGAAGAGAACTTGGAGATGTTGTAAAGGGGATGCATGCTTTGGATAGGGATCAAACTAGATGAGTTCTCAGCTCCTTTCAAGCTCCACGTCTATGAAATGCTGACATTATGAAATGATAAAAACCAGAGTATACAAAACAGTTCAACTAGGAAGGTTCTGGTTAGATGGTTTCAGATAGTCAAGAATGTTACAAAAATATTGTAGCTACCTTGTAACAAAGTATGAGATAATAACAGTTTAAGGTCTTATCACTTCTATAAATTATTGTATTGAAATAGTGTGAAAAGCATTTAAGTCTCTATGGCAGGCAATTGGGTGGGGGTGGTGGTGGAATATTCCAGAGCAAAGGGTCCTACTTAACAACTCCTTAGATTAACCCTTGCATTCATAAAGTTAGACTTGCCTGTAGGACTTCAATGACTGTAGATACTGCCTGAATGGGATGAAAAAGGTCACATTGAAAGGCAGTGTGGGAAAAGCACTGGATTTGAAGATAGAAGATCTTGGTTTGAGTTTTGTTTCTGATACTGAGTAGAAGCATGACTTTGGATCAATCACTTCCTCTCTCTGGGTTTTAGTTTCCTTATCTGTAAAAAAAGGAGTTGAGCTAGTTCAGGGGTTGGGAACCTGTGGCACTTGAGGTCCTAGAGGGTCACATGTGGCCTCAAGGCCGCAGGCTCCCCACCTCTGGGCTAGTTGATCTAGCATCTTTTTCAACCTTGATGTCTTGTGATATTCATTTAAAAAAAAACCGAACCTCTTCTAAAACATGAATGTGGTCAAGCTAGTGGTTAGGAAATATTATAGTGTAGTAGACAGGGTGCAGAGCTGGGAGAGGTCAGGAAACTTGGGTTCTCATTCATGCTATGCTCCAAACTCTAGCTGTCTTATACTGAGCAAAGATTGTCACTTTCTTTGAGACTCAGTTTTTTTCATCTGTAAAATGAAGGGATGGGCTAGATAATCTTTAAGGTCCTTTTCAGTGCTAACTATATACACACACACATACATAAATGTATATATATGTATACACATACGTATACATATATGTATACGAATGTATGTATTGATGTTATGGATCCAAATAGGAAGAAGAGATATGACTATTGGGAAATCCTTTGGGACCCTCCAGGATGGAAGATCTCAGAATCTTTGAGGATTCAGTGATAGGTTCTGGGATTCCCTGATGGTCAAGCAGCTAAACCTTCACTCAAAGTGCAGGAAAGTGGAAGAAGCATTGGATTTTGGGGAGGGGGTGTGGCTCCTTAGGACTTAGTGTTGCCTCTTCTCTACTAGCTGGAACTTAAGAGCATAAGCAAAATGTGACAAATGCTGTGCTGATAAGATAGAGATGGAGGAATATGGGTTGTGTTTTCAGACTAGAGGTTATCTAGTCAGAGACCAATTCTCATCAGCAGTGACTCCTTGTCCGACTTTATCTCCTTTTGGCTGCTCACAAAGAGGCATAGACTCCCTAGGAAATGCAAAGATGAGACACTTCTCCTGGGACCCAGGCTTGAATGGTTGAATTCCATGGAAACAACACTTATTCAGGTAGACAGGAAGAAGAGTATTTCCCCCATAGCAACTACAGAAGTTCTTGTGTGTGTAATCCTAAAAATGTTTCTTCTTAGGAACTTGCCACATTTCTCAGCAGAACTTGTCCAACAAAATTGGAAACAAGGGGCTAAGTCAAGCCCTTAGCCCTGAGCCTTACCCACATCTCCCCTTTATAGCATATTGGCTTTGGGAGGGGAGATGCCCCTTTCTTACTTCTCAAGTTTTATGAATTCATGCTTTGCTTTTGGCTCCGTATTAGACAGCTGGCTTCACTGTATGTCTAATGTGAGAATGAATAAATGAACCAGCATTTATTGAGCACCTACTATGTGCCAAGGATTGGGAATACAAACAGAAAAATAAGAAGTTCCTGTTGATCAGAAGCTCACATTCTAGTGTTGAGTGGGGAAGACAGGATTGGTCTTGGGAGGTAAAGGGATTGTGAGTGGAGCCACAGCGCAATAGATTGATATGCCTTCTTCAGTGGCAATTGTAGAATTTATTTGATTACTGAACTTAGAAAAAAATTGAGAAGTGAAAAGGGGGAAAGTAATGGGATAATACATGGTGAGATACTTTGGGGAGTTCCTGGTTTCTTGGCGGAATGTTCCATGGAATATGAAGCAGTACCTGGGGCCAGTAAGATATAGTATTTTAGACTAGTTTTCACTTATTCACCCACCAATTAGGCTAGTTCAAACCCAGGGTGGAGTGCTAGAAGTGCTTCAGTATTTCTACTGAAGAAGGTAGGAGAGAAGAAATAGAGGAGCAGTGACCAGTAGAGAAGAGGACACAGGAGGCTGGTTTTCTTTTCGTCATTGTTGCTGTTTTTGTTGTTGGTGTTGAGTTTTTTTTTTTTTTTTTCCCCATCTTGCCCAAGAGATGACGTTGAAAGACTAGAGGACTCTTTAGAGACTCACAGTTGTCTGATTGGAAAAACTCAGAGTGTATATCATAGTGCATATCACTTAATGAATGTTTGTTAAATTGAATTGCATTGACCTGACTGGGTCACCATGCTACAGAGCCAAGAGGAATGAAGAGGAGAGAGGAAGAGAGATAGGGTGATAAGGGATCATGGGAAAATGAAGAACTTGCGGGGGAAGGTCTTGGCCAAAGCAGGCCTCTTATTCTGAACCTAAGTGGTTCTGTGGTTTTACATACATTTTTGTGACCAATATTTACTCATTCTTGGATTTTTTTCCTCTCTCTCCTAAAATAAAACTTTCCTCTGTAATTTTACAAGTAGGGAGTCTCTTCTCTTCTTTCCTGTGTGGGAGCTACTAATTGAGAGAGTGAGAACAAATGCTCCAGAGTGGAAGAGGACTCTTTGTGGCAAGAAAGAGTCCCTGACACAGGGTTGCAAGGCCTTGAGTTGCATAGTCCTGCTTCCCTATGCTTCCTACTATATCACATACCTATGTGGCTACATCAGAGAATGTGATAGCTGTGCATCAGTGACAACCGCTAGTGGTATTGCCATATTTAGGGCACTATGGGGTGGGAAGGAAGGAGAGAGCATTTTGTGTGGATGTCTGCATTTCTAGTTATTCCACTTATTCAAACACAATGCAAGGGGGCAGCTGGCATGGTTGCTTCCTTTGTTCTATCTTAGCCTTGTTTTCTCTTGCCTTGGAATGTTCCCTGCAAACCAGGACCACATATGTCACTAGCCCATTGTGAGCCGAGTAGTTAACTTTCAGCCAGTGGATTTGGAGGGTTTAGCTAAAGCAGCTATATTGTTTTATTATTGTAAAAAATTCTATTGATTCCTTTTGCTTTTGTATTTTACATGTTTCCTGCCATAATTCCTCTTGCTACTAAGCCCTGTATCAGAACAAAGAAAAACAGTTAAGAAAAAAACAGCCGACAACAATAACAACAAAAAACTGTGTCCGACAACAATCTGCACCTGTAGTACCCAAGCTCTCTATGTAGAGGGGAGAAATGTGTTTCATCATTTGTTTCCTGAGACCACAAATGATTCCATATTTTATGGAAATGTACAGTTTGATAGAACATTAGGGGAGTAACTTATGAGTGAAATATCCCTTTATTGAAGAGCGAGAACCTTTAGCAGGAAGTAGGTTACTATGAATTCTGATTTGATATCTTCTTTATCATTATCATCAGTCTTCTTCATCACCATCATTATCTTTAGCAACCTACCATGTTTAGAGCAACTACTAAAATCTTCCTCAGATGCTGCATCATGGTGTGGAGGTGGCCATTTTATTTCCATTTCTTTGCTACCATAAAATTCCTTTTATGCATATTTTGACCTTTTCTGTCTGTCTTTGATCTTCTTGGGTCAAAGACTGTCAACACATGGCACGAATTTTTAAAGTATCCATGTCAGTATCAGTTGGGTGATAACTTTCCTAAGGGATACTTCATATTTTAAAGATCTGCCATTTTTTAGGTGGGGGGCGGGGTACTCCTTTCACCCATGCATATTACTCCCTTCTTGAATGACTTGGGAGATGATCTTGAATTGCTAGACTTGAAAAATTAATCACCCTCTAGCCTACCTGGTCCTTGGAAAACAAATATATCATCAAACCAATATTTGTAGTTTTTCTAACCTGGCAGGACCAGTCAGAGTTTATGTTCTGCCGGTTTAGACTTCCTGAACCCAGCCAATGTTACTTCCCTATTCTGATGAGACATCAGAGCAGGACTTTGGTAGAGGTGGCAGGGAATATTTTTTTTTTTCTTTTGACCAAACCTGTGGGGAGTTCTGGGTAAGGAACTTCTACAAAAGCAGATTAGCTTGTTCTCTGAAACTGATAATCTTAAAGCACTGGTTGAGGAATAGAAAGATCAAATAATTTGCTCAGTACATACATATGTACCACAATATGTGCCACAGGTGAAACTTGAACCAGACCTTCTTGGCTCCAAGGTCAACTTGGCCTTGTTATGCTGCTTCTCACGGCTGTGTGGGAGGGGACAAGGAACAGAAGGTAATTCTGCCTGAAGCATTAACTTAGGATCTTCTCTTTTTCTGGTTGACTTAATTAAGAGAAGCCAATTCTAGTTCCATCTCCAACCAAGTAGTTGTGCAACTGGACAAATCACTTCCTGTTTCTGGGTTGTAATTTCCTCTTCTGTCAAATGAGGAAGTTTGGACCTGAGAATCTGAACTTAATCTCACTCTTTGATTCCAGTTCTTAGGCCCTGGTGGAGAGGAGCTGAGGTTGGAAAGAGCCTCTAACAGGAAATTACATTTGTTGAGAGCTCGATTGAGTGGATGTTTATAGATGAAGGAAAAGCCATATGCTAGACAGATAAATGGACTCTGATTCTAATGACATTATTTAGAAACAATTTAACTAAATGAACATTTGAGGCAGGCATCAACTGCGCTTCTTCCTGGGCAGTGGAATGCTTCTGTTTAGTGTAACAAGTGTTAACTCAGCCTCCCTAAGACCTTTGAAAAGGGACAGCAGTCTTTCAGTAGATTAAGACATTAGAAAAACAACAGGGATGGATGTAAATAGTCTAAAACTTCAGATTTTTATCTGTCAAGCACTGGTATTATGAAAACAAAACTCTTCTCAGTGAGGGCCCCAGGGCCTGGCATGGGACAGATTCATCAATGAGTGATTTTGTGTATCACACAAAGGGGAAATGAGTCTTGCTCAGAGGGTGGAGGCTTTTCCGGCTCAGCTGGGTCAGAAGGCTTCCTTAAGCTGAATGAGAGGACCTGGCAAACCCCACCTGAGCCTCACTAGTTTTTCACTCTACTAGGCATATTCAGTGCTTATTCATCTGGATTTGTTAATTTGAGGGCCAGTGATGATTCAAATGTCATCTGATGTTGACCTCTTTGCAATTACATAGTGGGGTGGAAAAAAACCAACAACAAACAACCCAAGAACACCGGATTTGGAGTCAGATGTCCCAGGTGTGACATTGGGCAAATCATTTCCCTTCTCTGGGCCTAAGTTTCCTTATCTGTAGAATGAGGGGGTTGGACTTAGATGGTCTTGAAGACTCTATCCAGCTCTGAAAGTTCTAGGTATAAATAGAGTCTTGTGTCTGCATTCTATTCTTTACCTCATGGCTAATGGGTGTGTTACACCTTGTCTTACAGGAATCTGAAGGACTCCTGTGCATGCCAACTGATAAAATTAATTATAATGCAAAATATGTTCATAATGAGGCCTTTCAGAATTAGAATTTACTCCCTCTGTCATACCTGATCTCTCATTACTATCCAATACGCAGGCTCTCAGAGTCTTTTTCCCTGAAAAACATGCTATGCTTTATGGTTGTTGGGTTGGTTTTCAGTCGTGTCCAACTCTTCATGACCCTATTTGGGGTTTTCTTGGCAAAGATGCTCATTTTTCAGATGAGGAAACTAAGGCAAACAGGATGAAGTGACTTGTCTAGGGTCACATGGCTAGTGAGTGTCTGAGGTCATATTTGAACTCAGGAAGATGAGTCTTCGTGACTGCAGGCCTGGTGCTCTATCCACTGTGCCACCGAGCTGCCACGCTTATTCAACTCAGTCCGACCCAATTCAACCTAATACCAATATATTAAGCATCTATTGTGGGAACCATACTGGGCATTAGTAAGCAAATGAATTTATTCTCTGCCCTTAAGGAGCTTATAATCTAACATAGCATTATAGATCTGAAAGTGGAAGGGACTTTGGAGGCCAGTCTAAGCTATAGTAGTCCATGAAAATAGCTTACAATACAATTACAATAATATAATTAATATAATATACAATGTATAATATGAAAAATTACAATATTATTATTATTACCATTACTACCAGTAATAACTGGCACATAGTGCTTTTAAGGACTGCAGAGTATGTTACATACATTTGATCCTGTGTGAGATAACTGTTTCAGCTATAATTGCTCCCATTTTACAGAGGAGAAAAATGAGTCCAAGTGAGATTAAGTGGATTTCCATAGCTAAGTGCCAGAGAAAGGACTGGAATCTAGATATATAGTGCTTCAGAGAGTGTAAAATAAGGTGCTATATGAGGTCTGAGGCATAACGACTAGGGGGATCAGGGAAGACATCCTGGAGGAAGCATCATTTGAGCTGGACTTTTAAAGGATGGTTAGGAATTTCTCAGGTTAAAAAACTAAGGGAGGCAATACCAGATAGAGAAAATAGTATGAGAAAAAACTTGGTGGTGGGCAAAGTGTGGCTAGAGAATGGATTACAAGGAAAACGAGTAATATGAAATCATGCTGGAAAGGTAGTGTGGCACCAGTTTGTAGTGCATCTTGACTGGGTAAAAGAGTTTAAACCTCACTTGCTCGGCAATGGGGAGTTGATGAAGAGGAGGGACTTTTACCAGATCTGTGTTTTACAGGGCCTTGCTTTGTGCTTGCTCAGATCACCCAATATAGAAACACCCATGTGGGATAGTCCAGGGACCAGTTTCTAAGAGAAGAAGATAGATTGAATGCTATAGAATATAGTATTATAGAATATAGAAGATTCTATTAAATATAG
The DNA here is from genome assembly GCF_011100635.1 of Trichosurus vulpecula. Taxonomy (NCBI): domain Eukaryota; kingdom Metazoa; phylum Chordata; class Mammalia; order Diprotodontia; family Phalangeridae; genus Trichosurus; species Trichosurus vulpecula. Next base: position 302,565,043 of record NC_050575.1, read on the forward strand.
AGTAGAATAGAATAGAATAGAATAGAATAGAATAGAATAGAATAGAATAGAATAGAATAGAATAGAGTAGAATAGAATAGAATAGATAGAATGCTATGTTCTTCTACCATTGGGGTGGGAACAGCCTCTTGCCACTGAGTGGATAACTCAAACAGGCTACATAAAAACTACTAGAAGGAGACTCTCTCTCTCTCTCTCCCCCCTTCTCTCTCCACCTCTCCCTCCCCACCTCTATCTTTCCTTTTCTTTCTTTCTCTCTTTCTTTCTTTCTTCTTTCATCCTTCCTTCCTTCCTTTCTTTTTTTTCTGAGTAATTAATAATTTTATTAATTATTGAAGGAAATAATTTTTTTCATGTTTAAATCATTATCTCTTTACTTAATATTTTTGGCTTTCAGCATTCATTTTCACAAGAGTTTGAATTACAAATTTTCTCTGCATTTCTACCCTCCCCTGCACTCCAAGATGGCATATATTCTGATTGCCCCGTTCCCCCATAAGCCCTCCCTTCTGTCACCTCACTCCCCCCCCATCCCCTTTTCCCTTATTTCCTTGTAGGGCAAGATATATTTTATGCCCCATTGCTTGTATATCTTATTTCCTAGTTGAATGCAAAAACTTTTTTTTTGAACATCTGCTTTTAAAACTTTGAGTTCCAAATTCTCTCCCCTCTTCCCTCCCCACCCACACTCCCTAAGAAGGCAAGCAATTCAACATAGGCCACATGTGTATCATTATGCAAAACCCTTCCACAATACTCATGTTGTGAAAGACTAACTATATTTTGCTCCTTCCTATCCTATCCCCCTTTATCCAGTTTTCTCCCTTGACCTTGTCCCTTTTCGAAAGTGTTTGCTTTTGATTACCTCCTCCCCTTATCTGCTCTCCCTTCTAGTGGGCCCCTTTTTTATCTCCTTCCTCCTTCTTTCCTGTGGAGTAAGATACCCAATTGAGTATGTTATTACCTCCTTGGGTCAAATCTGATGAGAGCAAGATTCACTCATTCCCCCTCACCTGCCTCCTCTTCCCTCCCAAAAGAACTGCTTTTTCTTGCCGCTTTTATTCAAGATAATTTACCCCATTGTATCTCTCCCTTTCTCCCTCTCTCAATATATTCCTCTCTCATCCCTTAATTTGATTTTATTTTTTTTAGATGTCATCCCTTCATATTCAACTCACTCTGTGCCCTCTGTCTATATATATATATATATATATATATATATATATATATATATATATATATATATATGTATATATATTCCCTTCAGCTACCCTAATACTGAGATCTCATGAATTATACACATCATCTTTCCATGTAGGAATGTAAACAAAACAGTTCAACTTTAGTAAGTCCCTTATGATTTCTCTTTCTTGTTTACCTTTTCATGCTTCTCTTCATTCTTGTGTTTGAAAGTCAAATTTTCTATTCAGCTCTGGTCTTTTCACTGAGAAAGCTTGAAAGTCCTCTATTTTAATGAAAATCCATATTTTGCCTTGGAGCGTGATACTCAATTTTGCTGGGTAGGTGATTCTTGGTTTTAATCCTAGCTTCATTGACCTCAGGAATATCATATTCCAAGCCCCTCCATCCCTTAATGTAGAACCTGCTAGATCTTGTATTATTTTGATTGTGTTTCCACAACACTCAAATTGTTTCTTTCTGGCTGCTTGCAATATTTTCTCCTTGATTTGGGAGCTCTGGAATTTGGTGACAATATTCCTAGGAGTTTTCTTTTTGGGATCTTTTTCAGGAGGTGATTGGTGGATTCTTTCAATTTCTATTTTACCCTCTGGCTCTAGACTATCAGGGCAGTTCTCCTTGATAATTTCTTGAAAGATGATATGTAGGCTCTTTTTTTGATCATGGCTTTCAGGTAGTCTAGTAATTTTTAAATTATCTCTCCTGGATCTGTTTTCCAGGTCAGTGGTTTTTCCAATGAGATATTTCACATTGTTTTCCATTTTTTCATTCCTTTGGTTCTGTTTAATAATATCTTGATTTCTCATCAAGTCGCTAGCTTCCATTTGCTCCAATCTAATTTTTAAGGTAGTATTTTCTTCAGTGGTCTTTTGGACCTCCTTTTCCATCTGGCTATTTCTGCCTTTCAAGGCATTCTTCTCCTCATTGGCTTTTTGGAGCTCTTTTGCCATTTGAGTTAGTCTATTTTTTAAGGTGTTATTTTCTTCAGCGTTTTTTTTTGGGTCTCCTTTAGCAAGTCATTGACTTGTTTTTCATGATTTTCTTGCATCCTTCTCATTTCTCTTCCCAATTTTTCCTCTACTTCTCTAATTTGCTTTTCCAAATCCTTTTTGAGCTCTTCCATGGCCTGAGACCAGTTCATGTTTTTCTTGGAGGCTTTTGATGTAGGCTCTTTGACTTTGTTGACTTCTTCTGGCTGTATGTTATGGTCTTCTTTGTCACCAAAGAAAGATTCCAAAGTCTGAGTCTGAATCTGAAGGTATTTTAACTGCCTGGCCATGTTCCCAGCCAACTACTTGACCCTTGAGTTTTTCGTGTGGGTATGACTGCTTGTAGAGTAGAGACTACTTTGTTCCAAGCTTGAGGGGTTGTGCTGTTGCTTTCAGAGCTATTTCTACATAACAAGCTCTGCCATATCAGCACTCCTCCTCCCCTGAGAACCGCCAACTCAGACCGCAACTCAGATCCAGCTGGCTCTGCACTCCTGCTCTGATCTGCCACTTAATTCCTCCCACCAGGTGGGCCTGGGGCCAGAAGCAACTGCAGCTGTAGTTCTGTCCTCAGAGCTGCACCACCTCTGCTGCCCCCTGGGTGGTGGCCAAATTGTGAACTCTCTTCACTCTGTCCCTGCAGCTTTTCCCACTGACCTTCTCCATTGTCTTTGGTGTTTGTGGGTTGAGAAGTCTGGTAACTGCCACAGCTCACTGATTCAGGGCTCTAGGGCCTGTTCCAGTTGGCTCCTGGTCTGGTTGGTATGGGCGTGGCTCATGCTGGGCTCTGCTCCACTTTGCTCCCAACTCTGTGACCAACCAGGCTTTCCGGGGCTGGAGACCTGCTTCCCTCTGCTATTTTGTGGGTTCTGCAGTTCTAGAATTTGTTCAGAGCCATTTTTATAGGTTTTTGCAGTGACCTGGGTGGGGAGGTAATTCAAGTCCCTGCTTTCCAGCCACCATCTTGGCTCAGCCCCCGCAAGCAGATAATTAATAATGGGTAAGTGGCAGTCTCAAAAGCCAAAGACTTCTTCCTTCCTTCCTTCCTTTCTTTCTTTCTTTCTTTCTTTCTTTCTTTCTTTCTTTCTTTCTTTCGTCCTTCCTTCCTTTCTTTCTTCTTTTCTTTCTTCCTTCCTTCCTTCCTTTCTTCCTTCCCCCCCCTCTCTCTTCCCCCCCTCTCTCTTTCTTTCTTTCTCTTTCTTTCTTTCCTTCCTTCCTTTCTTCTTTCTTTCCTTCCTTCCTTCCTTCCTTCCTTCCTTCCTTCCTCCTTCCTTCCTTCCTTCCTTCCTTCCTTCCTTCCTTCTTTCTTCCTTTCTTTCTTTCTTTCTTTCTTTCTTTCTTTCTTTCTTTCTTTCTTTCTTTCTTTCTTTCTTTCTTTCTTTCTTTCTTTCTTTCTTCTCCAGAGTGGGAGAAGGTCCTATTTACCTAAAGACAGTTACCATGAACTGAACTGAGTTGGGGAGGGAAGGGTTCCTCCTTTTCTTTTGAGGCCCTGTGAATTAGACTTGGAGCTTTGTTCTTATCCGTTTTATCTGGCCTGTTCAGTTTTAGGTACAGGCGGTGAACCCCCACTGGACCTAGACTCAAACTATGATGACCCTGGAGGCAAGATTGCAGGCCAGATGTTGCTGTTGACCCAGCAAGGAAGTCATAGTCAGGATTACACAAGATTTAACAGCTTCCATATTAAAGGAGCAGAGGACTTGGACTATGAGAAGAAGAAACAGAAGAAAATGGGATGGAGGGAAATACACAATAATCATAACTGAATGTGAATGGGATGAGCTCACTCACAAAATGGAAGCAGATAGCAAAAGGGATTAGAAACAATGATATGTTGTTTACAAGAGACACATTTGAAAAAGAAAGATACACAGAGTTAAATTAAAGGGTGGGGCAGAATCTAATATGCTTCAGCTGAAGTAAAAGTGGCAGGGGTCACAATCATAATCTCAGACAAAGCAAAAACAAAAATAGATCTAAGTGAAAGAGAAAATCAGGGAAACTTCATTATGCTCAATGGCATCCCAGACAATTAAGTAATATCAAAAATTCTAACGGCAAGTTTCTCTGACAAAGGCCTCATTTCTCAAATATATACTGAGTATAGAACCGAGTCATATTTGTAAAAATAAAAGCCATTCCCAACTGATAGTCAAAGGATACAAACAGGCAGTTTTCAGAAGAAAAAATCAGAGCTTTCTATAATCATATAAAAATGCTTTCAATCACTATTGATTAGAGAGATGCAAATTAAAACAACTCTGAGGTTCCACCCCATACCTGTCAGAAATGACAAATGTTAGAGGGCATGGGGGAAAAATAGGTACACAAAAATAAGTAGAGTAGTGAACTGGTCCAACTGTTTTGGAGAACAATTTGGAACTATGCCCAAAGGTCTATAAAACTGTGCATACCCTTTGACCCAGCAATACCATTACTAGGTCTGTATCCCAAAGATATCAAAGAAAAAGGAAAAAGACCTATATGTGCAAAAATATTTATAACAGCTCTTTTTTATGGTGGCAAACTGTTGGATATCGAGAAGATGCCATCCACTGGGGAATGACTGAAGAGGTTGTGGTAAATGATTGTGAGAAGTACTATTGTTCTATAAGAAATGGCAAAGAGGGTGGTTTCAGAAAAACATGGCAAGGCTTACATTAACTGATGCAAAGTGAAGTGAGAAAAACCAGGAGATCATTGTAACATTGTAACAACAATGTAATGATGATCAGTTGTGAAAGACTTCCATACTCTGATCAAGACACTGATCCAAGACAATTAATTCCAAAGGACTCATGATGAAAAAATGCTATCCACCCCCAGAGAGAGAACTGACAAACTCTGAGCACAAATTGAAGTATAATGTTCTCACTTTATTTTTTTTTGCTTTTTTTGAAATATGGCTAATATGGAAATACGTTTTGCATGATTTCCCATGTATAATTGATAGAATATTCCTGTCTTCTCAGTAGGTGGGGGAGGAGCTGGGAGGGAGGGAGAGAATTTGGAAATCAAAAAATTGAAAAGTGCTTAAAATAAATAAATAGTAAAACAAAATGTTGAAAAAGAAAAATTTATTTGATATCCTTTGTTTTGATAGTCCTTATTTTCTGATATACCTCTCTCTTTCCCAGAGTCATCCTTTCTAACAAAGACTGAAAAGCAAAGCTAATCAAGGTGTTGAAAGGTCTGACAATTATATGCAGTGTTCCACATCAATAGTATTTTACCTCTGGGGGTACCTTCTCATATGTCTTCTCTGGGGTCAAACTTGGTAACAATTTCACAGCATTCAGCTTTGATTATTTTCCCATTACTATTCTTTGCATTTGCGTTGTTGTAGTCACCTTGTGTGTGTATGTGTGTGTATTTTCTTGTTCTACTTAATTCTTTGCATCAGTTCATGTAAGTCTTTGTATGTTTCTTTGTAGTCATTTCTTACAAATAGTTCTCACCAGGCCACTCTGCCTTCTGGAGAAGCTGCAGTGACTCCTCTGTTTGACATGTCTTCGTTACCTTTCTAGGCCAGTTACACATTGCTTTCCTTCACAAGTCTATATTAGAGTCAAACTGGGCTACTCGCTCTTTGGTGTACACCTTCATTGTGGTGCGTGGGGTACACATTTACCTCAGAAGGTTGCTGTAGCTTGGCCAGTTTGAGCAGCAGATTATCTAGTAGTAGCTCATTACATCTCACACACACTGTCTGAACAATGGGTGCCTTTCAATTCTGGAGCTAAGCAAAGAGTCATCTGGGTGACGGAAATTCAGAAAAATGCAACGGGGTCTCAAATATTCCAAACTAATAAGAAATTAATAGGAAAATGTTCTGTTTCTCTCTTACAGCCTGAGATGGGGATATGTTAATAAATGATTATGGGAAGCTATATGAATGCTGGAAAGGTAGGAGAGGGCTAGTTATGAAGAACTTTGAGTGCCACACAGAGCATTTTGTATTTGATCCTGGAGACAATAGGGAGCCACTGGAATTTATTGAAGAGGAATGGGGAGTGACTTGGTCAGACCTGCATTTTAGGAAAATCAATTTAGTGGCTTAATGGAGGATGGATTGGAGTGGGGAGAGACTTGAGGTAGGCAGACCCACCATTAGGCTATTACATAGTTCAGGCATGAGGTGATGAGGGTCTGCACTAGAGTAGTGACATTGTCAGAGGAGAGAGGGGGCGTATTGAGAAATGTTGCAAAGGTGAAATCAATAGACCTTGGTAGCAGATTAGATGGGAGGGGGGGGAGGTGAAAGATGATGAGGAGACCAGCATGACTCCTAAGTCGCAAGCCTGAGGGACCAGGAGGATGGTCCTTCCCTTTATAGTAATAAGGAAGATAGGAGGTAGCGGGGAGAGTTTATGGGGAAAGATAATGAATTCCATTTTGGACATCTTGAGCTGAAGATGTCTACTGGACATCCTGTTTGAAATGTTTGAGAGGCGGTTGGAGATGTGAGATTGGAGGACAGCAGAGAGTTTGGGCTAGAATAGGCAGATTTTGGAATCATCAGCATAGAGTTGGTAATTAAATCCATGGGAGTTTATGAGATTCTCAAGTGAAGTATTGTAGAGGGGGAAGAGAAGAAGGCCCAGGACAGAATCCTGAGGGGCACCTAGGATTAGAGGGTGTGATCTGGAAGAGGATGCAGCAAAGGAGAAAATGAAGGAGAGGTCAGATAGGTAGGGGAACGAGGAGAGAGTAGTGTCCCAAAAACCTAGAGAAAAGAGGGTATCAAGGAGAAGAGAGTGATTAACAGTGTCAAAGGCTGTAGAGAGGTCAAGGAGAACGAGGATTGAGAAAAAGCCATTGGATTTTGAACCAAGAGATCATTAGTAACCTTGGAGTGAACAATTTCAGTGGAATGAGAAGGTCAGAACCTGAATTGGAAAGGGTTAAGAAGAGAGTGAAAAAGTGGAGTCACCTAGTGTAGGTGGCCTATTTCAGGAGTTTGGCTATAAAGGGCAGAAGAGATAGAGGACAATAACAGGGATGAAAGGACAAAGAGAGGGTCGTTTTCAGGATGGAGAAGACATTGCATGTTTTTAGGCATTAGAATATGAGTCAGTAGACAGGGAGATAGTGAAAATAAGTGAAAGAATGGGGCTGATATAGGGGCAGTTTGTTGGAGGAGACAGAATGGAATGGGATCACCTGAACAAGTATAGGGGTTAGCCTTTGTAAGGAGTAAGGCCACTTCATCATGTGAGACAGGTGTGAAGGAGGAGAGGGTGGCAAAAGGGACCTGAATGATAGGAGATGAAGAAAAGGGAAGGAGTGGGAGTTCATGGTGAATGGCTTCAATTTTTTATTCTGCAAAAAATGAGGCAGGTTCTTAGCTGAGAGAGCAGGAGAAGGGGGAGCCATGGGAGGTTCAAGGAGGCATGAAAAAGTTTGGAAAGAGCTGCTGTGGAGAGTGGAATAGTTAGTTGATGAGGGAAGTACAGTGGGATTGCCTAGCAGCAATGAGGGTCAAGTTGAGGTTACATAACAAAATTTGTAGTGAACCCAGTCAGAAGAGCTGCACGAATTTCTTCACCTTCATTTAGCATCTGTTTCAACAATCCAGCCAGCAGCTTCTGTGGGGGTGTAAGATCCACCCACAGCCAGCACCCAGAAAGCTGCCAACAGCACAGGTTCTTTTGATCTGCTTAACTAAGGAAAGCAAGGTGAAGGGGTTGACGAGCTTACTTTAATTCAGCATAAAAATATCATTCACTTAGTTCAGGGGAAGAGATCAGCACACTGAACTTCAGAGCAAATTACAAACAGATTACAAACATCAACAGACAGACCAAATACAGATTCATAGTTACCAACATCTAGGTTCAGCCCGGGAGCTCAGAACAAGGGTTGGCCCAGAGTCACGTGCGCCACCACTGCTGTGGGTAAGAGCTCCAAAGAAGAAACAGCCAACCCCTGGTTTTATATCTTTTTCAGGGTCAGGGGTAAGTCACACATGCGACTCACCCACGTGACCTAGAATCGTCACAAAGAGGTGACTTAAACCCATGTGGTCTAAAAGCCTCTGCTGTCCCAGACGTGTAAACTAGGCCCTCCTTGGAGTTAGCCCCACCTGGGGCCCCACCTTAGTTGCCAATCCACAGCCACTAAGGTTTTACACCTAATAGGGGTTTGGGCCTGGGGCTTAGCACCTAGTAAGGCTCAATGAAATACACTGAATTACTCAAAGGAAACAAAAGCCAAACTCTTCAAGGGCACTTGGTTGAACTAAGTGCTAAGGAGCCCATTTTGCTTAGCAACACAGCATCACATGTATAGGAGCGAAGGCAATGAATAGTGAGAGTGATCCAAGGCTGAGGCTTGGCCGGGCATAACTGACAATATGTTAAGGTGATTAGGGATGAAAGAGAGGAGAATAATGTAGAGTTGAATTGCTTCACCAAGGAGTCAAGATGGGGAGAAGAGGAGTGGCTAGTGCAGGGGAGATTGCCTGGGAGACTATTGAGAAGTTAAGAGATTGGAGGTAACAGTGAGGAGAAAGAATAGGGTTTTGTAAGGGAAGACAGAGAGAGACCAATAGTTTATGGTTGAATAAGGGAATTTGAGAATTCTTGAACACGGAAGTAGTATATTTATGTGTTATTGCAATAGCAAGGGTCTGACTATCTTTGTGTGTGACTGAGGGGGTGGTGGAGGAGTAGCTCTTGGGAGGTGAGTAGGTTGAGGAACTGAGTGGTTAGGGGATTTGAGGAAAAATCAATATGTATGTTGATGACTCCTAGAATGAGGGTAGGAGTTAGAGAGGAAAGAAATACTGTTTACCAAGTATTGAACTCATTGAAAAAGGAGAGGCAATGACTTGGGAGTGTGTAGGTAACAGTTACCAGGATTTTGATTGGGTGTTAGATATGAATAGCATGGACCTCAAGGGAAGAGAGAGCACCTAGAAATGGCAGTGGGGAAGAAAGGGGTATTCCAACTCTCCATCTTGACCAGTGAGTTAAGAAGAATGAGTGAAGGTGCAAGCCAGTACTGGAAAGGGTGGCCAAGGAGGCTATGTCATGGGGGCGGGGGGAAAGCCAGATTTCAATAAGAACTAGTAGATGGAAGCAGAGGGAGAAGAAAAGAGGTAGAATAAAGGGAAGTTTTGACTAAGTCTTTCATGCTATGCTTGTGGACAAGATGAAAGGAAGGTAAAAACAGCTATCTATCTAAAAATGGAATGGGATGCCTCCAGAGGCAGTAGGTTCCTCTTTACTTGAGGTCTTCAACCAGAGGCTAGATAACTACTTTGGGGGGATATTTTTTTCTTCCAATTTTTAAAAAATTTTAAACAAATACTAAAACTTAAATACATAATAAGAAAAGAAAAAGAAACATTATAAACTTAAATATCAAAGAAAAACATGTCATGCACAGCAGAACATAGGAGAGGATTCAGAATATATAACAATAACTTATCATTTCAAGAAAGCCTAAATATTAAATACTGTGCATTATGTTGAAAGCTGACCATCTTTTCTTCGCTTCCTTGTAGGTTTTCTTTTGTTCTCTGCCGTACACCTTCTAATTTGCTCTTTTTTCCCGCTTTGTCCCCCCTACCCACCACTCCAAGGCTACAATTGAGCATGGATACATTTACATACAGGTATTGATATACATGTACATATAAACACACACACATATACATACATACACTTTTCTTAATAGATTCTACTCCTAATCTTGTTTTTATGTTTGTGCATATCTCTTTTTTTCTATCTCTCTTAACTCTTCTTTTTATTTCTACCTTCTACCTTGCCCTCCTATTACTCAACCTACCCCCACTCCAGCAATCCCTTCCTTATCCTCCCATTCCCCTAAATCTAAACACCCTTTTATATACCCCTTTGACCTATTCTGTCCCCCTCCCCTCTAAAACTCCCTCTCTTATCCTCTCATTCCCTTGAATCTAAAGACCACTCTATATCCCCCTTTTAACCTATTCTCTTACCCTCCCCTCTAAAGATTTCTCCTTTATCTTCTTCCCTCTCCCTATCCCTTTAGTTTTATTTCTTTCTAAATTTAAAAGACTTTTATACTCTTCTAAATGTATATATATATTTTCCCCTCTTAAACTCATTCCCGATGAAAGTAGGTTTCCAGAACTAACAGACCCCCTCCCCCATCTAATTCCTCTGTATTGGTTCTTTCTCTTGCACCTTATTTGTATAAGATAATTACTCTTTTAGCTGTTCTTGAATGGTTTTACTTTTTGAACTCATATCATACTCATGTCTACCCCAATCTTTCTTATAAGCCACCTAATTACTAGTAACAATCTTAGACATAGCTTTACATTTTCCATATATAAAAGCTAAACATTCTATCCTTATTTAGTGCCTTGTAATTGGGCATTGGTATGTACCTTATATTTCCCTTGGCTCTTGTATGTCAAATCTTCTATTGAATTCAGGGTTTTTTTAAAAGAGAGTCCTGAAAGTCTGACAGTTGATCAGATGGCCATTTTTTTTTTCATTCAGAATTAGGCTTAGCTTTGCTGGGTGTGATATTTTTGGCTGGAGGCCCAGTTCTTTTGCTCTTCCATATGTAGTGTTCCAAGACCTGCGATCTTTCGGTGTTGCCACTACTAGGTCTTGTGTGATTCTAATTGTGGTACCGTCACATGCAAATTGATTTTTCCTTGTTGCTTGTAATATTTTGTCCTTGATCTGGGGGTTTCAGAATTTAACTCTAATATTTCTGTGAGTTTTCCTTGTAAGATCTCTTTCAGGTGGTGATCAGTGAACTTTTTCTATTTCTACTTTCCCCTCTTGTTCCAATGCTTCAGGAATGCTTTTCTTTATTTCTTATATTATTGTATTAAGATTCTTTTTTTTAGCAGAACTTTCTGGCAGTCGAATTATTCTTATGTTTTCTCTTCTTGATCTGTTCTCTAGATCTGTTGTTTTTCTTATAAGATGTTTCACATTCTCTATTTTTTCACTCTTTATACTTAGTTTTTTTATTTCTTCATCTCTTATAACTTTGCTGGCTTTGACTCGCTCAATTCTGATTTTCAAAGAACCATTTTCTTCCTTAAGATTCTGGATCTCCTTTTCTAATTGGTTAACTTTTGTGTCACAATCTTCTTGGTTTTCTTGTATTATTTTTATTTTTCTTTTTAATTTTTCCTCCATCTCTCTCATCCGATTTTAAAAATCTTTTTCAAGTTTTTCAATGAATTCTTTTTGGGCAGGTGACCATTTGACATTACACTTTGGAGTAGAAGAGGGTTTCTTTGCTTTGGTATCTTCCTCTGAAGATGAGCCCTGGTGTTCTCCATTCCCATAGTAGCTCTATATGGTTGGATTCTTTCTCCTTCGCCTGTGCATTTTTTAAAAAATTAGTTTTTATAATGAACTCTAGTCCTGGGGTATGACGGATGGTGCCTCTGGCCTCTGTTCATCTTTAATTCTTCCCCATGACCTTGAACACAAACCAAGACCTGCAGCCTCCTATAAGTGTCCACAGCCAGTGGAGTCCTGCCCCACTGCTTCTGCACTCACCCCCACCCCTTGCTGAAGCACAGCTGAGTCTGGCGTTCCTTGTCAGCAGATCTTCCCCAGTTCAGATGCCCAACTCCCCTCACTTTCCCATAAGTAAAAGTTCCTGTGGCTGGGGCTGAGGCAGCCTCTCAAACCCACTAGCCCCAGGGCTTGCTGCTTGTTGTTTAAGCTACTTGACTCTAGTTGTTAAAGCAGACCCTAGCCTGGAAGTGTTTACTCTTCACAGGGAGGAAATCTCATTTTGGGATTTTTCTTCAGGTCTCCTCAGATTATCCCAAGAGAACCCCTGTTCTGCCCTTCTCTTATTTGTTTTCGTGGCTCTATTTTTTCTCAGAGGTGCTATTTTATCTCTTCTGTGGAGGAAAATCTTGAGAGCTTGAGATTTCCTGTCCTACTCTGCCATCTTCCCAGAATCTCCTTCCTTTGGGGGGACATTTTAAAAGGGATTCCTGTTCTAGTACAAACTGGACTAGACATCCTCTGTAGTTCCTCCTAGCTCATAGGTTCTGTGACTAGAAAACATCCTAACCTCGTGTCATATTAAAAAGTACTATCTGAGATCACTGTGTATAAAAAGTCCATCATCCACTTTTACATTTGCCATAAGGAACATCAGATGTGCAGCTGTGAAGTTTGAGTAACTTTAAAAATGCTTTTGCTTCTCTAGGAATTGGTGATAACCAAAATCTATGTCTTCATTAAACACCTAGCGTGTTCAATTGTGCATTCTAGTGATTTGGGCTTGTGTCAGTCATTCCACTACCAGTCAGTAAGCTCCATGATAATAGGCACCATATGTTATCTAAACTTTGTGTAGTAGTCTGTATACAGTGGGTACTTAACATATGTTTGTTGAACGAATATGTTTTCCAAAAATGCTCTCCCCCCTTAAACATCCATGACTTGAAATTTGCCAACATTAGATGTTGATTCCCCTGGATAAAGATTTGTTCCCTATTAAAAAACGAATTTCCTCAGAAGGGATAACCCATACTCCGTGTTCAAACTTAGTATAATCACAGTGAAGTGGATATTTCCTTTATAAGCAAAAATCTCAACTCATCCATATTCCTCATCTTATTTGACCCTTGTTCATGACCACCCAGAAGTCCTTCATGGGAAAGATTCCCAATGTATTTCCTCTAAGTCTTTTGATGTTGATGGATAGTGAAGGAAAACGCAGGTTGTCTATTGGCTATCCTTCACTCATAATTAATAATAATAATAATAATGATAATAACAGCTAGCATTGTTTAAAGCACTAGTGCTTTAAAGCTTGCTAAGTGCTTATAAAGGTTAAGTAGTTTTATCCTCATGACAACCCTAGGAGGCAGGGGCTATTATTATCCTCATTTTATAGATGAAAAAATTCAGGCAGATAGTGAAGGTAACACAGCTAGGAAGTGTGTGAGGCTGCATTTAAATTTAGGTCTTCCTGACTCTAAATCCTGGTCAAGTCACTGTCACTGTCTGCCTCAGTGTCCTCACCTGTAAAATTGGAATAATAGAAATGGCATCTACTTCCTGGGGTTGTCATGGTGATAAAATGAGGTCAACTTTGCAAAGTGCTTTGTGAACCTCCAAGTGCTGCTTATAAGTGATTACTCTTGCTACATGACCGGATTGCTTCCTTTTCTGGCATCTGATGTGATGCTTTATGTTGCTCCTGGTATATGATTTTTCATTAGTAACAAGTTATAGTACATATGCCTACCTAGCATGTACCCCGTCTTTGTCGTCTTGGTGACTTGCGACTTTATTTTTCAAAAGCTGTCGCATTTGATGTTTTCCAGCCATGCGATATAATTGAGATAGGAATAGGAAGAAGCTCGCTATATTTTGTATTAAACAGAGAGATGGCAACCCCTGTACTAAAAAGAAAGAGGTCAAAATATCCTTGAGAATTCAACCAATAAACTATACCAGAACTTGAACATTATCACAGACAAAGCCATTGTCTGCAATCAACTAGGTGTAGCATTGTTCTGTATAAAATTAAGAATTTTAAAAAATAGATCTTGCCATATTAAGTACTTATAATCTCTGAGCTATGTGGAGATCAAAATCATGTGACACCAGTGGGAGGTGCATATTATGTATTTTGTCCTATCTGCTATTGGAGTTCTACAGAGGATATTTTTCAGTGAAATTATAGATAGAAAATAAACTTATACAATAATGCAAATTTATTATTTTATCATATGGACCATTGAAACAGCCTGCTGGTCTACCTCCACTCTGGTCCATTTTTCTATTCAGATGTTAAAGTGATCTTTCTAAAGTGTAAGTCTGATCATATTACCTTCCCATCTCCAATAAACTCCAGTGGCTTCCTGTGACCTTCAGAATCAAATACAAAATCCTCTCTTTGGCATTCTAACCCTCCCACCCCCAGTCCTTTTCCAGTCTTCTTATACCTTCTAACCTTTTGTGTGTATAATGGGCTCCTTTAGAAGTCTAAGGAAGCCTATGGACCCCTTCTCAGAATAATATTTTTAAGTGCATAAAATAAAATACATAGGGTTACAAAGAAAATCAATTATATAAAAATATAATTAACAAAATAAAAATAAAAAAACCTCTGAATTCACAGACTGCAGATTAAGAACTCCTACTCTAAAAATGACATGATTCTTAGCACCCTCTGTCCTTTATCTACTACTCTGATACAATCATTGCAGAAGTAGAAAGGGATTGTACAGGATTGTAGATAGTGTTGTATCTCAATTTGTTTCACAGGTAGCCATGGGAAAAAAAGAATTCAGGACATTGGTGATGAGTATCTCTCTTTCTTTCTCTCTCTCTCTCTCTCTCTCTCTCTCTCTCTCTCTCTCCCTGTCTCTGTCTCTCTCTGTCTCTGTCTCTCTCTCTCTCTCTCTGTGTCTCTGTCTCTCTCTCTCTGTCTCTGTCTCTCTCTCTCTCTGTCTGTGTCTCTCTCTCCAAAGGCACAGTAGATAGAATGCTAGACTTGGAGTCTGGAAGACCTGAGTTAATGTTTGGCCTCAGATACTTAGCTATGTCACCTTGGGCAAGTCAACCTCAGTCTGCCTCAGTTTCCTCCACTATAAAATGTGGATATTAATAGCACCTATCTTCCAGTGTTGTTGTGATTATAAAATGAGATAATATTTGTACAGCATTTTGCAAACATTAAAGTGTTATATAAATGCCAGCTATTACTATACGCTTAGTTAGACTGATCCCTGGAAATAAATCTAGTCCAATGATCCAATTCAATCCAGCAATCATTTGTTAAGCACCTACTATATGCTGGGCACTGCTCTAGGCAGTAGGGACACAAAAGAAAAATGAAAAACAGTATTTGCCTTCAAGGAGCTTCCATTCTACTGGGAGATACAAGATTGGAACAATAAAGTATGTACATGATAATGTGAGGAGAGAGAGTTCACTAATAACTATGGAGATGATAAAAAGTTTAATTAAAGGATAAAAGGAAATGGCACATAAGTTAAGCCTTGATGGAAACTAGTACTCCTAGTGGGTGGGGTGTGTGTGTGTATGTGTGTGTGTGTGTTCTAGATAAGGGGGTACAGCCTTGCAAAAGTAGGGAGGTGGGAGATGGAATGCTAAGTTTGGAAAGAAAGTGGGCTAGTTTTCCTGGAATAGAGTGCATGAAGGGGGAAAAAATAAGCCTGAAAAGATGGGCTAGAGCTAGATTGTGAAGACTTCAACTGCCAAGCTTGCAAATTTATGTTTTATCCTAAAAGGTTCTTAAGCAAGTGAATGATGCAGTCAGATTTGTTTATTCGGAAGATTATTCTGGAAATTTCGTGTAGCGTAGATTAGAGAAAAGAAAGACTGGAACTCAGAAGTTCCTGTGATGTATAACAGACCTTGCCAGGTGTGTCCAAAAGAAAAAGACAGTTTCTTCCATGTAGGATACATGTAGGTAGATAAGAAAATACATGATTTATATGAAGCAAATAGAGTATAATTCCTTTTGGTCAGATGTTATAACCAAATAAAGGATAGAAATTATCACAAAGAATAAAATAAATAATTTCTTTTTTTTTTTTTAAGAAAGGGAAAGCAGGGCAATTGGGGTTAAGTGACTTGCCCAAAGTCACATAGCTAGTAAGTGTGTCAAGCGTCTGAGGCTGGATTTAAACTCAGGTCCTCCTGACTTCAGGGCCAGTGCTGTACTCACTGTGCCACCTAGCTGCCCCAAAATAAATAATTTCACATAGAGGAAACTGAAAATGTTTTGCTTGAGCAAAATCAATACTAGTAGGATCAAAAGGAAAACTGTCAACTGGGGAAAAAATCTTTATATCAAATATTTGATAAAGGTCTGATATCCATTATATAGAGAGTATTAATAAATATAAAAGGCCAAGAGGGAGTTTCCAGTGTATAGTAAATGATTGAAGGAGATGGACGAATAGTTCTGAAAAGAATGGAAAACTATTGACAACCATATGAAATATTGCTGCAAATAATTAATAGCAGGAGAAATGCAAATCAAAACAGCTCAGAGTTTTCATTTCACATTTAGGAAATCAACAAAGGTGATAAAATATGGAAAGAGTCAGTGTTGGAGGGGCTGTGGAAAGACACACTGATGTACTGTGGGTAGGGCTGTGAAGTGGTACAATCATTCCAGAAAACAGTTTGGAATTATGTTAAAAATGACTAAAATGTCTATATCCTTTAGCTCATCCCGCTGCTAGGTGTATACTCCAAAGAAGTCAAAGGCAAAAAGAAAGGCTCCATGTATACCAGAACATTCATAGCAGCGCATCTTGTAGTCTCAAAGAACTGGAATCAAAGCAGATGCCATTGACCGGGGATAATGACTAAACAAATTGTGTCCTATGAATGTAATGGAATGCTATGGTGCCAAAATGAGAGAATTCAGACCAATGTAGTGAGACACGAATGAAAAAGCATTCACTAAGTACATGTGATGTGTCAAGCACTGGGATAAATGCTGGGGATACAAATTCAAAATCAAAAACAATTCCTGCCTTCAAAGAGCTCATGTACTAATAGGGGGAGACAGCATACAGAGGAGTGGTGGCCAGGGAGGGACACTTTGGCACTAAAATTTACAGGGAGAGGAGTAAATTAACATACCCCATCTAGGAAAAGTGGCAGAGTTGGTTAGATCATGGCACCAGATTTGAGTGGGTGAGAGGCAAAGGAAGAAAAGTCAAAGGTAAGCATGTGATAGCATGGTGGTTGATAAGGCTGTGGAGAAAACTGAACAGCAAAGAGAAGAGCATTTAGGTCTTTTCTGAAATAGTGATTTGGGGGAGCAAACACTAATCAGTGCAATGGAGGTCCTGAGACAGAGGGTTCTGGTGGTGAAAGGGTTGAAATTACCAGGGCATGTCTTTGGTGTGGGATGCAAATAGTAACACCTCAATGCTTTGCTTTATTGCACTTTTCAGATACTGGTTTTTGTTTTTTTTTTTTTTTACAAATTGAAGATTTGTGGCAACCCAAAGCAAGTCTATCAGAGCTATTTTTTCCGACAGCATGTGCTTACATTGTGTCTCTGTGTCACATTTGGTAATGTTCATAATATGTCAAACTTTTTCATTAGTATTAAATCTATTATGGTGATCTGTGATCAGTGATCTTTGATGTTCCTATTGTAACTGTTTGGGGGCATCATGAACCGTGCACAAATGACAGTGAACTTAATCGATAAATGTGTGTGTTCTGACCACTTCACTGACCAGCTGTCCCCACCTCTTTCCCTCTCCTCAGGCTTCCCTATTTCCTGAGACACAACAATATTGAAATTAGGCCAATTAATAACCCCACAATGGCCTCTAAGTGTTCAAATGACAGGAAGACTTGGTAGACGTGCTAAACTTCAATGTTGCCTTATTTTAAGAAACTGCCACAGCCACCCCAACATTCAGCACCCACTGTGCTGAAGAGTCAGCAGCCATCAACATCGAGGCAAGACCTTCCACCGGCAAAAAGCTTATGATTCACCAAAGGCTCAGGTGATGGTTAGCATTTATATTTTTGCAATAAAGTATTTTTTAATTAAGGTACATACATTTTTTAGATATAATATTACTGGACACTTCATAGGTTATAGCATAGTGTAAACATAACTTTTATATGCACTGGGAAACCAAAAAATTTGTATGACTCACTTTCTTTATGATCTGGAACCAAATCTACAATATCTCTGAGGTACGCTTATAGCGTTGTTCTAGAATGGATCCAGAGCCAGCTCAAAAAGGCTGTCTTGATTGCCGATTGTTAAATTGTCAGTGTGAGCATTTACACCTTTGAAATCAGCAAAGGCTACAATTCTGGGCTTGAGGTATCATCTTCTTTGTTGTCTAGACTTGAGAAAACAATGGGAACAATGTTAATAAAGCAGATTAAATTTAAAAATGTGTCTTGCATACACTTCCCCTTAGACAGCTTGCTGTTGAACATTTACCAGCACACCACTGGTCGCAGGGCCTTTGTCGAGGCTGTCATGGAGGTCAAAGAGCAGGGGGTAGAGGGAAGACATATCGAATGGACACAGGGTGATATAAGCAGAACCAGGAAAGCAATGTAAACAATAACTATGATGATGAAAATAGAACAAAAAAAATGAGGCTTGAAGCAATGTAATTATAGCTCCCAGGATGTCTGGCCCTGGAGAAGGGTTGGAAAAATGCACCTCTTCTGAAGAAGTTGGTGACCATGAGTATGAACATCACGTATGTTGTCAGATTCTACTGAGGTGTTGATTTTACTGAATTGCTTTT
This sequence comes from Trichosurus vulpecula, assembly GCF_011100635.1. Taxonomy (NCBI): domain Eukaryota; kingdom Metazoa; phylum Chordata; class Mammalia; order Diprotodontia; family Phalangeridae; genus Trichosurus; species Trichosurus vulpecula. The sequence goes on from NC_050575.1 coordinate 302,583,505, forward strand.
TTCCCCCTCTTTCTTTTTTATTTTTTTGTTACAAGGAACAGCTCACTGGGGAGGGTGCAGGGAAGGGATATATTCAGAAATGGAGGTGATGTAAAAACAAAAGATAACAATGATGTTTTTCCAAAAAGGAAAAAAAAAACCCTGTAGGAAGTCACGATAGGCTTTATGTAGGAGGTGAGATACCCGAGCCTTATTAAAAGAAGCTGGAGACCCCAGAAGACTGAGGAAAGGAGAGGATGCATTCCAAGAAGGGGGGAAGAACCTTTACAAAGCACAAACATGGAAAATTCAATGCCATGCATAGAGAAGACTCGGTAAGTAGGCCAATTTGATTGCAACATGAAATACTAGCGGGGCAGCAAAGTAAGATAAGTCTATAAACATAAGTGCACTCACATCATGAAGGACTCCAAATGCCAAACATTTAAGTCTGTGAGTATAACCTCCTCCACTTTTCCACTTCTTGCTCAAATTGCTGTAATTAAATTACCACCATTGTCTCTGGAAAGGGGGGATTAATGGACTTCTCTATTGTTCCACTTATCACATTTGTGACCTCCCATATTATAACCCCAATATGTGCTGTCTCTCCCCTTAGAATGTAAACTTCTTGAGGGCAGGAGCTGTCTCAATTTTGTATTCATATCCTCAGCCCTTAGCTGTTCTTGGCACATAGTAAGTTCTGAATAATAAAAATAGCTAACATTTATATAGAGATTACTATGTGTCAGGTACTGTGCTAAGCAATTTACAATTATTTATCTCATTTTAACAACCCTGGGAAGCAGGTTCTATGAGTCTCTCCATTTTACAGATGAAGAAACTGAGGTAAAGAGAGGTTAAGTGATTTGCTTAGGGTAACATAGTTAATATCTGAGGTCAAAATTGAACTTGGGTGTTCCTGACTTCAGGCCTGGCCTTCTATCTGCTGTGCTTCCTAGCTGCTCCATAAATAAATGCTTTTCATTCATTTGTTCATTTATTCATGTAGAGGGATTTTTAATTCTGTCCTAGAAATAACAGAAGGCTTCTTGAACAGGAGAATGCTATGGTAAGAGCTGTGTTTTATGAACATTGAGATGAGGGGTGGCTATCTGAGTAAGGAGGAGAGGACTGCTGAGGGAAGACAGTTATGAGGTGAGGAAGAGGGAAAAGTCGTTGAGTCTGAGGTTGTGAACCTGAGTCACTGGAAGGATGATGGAAATAGGAAGCCAAGCCAAGATTTGAACCCAGGTTCTCTTATTCCAAACCCAGCTCTGGGGATAGATAAAAGCCTCACAAATGCTCCTTGCTAATCTTGGCTTTTGATTTTAAAAGACTAAAAGGGCTGACACCCTCCCCTATCCCCTCAATTCCCAGCTATCTTCTCCTTTGGCCTTGCAATTGGTCTAGTGCCAGCACATTTTCCCTTCACTGCCAAGACTCTGGGTAATGGCACCTTGCTTAGGACATGTCAGCCAGCTGGGCAGGAGACCCTGGGGTTGATTAGCCAGCAGTAAACTCATCTGCATAATTGCCTGCAGATCAAAACCACTGTCCCTCACATCCTGTAATGGATGGAGATTAGGCAGGGCAGAGGCCAGCATTTTCCTTGGCTCTGTCTCGGGGTTCCCTCCCCTCCCCTAATTCCATTGTGCAGATAGCAAATAGGCAAATCACACAACACCCCATCTATCTGACTTACAGTAACTCATCCTTGCCCCCTCCCACCCTGAGGGTGATGTGCTTAATCACTCTCATGCTGCAGCTGGTGCCATGCAGACAGAAACTGGCTGCCTGGAGAGGCAGGAGTCAGAAAATGGGACTCACGGCTTAACTTGCAAAGTACCTGGACAGGATCCAGGGTTCTGGACACATTCCATGCTTAGGTCATTGATCTCTCTCAGGGGGTGCCTTTGCTAACCCAAACATCCTGGGCGGGAAGATTCCTTTCACCTCACAGGGGCATGGGACAAAGCACTCTTTTTCCACGTTGCTGATCAGTTAGGTCGGATTCAGTGCTCATCACAAAGTGATGAAATGATTCAGGAAGTTTGATTTTGCTCAGAAATAATGAGAGCTTAGGAGGAAGGATGGGACATCCTTAAGGAGAAACGTTCATTGAGCACCTACCAGAAATTGAATATCGTCTTAGGCCTTCAGGGAGAGGAAGGGGATGGAATGGAGAAGGGTTTCAAAATAAAGAAAAGACAACGATTTTGTCTTTTAGTTGGAGAAGCAACCTCACTAGGATCTTATGGCAGGTAGGGAGGCTACCTCCCCTCTCTTCCCCCAAGCAGATGGAGGACTTTGGCCAGTTGTAACTGTCAAATCTCATTAGAGCCTGGAAATAAGGGGTTAACCAATGAAGGCAACAGGGGCTGAGAGCTGAAGACTGTAGCATCCTGAGAAACAGACCAGTTTACCTCTGTTACATTAGGTAGGCAAGCCTCATTTAAATGGCCCAAGAAGTTAGCTTTATTAGAAAGGAAATCTGTGGCCAGTAATGGCCAAAATCAGGATTGAAAGCAATTCTTGGGAAACAGGTAGGTAAGTTGTGAGCAGTGAAAGGGAGTGTGAAGACACTAAAGCTGAGTGATACATTTGAGAAGGAGAGTCTATGCAGAAGGATATATGTAAGTGCTGAACGGACTGGGCCAAAGGGTCCAGGATATGGAATCAGGGCCTCTCAGAATACACGTAAGTAATCCCAGAGAATTCTTGTGACCCTGTACTTTCTGGTAAGACGTGGCTTGGCTCTGCTTATAACAGTGCCTAAAAATATTTCACTTACTTTTAGTCTGTCTGAGTATAGAATGGGGGAGGAGTGAAAAAAGATCTGTGGGTTTAGTGGATTTTGAGCTTAATAGAAGTTGACAGTGTGGCATGGCAGACAAAAGCAAATTTGAGCCTAAGCCGGAATCGTAAAGACATAGTGTATAGAAGGAGGGCGGGGATAGTTCTTTTGTTCTCTTCCCTGGTCAGATTGTATCTAGAGTATTGGATTCAGTTCTAGGTGTTGCATTTTCAGAAGCATATTGACAAATTGGTTAGCAGCCAGAGGAAGGAGCATGGTACATTGGAAAGAATATGGGCTCTAGAATCAGAAGGCCTGGGTTCAAATCATGTCTCCCCTCTTCCCCCCAACCTGTGTGATCTTGGGCAAGTCACTTATTTAACCTTCCTGGGTCTCAATTTTCTAATTTGTAAAGTGAGAGGATTGGAACAGATGAACTCTGAGGTTCTTTCTAGCTCCTGATATATGATTCTGTGATCTAGAGTGATCGTAACTCAGGGAATCTCAAGACCATCCTAGTGGAACATACACACATCAGAAGGACAACAATACCTGAAGAACAGAACATTTAGGTAGAACATGATAAACTATCTTCAGGCTCTTTAAATGAAGGGTTGACATTTGGGAGGATTAAACTTGTTCTGTTTAGTCCAAGAGGACACAGTTAGATAGATATCAACTTGATATAAGGAAAAGCTTTGTTTAGCATAAGTGATTGCTGTTAATTAGTAGCCCGGTCCTATTTGCAGTAAAAGCCAAGCATGGGCTAACTAGCCCCTGACAGTTGTGTATTTTACCCAAAACTAGAGGCTGCTTAGGGGAGACCACCATGCTCTTTATGATTCAAATTCAGTCCTCTTTGGGAGTGACAGCTGCTCACCTCACTTACAAGTCTTGGAGTTAGTTTGGCCATTGCAGATTTATTTGGTTAGAATCTTAGATTGAGCCCCCAACCACAGGGAAACTTCATTCTCTTTTTTGGTTGGTTGTCTTTTTTGTTAAAATTTTTATTGATATCTTTCATTTTTGTATCATCTTCATTTCCAATTATATTCCCTCCTTCCTCTTCCCAGAGAACCATCTCTTGTAATAAAAAAAAAACAAATAAAAAGGAAAGAAAGAGAGAAAAAGAAAAGCTCTGGAACTGATATGTTAATGGAATTTAACTGGTATATGCAATCCTCAACAATCCTAATCCCCCACATCTGCGACAACAGGAGGGAGTCGTATTTTTCCTCCCTTTTTCAGAGTGAAGCATGGTCATTATAATTTTACAGCATCCAGTATCTTTTTTTTTGTTATTTGTATTTCCTATATATGATGTGCCTATTTTTTTTGGTTCTGCTATTTCACTTTGCTTCAATTCATATAAATCTTCCCTTGTTTCTCTGTAATCTCCATATTCATTGTTTCATATGGGGCAGCAACATTCCATGACATTTATAAGTACAATTTATTTAGCCATTCCCCAATCAATGAACATCCACTTTGTTTCTAGTTCTTTCCTGCTACAAAAAATGCTATTATATATATTTTGGTGTACATAAGATCTTTTTTTTTCCTATTTCCCCCCTTTTTGTAGCATGTGCTTAGCAGTGGACTCTTTGGACCAAAGATTATGGTCTTGTTAGTCACCACTTTGGCATAATTCCAAATTGTTTTACAGAATGACTGAACCAATTCCTAGCTCCACCAGCAGTGTATTAATGTTTGTGTCTTTCCAAAAGCCTTCCAACATTGACTATTCCCATCTTTTGTCCTCTTTGCCAGTTCCTGGGTGTGAGGTGAAACCTGAGAGTTGTTTTGATTTGCATTTCTCTTATTATTAGTGCTTTGGTTGTTTATAGTTTGCAATTTTTCTTTTGAGAACTATTTGTTCATATGTTTTGACCACGTATCCATTGGGGAATGGGTCAGCTTTGTTTTAATGAAATGTGATCACATGAACATGATAAAATGCAGTCAACTCACAAACGTGACTTTACTCAGAACCATAGAATCAACAAAAGGAATAAAATCATATATATCTGAAAAAACCAAACAAACCTAATTCACAGATGTGTGCAAAGCTCCTCTGAGACCCAAGCAGTACTTATCGTTTTAATAGGTATGCCCTAAAACCAGGAGTTAAGAAAGACCCATCTCAGGAGCCTAGCCAGCCTCCCTCCAGCCACTCCCCCCAGAATGAGCAAACATCCCCAAATGGTGCTCCATTCATGACTTCCAGGAAGGACAATGCTCAGTCAGTTGGCAGAACTGGTGATTTGTGATCAGAGCAATTTGGCTACGGCAGGCCATTCCTTATGGGCAGCCACAAACTGGCTGGATTCAGATGCTCCTCTGCTTTTGCAACTGCTTCCTAGAACAACTGTTAATCAGCGGGGCTTTACAAGACGTCAGTGACTCTTCTCATCTTCTCAGTAATGGAGCAATGGACTGTAATCAAGGGCAGGCCAGTTGCTCAGTAAAACTCCTCCTGTCACCATTCTTCCTTCCCTTTGCTTCTCCTTTTTCTGATCTAGGTGGCACAGTGGATAGAGCTCTGGGTCTGAAGTTAGTAAGAATTGAGTTCAGATTTGACCTCAGAGCATTGAACTAGATGATCTGTGAGGATCCTTCTAGATTAAATATAGTTCTATGACTTCCTTTTCTAGGCTTGCCACAGCTTCTTCTCTTGTCACTGGAATGCCTGAAATTCTCCTTATATTCTCACATCCCTAATGTCCAGAATCAAAGTCTGGATCAGTAACTGGGGTGGCCAACACAATTAAATTTACCTTTGGAGCCTTGAGATAATTTCAATCAGAGTTATGGTTTGTGTGAGATTTAGGCTAAGGCATAGGGTCAGGTTTAGGCTCTGTTAAATGAAAAAGAATTGAACCTTAATCAGAGCAGCTAGCTGGCACTGTGAATAGAGCACAGGTCCTGAAGTCAGAAGGACCTGAGTTCAAATTTGACTTCAGACACTTACTAGGTGTGTGACCCTGGGCAAGTCGCTTAACCCCAATTGCCTCAAAAAAAAAAAAGAGAGAGTTGAACCTTAGCCAAACTCTTACCCTAGAGTTAGAGTTCTAGGTAGGTGGTTGCTAGAGCTCTGGAGCTGATGTCAGGAAGACCCACGTTCAATTTCTAGTCTATTATCTGTGTGACCCTGTACAAGTCACTTAACTTTTCTCTGCCTCAGTTTAATCATTTGTAAAATGGAGATAATAGCAATAACAGGCCATTATGAGGACTGAGGGTGATCATATGGGGAAAGTGCTATATAAATACTTGCCATTATTATTATTAACTCTAAACAGAGTCCTAAACCTATCTATTAATACCCAATCATATTCCACATCCTCTAGAAAGCCTTCCTTGAGTTTCTCTTAGTCATCTACTTGGGGATGAATATTATTCCTACATCAGATGTCGCAGTGAAGTACGTCTACATCTTTCTACTGCTTTTATTATCGATTATTTTCTATTCTTGTTATTTGGGTATATCTTGTCTATTTCCTTGATAAACTGGAAGCACCAAGAAGTCAGTGGACTTTGTCTTGTCTGAACTCTTTTATCTCCCCAGTAGTTGCTTAATAAAAGTTTGCATGAAGCTAAATTCAATAAATATTCATCAAATGTTTTCTGCATGCAGAGCATGTCCTGGATGTTGGAGGTGATACATAATTTAGATAAAATGTAATTCCTGTCCTCATGGCTCTTACAGTTTCATAGGCAGATAATACAAAAAAATATGTTACAAAATAATGGGAGATTGCAAACCAAATGCTACATAAAGCCCACGGAAATGCTGGAAATGCCATCACTGAATGGGGATGCCAAAAAAGGCCTCTTTCTTGGCTTTTGAACTGTGTTTTAAAGGGCGGATAGGCTTAGGATTAGATATTGATTAAAGGTTAGCGTATGTAAGAGGTTTTAGGTTAGAATTAGGTGAGTCTTGTAGGAGATTGGCCTCCTCTGGTTATTTCCATGGTTGCCTCTTGCGACAACAGGTTTTTGGCATCTGAGATGTATCTTGTTGAATCAAGAACCTCTGGGAGCCAAGGACATATTTGGAAGATGCATGGATCTGGAGGTCCTGTTTCCCAGCTTGGATATTAAATTTTCCATCGTTGAAAAGAAGACATATGGGACACCTGACCTAGTCTAGCTGCCTCTGCTGAACTATCCTGTTCTAAGTCTCAACTCTGTGATTGCTTATTGATGGCACCCTTGGGTACACTAGGTAAGAAGGGCTGAGCCTACCTCGGACTGGCCCTACCAGCTCACCAGATTCTGCTTCTCATAAGCTTCAAGAAGAGAAATGTACTTTATGGAATATCTATTTTCCCACTGCACAATGAAATGTGCCTGAGACCGCCATTGATCTAGTGGAATGTTGGATGCCTTTTTTCCAGTGGAATGAGCATTTTTCTCTTGAGTTGAGCACTGTTGACATTTTCATCAGCGGCTCAGGCTTTAAAAGCCACATCTTGGCAAGGCAAGAGGTGAAATTTTACTCAAGCATTTGCTCCAGGCAGCTGCTCTGAGACTTGGGGTCGACTCTTTTCATCAAAGAGCACAGAGACATGGGGATCAAGGCACATAATTCTTTCCAGTTTTAGGTCAGAAAGAGACAGCAGCAATAAGACATTTTTTGCTTGTTTCAGAGCTCATGTGTGTCCTCTCTGTTGATTCGGAGAAGTTCTGACCTGGCTTTTGCTTGTTATCCTACTAAAGAAGCCAGGGCGATTGAGTTATAGGGCCAACAAACAGCAGCAGAGGGCCATAGCCCCTGCCAGCCCCCAGAAAGAGCCCCAGATATTCATGTATTCTGTACTACCTATAGATATCAGACAACATCAGGAAAGAGACAGAACATCTGGATTGGTATTAGAGCACTAAACCTGAGGACAGGGAGATCTGAGTTCTCATCCAGCATGAGACACAAATTAGCTATGTGACCATGGGCAAGTCACTTAATTTCTGTTTCCTTGACAGTAAAATGGAGATAATTATAGCACCTACCTCACAGGGTTGTTGTGAGAATCCCATTAGCTAATATTTATAAAGTACCCTGTGTTGTCGTTGTTCTGTAATTTCAGTTGTGACCTACTCTTCATGACCCTATTGAGGGGTTTCTTGGCAAAGATATTGTAGTGGTTTGTCACTTCCTTCTCCAGCTCATTTTACAGATGAGGAAACTGAGACAAACAGGGTTAAGTGATTTGCCCAGGGTCACACAGCCAGTTAAGTGTCTGAGGCTGGATTTGAACTCAGGAAGATGAGTTTTCCTGACTCCAGGCCCAGTGCTCCATCCACAATGCCATCTCACTGCCCAAAGTGCTCTATAAATGGGGACATTCTAGGTTGGCCCGTTGCATTGTTGTTTCTAGAGTTGATTTTCTACAAAGGAGGGAGAAATAGCCATGTGGGATCTGGGTTTTTGAGGAGCAGAGCAAGTGAGGGGATGCTGTATTCCTGGGCAGTTCTTCTCTTGTGTCTTCATATTCATTCCTTTGTTCTTTGTGTGTTCCTGGATAAACTTTGTGCCCTGGGTCATGCAGTGAGATGCCTAAGCTCTTGGAGAAAAAGAACTTTAAGGTTTAAGGTTTGCAAAGCATTTCACATGTGTTTTCTTATTTGATTCTCACAACAGCCCTCTAAGGTAGATTCTATTCTCTCTCTCTCTCTCTCTCTCTCTCTCTCTCTCTCTCTCTCTCTCTCTCTCTCCCCTCCCCCTCTCTGTATGTATGTACACACATATACATGTACATACACACATACATAACACATATGTGTATATATATATATATATAATTGTGGCTGAGAGCATTTAAGCAATTTGCCCATATTTACTCAGCTACTAAGTGACTGAAGCAGGATGCAAACTTAGGTCTCCTTGACCCCAAGCCAAGTGCTTTATCCTCTATACCCTCTAGCTGCCTACGCTGTGTTCATGTGATTTTCATGGGCCCGTTCTTATTATGTGCCAGGTACTGTGCCTGGCATTGGGGAATGGTAGCATCTGGAGAATGCCATACAATTAGTCTGGACCCTTCCTCAAAATGGAGGTTCCCAAAAGAATTCACCAATGGGACAAGTCAGCTGAGGTTTGGTGGCAAAGTCCAGGGAATAAGGGATAGATGATCTGAGTCCTTTTCCAAAATGGAGATTTCAAGAAGAACTGGGTTATTATTGTTCAGTCATTTCAGTCATGTTTGACACTTTGTGACCTCATTTGGGATTTTCTAGGCAGAGATACTGGAGTGGTTTGTAACTTCCTTCTCTAGCTCATTTTTTGTAGATGAGGAAACTGAGGCAAACAGGGTTAAGTGACTTGCCCAGGGTCACACAGCTAGTAAGAGTTTAAATCCAGATTTAAACTCAGAAAGATGAGGTGACTAGCTGCCCCTCATCAGTGGGAGAAGGGGTAAAAAAAAAGGAGCATATTGCCCAGGTCCACTCTGGGGTGAGCATTATCACTGTCCAGTGTCCTTGAGTTTATGACTCCAAATTCAGTGCTCTATCCATTGGGCTACCTAACTGCCTCAAGTCAAGTAGCTCAGTATTTGCCATGTATCTTGAAGCCTTTCTCTATAAAATGTCTCTGAGCTTCCTAGACTGCTACCTCCTTTTTCTCTCTCTCTATCCCCCTCTCCCTCTCCCTCTCCCTCTCTCCCTCTCCCTCTTCCTTTCCTTCTCCCTCACCTTCTCCCTCTCCCTCTCCCTCTTCCTCTCCCTCTCCCTCCCCCCTCCCTCCTACCCGTCACCTAGCTCTTTGTTAAGATTTTTAGGAGACAAGAGGAACTAATCTAGCTTTAAACTTGACAATACTTATTCAAGACTTGACTGTCAACTCCTCCCACATTGGTCCCCCATCCCCAACCGATGCTCATAAGGTATGGTTGGCATTTCCTCACCACCCCTGTATTCAGGTAATCTCAAAGCATGAGCATAAGGAATGGTATCACCTCTTCATTAGAGGGGTTAGAGATCTTAAAAGCTCCCATTTCTATAGCACTTTAAGGTTTTCAAAGCACTTTTCTTGCAGCAACTCTGAGGTGCCCAGCTCCCAGTTATGATTATATTCATTTTACAGAAATAAAACTGAGACTTATTGAGGTGACTTGCCTAGGATCACACAGTTAGCACGTGTCAGAGCTCAGACTCCAAACTAGGCCTTCTGACTCCAAACCTAGACTCCTTCAACCATGCCATGCCATTTTGTGGTAGAGTGACTCCTGAACATTTTACTTAAGAATGAGCTCTGGAGTGAAAAGGCCCGGTGCCTATGTCTCCCGTTAAAGACTTCCAAATGACTAAAGCCTGTCTCGCAGCTAGAAATGCAGAGTTGGACACTTCAACCGAAGTGCTTCACCAGATGGGCCCCTAAGAGCCTTCCAGGAACTTTACAAGAGAAATCCAGCATCCTCTTATCTCTCTGAAGTATAACCCTCTTTGCTGTCTCTGACAGCTGTTATCTGAAAACAGTCTAGACTTCAGAGCTGAACCAGGCTAAGGAAAAGGATAATGAAACATCTCTTGACATTTGGGGGAGGACACTGTGAAATATTCCCATTCCTGAACTCCGGGGCCATCCTCCTGCACACTCAGCTGGAGCCCTTGTGACTTGGACAGTGATGTCCCATCACACAGAGGGTGGCTGCTGTCTGCTTTCACAAAGGCTTTCTGCCCAAAACTCTTCCTTTGGGGCAGGGCAGGCTGGGGAGAAAGGCCTTTAATCTTGCCTATTTCATAGCTAGTTCTCATTTTAGGAGTAAATGTGACAGGGTTAGGATGACTGGCCCGTGAGTGCTACAGAGCCCGTTAGTGGGATGGGGGTGGGTTAAATTCTATTGGAAGCCCTTCTTTTGAACCCATTTCAAACTTAAAACACACAAACACTCAAACCTCCCTCCCCCCTGCAAAACCCTACCCTTTATCCTGAAACCCATCATACTGAGCACTGGGCCAGAAATGAATTTTTTCCAAAGTTTATTCAACATGTTTCTTTTTAGATCTTACATTAAAATCAACTTCTCCTTTTGTAGAGAACAGGCCAAGAACAGGAAAACAGCCTGGTAGTGTTTCCACTTTGACTCCCATGTTGGCAAATGGCACCTCGGTCTTTCTGTTATCATTGAAGAGCTAGATATACGAAGCTGCAGCTATGGTGGAAAGTACATTGAACCTAGAGTTAGGAGATTTGGGTTCAGTTCTTGATTTTCATCCTGAACTAGCTGAGTGACTGTGGGCAGTCACTTTTCCTCTCTTGGTTTCGTCATATGTAAAATGGAGGCATTCATACTTGTACTACTTGCCTTATAGAGCTGTTGTGGGGAAAACACTGTGCCAATCTTTAATTTTGACATGTCAAGCTATCTATGGTCTCATTGCTATGGATATTTCCTTCAATCAATAACCACTTATTAAGCGCTTGCTATGTGCCAGGAACTGTGTTCATCTCTGGGGTCATAAAGAATAAATGAAAACAGCCCTTGCTTTCAAAGAGCTTACATTTTAAGCGGGGAGGGATAAATACTGATCCTGTGATTTCTTGGCATAGAGAACCCTTGGGTGAAGACACTCCCTATACCAACGGAGGTCAGCACTTTCTCTGAGTCACCTGAGGCACCGAAAGGTTACCTTATTTGCCCAGAGTCACACAGCCAAATGTGTCAGAGGTTGGACTTGAATCATCATCTTCTTGGCTCTGTGGGGTCTATGTGGTGTTCAAGGAGGACCAGCACCTCTTGTGTTGGGGCTTGCTGAGCCCTCTTCAGGGCTGCTCATGCACCTTTGGTGTTCACCTTTCATCCAACTCTCATCTGTGGCTCGAAGAAGCTGTAGCATGTACGGAGGCCACATTCCAGCAAACTGTCTTGGCAGGTGGGCTAGGTGAGTTAGGGGGATGTCTACCCTAAATAGGTGAAGACTTGCCCTGGTGGAATGAGCAGATAAGAACAGTTTATTCCAATGGCCGTGAGGCTGAAGCTGGTGCTGGGGAGCGCTTAGAACCTGATCAGGCATCAAAGACACCGAGCTCATCCTCTGTATCCTAGGCCATTGCCAGCTGTCCTGACTTTTGTCCTGCCATTGGACTTTTTTCGTGTGTGTGCAACCAATTTATCTTGCTTTATTTTTTATTAGTTAATTTATTTGTTTTTAGTTTTCAACATTCACTTCCATAAGTCTTAAATTTTCTATCCCCCTCCCTCCCCAAGATGGCCTGCAATCCGATACAGGTTCTACACATACATTCCTCTTAAACACATTTTCACATTAGTCACATTGTATAGAAGAATTATAACAACTGGGAAAAACCATGAGAAAGGAAAAACAAAACAAAACAAAAAAGAAAATAGTCTGCTTCGCTCTGCATTCAGACTCCATGGTTCTCTCTCTCTCTCTCTCTGGATGGGGATCTGCCACTGGACTTTGATATGACTCAGGAAGAAAGAGTGAGGCTGATTACTTTGTGTAATTCTCTCTCACTTAAATCCAATTCATGAGCAAATCAAGGCATCACCCTGTGATGTTATTGGTCCTCCTCGAAAATGAAGGACAACAACAACAGTCTTGGTTCTGAGAGCAGTTTTCCATCCACTGTGACTCGATGGCCCCTTGTTGGGTAAGACAACATTCACACTTGTACACAAAACACATAATATGGGGATGATAATACTTTTCTCAGCCCTGCAGACAAGGTTGTTGAGTAGACAGTATACTGCAAACTTTAGGGTGCTTTGCAAATGTATCTTCTGTATATGTATCTTTGTTTTTATAAATGTGAGTTATCATTTTGCATGTGGCACCTACTTTATACTACCTTGGATAGCTAAGTAATTATATATATATATACACATATGTATATATACATATGTGTATATATATATATAATTACATATACATATGTATACACACATACATAATATATATTGAACCTAGGCTGTAAGCTTCTTGAGGTGGGCCCTATGTCTTATACATCTCTTGTGTGGGGAGCATTCTTGTCTTTGTTAAGCATATCTCTTGAAAGCATTGCCTGAGAGCACTGGGGACTTGACCAGGAAAAACCTTAGTCTCTCCACATCATCCCCACATTTGCATATCCCACATTTTTAGCGCTGCGCTGGACCCCAAAGTAGAAGGAAGCTCATTCATCCTTGCTGATTTGCGGATTGATTATTCTTTCCACAGTCTCCTCCATTATCCTGGGTGAGCAGGAAGTAGCTTTCATAATCATAACAATAATGGCAGATGAGCCATGGGAAAAGACAGCAGACAAGGAAAGTATTGGTGGAAATCATTCTGACCCTATGTAATGAGCATTATTAGTTACCATCAACAGGAAGAAAGTCTTACAGTTAAGAACGAAGAACAAACATGCCTGGTGTAATGATGGTGAGGGGAGAGGTATTAGTGATGTCTGGTGACAATGTGAATGAGTCAGGATCCCACCTCTCACCCTTCACTTCCTCATCTGTGTAATTGCCTGCTCATTCTCTGGGGATCAGAAATTGCTGAAGTGCTTACAGTAGGTGGTCTCTGCAAATTAATTTTCTTAATGACACAGGAGATCTCATTATAGCCTAGTGATAGTTGCCACAGATTTCACTTTGGGGGCATGAGCACAGTGGGGAACAAGGGAAGGGAACAAACATTTATTAAGCATCTGCCATGTGCTAGGTTCTGTGTTACGTGCTTTACAAGTATGGTCACAACAACCCTGTGAGATAGGTGCTTTGATTCTCTCCATTTTACAATTGAGGCAGACTGAGGTTGAGAGCTCAGGGTCACACAGTATTGAGACAGGGTCACAAGGTTGTTATGAGGATCAAATGAGGTAATATTTGCAAAGCTCTTAGCACAGTGCCTGACACATAGTAGGCTCTAATAAGTGTTTAGTCCTTCCCTTTCCCCTTATTTAGAGTACATATATGTGTATATCTCTGTGTGTGTGACAGAGACAGAGAAAGAGATAGAGGGGGAGGGAGGGAGGGAGGGAGGGAGAGAGAGAGAGACAGAGAGGGGAGAGGGAGAGAGAGAGGGGGGGGAGAGGGAGAGAGAGAGAGAGGGGAGAGGGAGGGAGAGAGAGAGAGAGCTAGCTACAGATGTACAGATATTATCTGTTTCTAGACATTTGAAATTCCAGATGTTGGTAGCAAAATGTGATCACTAATTTACATTAGAGAGAGAAAATGCTTCTGGCCAAGTAAGTTGGTCCCATTATAGAGTCAGCACATATTTTATGGGCCTGCTTGCCCACCCATGGCACCAGGGATGGCATTGACTGTACTACAGAGTGAGCATCCATAGGAAATTTTTTTCCCCCTCTTCCTTCAGGACAGCTGGCCATGATCACATCCAGTGAACCAAACCCTCTTTCTAGGAAGAGAAAAAGAGAACTGTCCATGGCAGAAAGCCATAGAGGTTGTACAAAGGAATCCTTGACCACAAGAACCCCACTGGGCAGAATTTAATAACAAAATTTGGATTAAAAATAAAACGAAAGCTTATATTTTTCCACTCCTCCTCTCCCATGTGATTTGTCAGTGATCCGAGCAATTCCTTAATCATGTCTCCTTCCAGGGGTCATAAACCAAAACTTTTCTAGATGAAAACAGGGATTTGAAGTCTCCATAACCAGTTTTGGTCCCATGAGACTGTTGTCCATGTTCTCCCTTAAGTTTGCCGCAGAGGAGTGGTCTCACCATACATACTCAATGCTTTTCTTGCTTTCTGCTGACCTACAGATGGGCATCAGTAGAGCAGTCTGACTCTTTAGAGGACAACGAAGGGTAGAATGTAATTCATTACCATAATGTAGAAGACCTGGCCAAGCACTGTACTAAGTGCTATAGATACAAAGACAAAAATGTAATAGTTCCTGCTCTCAAGGAGCTCACATTCTAATGAGGAGAGACAACATCTACATACATAAGAACACACAGTATGAGGTACAGTCTATACAAAGTAGATATGTGGTACTCGGTGGTGGGGGGAAGGCACCAGGAGCTAGGGGGACCAGTAAATGTCCTCTACAGAAAGTGGTAATGAATTGTATTCTGTCTTCTGTTGTTCAGATTTCATATTTGCAAGTCATCTTGTCACAAAATACCTTCTCCTCCTCTATAGTGGGCAATCTTCCACAATGATGGGGAATGAGTAGTCATAGAGCATACATTATTCTCTCTGATTTATTCTGAGACCTGGCTCTGGAGTAGTATAGCCTACAACTGTGAACCATGCCAGATACCCAAGGACACACAAGCATGTCACAGGAGACTGCTTTCACTAGAGATATAGTAAGGAAAACTCCAAACCATGACAGCTGAATCAGTCAATAAACACTTATTAAGTACATACTATGTGCCAGGCACCATGCTAAGTTCTAGAAGTACAAAGAAAGGCAAAAGACAACCCCTGCTTTTGAGAATTTCACATGCAAACAATTCTGTACAAAAAAGCTATATACGGGATACATAGGAAATAATCAATAAGGGCAGGGCACTAGAATTAAGGGGGATAGGGAAAAGATTCCTGCAGAGGGTAGGATTTTAGCTGGCATCTGAAGGAAGACAAGAAAACCAGGAGGTAGAGATGATAAAGGAGACCACTCCAGATCTGTGGGGACAGTCAGTGTAAATGCTGAGTCTGGAGATAGAGTCTTGTTTGAGAAACAGTAAGCATGCCAGTGCCACTGGATTGCAGGGTATATGGTAGTGGTGGAGGGAGGGTGGGGGTGGTATAAGGTTTAAGAAAATTGGAAAGTAGGTGGGGAGGATTATGAAGGGCCTTGAATGCCAAACAAAGGAATAAACCAGAATCCTGAGTCATATTGAAATTTGTCTGTGGTTCTGGATACTTGAGTGTTCCTATCTCCTTACCTTCCTGATATCTTCTGTGGAAAGGTCCCTTTTCATTGATCAATGAAGACATCACCTCATCAAGCCAAATGCCTTTCCTCCTTTCCTGTAGTCCAGATGTCCAAGGGAGAGAGCTCTTCTGCTTAAAGTCACACCTCCCCGGCCCAGTGCCTTTTCTGTTGAACACCTATGGCACACTACCAGTTTTCTCATTTAGTCCTAAGGGCAAAACCTACATGAGTCTGGAAACTTCTGCCTATACTCATGGAGTCTGAAGTTTGGTTTGAGCTATGCAAGAGAGACATGAGGTAGCTATGGGAGCATAATGGAATAGCATCCTCAACAGACCATGTAATTGGCTGAGGAAATTGAAAGCAGGCACTGTGGTGCTGCCAAGCAGGGGAAGGAATGGAGTGGAGTGCAGGGGTCAGGATGGAGGAAGATGACAATGGGGAGAAGGTACTGACCAGGTGAGTCTTAGGGTAGGTTGAAAAAGGTATAGTGCCAGCTCAGAGGAATCTAATCACAGTGGCTGGCCTTGCTGGGCTGGACTGGAACAGGGGCCACAATCATTCTCTGTCTCTCTGTCTCTCTCTGTGTCTGTCTCTCTGTCTCTCTCTCTGTCTCTGTCTCTTTGTCTCTCTCTCTGTCTCTCTGTCTTTCTCTCTGTCTCTGTCTCTTTGTCTCTCTCTCTCTCTCTCTCTGTCTCTCTCCCCTCCCCTACTCCCATCCCCAATCTTTTGATTTTGTGCTGGAACTATAGTTGGTAGGTAAAATATTTTTTCCTCCACTGTTGATGATTTAGAAAGCCTTTGGATATCTTTACATTTCTATATTATATTAGGTCTTTCAAAGGGTATATACTATTGCTTTTCATCACAACATCAATAGGAGTTGAAATAGATTATTTTTCTGCCTGCTTGCTTCAGGGGCCACACCTGAAGCTCTCTACCCACTCTCTCTTCTCTCCTCATCCAGCCGCCATCCTCATTCAGGCCTGTAACAGCTTCTAAACTGTTCTCCCTCCATTTATTCTCTTCTTTCTCTAATCTACCCTCCATAGTCTTCCTAGTACATAGGTATGACCACATCACTTTCAGGCTCAGAAATGTTCTGTGGTTCCTGGTTGTCTCTAGGATTAAGTACAAGCTCCTTAGCCTAACACTTGGGGCTCCCCACAATTTGGCCTTAACTGATCTATATTCTCAGGACATTCTGCTACATGTGCTACATTTTATAGTACAATCAAACTGGACTGCTACCTATTCCCCAATCTTGGCCTGTCTCTCCTTCTGCACAATTGTTTTAGTCATCCCTTATACCAGAAATAAGGCTCCTCCCTCTGTGTTGACATCTGTTAAAATCCTTATCTTCCTCTAAGACTCAGACCAGGGAGTCACCTCTTCCATCAACTTTTTCTGATCCCTCCAGCTGAAATTGATTTCTCTCTTCTCAAATTTTCTACAAGCACTTTGGATTTCTTCTTTGCCCTTTTCATATTCTCCCTTGTATTATGCTTATTTGAGTATATTTCACAATTTTTTTTATTAGATTGTAGACTTCTTGAAGTCAGGGTCTATGTCTTATTGCATCTTACTGCATATTGAATCCCATTTGTTGTTGTTCAGTTGTTTCTGATGCTTTGTGACCCCAATTGGGTTTTTTTTTTGGCAAAGACACTGGAGTAGTCTGCCATTTCCTTCTCTAGCTTATTTTACAGATTAGGAAACTGAGGCAGATAGGGTTAAGTATCTGAGGCCAGATTTAAACTCAGGAAGAGGAATCTTTCTGACTCTAGTTCTGATACTCTATCCATTGTGCTACCTAGCTGCCCCTTTCTTTTCCTGAGGATATAAAAACAGGAGAACTACACAATTGCACTATTCTCTCAATCTAGCTGTTCTGTAGTTTTTAGAAATCATCTTGAGAGTATAAAAGATGAGTAGTATGTGGAATATCTAATTTCTAATACTTTATTAATCATTGTAAAATGCAAGATGTGAAATTCTTTAGTTTTCTTTCTTTTTATTTTATTGATGTCTTTTGTTGTTGGATTACAATTATTCTAAGTGTGGCCTTCCCACTTCCCTTCTCACTGAACTTTCCTTTGTGAACATTTTCCAAATGTTTTGCTGAATTCTTCATATTCATGATTTCTTCTAGTGAGGTGATGTATTATTTTCTTGGACCATAATTGGCTTAACCACTCACCAATCAATGGGAACTTGCTTTTTTCTAGTTATTTGATACTACAAAAGTGCTGAAAGGAATTTTTTGGTTGATAGGATATTTTTCTTTCTGTTTTTGACATACTTGGGTAGGGGAGGGAATGCTTAGTGGGATCTTGGTGTCACTTAAAAAAATTTCAAGTTGCTTTCAAGAATTGTTTGACTAATTCACAACTCTACAGATAGTATGTCACTGGTCCTGTCTCTCTGCAGCCTGATGTCATTGGTCCTCTTCAAAAACAAAGGATGAACAACAATATTGACTATTTTATTATCATCTTTCCCAACTCAATTTTCTCTGGGCATGAGAATTCTTAGTTATGGCTCTGGCCACAATGCTGAGTAGCCATGTACTTCCATAACCGGTAATACCATGGGGAACCGATGGGAGCCAAACCCTGCTAAGAGAAGAGGAAGCAGGTGACCAGACATTGACCAGGAAGCATCGGAGAAGACAGTGTCTTGGGGTACTCGGCCCATGATGATCCTTGCTTTTCCCCTATAGGGTCAAAAGTGAAGGGACACTAGGTTTCCTTCTCTGTATTTGTATTGCATTCTTTATATTCCTAGTTCCCAACACAGTACTTGGCATCTAGTAAACAGATAACTTAACAAATGCTTGCTGATTCATTGATCGATAGGCAAAAGAGTGCAGACTCTGAGCTAAACCATGGTTTCCTCAACTGTAAAATGAGTCTAAAGTCATTTCTACCTCCAAATCTTTGACCTGTTCATGAATTAACTACCTGGGCTCCCTGACTACTGTGTGTATGTACATAGGCAACAGGAAAAGTCCAGAATGGCTAATCAAGGGCTGAGACCCAGTAGACTCTGCTGCTGTGGCCACTTATCCCCCCTCATCTGCCACCCGCCTCCCTGCAGTGAGTGACTTTCTTGTATCCTGCTCCTGCTGTGATGTGGAGGTGACAGCTGAGATCAGTGTTTCCTGCCTCCAACCCCAACCCCAGGAGACATGTGTGGGGAGGAGACCATTTGGGGAATGAGTGCAGGAATGCTCTGGGTTGATTTAACCCCTTGTTGTTTACCTTTTCTTTTGTCTCAAGTGAATGCATTTTCTTTTGAATCACTGTTTCTTATGGTTGATGTGGTAAATGTGGCATTGGTTGAGGCTGGTGAGCTTTGGTTTTGAGTGGATGTTGACCCAAGGTATGCCTTGAACCTGGGATAGATTGTGGAGCTTACCATAATTGAGGGGGACCTAGGTTACATTCCAAATTCCTCATATTCATTTTTTCTGATTATACAACAAGATTACATTACATCTATATTTCACAATTTGTTCAGCTGTTATCTAATTGATGGGCTCTCACTTTGTTTCTAGATTTTTTTTCTACAACAAAGAAGCATCACTAAGAATATTTTGATATGTATGGGACCTTTCTGTTACCAATGACCTTTTAATTGCTAAATATAGTGCCCTTTTCTCAGTCTTCACCCTCTTTCCCTTTCTTGTAGCTTTCAACATTGTCAACTGATCCCTTCCTTAGATATTCTTTCTTCACTTGACTTCTGTGACTTTGCTCTTCCCTACTTTACTTCCTACCTCTTTGATCATTCCTTCTTAATTTCTTTGGTGTCATTATTATCCATCTCCCACCCTGTAAGCTTGAATGCCTCTTAAGGGCCCTCCTTTTTTTTTCCTCCAAATTTCTCTTTCTTTTATTGAGATCTTCAGTTGCTATGGGTTCAGTAATCCTCGCTATGTGGAAGAGTCTCCAATCCATATGTCCAGAACTAATCTTTCTCTTGAATGTGAGTCCCATGTCTCTACCTGATGAACATCCCTAGACTGGAACCTCAAATCCAACTGATCTTAAGCCTCACTCATTCTCCTTACCCCTAAATGTGCCCTTCCTCTAAATTTGCCTTTTTGTTGAAGATACCCCTCTCCTCCCTGTCACCACGGTTTGTAACCTTGCAATTAACACAGGTATTCTTAACCTGGGATCCATGAACTTGCTTTATAAAAAAACTAAACATTTTGTTAACTTTATTTCAACATGATTTATTTCCTTTGTAATCACATGTATTTTATTTATTTAAAAATATTATTCCGAGAAGGGTTCATAGGCTTCTCTAGACCGATTGACAAAGGGATGTATGACAGAAAAAAGTTAAGGACCCTTGTCTTAGACTCTTCCCCTTTCCTTATCCCACAATATCTAATTAGTCGTCAGGTCCTTTCAGTCCTCCTTCCATAACCCTTCTTAGATCTGGTCCCTTTTCTCTACTTTTGGGGCCCATCACCCTAGTTCAGGCCCTCATCACTTCTAGACAGGACTATTGTGAACAGCCTCCCAGTTAGCCTTTCAGTTTTCCCTTCTCTAATTTACCAGGTTGCAGACTGGAGGCCTTGTGATAAAATGGAAAGACTGTTGAATTGTGTAGTCAGAGGACATAGGTCCAAATCCCAGCTTCAGCATTTATCCCCTATGTGACCTTGGTTGAGTCACATGACTGCTCTTGGCTTGGTGTCCTCTTCTGTAAAATGAAGGGCTCTCTAACCTTGTGATCCTATTATCAGTCTCATTCTACAATGGATCCTGTCAGTCTGTTAATTCTATTTTTTATCCCCATTCAGTGCCTTGTATACAACAGGTACTCAATGAATGCTTGTTTGAATGAGTGAATGCCCCAAATACTCCAATCCCAAGCAGATCTATCTCACTGGGAGATTTAGAGGAGGACCTCTCCTTCAAAGAAGGGGTTAATAGCGTCCAGTGGGCTTTGCATCTTTCATTGATGCCTAATCCTGCCCTCTTCCCCCCTTCTCCAAAGGGAATATCATTTCCTTCTGAAACCCTACTCTTTGTGAGGCCTGCCCCATTGGTGGGATCCCTAACTCTTATTTCACTTCCACTGCCTCCATGGTGGCCGGTCTGCCTAGAGGGAGAACCAGTCAGTCCCTTTCTCCCTATCCGCTGGCCCCTTCCCCTTGTGGTCTTCTCCAGCTTCTTCCCCTTGGTTTATTCTCTCTGCGTGTGTGCCAAGCACTTTGTAAATGTGATAATGATGGGTCTAATTTGCCGTGCTAACAGATAAAACAAGGGAGCTGAGTGGGGGGTGAGCAGTTCAGCTGCCTGGCTAGGCAAATGTGAGCTGCTGTTAATACGATTTGGGCCAGCCCCCATCTTCCCCATTCCCACTCTCCTTTCCCTCCCACCCCCAACCTCTCAGCCTGAACTAATTAGGCCCCCAGATCCACCAGGCAGGCTAATAAACACCTAATGGATACACTTGAACAAGCAAGTCCTTATGGGAACCCAGAGGATTCCCACCCCTCCCCACCTTGAAACTGCACCTAAACTTTGAGCCCAGACAGGTGAGGCCACACTCTGAATTCTCTCTTGGATGTAAATGATGAAGACTAAAAAGATGGGGGTGGGGAAGGGGACCCCCACTGCCAGGGCTGCTTCCCTCCAACCCAGCAGAGGGTGAACCATTTCCCCAGGATAAACAACCGAGGCTTCTGTGTCACAGCCGACTAAAAAGCAGCTGCCTGTGCTGTCAGTTGTGATACCAGCCAGGCTCTCCCTTCTCCCTGTATCACCTGATAACAGGAGTCATGAGAGGGCAGCATCCATCTCTGTTCTCTCTCCTCCCCCCCACCCCGCCCGTCCCCTCCTGGGGGCACCCTGCTCTGAGAATAATCTGTTTCAAAGATTGGAACAGATGGATCACATTTTCCCAACTTTTAGCTGGTTCCAATGTGCAAATAGTTAAGATCATAATGTTAACATTTTCTCAGATGTTTTATGTGCATATAAAATATTCTGGAAGAATGTGCTTTTGAATGCAAAGTTTGATCCAATTACAATTTTACTAGAGTTTATAAAAACATAAAAAGTATGTTTTCAGGGTGTCTGAAACCCTATTGGCCTTTACAGTAAACTTGGACGCTTGCAAAGGAACATAATTGCCACAGCATTGTAGATAGGTTTAGGGTGCTCATGATTGGGAGCACATTGTGTAAATATGGAAACATCCCATTGTCTCTCAGGGGTGAATGAGATACTGATGAATGGAATTAAAAACAACCATGTGATCTTGGAGCAGATTGGAAACGGTTGTTGTTTTCTGCCTTTGAAGAACAAGGAAAAACCTGCAAACAGAACTTTTGAGGTTGAGTGACATCGGTGAGTAGCCTGGTCAACTGGACAGGAGAGGTAGTTCAATCAGCTGGGGATTGGGGGTGCGGGGGAATTCTGAGATATTGTAATACTTGTTCCTAACAACAACAGCAACAACAAATAACATCTGACATTTACATAGCAATTGAAGGTTTGCAAAGTACCTTATGTAAGGGATGCAAACAACAAGTTATGTCAGCCCTTGCTACATTTAGGGCTTCCTGCATACTCTGGGTCCAGTGTGTCTGGAAAATATGGCAACTTAAGACAAGTTCAGGGGGCTCTTAACACTTACAAACCATCTCATTTGATCCTCAAAACAACTACCCTTTGAGGTGGGTGATACTATTATTCACCATTTTACAAATGAATAAGCTGAAGTTCAGAGATCTTAGGTCACTTATCTAGGACCACACAACTAAAGTAAGTGTGTCTAAGTGGATTGAGAATGGCCTCCTATCAGGAAGGCTTGAATCTAAATCTTGTCTCAGGCATATATTGGTTGTGTGACCCTAGGCAAGTCACTTAACTACTTAGTACCCCAAACAACTCTGAACTTGTAATAGGGGATAGGGCTTGGTTGTAAAGTTGTGAAGGTGCCTCCCTGAATTGGTTGAGGTGCCAATTTGCCCTGGGAGTTCCCCAATGCCAACGAAATAACAGGTTCATTGATATTCCCTATCCCTTATTACAAATCCAGTGCTCTGGCCTCTAGTGAATGTGGATTGTGAGAATTCTGTGTGAATGAGACAGTGGAAGAACTAAAAACTAGAATCCAGGTCTCCCAAATCCTAGTCTGTGTCCTCTGGGTAACCTTGGGTAAGTGACTGTGCCTCAGATACTCATCCACTGGCTATTGTCTTTCATTGTTCTCCATGTCTGGAATTCTCTCCTTCCTCTTCTCCACCTCCTGGCTTCCCACCTTCTACAAGAAGCCATTCCTGAGCCTCCTTAATTCCAATGCCTTCCCTCTATTGATGATCCAATTTATCCTGTCTGAAGCTTGTTTATATAGTTGTTTGCATGTTGTCTACCCCATTAGACTTTGAGTTCCTGAGAACAGGGGTGGTCTTCTGCCTTTGTATCCCCCCGTGCATAGCACAGTGCCTGGAACAAAGTAGGTGCTTCATAAATGTTTATTAACTGACTGTCTCCTCATCTGTCTACTGAGAGGGTTGTACCAGATGATCTCTGTGTCTTCTTCCAGCTTGGTTATCTTTTTGTAATTCATATCAGTTATTAGCTGTTGGACTACATAAGATAAATAAGCAACATCCTGTCTCTTGGATTTAAGATTCCATACTAGGAGTCCATTCACTTAGAAGACTTAGTTTAATTTTTGGAAAACAGTTGCACAATAGACCTATGTCTCAATAGATTTGTATTTTATGGTTTTTTGCATAAGTTCATAATTTTAATAGGTCATTTCCACTAAGAGATATTGACGAG
The DNA here is from genome assembly GCF_011100635.1 of Trichosurus vulpecula. Taxonomy (NCBI): domain Eukaryota; kingdom Metazoa; phylum Chordata; class Mammalia; order Diprotodontia; family Phalangeridae; genus Trichosurus; species Trichosurus vulpecula. Next base: position 302,606,960 of record NC_050575.1, read on the forward strand.
GAATAGCTACTCAGCTTATAGGCTACATGTTCATGGGATGGCAAAGGTTCCAATGAGGGTCTGGGAGCTAGAACTTCTTCCCAAGAGCCTAGCCAACTCTGGCAAGTGTCCTGTAGACCTCTCAGTACCGTGTGACAATGTGATGTCATGTTACACATGCCTGGGGCAGTTCTCATCCACTCTAGAAAGCTCTCCAATGTGGGAGTATAGGATGCTTTCTTTTTCTTTACCATAATCATGCTGATGTTTTTCTGCTTATAGATAAATGATCTGGGGTCATCATTATGATCACTGGGATTTATATAGTGCTTTAATGTTTTATAAAGTGTGTTACAATTATCATTTCATTTGATCCTCACAACAACCCTGGGAGGTGAATGGTCCATTTTACAGATGAGGAAACTGAGGTAGACAGAAGTTAAGTGACTTACCTAACGTCACATAGTAATCATCTGAGGCTTGATTTAAACTTAGGTTTTCCTGACTTCAGGGCTAGAATTTTATACACTGTGTAATTGGACACCCAGGCAGAACTTTTTGACCTTTGTGAAGAAGACCTTAGGAATCTTGCTTCTCCAGCTCAGGATCTTCACAATACTCTGAGAGGTCTGTCAACAAGGTTCAATCACATATAGTCACTCATTCATATCAGAAGTGATATGGGATGACGGAACATGAGATTTCAGACAGCTATTAGCTGTAATAATTCCCTGGAAGGTCTTGGAATATGGACAATTTTCACTTGAAAAAATCATTTCAAAACTTGGAAAAATTCAGAAGAAAGGAAAAGGAAATGATTAGAATGACTCCTTTAGCATCTCGAGGACCTCTGATTTCATCATTGTCATTTTTTTCCCCAACAACAATCACAGACTATAGTTGATGGACTTCATGAGTTGCACCTGGTAGACAGACTTCTGATAATGCACCTCATTGAATTTAGCTAGGCTGGTCCTCAGAGGATGGAAAACATTCCATTGTTAGGTCACTGACTCATTGAGGGTTAAAGTAGTCAAGGATCAGTTTCCAATTCCTTCTAACTCTGCAAAGTAAAGTCAGTCTGTGAGAATCCTATTTCCCCCAGGCACATGGAAGCTGAGACAGGCATACCCTGGATTAGTGATCACTCCTCCTGATCAGCAGTAGGGCACATACAATGTACACTATCAGGTGAGGCGGGGATAATCATCTGACATGGCAGAGGCAGAATTTCTCAATATTTGAGGCCTTGCACAGACACACTTGCAATTAACTTCTCTGAAGTTTCATCACATTCTTAGAAGCTTTCAGGACCCTGAAAAGAGGGAGGGGAAAGGGGATTAGCATAATGATATTGAGACAACAAAGGCTGCCTCTGATATTCTGGTGCACGCTGAAACTGCCTTAATGAGAGAAGTTGCCCCTATGTTTAAGTAGCATTTATTTTGAAATTTTTTTAAAAGTAAAATTTATTTATTTAAATCACCCCAATCACAAGCATAATTATAAAAGATAAACACATTTTTTACTATTTGATGTAAGTAAAAAAATGAGCTTAAGGTCCCATCTAATTTTCTGATCCACATATAGAGAAAGTGATGGTCCAAGTGGCTGCTGAGGTCTCCAATGGTTGAGTAATATGGCCCAAGGTTTCTTTACTCATCCTCATAACCAGATGGGAGATGATCGATATTGTGGTTATGAAACAGAGCGTTGTTTCCATCTCCCCATAGGAAAGACTTGGTCCAAATGTGAAGGTGGGGGTAGGGGAATGAAACTGGTCCTATTGTGATGCTCCTGTGCCTCCAGGAAGGCATTCAGTCTGATGAACACCACTCTGGGAAGTGCTCTGAAGATGGCAAACATCCTCCACATGTGGACTGAGCCCTCTTCACTGTGGGCACTGAAGGAGAGTGGCCACCCTGTAGGGGCATGGGCTTGGGCCTAATAGTGCCAGCATCTGACTGTCTAAAGTTACAGCCATCTTTCAACTTAAGTAACCTTTAACAGGAACAGCTATACAGAGGAGCAATTTATTTTCCCACTGACACCAGGTATCAAAGTTCATTATTCATCCATCAATCTATTAATCCAATCATCTATCCATTCTGTGGACTTTTATTAGGTACCTATTAGATGAAATGAATGTATCGCATTGAAAACTGGGGTAGATACCAAGATGCATGCTTGCCTATTGGTCTGAATATAAACTTCCCTTTCTCCCTGGGTTTGACCTATATAAAACATAAACATGGCTGATAATTGCTCCCTTGGTATGATAGACTCTTCTCAAATTAAGCCCCTTCTCTACCAATGTATAAACTCAATTTGCTGACTACAATGAATCATCAATTGACATTTTATTAGTAGAAAAAAAAAGGCTCATGAAAGATAAATGAAGATTTTACTCACATGAAAAGTTGAACTCATTTTCATATGCATTGATCTAGTTTATACTATATATATACATGCCCCCCTCCCCTTTCAAACAGATCTTATTTTATAGTGGAAGTGGACTGTATTCATACCATCACTGCAAGGCTATATGGTGCTTTGCTCCCAAGTCAGCACCATAGGCTTTGCAGCTGCCAATTGTGTCAGCACCATGGCCAGCACCTTTCTTGGTGGTGTGTCTTCTGCTCAGACCCATGTGACATTGAGTTAGAAAGTTCAGATGAAAGCCGATGGCTACCTTGGGGGTATACTTCCACCTTTAGGATGTATAAGACAGTGGAACAGGGGAGGAGGGTTGGGAAATTGAAGCAAGTCAAGAAATACACAGACTTGGCTATAGATTAGCAAATTACAGTCTTAGGCACAGAAGGGGAAGGGCCATTACCATGCTGATGGGGCAGCTTCCAAACAAGGCAGAGGCACTATCCAAGAAGATGGATGCAGGGAGTTCTATTTCAGAAGCTAGGGCTGACAGGCTACTTTCCAGAACTGATCTGCCAAACTAAATGTAACACATCAACTCTGATGAGGTGACAAGCCACAGCTCGACAGATCCAGCAGCAGGAGGGAACAGAGAACTTTTAAATACCAGAGCTGTAAGTGACTGAACAAGGTTGTGAATAGCTAAAAATATGGAACCTTTGAAACTTAAAAGGTAACAGAGGAAGTGAAGTTTCAAAGAATAATGGAATATTAGAGCTGGAAGGAAACTTAGAGATTATGAAGTCTTACCCTTTTGTTTTACATATGGGAAACAGCCTGAGGTCCAGAGAAGGAAAATGTCTTTTCTATGCTCATATGATATATTAGTAGAAGAGCTGGGTCTAGAACTCAGGCGTCACCCTGAGTCTAGAGCTCCTCCACCATATTCTTTCATGAAGTTGTTAAATTTAGTGGAATTATAACTGAATCAGGCATGGAGAGGGCTTAGATATTATATTCTTTAGTATCTTTCTTTAAATAGTATATTGTCTTTTGGACTATAGTCAAGTACACAGTATTTAATTTATATAAATCCTTTTAATAAAATTATATTTCTTTATCAGGGGCTTCTTTTGATTGCTCACTTGGTTGCATCTAAGATTCATGAAGATTTATTTTCTTCCCTACCCAGTAAGCAACAGTGCCTTCTCACAAACTGCGGTGAGAAGCTTCATGGGGATCATTCAGTCCCTTAGAGCGCATGATTAAACAATGCAATACTAAATAAAGTGATTCTTCAAGTACTAGTATATTAAATGACTAATTGCTAGAGGCTAAATAAGAGATGCCTCTTGTCTTTTGCATCCTGCCCAGATTCCGGTTTCTACTGGGGGAGACAATTCAGGAAGCAGTATCTGGGACTAGTAAATGGAAATGTTTGTTAGGTCCCTTTCCAGTATTACACAGAGGGAGAGTGCTTGAAGAGTCAGATCAAGAGACTCAGGACCAAGAATAGTCTGGACCAGGAGATGCCAAACTGAGTTATCCAGACTATAGATAGATTAAAACCCAGATTCCTTAGCCTAGTATTTAATACTCTCTATAGCCTGCGCCCAACCTACCTTTATAGAGGAAGAATATTGTGAGATAAAATGAAACTTAATAAGGATCAATGTGAGAGAGCATTGGGAGATAAAATGAAACTTAATAGGGATCATTCTAAAGATACTTGAATTTAAATATATCAAATAAACAAGTATAGGCTTGGAGAAACATGGCTAAGTAACAGTTTACGTTAAAAAAATCTGGGTTTTTTGTACTCTACGAAAAAGCTCAATATAAATCAGCATTGTGACACGCTAGTCAACAAAATTCAAGTAACTTTTTGGGGGAGTTCACTTGTGATTTCATTAGTGAAGAGCTCTCTCAGTATGGAAATGTCCTCTTCTGATCTTATGTCATTTATAATCTTAGAGAATTGCCTATAGACATCAAAAGATTAAATGATTTGTCTATGATCATAAAGCTAATATAAGCCAGAGCCAGAGACTTGAACTCTTCTTCTTGAATCCAGTACCAGCCCTCTGTTCGCTGTAATAAATTGACTCTCCTCTTTATTCAATCTTAGGTTGCACTAATGGAAGCATAGTGTCTGCGTTGAGGAAGATGGAAACACTCTAGATGTGGTCTGGTTAGAGCAGAATACTGAGGGTTTGTGTTCATTTCTAGATTCTTCATTTCAGGAAGGAAATTGACATGCTGGAGAATGTCTGGAGAAACATAATCAGGATGCTCACCATATAATACCATGAATAGTTGAAAGAACTGGGGATGCTTAGCTGGGAGAAGAGAAGACTTGGGCGGGAGAAATAGTGGCCATCTTCAAATACTTTCTTGGGCAAGGGCATGACTGCAAGTTGTAAAGAAGCAGATTCAGCTCAACATAAACTTCATAACAATTAAAATTTTCCAACAGTAGAATGAGCTACTTTGTGAGACAATGACTTCCCTGCCAGAAAAGGGATTGAAGAAGTGGTTGGTGAATACATGTTGAGTGATGTTGAAGACATTGTAGGTGTGATTCATGCTAGACTAAATGGACTCTGAAGTCCCTTTGAATAATACGGATAACTGACATTTACATAGCACTCGGAAGTTTGTAAAACCCCTTACAGACATGATCGCATCTGAGCCACTCAACTATCCTATGAGGCACATATGACAAGTATTTAGTGTCACCACTTTACATATCAGGCAGCTTTGGGGGGTTGAGTGAATTGCCAATAGTCCCTCAGTCTGTAAGAATCAGATGTGAGATTTGAACCCCAATTTTTCTGATTCAGAAAATCCATCATTCTAACCACCGCATCTTGATGCCTTTCCATCTGCTTGTTCTGTTTCTGTAGTTTGTGTATGTGAGGATCATAGATTTACTACTGTCCTGTATCCACAGAGACTTAGGATATCAGAATTACAGAGCTGAGAGGGGTCTTAGAGGTCATCCAATAAACTCATACTTTTGTGAATAGGAATTCCCTATATGCCATTTCTGATATGTGTTCATACAGATTCTGCTTGGATGTCTCCAGTCAGGGGGAAACCACTATTTTTCTAGGCACTCCTTCCATTGGAAAGCTCTAATTATTAGGAGTTTTCCCTAGACATTGGGCCTTAGTTTCCTCTTTTACGACTTCTGCCTATTGCTCTCCAGAGCCAAGAAAAGTGAGTTTAAATTGTTCTACGTTGTGGCCCTTTGAGAATTTGAAGGTAGTTGTGTACTTATTCTCTTCTCCAGGATAAACAGCCCTGGTTTCCCCCAACCAATACTGGTAAAGAAATTTCCAGTCCCATCAGCCCTCTGTCTATCTTCAAATTAATCAGTATTCTCTTAGATATAAAGACCATCCTTCAAATGTGGTCTGATCAGGCCAAATGACAGTAGGACCATCACTTTCATTGTTTTAAACTTCCTACTAAGCTACAGAAGACTTAGAGTGATTTCCCTCTAAGGAGTATTTGTATTTTAAAAGGGGATTATTGAAGACAGTAAAGCCTTGAACCTGGGGGTAGATTTTAGGAGTTCCCATGATGGGTAGGGGGAACCTAGGCATTACTCCAAATTCCTCATTTCTTATGGTGCTGCAATACTCTTTTATATTCATATACCAAAAATGATGGATATTTCTGGGCAGAGTAAGAGTATTTTTAGCTATGTGTGTGGGTGCTCCCACTAGTTTCCCTCAGGCCACTTTATGAAGGAAGCTACCAATGCTGCCTATGAGTACAGCCAGCCCTGGCTCTTCTACAAATGAACTGAAGGGTGTTTAGGTTAAATCACTCCACAGGAAATTAGAAAACAAGTTCTTGGAAACATTGGGAGAAGCCAGCAAAGAGGGGGTGAAGAAGAGGGGAAAGTGTGTTGTTTTAAAAGGAGGAAGAGTAGGGGATGCTTTCATTTAGTCTATGATGACAAGATAAGCAATTAATAGGTTTATGCTGTACTGAGGAATGTTTTGATAACAGCAATTGATAAACTCCCTAACCAGGTGATGCTCTGGACAAAGAAGGCTCTTTGCATCTCTCCCCATCAATTTTCATGGCACTGATTGGGAGAGGCTTTGGAATGGGGGTGGTAGTACAAGGTTCCCTGTGATGACAATGGAAAATTATTTTATGAGATTTAGGAGGTCTGTTTTAACTAGGGAAGTCTAGGATTCAAGCAGAGATAGCTACTAGAAAGGAAACATGTTAATTACCTTGGGCTCCTAGAACTCAATGAGGAATGTTGTTATCCCTTCTCTTGGTTTTCACACTGTGACACCAGGAAATGGGAAGTTTCCAATGCTACCAGCTAGGAATCCATAATCCACTAAGGTTAATTGGCCACACAAAGAGGTGACCAAGTCATTGATTCTCCCCACCTTGAGATCGGCCAGAGAGAAAGGGATGAGGAAAATGGAGGGTATATTCTACAGCAGAGCCCTACAGCTTCTCTTAGAGTGCTTTGGTTCCCATTTCAGCTTTTGCTCTCAAATGAAAATGAGCCAACATGGGTATATCCTCTAGAAGAGAGAGTAAGGGGGTTGTGGGAGTCAAACACTCGTGATCACATGTCTGGCAACTGAGTGAAATAGATATGATGCAGTGGCAAAGAGACTGAATTTGTTACCAGGTAACAAATCCTGCCTCTGATTCTTACTCTGCAGTTAACACTTCATTTCTCTGTGCTTTGGTTTCTCCATCTTTAAAATTGGGAGGCTGAAGTAGATGAGCTTTGAGGTTTCTGCCGGTTCTGAATCTTCAGCTGTGACTCTTCCTGAACTTAGCTGTTTTCCAACAGATATCTGTTCATGCTGGTCCCTGCTGGTTACTATTATTCCTCTCTCTCCATGCTTTTCATTCTGACTTGCCTTTCCACCTCTTCCCCCAAAAGGCCACAGCAACTATAAGGAATGGGTTTTCTGACCTCCTTTTGTTGTTTAGTGACCAAAGACAGTGATTATGGCCTGACCTTGCAGAGTGAAAATAATACTAAATTTGGTGTCAGATGACCAGAATTTTAATCCAGGCTGTGCCACTTAATAATTATATGCCTTATGGCATATTGTTTATCTTTCTAAACCTGTTTCTTCACCTGTAAAATGAGGAGATTGAATAAGATGAGCTTTTAAGATAGATAAAGCCCTTATCAAGCTCTAACTATATGCTAGTTGTTGTTCAGTCATTTTAGTTGTGTCCAATTCATAGTGGCCCCATTTGGGGTTTTCTTGGCAAAAATACTGACGTGGTTTGCCATTCCCTTTTCTAGGTCATTTTACAGATGAGGAAACTGAGGCAGACAGGGTTAAGTGACTTGCCCAGGGTCACCCAGCTATTAAATGACTGAGGCCAGATTTGAACTCAGGAAGAGGAGTCTTCCTGACTCCAGGCCTGGCACTCTATCCACTGTGCCACATAGCTGCCCATAATTTGGTGCTCAACACTGGGTATACAAATACAAGTAAAAAGAAACCTCAGGGTTCTTATATTATGTTGGGAGTGGGGTGGGACAACACACACAAGAGCACTTGAAAGAGGGGGAAGAGAGGGGTACTCAATAAAGCAGGCAAGGAGAAGGAGCTGTAGTTTGGAGAAAGTCCAAGTGAGAGTGTAGTGAATCATGGCTGAGATCCTTCCTAAAATGGTCTGAGGGAGGGAGTCACCAATGAAGAGCAAGGTGGGTGATCTGTCCTGGAGCTTTAAGATCGCTTCTAGTTCCAAATCCTGTAAGTGGGTTCCTGACTCATCAGCTTCTGGGAATAAGGGCATGCCTGTTAGTCTCTGTCTTTCTTCCTTAACTTATTCTAGACCTCTCTGACTTTCAGGCTTTCCCTCCCTCTCCTGTCTAACTTGGCGCTGCCATCAGATTTTAGGATGATAGAGTTAAAAATTATTTTCTCCTTTCCCTGCCTTCATCCTTGATTATTCTATTTCATAACCTCTCAGAGTCTCCTACCCACCCACCCCCAACTTCCTTGAGCCCCCCCCCCCCCACTCCTGCATGAGGGTAATTTGAACCTGTATTGTTGGAGAGCTCCATCTGTGTTTACAGAGAAAAAGACAAGCTGCAAGAAACAGGATTGGATTTGTTATTCTTAAGTCAAACCAGCTGTGAGCTCTCCATCTTTCCCAAATGTTGGCTATCACTACTGGTTGGAGCCACTTCTCTTCATAGGGGGCTGCTCTCTTTTCATTTTCACCAGCCACCCCTGGATCCCATTATTCCTACCAATTGTTCCTTCTCAAGGTGTTAGTTTGTTGGTCTAGGCTCATCCATAAATACATTAGGCTATCAGGGCTGGAAGATACTTTAGAGGTAGTCAATTCCAGAGTCTCACAATTGTGAGAGGCCATCTAGTCCATCCCATACCTGGATGGATCCCTTCCTCAGCATCCCCAAGAAGTGTTTATCTAGCCTCAACTTGAAGACCCCCAGTGATAAGGAAAACATTCCCTTATGAGGCAGCTTATTCTGCTTTTGGACTTCCCCATAAGATGTTTTTCCTCATATAGAGACAAAATTTCCATCCCTCTAACACCCACCCATTTATATATATCTATATATTTCTATCTCTGTATCTTTCGCATTCTGGCCCTAAATAGAGCGAGTCTAATTCCTCTTCTGTAGGATACCCCTTCAAGTACTTGAAGACTGTTAATTGTGCCCCTGTCTAAGTCTTTTATCCAGGCTGGATATCCCAGTTCCTTTAAGCAATCACTCTTTGGCGTGGTCACTCTTTGGCATGATATCAAATCCTCTCATCATCCTGTATCCCTCTTCTGGATACTTTCAAGCTTATCAATGGCCTTTCTGAAATGTGCTATCCAGAATTGGGCTTAATACTCCAGATGTACTCTGATGAAGTCAGGACTTTCTTCATTCTGGACACTATGGTCTTAATGCAGTCTAAGATTGCATTAGATTTTTTGGTTGTCATAGCACACTGTTGGCTCAAATTGAGCTTGCAATCCATTAAATTCCTCAGGTCTTTAAAACTGTTTTAATGACTTTCTTTTATTTTTACATTAATATCATTTCATAATGGCTGCCCTGCTCCTAGAACTCTCCTTTGTAACACAAAAGTACAATTAAGAAAAAAAGGTCAACATATTGGCCTTTTATGAAAATATGTAACTCATTCTATACCTGTAGTCTATTTGCCTAGGAGAGGGAAGCATGTTTCACCATTGGGCCTCTGAGTTCACAATTGGTCAATGCACGGGTCAGAGTTTTGAAATCTTTCAGCATTGACTTATGCTGATAACAATATTGTGGTCATTGTGTAAACCATTCTCTTGGATCGCTTTAATTTGCTCTATATCAGTTCATATAAATCCCAGGTTTCTCAGAGTTCTTCATACTGATGATAAATTTTGGCACAATGTCATCATATTACATTAGCATCACACAACTTTTTCAACCATTCCCCATTTGATGGGTATGACTTTCCTTTCAGTTTTTTTTTTTGTTCCTACAAAAATGCTGCTATCATATTTTTTTCCCCATGTAGGGGAACTTTTCTTCTGTCTTTGACCTTCTTGGAGATTTATGCCTATTAGTATTACTGGGTTAAAAGATTGGTACAGTTTTGGTCTAATTCCAAATTGTTTTCTAGAGTGGTTGGATCAATTCATAGCTTCATCAATAATGCATTAGCAGCCCTGACTTCCCATATCCTTTCACCCTTTATCATTTCCATCTTTTTGGAAATCTTTGACAATCTTCTATTGGTTGTGAGGTAAAACCTGAGTGGTTTAAAATTTGCATCTCTCCTATCATTAGTGAAGCAGAGTATTCTTTTGTATTTTGATAATTTGCACTTCTTCTTTTGAAAACTGTTAATACCCTTTGAACACTTACATATTGAAGAATGTCTCTTCTCTTAATTTTTACCAATTTCTTGTTTATCTTGCCTATAAGAATTTTATTATAGATATTTGCTTCGAAGAACTTCCCAAACCACTTGCTTTTCCTATTTTTCATGCAAAAGATTTTCACTTTTTATGTAATTAAAATCATCCATTTCATCTTTTATAATCATTCTATCCCTTGAATAATTAAGAATTTTCCCCTAGCCATAATTAAGCTAGGTTTCTCCTTTCATTATTCTCTGTCTTTTAATGATGTGACATTTTATACTAAGGTCATATATTCATTTGAGTATATTGGGTGATATAGTATAAGATGTTGGTCTAAATCTAATATTTACCCAATTGTTCTTTTGTTTTCCTAGCAGTTCTGGTCAAATAATGAGTCTTTACTCTAGTAGTTGGTATTCTTGGGATTATGAAAAATGATGCTACTATATTTGCTTCTTTCTGGGTCTTGCTTATCTAGTTTATTTTGTTTCTGAACTTTTCTATTTTTTAACCACAAGCAAATAGTTTCGATACTTATTGCTTTATAATACGGTTTAAGATCTGGCAATACTAGGTTCCTCTCCTTCTGGCTTTGTCCATTATTTCTCTCAAGGTTTTTTACCTTTTGTTTTTCCAGACAAATTTTAAAATTATTTTGTCTGGTTCTTTAAAATAAACCTTTGATAGTTTGATTGATATGTCAGTAAATATACAAATTAATTTAGGCTGTATCTTTATTTTTATTATGTTGGCAAGAGCCATAAATGTCCCTCTAATTATTTGTGTTTTTCAGTTCTGTTAAAATCATTTTATAATTGTCTTCATATAAATTCTGAGTCTCAGTAACTTCCAGATATTTTATGCATTTTTGCAGTTATTCTAAATGTAATTTCTTTTTCTGTCTAATCCTGCTGAGTTTAGTTAGCAATATATAAAGCCTAATCAATTTTGTGGGTTTATTGTATATTTTGTTACTTTACAGATTATTACATGTTTTGATTAATTTTTCATTGAATCTCTATTATTTGCATTTCATTAAATCTCAGTGATTTAGCTAGATCATACAATTAGCAAAGAGAAATAATTTTACCTTTTCTTTGCCTATTTCTTCAATTTCTTTTTCCTTTGAAATCTGTTTTCCAGACGCGTTACTTGATAAAAACAATTCCTTCCATTATCTCTAAATTCCTAAATCCAAGACCATTTATTTCATTCTGTATCTTGTTCCATTTCAGAACTAGGAGAAGAGTGTTTCCCTCTGTTCAATACTGAGAAAATGGAAACAACTCCCAAGTTAAACTAAACAGACTGAACTTACGGCAATTTTTTTAGAGGCCCATCCTTACTCACATTCCTGGTTCCCACGTCCATATAATGATGTCCAGAAATAATGGGAACATTGCTGAATGGTGGTCCTACAGATACAAGTAATGCCTTGCCTATGATAGTCCCTTAATGACTGCTTGTTGAACTGAATTGAGGAGCAGGTTCAGAAGGAAAAGGAATAAACTCAGTTTTGATTATGTTAGGTTTGAGGTGTTGTTGGCACACTCAGGCAGAGATATCCTGAAGGCAATGGAGACCAGATCTGAAGAGAAGCCAGGGCTAGTGACTGAGGTTTTGGAGTCATTAGTGTAGAGGTGGTGGTTGAAGCTATGGGAACAAATACAATTGACAAGAAAGAGACGATAGTGCAAAAAAGATGAGAGCCAAAGACAGACCCACATTAGGGAACATCCAAATTATGGTTGTGGAAGAGGATGAATTACAAAATAAAGTTATAGAACGTCACTGGTAACCATAGGGTATGCAGTTTTCCTAGAGCAATGCACACAGGAACCCAATCAAAAGGGTTTGAGTGGAAAGTGAGTAGCAAGGAAGAAGAAATATCGTCAGTCATTTTTTCCCAAGAAGTTTAACAGTGAAATGGCAGAGGGTAACAAGGAAGGAAGAGAGGGTCAAAGGAAGAAATTTTCGGATTGAAGAACTGAGCATGTGTGTAGGCAGATATGTATATACATGAAATAGAATTATGGCTAGAGACAAGTCTCAGAAGAGACAGGAAAGAATGGAATGAAGCTTGCAGACAGTGAAGGTCTAACCTTAATGAGTTATGCCCAAAGGGAAGGAGAGAATGAGTGATGAAGCAAGGAAGTAGAGAGGATGGTGGGTGAATGCTGGGAGCTCACAGAGATAGATAGCCTCCTGCTTCCCTGAGAAGACTGAGGTCAAGTCATCTGCTGTGATTGCGGGGGTAGAAGTGCAGTTGGGGTCTTGAGAGAGAGGAAAGGGTTTGGAATGTTTTCTAAAGTCACTGTAGGGAGTGAGATAGGGAGTTGATAAAAACAGAACCTGGGGCAGAGGAAGGTCAGATCTCAGGATCCTTGCTCTAGCTAAACAGGGCTATACAAACAACTGAATCACAAATGAACTTTTGGAACCCAGGCCCTTCATAAGTTGGATGCTGTCTGTACTTTGTTTTCAGACATGAATTAATCACATATTTAGGTTCTTCCACAATGATGTCTCGGCTAAAGTAGCATCAGCCTTCTCGTTCATTTTGTTGAACAATTTTTTCCAGTGGCAAGTGGGAGCAGGTGGGGGAGTTGGGAAGCAGATGGAAAACATTTGAGAAGCCTTGCCCTACGCCACTCACAAACATGTTGGATTGAACAGGGAGTAATATTAGTCTTCTCAGAAATGCTTCTCTTTGGTTTCCAGTGACTTCAAGTGGTTGGAAATGTGCCTCCTATTTCCACAATATTTCAAGGTTTACACAGCACTTGACTCATTACAGCATTGTGAAGTAGGTAGTGAAAATATCATTATTCCTATTGTACATAGAAGGAGACTGAGGATTAGAGAAGTTAAGTGACTTGCCCAAGGTCACACAGCTAAGGGCTTGAAATTTAAAATTATTAACACAGTTAGGGCTTGAACATCAGTCTTCTGATTCCAGATCTATGGTGCTTTCTGATATTCTATCCATCTCTGGACCATCTGGTCCATTCACCTGAGGCTGTGATGAAACTGTTATCTTATACATTCCGGTGCTAATTAATAAATATTTATCTGTATCTAATATGTGGGAAAGGGCAGTTAAGTGGTACAGTGAATAGAGTACCTGAGCCTGGAGTCAGCAAGATTCCTCTTTCTAATTTCAAATCCAGTCTCAAACACTTAATACTATATGACCTTGGATAAGTCATTGAACCTTGTTTGCCTCAGTTCCTCATCTCTAAAAATAAACTGGAGAAGGAAATGGCAAACCAATCCAGTATCTTTGCCAAGAAAACCCCAAATGGGGTCATGATAAGTTGGACACAACTGAAACAACCAAACAACAACAGCAATATGTGGGAGCAACTTAAGTGGGGCTGACACCAATGAAATATCCCTGGACTCCATGTTAAACATGCCTGATGGCAAGTTGGGGCAAATGTGCACACTCAGAAAAAGCTATGCCTACTGAACGATCACAGCTGGCAAAGCAAACCAGACAAATCTGGGGGCGACCTCATAGGTGGTACCACTGAAACATGTATGTGCTTATTATTTGTCACCCTGTCCCAAGTAACTGGCTCAAAGCTATTCTCATAGGCTTTTGATGCTGGTCATCTTATTCTGGTCACCTTTTTTACTCTAACTTAGGGAGGTGACTGCAGAATGAGAATTCAGTGCACGTAACTAGGGATGTTCATATAGGACTGAATGAAGAGGGCAATACTTCTTTCATTGTCTGGAATCCATCCCTCAACAAATCTACTGTATGAGTTTGAATAGCTTCCTCTAGGTGGATGGTATAGAAGGGTTTGACATGAAGCAATCCAGTTCTCTTTTGCATTTCTTTGGCAAACAAGGATACTTGGCTATGGTCACCACTAAAGGAAGCACAATAAGGAAGGCAAAGCAACTGATTTTTGCTGGTGGCAACTGCAAGCAATAGTAATAGGTCATAGGATCAGAGGTCTAGAGGAAAGGACCTCCAAGGCCAATTTGTCCCACCTATCCATTTATAAATAAGGAAATTGAGACCTAATAACATTATCTTTTTTCACACTCAGGGACTTCCAGTTCATGTCTGCTGGAAAAATAGTTTGGGTAAATCCTCTCATTGCTGGCTGTCCTCTCCAAGAACCCTAGAGTAGCTGCTAGGGACTTCTCCCTTGTTGCCATTCAGCTCTAGCCTGTTGGGCTCTATTCATCTCTAGATATAATAGGGCCTCTTTACCTAGGGTCCATGAACTTGTTTTTTAAGATAGTTGATGATTGTAGTCAATATAATTGATTTCTTTTTTAATCCTATGTACTTTATTTTATGTTTTTAAAACATTACTCAGAGAAAGGGTCCTTGGCTTCACCATACTGCCAAAGGGGTCCATGACACATATAAGGTTAAGAATCCCTAATGTAGATAGATATTTGTTTCCAAAAGATCAGGAAAGAATGTGTACAAAAGAGGCAGCTCCAACCCAGGCTCAAGCTTGCCTTGGAGGACATGTGTTTAGATACCTTGTGCTCATGGCCACATGGACAGGGCAAGCCATCCATTCCTACACCCCTCCTCTTGGGAAGTAGCTAGAAAAAGTCTTGACATGATTCCCAGCCATAATGGAAGAGAAAGCTGAGGGAGGGATCACTTCCTTTAAACATCCATTGAGGCATCAGCTCTTCCAGGTCCAAAGTCAATAAGGAGATTCATTGCCTCCTCAAAGTGCAAGCCCTTGACTTTCGCTCTGAGTCACAAATGGCCAGCAGGATGCCCCAAAGCTCACATGTGGTTGACTAGAACCAGGAATGGCAGCTCAGAGCATGCTCCATGGGATGGCCTTTATTCCACAAAGGACAATGAAGGGTATGGTAGACAAGAGCAAGCCATACCACATAACAAAGAATTATGAAAGAAAAACAGTATAAAGGATTCATCGAAGAAATATATGATTGAAAAAGAAGATGCACTCGTTCATGAGAGATAACCTATGTGTTCCATTGTTATCCTCATAATATTGAAAGAACTCAAGAAATATCCCCCAAACGCTAAGTTCATTCCTTGTCGTGACCATATGGGAAACCATGGACAAGGACCACAGAGTATAGATAGACATGGATTGGTTGTGACTTGCATTATTAGTGGGAATACTTTTACGAGATTACAGATCCATTTCAAAGAAAATATATGACCTACACAGAAAATAATAAGGCACTAAACTGTGGGTTACTATCAATACAATGGAAGTGTAAAGAAACCTATTGCAGTCTAGAGTTATTGAAGAGAGCTCTATGGAAGAAGCAAGACTTGACCTGGAATTTGAAGGATGGCTAAGACCTGGACAGATGTAGAAGGAAAATTAAGGCATTCCCTGTTAGAGGAACACCAATAAGGAAGGAAACAAGCATTTATATAGCGCCTACTATGTACCTGGGATAGTGCTAAGAACTTTACAAATGTTATTTCTCATTCGATCCTCACAACAACCCTGGGAGGTAGGTGCTGCTATTATCATCTTTATTTTACAGTTGTGGAAACTGAGGCAGACAGCAACTAAGTGACTTGCCCAGGGTCACTCAGCTAGTAAGTGTCTCAGGGTGGATTTGAACTCAAGCCCAAAACTCTCTCTCTACTGTGCCACTTAGCGGCTATTCTAGTACAAGCAAGGGTGCAGAGGTTGTAATAATTATGGTAATTATGTAGATAGAATGGAGATTAACCTCTAGTACTTAATAGTATATTCACTTAGCTGGTGAACTTAAGACAATGTACAATTCTTTCTTTCAGGAACAGAGGGAAATTTTTTTTCCATCAGGCTTTTTAATCCTGAACATCCACCTCTAGACGTATGTTCCCTGGAAGCCCTAAAATTCTGGTTTTGTGCTAGGAAACAGGACCTCTGCGTTCCTTTTCAAGGCTGGGTCACAGAGTTTGATCCAGCATTGAGGTCCTCCTGTTATGTGTGGCTTTTCCCAGAAACCAAAAGTTGGATCATCAAAGGCCAGTCCAGCTTCCAACTTCAGTATGCTAATCCCCAATCCCTGCAGCATCCTGGAGATTGGAAAGGAGGTAGGAGACCCTGGGACAAAGATTCATTGGGGACCACCTAGCACTGCTCATATCCCAGAAGACAAATTGACTTTACAGGCATAGCGGAGATCCTGAGATATGCCTGTGAAGCCAATTTGTTCGGTTTTATAGGCCTAAAAGAGTCTAGGCCAAAGCTCTATGTATGGTTTGAATTAGATCTGGAGAGTGACTCCCTGGCAAACGAAAGATTCAGACTTCTCTTCTGCTCACTTCCAATCAGCCAGAATCATCTAGAGCTTCAATGGAGATTTAGAACAATACTATGCATTTCTGCCATGAAGTTCCTGCTCTCTGTCTCTGTCTTGTTTTTACCTCTCTCTTTCTCTGATTTCTGTTCCTCTGTCTCTGTCTTGTTTCTCTGCATCTGTCTTGTCTCTGTCTGTCTTTGTCTTGTCTCTTTGTATCTGTCTCTATCTTATTTATGTCTGTCCTATTTCTGTCTGTCTTATCTGTCTCTCTGTTTGTCTCTATCTCTCTTATTCTCTCCCTTCATTTCTGTCTGTCTCTATTCTTTTTTAAAAGTAGAAGGGGAAAGGTGGTGGGAGCAGAGTTATGTCTCAAAGGAGGAGGATCACATGTGGCCCTCTCTCCTCCCAGCTCACCCTCTTGCAGAAATTTAAGGAGGACACAACATAAAAGATGCATGAGTTGTACTGGGGTGTGTGTTAGGATGGTGTGTGTATGTGTAGGCATGGGATTCTTTCATCTGAAGCTCCAGGATATACTATGATGTTTTCAGCAATGCCAGACACATCTGACTCCAGATGTGAGACAAACAGAAGGAAAATGACCTTAAATGACAAAGGGTGAGAGGGTGAGGGATAGGGAGCAATTTCTGGAAGTGGTAGAAACAATCTGCCTCCTCTGGAAAGGACTTTTCTCTCCTTGAAACTGACATCTGTAGTATTTTGCCTGGAAACCAAATATATTTCCCTTTTCTCCTTACTTTGCATCTCTTTCAAATGGCTTTGACAGTCATCCTCACTGTCTCCACACTCCCCCAGTACTTGGCACTCAGAGATCTCTCTTTCCACAACCTTTCTTATTCCTTTTCCTGGGCAGCTAAGCCATTTCTGAGTTATAGAGAGGGGATGTGCTATGAACCCTGATGAACTCAGTCAGCATAAACTAGGAGAGTCCTGTGTTGGGCTGCGTGACCTTTGGGGGTCTCTTCTGGCTCTAAATCTATGACTTCATCTCAGGTTTATAGTCTATGAGGGGCCTTAGTGACCCTCTCATTTTGAGATGAGAAACTTGAGAAGTGATATGATTTTTCTCAAGGTAACACAGGTAGTAGGCATTAGAATCAGGATTTGTACCTAAGCCTTCTGCCTCTGACATTACCCAAGGGGACTGGCCTCTTTGAGCTCAGTTTTCTCTTTCGTAAAATTGGTTGTTCTTCAGTACTATCCAACTCTTCGTGACTCCATTTGGGGTTTCCTTGGCAAAGATTGCTGGAATAGTTTGCCATTTCTTTCTCCAACTCATTTTACAGATGAGAGACTGAGGCAAACAGGTTAAGTGACTTGCCCAGGGTCACACAGCTACTATGGGTCTGAGGCCACATTTGAACTCATGAAGATGAGTTTTCCTGAGTCCAAGCCGGTGCTCTAACCACTGTGCCACCTAGCTGACCATAAAATTGGCACTTTTACTATCTACCTCATAAGGCTATGTGTATCTACCTCATAAAGCTATGTGTGGGGATCGATATTGACCAAATTGTTTCCCATTCTTGCCCCTTCTACATGGATTAGACTAGATTTCCCCTAAAAGGCTACAAAGCCAGGATGGAGTGCTTCCCTGGATTATAGCTTCCTGGTAGCCTCTGGCTATATTCACCTGTTTTAACAATCCAGCTAGCAGCTTCTGTGGGGGTGTAAGATCCACCCACAGCCAGCACCCAGAAAGCTGCCGGCATGCTGGGAAAGCACAGGTTCTTTTGATCTGCTTAACCAAGGAAAGCAAGGTGAAGGGATTGACAACTTACTTTAATCCAGCATACAGACAGCATTCAGTTAGTTCAGGGGAGCATACAGACAGCATTCAGTTAGTTCAGGGGAAAAAGCCAGCATCCTGAACTTCAGAGCAAATACAAACAAATTACAAACATCAACAGACAGACCCAATACAATTCATAGTTACCAACATCTAGTTTCAGCCCTGGAGCTCAGAACAAGGGCTGGCCCAGAGTCACACTTGCCACCACTGCTGCTCCAACGGAAAAGGGATCTTCAAGCTGTCTTCTCTCCTCTCATAGGGTTTTTGACATCATCAAGCGTGGCCTGAATGACCAGAGCCCAGTCTCTGGTGATTGGTTCTTGAGTTGGCCCCTCCCCTTAGGACCCTGGGAGGTTCACATCCACATAGATTAGGTTAACACCCAATAAGGCATGGCTCTGGAGTTAACACCTCCCCTTAGCCAACCCCATGAATCATCACAAAGAGGTGGACTTAAACCCGCGTGGTCTAAAAGCCTCTGCTGTCCCAGACATGTAAACTAGGCCCTCTCTGGAGTTAGCCCTACCTTGGGCCCCACCTTAGTTGCCAATCCACACCCACTAAGGTTTTACACCTAATAGGGCTCTGGGCCTGGGGCCCAGCACCCAGCAAGGCTCAATGAAATACACCGAGTCACTCAAAGAAAACAAAGGCCATTTTGCTTACATCACCCAGCTTCCTGGTCACTTGAGGGCATAGAAAGGCCCACCCACATAGGTTGAGCATCCTTCAGACTTGGTAGATTTCCCAAGACTACTCAAGTCATCACACTCTGCCCTCCTGACCAGACTCATTTCCTTGTGGACATGAGGTGAAGGTGTGTATTTCTACTGAAGCTAGTGCCATTGTATCCTTGTTAAATATCTGTTTGGGGATAAAGAAACCTCCTTTTGGTAAGTTCAGTTGTTAAGTTCAGCAACATCAAACCTGACACAACCAGGCCTGCCCCTAACAGGTTGTTATTTTCAAACAAGATAATGTATGTAGAGTGCTATATAAAAGTCAGCTATTGCTATTGTTAGGTACATGAATTAAATGTATAGAGAACTGGGCTAGTCACCGAGATCACAGAGGGGAGGCTCATACTTTGGGTCAGAGTTGGACTCAATCACAGAATCTCAGAGTTGGAAAGAACTTTGTAGACCATAGGTTCCTACCTGCACACACCTGGACAAGAATACCTTCTATAACCTACACGACAAATGATGCTGTTGCTCAGAGATCAAGCAGACCATAGCCCTCTGAGATAATGCATTCCTCTTCTGACTAGAACATATTACTTTATATCAAATCAAATTTGCCTTTTTGATACTTTCATCTTTTGTTCTTAGTTTTGAACTCTATAGCCAAGCAGACCAGAATTAATCCCTCTTTTGGATGGTAGTTTTATAAATTTTTTTTCTGATATAATATTCTTTTTTTTTAAAAAAGTTTGACATCTTTTGTTTTTACATTATCTTCATTTCCAAATGTATACCTTCCCTTCTCCTACCCAGAAAACTATTCTTTGTAGTAAAGACTAAAAAAAGAGAAAAGAAAAAATGAAATTTAGCAAAACTGACCAATATGTCAACTCAATCTGACAATGTGTGCAACATTCCATACAAACAGTCTTACATCTTTGAAAAGAAAGGAGGGAGGTACATTTGCTAATAGATTCTTCAGGGCCAGGCTTAGTAACTGTAGTCATACAATATTTGGTTTCATTCTTTTTGTTCTTTCTATTTACATTTCCTGAGTCATTTCATATAAAACTTACTATGATTCTGAGAATTCTTCCTATTTATCATTTTTATGGCATAATATTATTCCATTGCATTTGTTTATCATGACTTATTTAGCCATTTCCTAATTAATGGGTATGTACCTACTTTGTTTTGAGTTCTTTGCTGCTATAAAAAGTGCTGCCACAGGTATTTGGGACCTTTTTGTCTTTGATCTCCTTGGGGGCATACGTCTAGGAGTGGGATTTCAGGGTCAGTTGTTCAGTCATTTTAAGTCATGTCTGACTCTTTGTGACCCTATTTGGGGTTTTCTCGGCAGAGATGCTGGAGTGGTTTGCCATTTCCTTCTCCAGCTCATTTTATAGATGAGGAAACCAAGGCAAACACAGTTAATTGACTTGCCCAGGGTCACACAGTAAGTAAGGGTCTGAGGCCAGATCTGAAATTAGGAAGATGAGTCTTTCTGACTCTAGGACAAGTACTCTATCCACTGAGCCACCTAGCTGCCTATTTCAGGGTCGAAGAGTATGTAAGTTTCATTAAGTTTCTTAGTGTAAGTCTAAACTATTTTCCAGAATCATTGGATCAATTTATAGTTCCATCAGCAAGGCTTTAGTGCATCTAGCCTTCAGACCCTCCAGAATTGACTGCTTCTATCTTTTGTCATCTTTAATAGTTTCCTGGTTGTAAGGTGAAGCCTCAGAGTTGTTTTAATTCACATTCATCTTAATGCTTGTTGTTTGGAAGAATCTTTCATATGGTTGTTATTATTCTAAATTCTTCTTTTGGGAATTGTTTGCTCATATCCTTTGACTATTCATTCATTGGGAATGGATTTTGGTCTTAAATCTTTGTGTTAGTTACTTAAATGTCATATATAGCAAACCTTTATCAGTGATATCTGAAGCAAAGATTTCTCTCCAACCCCGGCTCCCCCATCAACAGCTTCTCTTCTTATTGCAGTTTTGTTAATTTTATTCAAAAGCTTTTTAACACCATGTAATTAATATTGCATATCTCATCATTATCCCTGTTTGGTTAAGAATTCAAAAGTACTTGATCTGGCTTGATTCTAATTTTTTTATGGGTCACATATCCATTTTGAGCTTATTATAAAATGTATATGGTGCGAGATATTGGTCTGTATCTAATTTCTACCAAACCTCTTTCCAATTTTTCCCAGCAGTTCTTGTTAAACAGGGGGTTCTTCCCAAGTAATTTATAACTTTGGACTGTTTGAATGCTGGATTATTAAATTCAGTTGTTTCTGATTTATCTTCTTGTGGTCTTATTTATTGATATACTTTAAAATTTTTAAACGACTACAAAATAGTTTTGATGATTGCTTTTTAATAGCAAATTTGAGGTATGGAAATACTCCCATTCATTCCTACTTTTTAAAAAAAATTTCCCTTGAGGTCTTAGATCTTTTGTTCTTCCAAATGAATTTGGCTATTATTTTGTTGCTCTACAAATTGTCCCTTTGATAGTTCGATTGGTTTTGTATTAAATCTGCATTTTTATTTTGGTTGTAGTATTATTTTAATTATATTGACATAACCTAATCATGAACAATGAAAATCCTTCCAATGATTAAAGTTCTTTATTTGTTCAGAGTATTTTGTAATACTTGAGTGTGCCTTTGTAGATTGACTTCAAAATATTTTATGCGTTTTGTAGTCATTTTGAGTTGTATTTCCTTTTTTAATTGTTTCCTTCTGAATTGTTTATTGCTACATAGAAATGCTGTTGATTTTTGTGAGCTTACTTTGTATTCTGCTATTTTTACTGAGACTATTAAGTGTCTCATTAAATTTCTACTGATCCTCCAGGATTTTTCTAAGTACATCATGTCAACAAAAAGACATAATTTATTACTTTCCCTCTACAGTTCTGCCTTTAATTTCCTTTTCTTGTTTTATTGCTATTGAAAGTATTTTCAGACCTATTTTTTATAATTAAATTATTTATTATTATCAACAAAAATTTGTCCTACCTCCCTTTCACCTTCTCTTTCTTCCTTCCTTGTGAAAGAAAAACAAAACCCTTCTTAAAAGAATATATGGACAAGCAAAACAAATTCCCCCCACCAGCCATGTTAAAAAAATATCTTATTCTATACACCGAGTCTATGAATTCTTTGTCAGAAGGTGGGTAGCTTGTTTCTTCATGAGTCCTTTGGAATCATGGTTGCTCATTGTATTGATAACAGTTCTAAAGTCTTTCAAAGTTGTTTGTTTTTATAATAATACTGTTATTATAGAAATTATTCTCCTGGTCCTGTTCATCTTATTCTGCATCAGTTCATACAAATCTTCCCAGGTTTCTCTTAAACTGTCCCCTTCATAGCTTCTTATGGGACAATAGTATTCTATCATATTCAAATAATGTCAACTCCAGTTGATGGGTAACCCCTCCATTTCCAATTCTTTGCCACTTCAAAAATTACTACTGTAAATTTTTTGTACAAACAGATCCCTTCCCTCTTTCTTTGATCTCTTTGGAGCATATACCTAATAGTGGTATTTCTCGGCCAAAGGATATGTACAATTTAGTAACATTTTTTAGAGCATAGTTCTGGATCATTTTCCAGAATGGCTGGACCAGTTCACATTTCTACCCACAGCGCATTAATGTACCCATTTCCCCACGACCATTGCAGCATGCATCATTTTCCTTTTAAAAATAAATAAACAGGGGCAGCTAAGTAGCACAGTGGATAAAGCACCAGCCATAGAGCCAGGAGGACCTGAGTTCAAATCCGGCCTTGGACACTTAACACTTATTAGCTGTGTGACCCCAGGTAAGTCACAATTGCCTCACCAAAAAAAACCCAAACAAGCAAACTACTTTGTTAATCTGATGGGTGCCAGGCGGAATTTTAGAGTTTATTTGCATATGTTGAATAAATGATTTAGAACACTTTTCACATAACTATGGAAAGCTTGGATTTCTTCCTCTGAAAACTGCTTATTCATAACTTTCAACCACCTGTCACTTGGGGAATGGCTCTTATTCTTATAAATTTGAGTCAGTTCCCTATATGTTTTAGAAATGAGATCTTTATCAGAAAAACTTCCTACGATGATTTTTCTTCCATTTATTCACTTCAGTTCTAATTTTAGCTGCATTGGGTTTTTTTGGTGCAAAATTTTTAAATTTTATGTAAATGAAAATGTCTATTTTACCTCTTGTGACCTATTTCTTATTTGGCCATGAACATTTCTCCTGTCCATGGATCTGACAGGTACTTTCTTTTTTGCTCCTCTAATTTGCCTATGATGTCACCTCTGTTGTATAAGTCACATACTCATTTGTAGCTTATCTTGGTGCGTGATGTGAGATGATGGTCTGTATCTAGTTTCTGTGTTCCAGTTTGACCAGCAGTTTTGCCAAATTGAGTTCTTACCTCAATATCTGGGATCTCTGGGTTTATCAGACCCTGGAATGCCATATTCATTTGCTTCTGTATATTATTTATCTAAACTGTTCCATTGATCAACCTGTCTTATTTCCTAGCCAGTACCAAATGGTTTTAATGATCATGGCTTCATAGTATAGTTTGAGATTTGCTACCGTTAGACCCCCTTTCTACATTTTTCAATATTTCTCTTGAGATTCTTTATCTTTTATTTCTCCAGATGAATACTGTTATTATTTTTTAGACCTATACAACTTGGTCCCAGTCCACTTTTCTGGTTGCATTGGACATTTACTCTTCTTTCCACATTCTGTGATCCAGCCAAACTGGTCTTTCTATTCCTCAGACACAACCCTCCATCTACCATCTCTGTGCCTTTCTTGCCCATCTTGGCTCTGCTCCTTACTTTCCAACCATTGCCACCATGCCTGAGTTACCATCTGGATAACCTTGGAACTTTGTTCACTGACTGTTACCTTCATCCCTCCACCATGGTGGGCCCCTTCTCCCATTAGTGAATTGCTACCAGGGACTCCATTTTGGGAAGAGGCCCAAGACAGTCAACTTTAATTCCCCTCCTGGCTCTATGACTTTCCAAATTTTGACATGGTACTCTTCTTTCCATCCTTTCAAATTTCTGTTGTGAACTGTCTTCCTCTTTGAGGAAAGGGATTGTCTTTATTTTTGCTTGTATTTGTATCCCTAGCCCTTAGCACAGTGGCTGGCACATGGTAAGCACTTAACAAATGTTTGTTATCTTGTCTTTCTCTGGACATCCCATGTGCTTGGAATGCATTCTCTCCTTACCACTTGCCAAATAAAGACCCTCTCTTCCTTTAAGACACAGTTCAAGTTCTATCTTGTGCATGAAACCTTTCCTGAGAACTCTAATCTCTAGTGCCCTCCCTCTGAAATGATCATTTATTTAACTACTTTGTATATATTTTTGTATTTATTAACTTTATGTCAATGCTGCATATTTTTATATGTACTTATTGTCTGCCCCATTACAATGTAAGCACCATGAAAGTAGGGATTGTTTTGGTCTTTGTACTTCTATATCCCTGTTTCTAGCATAGAGCCTGATATGTAGAAGGCACTTGATAAATATTTCTTGATTGATATAATCATGTGGTTTGGGCTATTTTTGTTTTCTAATGTAATTAATTATGGTTGTCATGTTCTTAATGTTGAACCATATTTAGTCCTTAGTCACACTGGACAATTTTTTGGCTATGTTTCCATAGTCTTTTTTTTTTTTGGCTAGGATCTGATATAAATTTCTAAATCAATATTCATCAGTGGTATTAGTTCTCCTTTACTTCATTCTTTCCAGGTTTAGGTCTTAGGTCTATACTTGTCTCATAAAAGGAGCTTGGTAGTAGGTTTTCTTTCTTGATTTTTGAGAATAATTCATGCAATATAGGTATTTATTTTTTAAACATTTGAATTCATATTAAAACAATGAATTCATCTTTTTAATATGGATGGACCACAGGGTTTTTTTCTTCTGTGGTTCCTTTAAAGATAGTTCAATTTCTTTTTCATTTTTTAAGATTGAGTAATTTAAGATCTCTTTCTGGAGTTCTGCCAGTATTTTACATGCTCCATTTTTTTTTCATTTCCTAGTTTTGTCGACATATAACTACCATGTATAGTAGATACTGATAAAGCCTTTTAAATACAGGAAGACAGTACCATATGCCCCTCCCAAGTCTTTTCTTCTGGATGGCTTTCCAGATCTGTGTATAATGGAGGCTCATCCCCTGAGCACATACAGCATACTCTGCCCATTGCCAGCCCATGCAAGAGAAGCTGGAGAGTCTGCCTCTTGAAAAGCATGATAATGTGTAATGGCGGGCCCTGCTCCTGGATTTGGAGCATTTGGCGTGTGGGTCCAGTCTGCTAACTACATGATGAAGACATTCTTGATTGGCTGTTGAACCAGAACTGGGGTGCATTCCAAAGCCACTAACTGGCCCAAGTAGGAAGTCTGCTTTTTTTTTTCTCTGCTGAGCTGTACTATGTGTTCACAATTTTGGAGCCATCCAAAATCAAAGTCAAGACTCTTTCCTCTTTCTCCTTCTCACTATCTCCCACCCACATCCAGTCATTTTCCAAGCTGTTATCAACTTTGTTCCCATCATAACTCTCATATTCATACCTTTCTCTTCACTCATGTGACCACCACCCTCATTCAGCCCCTCGTCACTCCTCCTCCTGACTACTATAACAGTCTTCTAATTGGTTCATTTGTCTCTAGTATATCTGGTCTGCAAACCATTCTTTATGCAACTGCATAAGACCAGATGAGATAATGGATTTGAAGCTAGAAGGGAACGTAGACATTGTCAAGTTCATCCCCTCCTTTTACAAACGGAGGTTCAGAGAGGTTAAACTGCTTGCTGAGGTTTCATAGCTAGAAAGTGTCAGAGGCAAGATTAGTATGTACCCATGTCTTTTAGACGTTAAGCCCAGAATTATATCCACAACACCATGTTGCCTCTCTGGTTAAATTGGTATTTTTAAAGCACAGGTCTTACTGTAGAATCTCTACTTTTGGGAATATTCAGCAGCACCCTCTTACCTCTGGATAAAATACCAACTCTTCTATTTGGCTTTTAAAGTCCTTTACAATCTGTCTTCAATCGGCCTTTCCAAGCTTATACAACTGGCCTACTTACTGTTCTCCATATGCTCCCCATTCTATCTCCCATCTCTGTGTCTTCGGACAATCTGTACCATATGTCTGGAATGCACTCCTTCCTTGCCTCTGCCTTGTTAAGCACCTGGCTTTCTTCAGAACTTAGCTCAAGTCTCACATCCTATGAGAGGTTTTTCTCTATACTTTTTGACTTGATGACTTCATTAACTCCATAGATTCCAGGACCATCTCATGAAGATGACTCTGAGATCTCTATATCCTAAGGCCCAGTCCCACATCACTAACTTCCTATTGGACATTCCAAACTGGATGACCCATAGGCATCTCAGACTCAACATGTGCAAAACTGAGCTCATTATCTTCCCTCTAACTCCTCTGCCTTGACTCACTTTTCTTCTTTTTTTTCAGATGCATTTTATTTTTCCCCAATTACATGTTAAAACAATTTTTTACATTTTTTTAAAGTTTTGAGTTCCAAATTCTGTTTTTCCCTCTTACCCTCCCTCTCTCTTTTCCCCCTCCCTGAGATGGTAAACAATCAGATATAGATTATACATGTGCAATCATGTGAAACATTTCCATATTAGTCGTCAAAAGACTTGAATAACAGAAAAAGATTGAAAGAAACAAAGTGACAAATAGCATGCTTCAGTCTATATCCAAACAATATCAGCTCTTTCTCTGGGGGCAGATGGTATGTTTCATCATTAGTCCTTTGGGATTGTCTTGGATCATTGGATTGCTGAGAATAGCTAAATCATTCATAGTTCTTCATCATACGATATTGCTGTTACTGTACCATTTCTTTTCTGAACTTTATTATCTTTGAGATTGCCAGCATCCTTTCAGTCACCCTGGTTTGCAACCTTGGTGTTATCTCTGCCTTCTCACTTTTCCTCACCCCACATAATTTGCCAAATCTTCTCATTTCTGTTTCCACAACATCTCTTGTATATGTCTCCTCCCCATTCACTCAGCCACCATGCTCATTCAGGACCTCATAAGCTTCCATTTGGTTTATTGCAATAGCCTACCATTTGGACTTCCTAACTCTGGCATCTCTCTACTCCAATCCATCCTTCACACAGCCACCAGTGATCTTTCTAAAACATGGGTCTAAACATGCTACTACCCTACCCCATCAACTGCACTGGCCCCTATTACTTCTAGGACCAAATACAAACTCTTCTGTTTGGCATTTAAAGCTCTTCACAACCTGGCCCTTTCTTGCTTTTCCAATCTTCTTATAGCTCACTCTTCTACATGCACTCGGTAATCCAACCAAACCAACCCACTCTGTACCATAAATATCATTTCTTCTCCCATTTTTGTACCTTTGCCATGGCCCTTTCCCACTCCTGCAACGTAATCTTTCCTCATCCCTTCCTATTTCAGCCCCTAGTTTCCTTCAGGATTTAGCTCAAGCATAATCTTCTTACATAAATGACCCTAAGAATCATGCTCTCAGAGACCACTCTAATCCGTATCTGTGTGAAGCCACTTCAGAGCAGTTCTTGCCTTTGTAATCTGACCAATTTGAATCAATTCTCTGCTTCTTCACACACACACACACACACACACACACACACACACTCACACACGCACACACAAAAACACACACACACAGATCAGTAGCAACTCATCAATGATCCATATTCTCTCAGGGACACTGATAGCAACACAGATCTCTCTTAGACCAGTGCTTAAGATGCTGACTCCCAGGGACACACCACACACACACACACACACACACACACACACACCACTTACACTCCCATAACACGGAGGGTTCAGATGACCCTAAGATCTTTCTGGAGTGAAATTCCTTGGGCTATTCATTCTCGCATCAGTTCCTCTACTCTGATCACAGATAATTAAGTTGAAATGATTTCTCCTTGGAGTAATCCTTCTATGGAACTAAGAGGGGGTTCAATGTTTAACAAGCTTCTACTATACCAAGTGGAAGGTAATAGTGCAAAGCAGCATAGTGTAGTGAAGAGTGTTGCCCCTGAAGTCAGAGGACCAGGCTTTAAATCCTGTCTCTGACAATTACTGCCTTTATGACCTTGAGAAGGTCACTTCATTATCCTGGGTCTCAGTGTCCTCATGCTGAAAGGGGGTTGGACTAGATGGGCTTTTAAGTTCCTTCTGGCTCTCAGTCTCTGATCCTGTGAGTTCCCATTGCTGGTAGGAATTGATTGCAAAGGGAAAAATTTAGGCTTGATAGAAGAAAAAACTTCCTAACAATTAGAGCTAGTGCAAACCGGAATGGATGGCTTCAGGAAACAGTGAATAAATACACTGTCAGTGATTGTCTTCCAACAGAAGCTGGATGACCGTATGTGGGGGATATTGGAGAGCAAATTTTTGTTCAGGTAAAGTGTCAGAGTAGATGACCCTTGAGGTCCCTCCTGACTTTAATAATTCTATGGGTAATAGAGTATCAACCCTCAGACATCTGGGCAGGGGCAACAGCTGATCTGCCAGTGTGGCCCCAGCTGGGAAAATTAAGAGGTTTTTTTTTTTGCCTTAGCCTGGGGCCTTTGTGATACAGGACTACAGTTAGCTGGCATCTGTGTAGACGATGATGTGCTAACATCCCAACACTGAACAAAGAACTTCTTACATAACAGGTGCTTAATAAATGTTTGTGTGATGGTGAAGATCATTCATTTTTTTTGCCCTCTAGAGGCAGCTGCTACCCTACACCCATTAATAGCAGCAATAAGGAAGGACAATTAGCAAATTTATGGAGCAAGGTTATGTGAATATTTTTATTGTTTAAATGTGACCTGTGCCTTTAATTTGGAAAAGCACAGTGGCTTTGAGCTCCCACAGCTTGCATGACTTTGGACAATTCGTTTTCCTGCTGTAAGCCTCAGTGCCCACCTCTGCAACTTAGTGGTGTGGTGGATAGAGCTCTGAGTTGGGAGTCAGAAAGACCGAAGTTCAAATTGAGCCTCTGACACTTAATAACTATGTAACTTACTCTGAGATGGCTACGCTAGGCAAGTCACTGAGCTTTTACTTGCCTCAGTTCTCTCATCTGCAAAATAATTGATCCCTTCTGGCTTAAAATGTTTCTTTAAAAAATAAAGAGAGAGAATTTGTTAGTTGGTAAGTCAACATACATTTATTAAGGGTCTACTATGTGTCAGGGACTGTGTCAAATGCTAGGGATACAAAGAAAGGCAAAAAGCAGTTTTTGCCCTCATGGAACTCATAGTCCAACAGCGGAGACAGAATACCAATAGCTATGTACAAATGAGATACGTACAGGATAAGCTGGGGTCAATATTGGGGGAAGGCAATGAGATTAAGGAGGACTGAGAAAGGCTTCTGGCAGAGGGAAGGACTTCAGCTGAGATTTCCAGGAAGTCAAGAGATGGAGTGAATTCCAGGCGTGGAAAAGCCAGTGAAAATGCTTGTTGCAGGGAGATGATGGGCTATTTTTGAGTAAGAGCAAGGAGGCCATCGTCTCTGGACAGAAGAATACATGGGGAAGGGAAGGGTGGGGAGTAAGATGTAAGAGGACCGGAAAGGTGGGAAGGGGCTAGGTTATGAAAGACTTTAAACACCTAACAGATGATTACATTTGATCTTGGAGGAAATAGGGAGCAACTGGAGCTTATTTAATGAGGGGTGTGTGTGACATGGTCATACCTATTCTTAAGGAAGATAAATTTGACAGCTGATTGGAAGATGGCCTAGAGTGGGGGGAGACTTGAGGCAGGAAGGCTACTACAATAGTCTAGGCATGAAAAGATGAGGGCTTGTACCCTAAGTCAGTGTCAGAGGAGAGAAGATATATACAAGAAACAGTGAATTTTATTTTAATCCTGCTCTGAAGTCTAAGTCTAGCAGAAATTCAAACATGATGATTTTCTACTGATCACTAATAAGAATGCCCTCTTCTCCCTGACCTCTACCCCCTGGGGCATGCTTAGCCAGCACATTCCAGGGATTGGAAGTTTGGAGTGGGTGTGCTTCTACTAATGCCTGCTAGAGAGGCCTCTTCCCTCCCCTTTAGAGCATGTGCAGTATGCCCTTGTGTTGTAGCTCTAAGACCAGCACCCTCTAGTTCAGTTTTGTTAAGTCACTGAACATTTGACAAAAGATGTTTATCTTGCTCTAGCACAGCAAGAATGCACAACAGGGATACCGTAGCAGTTGGCTTCTGTACACCCCTCCCCACTTTGTCTCTGTCTGGACCTGTGCCTGGTTAGTTGGGCATCAGGGAAACGGAGAATCAGAGAATGGCAAGTCAGGGTATGGCAAATCAGGTAGTGTAGGCTTAGGCACCTACTAAGTGAGAGCCGTCCAGATTCCATGTAGCTGGGACTTTTTACACCCCTACATAACCGGGAAGCTGCATCAGTGAAGCTGAGGTCAATTACACTCCTGGGGCAACTTTGTCTTCTTTTAGGAAAAGCTTCCCAATTTTATGGGTGGGAGGGAAGAAGTTGCATCAAGAAAATGCTGGCTCTGTTACACCTGCCAAATTTCAATCTAACACACGGAGGCTTGATGAAGCTACTTCCTGCCAAGAGTGACTGTAGGTCTGGTACTATGGAGTGATGAAGGAGGAGAGGATAAGTCAGAACTGAGTATGCATGCTTAAGCTTGAAAGATAGGATCTTCCTCTTTCTTCCCTGGTAGATTTTGAGTGAGAAAGACTGCTGTGGAAGCAGCAGGTTAGCATATCTTCCACCTGGTCACCATATGTCACTGAGTACATGGTGCCTGTTTTGGTTGTTTCTTCTTCCTGATCTTAAGTGAATGTGTATTTTGAGACTGGAGCATTGAGGTGACCCTTGGGACCAGGAAAATCATCAAAACCATCTGAGGTTCCCATTAGCATCCAGACTTCTAGAGCCAGTGGCAATATCAGTTGAGCTTTGTGAAGGGTCAGTGCAGCAGCTGAGCAACCTTCTTGACTGAAGAGGATTGACCCATCAGCTGAGATGCCATATCCTAGAGGCAGTTCAAATGAGCAAGGGGATGACTGTCCCATTACTGACATCTTGCCCAAAAGTGATCTTGGGCACTCCTTGAAGGGAAAAAAGGAGTCCCAGAATTAGGAATCATGAGATATCCCACAGCACCAAATGCTTATTATGTGTCTTCTTCCCTATGTTTGTCCTTTAAATTTGAACCTACTTTCTTAAGAGACTGTGTGTGTGTATGCATATATGATCTCTATTTTTTGGAAATTGTTTTATAACTATTGTTCTTGCTATATTTTCTTAGTAAATATCCATTTGTAAAAGCCAAATGATATTTGGGGGACATATTAGATGGGGGCTCATGAATGACAGAATTAGAAATCCTAGTCCCTTAGAATTACCTAATGATAGCTTCCTGAAAGGAGAAGTGGTCAATTACCTTCTGGGAAACTGGCCCACCAGTGTGAATGGGATTTGGGGAAGTAGGTCAGAAGGGGTGCTATAAGAGAAACACATTTTATGAAAATAAAACATACTCTTTGATTAGAGAAATAAAAAGTCCTCTAATGAATGAATTTATTATACACTTTGGGCATACCTACTTAGCTTTATCAATGTAAAGATGCAGAAATGGAAAGGTAGATCTAGAGGTATGCCATCAGCCTGCATCTCTTCTGGATGGGTTGGTTTAGACAGCTTGAAAAATAGCCCTGAAGCAAGATCTCTCACTCTCTACAAGAGAGAAAGGTGACAGGCCAGGAAGAGAAACCATAGGTTCTGTTTTCAGTCCAGAACTTAAGGCCAGTTGGACCTGACTAGTTCTGGCCCTAGATGACAGATCCAGAAAGAATTATGTGTCATGCGTTATTATAAAATAAAACAGGTATTGGCACTGGATTTGGATTGGATTGGACTTGTGTAGAGGACTCCCAGATGAGAAACTCTTGGCATCTTCTCTGCAACTTATGGTCTTAGAGAGGTGCTTGGAGCACTGAGAGACGTTTAATAAAATAATTAGTTAATCTCCAGCATGGCTTATGAGCACTAGGCTTATGACTTTGTATTTAGCTATGTATTAAGACTTATTTGTCTTTGCAGAAGATCATTTCATCCTTCTTCTCTATATTCTTTCTCTATATTCTCTATATATCTCTATATTTCCTCTTTTGCCTCTTCCTCTATCCCAACTTAGTGGTTCGTCCATGGTCAGTTGGCTTATCCCAGAGAATATTTAGGTGGCTTAAGTCTCCATAGGCATAAACAAGTGAGAAAGTATCTGTTAATTTCTAACTTCAAAGAAGATTCTCATTCCTTGAAGTCGTTTGGATGACCACTTGTTGGGGTTCGTGGCATAAGAGATTCAGAGTTGAATGGAATCGTAGAGGTCACCTAGTTTAAGTGCTTCATTTTATATTTGGGGTATCTAAGCCCTTGAGAAGTAAAGTGACTTGCCCATGGTCAGATGCAGAGGCTATAACTAGTACAGGATGACTGAGGCTTTGCTCTCGGATGTTGAGTTTTAGGGAGCACACAAATTCAAAATAATTTGAAAAGGTTGTGCAATTAAAAAATTTACCTTCACATTTTGTTACCTAAGCACTACCACTTCTTTAGCACCTACATAGTGAGAATAATTAGTTTAAATAGTAAATTATTACTAAATGATGTACTTTCTCCCCCAGCATTCCCAAACCATAGGTGATTTCTTCCCCACACAAGGCTGCTCTTCTCTTCCCTGTGTGGTGGACTTTCTAGCAATGTCCTTAATGTCCTCACAGTGTCACACATCTCCCTTTAAAGAGGTGGATATCCTGGGCTCTTCCTTTATAGAGTCATGTCCAAAGGTCTCTCCTATCTTGTGTCCTGTCCTCCATTATCTCCACAATTAAATTAACCTTAATTAGTTATTGTATTCTTTTAACAATATAGATGACAATATTTCTCTTTCTCTCTCTCGTTCAGTCTCTCTGTCTCACTCTGTCTCTCTTTGTCTCTCTGTCTCACTGTCTTTCTCATTCTGTCTCCATCTCTCTGTCTCTTTCTCTCTCTGTCTCCATCTCCCTGTCTGTCTGTCTGTCTCTGTCTCTGTCTCTTTTGTTTCAGGCCTTGGTTTTGCAGTTTGTCCCAGTCATCAACACTGCTAGTTGTGACTCTTTCCATAGACACAGTAAGCATAAGCATTGGGTATTGAGCCCAGTTCCTCTGACTTCAGATCCTTTATTCTTTCCATTCTTGATGAGACATGGATTGGGGTATATGAGGATACTTTGGTTCTATGATTCTGTCAGATGTCATAGGCTAGCACCACCTGGGCTCAGCCCACCATGGGAGAGGGTTTTGCCGCTCCACCTGCTGCTTGGACCGCTGTCTACCACTGTTCTCCTGTGGGGTTCTCTCACAGACAGAGAGAGCTAGGAAGTTCTTCCAAAAATGAGAAGGCTAGCCTGTGTAAATCCCAAGTTACCCCTAAATCCTCATACCCTGCTGTCTCACCTTAGCTCAGAAGATTCAGAGAAATGATCAGAGAAATGTTCTGACTGTGTGAAAAAGAACAAATGTGTCACTTTATTCTTATTCCCTTTATTGCATAGGTTGGTTAACCAGACTTTATTTACAGATATACTGGAGACCTAATTTTTCCCTTTTTCCCACTCCTTTCCTTAAGAACTTCTAAACCCAGTTGATCAGACAAACTTCAAATTTGGATCATTGCTGACCTATTAAATCTAATGTCAAGAAAGTAGTTTTCATGGCTCATTTCAGTGCCACAACAATATACTCATAACTCTAACTTTATTTCTGGCTCAGAGTTTATTTTTGTAATGTCTGCTATTTCCAACTACTTTATTTTTTCAGATGAATCTCTACTTCTTTCACTCTGTTTTCTACCTTCTGCCCTCCAAAAAACCCTCAATTTTGCTGTATCTATTCAGTCAACTTCCAATTTACGTCTCTATCACTGTGTTTCAACAATTTGGCTAGCAGCTGCAGTGGGGGTGAAAAACCAACATGAGCCCAACAACAAGAATGCTGCAAGCCCAGGTTCTTTTGATCTGCTTTACTAAGGAAAGCAATGTTAAGGGGTTAACAATCTTACTTTAATCCAACATATAAATATCATTCACTTAGTCCAGGGGGACAAGCCAACACCCTGAACTTCAGAGCAAACACAAACAAATTACAAACATCAACAGACAGACCTTGTCTGATTCAAATCCCAATGCACAGTTACCAGAATTTAACAGTCTGAACATCCAGTTTTACAAGCTGGAGGGCTCTTAACTACAACTGCCCAGAGTCTCCACATCAGCACACGGCCAAGAGTGACAGTCCTAAGCAAATAGCTCTGTCTTCCCTTTTTATGCACCCTTTAGCCTTCATCAAACATCATCTGACCAGAACTTAAGCTCTTTACTATTGGCTCTGGTGTTAGCAAATCCCCTTAGGACCCTGGGGCCTTCACACCCACATAGGCTTAGCACCTAGTAGCTAGGGGTTTTGGGCCTACTTGGGAGCAAAGATATCATCAGACCTCCCTTCATTGGCCCCACCTTAGTTACCAATGCACATTGTTCCCTCAAAGCCTACTGGCCTTAACATGTATTTTCCAGATATTTTCCTCATTGATCATCAGAGAGGCTTAAAACTTTACCTTTCAGCTAATGGCTGATGTTTCTGCTGACACTTTGTTTTTCACATATTTGCCAGTGTTCATACTGACTTTTAAAACTTTCTGTTTCTGCCTGTGAATTTTCTACCTTTTCTGCCTGTTGTAGTTATTTGGTTGTTTAGTGGAGTCCGACTCTTTGTGACAACCATAGCACACCAACGCTGCCCTCGAGGTTTTCCTGGCAAAGATACTGGAGTGGTTTGCCATTTCTTTTCAGTGGATTGAGGAAAACAGAGTTTAAGTGACTTTGCCAGGGTCACACAGCTAGTAAATGTCTGCGGCCAAATTCAAACTCAGATCTTCCTGTTCCAGGCCCAGCACTCTGTACACTGAGCTATCTAGTTACCTTGAGATTCTTGACTATATGATAATAGTGATAATAGCTAGCATTTATGTAACTACTTTAAGGTTTGTAAAATATGTCACGTAAGGTATCCAGTGAGCAAGGTGCTATTATCACCCCCACTTTACAAATGAGGAAACGGAAGCTCGGAAATATTTAGTGACTTGTCCAGGGTCACACAGCTAAGCAAATGTTGGAGGTGGGATTTGAACTCAGGCCCTCCTGACTTCGAGTCCAGCGCTCTATTCCCTGTGACACCCAGTGACCTCTATGTAGGCATTGCAATGTGTATGGGATGGTGGTGGTGGTAGGGACACTATTTGCTTTCTTTTCTTGGGTAAGTTATTAGCACTGAGTACGTAAAATAGGCCACTTCTGGTCTCATTTCTTACCTCGCCTCAATCACTGAATGAATGTTGCCTCAGACAAACTGAGACCTGGGGAAAACCTTGAGCTTTAAAGGGCCAAGATCTCTCACCGCATCTGGGGCCATCTCTAGTCATCCTGATCTGTGTCTTGCCATGGGACCCAGATGGCTCTGGAGGAGAGCGTGAGGCTGGTTGCACAGCCCGGCCTCACTTAAATCCAATTCACTTTCAAATCAAGATATCATCTTCTTGATGTCATTGAGAATGACCGACAAATAACAATCTGTGAGTAGTAGTAGCTGCCCCACTGGAAACCCAACTAATCAGTTCCTTCCTTCCTTTCCTCCTTCCCTCTGATGAGGGCACAGTCTCTGGGAGCCCCCTTGAACTCTCCTTGAATCTTCCAACTAGATCTGGCCTTTCCCTAAGGCCATAAGCCTTACATTATCATTAGTCCCAAATCTCTCCCTAGCCTTGCCCTTTATTGTCCAGCTATTTCCCACCCTTGATAGTATCAATATCCAGGCCTTCAGCTACTTCCCACCCTTAATCCCATTCTCTTGCTTGCTGGGGTCTGACCTCATCCAGGTCCCATCAAGCTCCTCCTTAGACTCCTCCTCAAGACCCTCCCTAAACCCCTCCTCTAGTCACCCCAGACTATCCCTCAATCCCGCCCACAATCT
The DNA here is from genome assembly GCF_011100635.1 of Trichosurus vulpecula. Lineage (NCBI taxonomy): Eukaryota > Metazoa > Chordata > Mammalia > Diprotodontia > Phalangeridae > Trichosurus > Trichosurus vulpecula. The sequence goes on from NC_050575.1 coordinate 302,643,114, forward strand.
TTGTGTATATAATCTCCATCTTGCCTCCATCAAGGTGCTCAGATTCAACCTAGCTCAGTAGATTGATTCTGGCCCGCTTGTGGAAACAGGCGTCACAAAGGGTGGGATTTCTTAAGACAACCTATTATGGTGAATCTCTAATAAACTTTGTCTTTTCCCTTGGCTGAGAAGGCTTGAATCGAATTCTTTTGGCAGGACCCGGCGTGTAGGTATTTTGGGGTCTCAAGCACCCCTAGAAACCTAAGGTTCCCTACCTGTCATTCATTTTTTTAAACCTCTTCACCTCCTTCCTTTCTTCCCTCCTTCCTTCCCTCCTTCCTTCCCTCCTTCCCTCCCTCCCTCCCTCCCTCCTTCCTTCCGTCTTTCCTTCCCTCCCTCTTTCCTTCCCTCCCTCTTTCCTTCCCTCCCTCCTTCCTTCCCTCCCTCCTTCCTTCCCTCCCTCCTTCCTCCCCTCCTTCCTTCCTTCCCTCCTTCCTTCCTTCTCTAAGAAATGGGAAGAGGAGTTTTGTTTCCACAGAACTAAAGGTGTATGTTCCCAACCCCCCCCCCCCCAGCTTTAGCAGAAACCAGGCCTCAGGGTCGGTCAGGTGAGAGGTCAGAGGCTTGTATGCATATGCATGCTTTTTGAGAAGGCAGTCTGGGGAATTAGAGAGGCCAAACACACTTGAACCAGTTCAAGCTTATCTAGAGTCTGGTCTTGGGTAAAGAATCCAGGCCTACTGATTTGCATAATTTGCATATGTTAAAGAGGGAAAGTAGGAGAAGTAAAAGAATATAGTTTAATCCTAAATTAAGACAAGGAAAATCTAATTAACTTCACTTTTGCTTCTGTATCCTTATTATCCTACCTGTATAAACTGTATAACCTAGGAAAACTATGTAAAAAATAAAGATTGTAAACTAACCGTAACTCTAGCAGGAGTGGAGGGAATGGTTACCCCTGCTCCTGCAGCTGTATCAGTGTGTGTGTTCCAGTGGGCACTACACCCACCCTCTGGATAAAATTCCTTCATCTGCCCACTCTGGTCTTGAGTTCTTTGGGTGAGAATGGGCAAATCACATGGATCTTCATAAGGTCAAGTAAAGGGTTGCAATAGGCAGCAGAAGCTCGTCCTGGGCTTATTCCTGGATCTTGCCTTGGGGAGTCCTGTGATCCCCACTGTGGTATTAAGAGGGCTACCACTCCTGATTCCCTTGGGAAACCCTGTGGTCTGCTCAGCCTTCTTAAGGGGACATCACTTAGGTCTTCTGGCCCTGTCTCGGGAGCCTTGTGGTCTTACTGCCGTTCTAAAGGGCCATCACTTGGGTCCTCCTTAGGGTCTGACCCCTAGGAGGCCCTGTGATCCCCACAGATTAAGAGGGGGCTACCACTTGGTCTTCCTCTGGGAGTCCTGTGGTCTGTACAGCCTTCCCTAGGGATTATCACAGGGTTCTTCCTCAGGACTTTGGCCCTGCCTAGGAAGTCCAGTGATCCCCAAAGCTGCATTTTCTCACAATTTGGGGAAGTCCAGTGATCCCCAAAATCTCGTTTCTCACACTTCCTTCCTCCCTTCCTTCCTTCCTTCCCTTCTTCCTTCCTTTATTCCCTCCTTCCCTTTCCTCTCCTATTAACATGGGGAATCATACTTTTACCACTGAGTGCTCTGCCCAAAGGAATGTAAATTTTGATGACTGAAACCTTGTAGGATATCTTGGGGTTTAAGGACTAGATTTTTTTCTGTTCACTACTAATTTATTCTCTCCTTTTTTTTTAAATGGGGACAATTAACTCTTTTACCCCATGTAGTTTCATTTCTGATTTCTTGAAATACAGCACTGAAAAACCAGGCTTTTGATAAAGCCTATTAGGATTCAAATGGAGCCTTAAGCTCAAATCTCTCTGGCTTTCACTGATTGGCCAACAATAAGTCCTGGCCTAAGCCTCACTTGGTCATTGTTTGGATTTTGATGGCTCAGAGTGAGTGTAAATAGCAATTGTTTCTGTTCTGGCCAGAAACCCTGAGGGTCTTTCCCTCCCAGATTGATTTTTTTTTTTTGAGTAAGCAAAAGAGGCCATATTTTGCCTCATTTCTTACCTAGCTTTAATCACTGAATGGGTGTTGCCTCAGATAAACTGAGACCTGGGAAAGACCTAAGCTTAAAAAGGCCAGGATCTTCCACTGCACCCTGGGCTATCTCCAATTGTCCTGATCTATAGCTTGCCATCGAACCCAGATGACTGGGAAAGAATGAGGCTGGTGACTTTGCACAGTCCTGCCTCACTTAAATCGATTCACTTGCAAGTCAAGACATCACCTTCCTGATGTCATTGGTCCTGTTTGAGATCAAAGGACAGACAATAGTGCTGTCTGCATTTCTAGCTTTCTTCTCTCAAAATATTTTTCCACCAGATGTGGGTTAGAGTAACTCACTATTTTTTATTTCTAGTTTTTTCAAGACCCAAGCTACTCCCACAAGGTCATCTTTGAATATGAGATATAAGGGGAAAGAAAGATTCTTCACAAGCTCGCTCCCCTGCCACTTTCTCTTTATTCCCATGGTGAAGTTCATAGAGAGCCAGCCTCAGAAACCAGGAAGGCCTGGGTTCAAATCTTACCTCTCACCGATGCTTCCTAGCAAGTCACCTCATCTTTCAGGACCCTGGTTAATTTTCTAAAACTATAAATTGCAGAGAAAGTGTCAATCTGTGTTGCTAGAGGGAGTCTTCTAATCCAGGTAATTCCCAATGAAACCACAGGTCCAGATCCTAGTTAGGTAATAACCGCTGGCATTTACATAGCATTTCAAGGTTTGCAAAGCACTTTACAAGTATTATCTTGTCTTATTCTCATCCCTGCCATGTAAGTTCTGTTATTTATCTCCATCTTACAGATGAAGAGATTGAAGCAGACAGAGATTAAATGACTTGCCCAGGGCCACACAGCTAGGAAGTGTCTGAGGCCAGATTTGAACTCAGGTCTTCCTGACTGCAGGCCCTGTGCATTATCCACTGAGCCACCTAATATTCCACCTAGTGCTACAGGCCTTCATTCTCCTCCCATCCCCCCATTGCAATAACTACCTAGGAAATCTCCCCACTTTTATATTCTTCTGCCTCTAATCCAGCCTCCAGGAGGCAGGTATCAGCCTAATCTTCCTTATGCACAATCGTACTGTGCCATAGCAGGAAGAGGGCTGATTTTGAAGCCAGGAATTTCAGCTGTGACATTTACTAGCTGTATGGCCATAGACATGTCAACCTGTCTGAGCCTCAGTTTCATCATATGGAAGATGGGTGTAATAATATCTGTACTGTCTATTTCACAGGGTTGTTGTATGGAAAACACCATAAACCTTTCCAGACTTCTCTTGTTCCTCCCCTTCAAATACTCTCAGCGCTATCTAGTCGCTTTATTTATCTCATGCTTTCGTACCTTTGCTTATTCAGTTTCCTATAGCTGGAATTTCTTTTTCCAGGTAGTCGTTTTATCCATCCTTTCAATGCGATGTGCTGTAGCATACTTGTACTGATCGCGTGCCTCCCCTATCCGTTGGGTGCCTCTCATTCTTTAAAGCCAAGCTCAAATGCCGTTTCCTCCAAGAAGCCTTCTCTGACCTCTACCCCCCAGTCAATAATGAGCTTGTCACCTAGCCTCATATACTACCTGTTTGTATCTCTCTTTCTAGAATTATTTTGAGTTGTATATATTTGCCAATAGGTCACATCTCTCTACTACAGTACAAGCATCATGAGACTGGAGCCTGTGTCATAACTAGATTTCAGCCCCCTTTAAATCGAAAAGAAAAGAGTAAATACTTCACAACACTTATGTGCCCTATAAAATATAATTTCTAAAAATAAGGGAGAATATATGGACAACAGGGATAAAATATTAAAAAAAATTCTTTTAGACCACAACAATTAGTGACCACAAAATAGTAAAACATTTCCTCGAATTCTGACTGATTTGATGGACAGATTAGCAAGCAAGCAGGCCAGATCATATTTGGCTAGCTCTGTATATGGTAACCTAGATGCAAAAGCCGACCCATTTGCAAATAGCTCAGCCTATGTGTGAACCAGCAGAAAGGACCTTATAGAGCTTGGACAAAGACTTTTTGATTCATTGCTTCAAAAGGAACTAAGTTTATAAAAATGAACAAATGCTACTTTTATTGTGTTAAAAAATGAAGCTAATTAAAGGAAGTTCATCAATTTGTCAATGAATTGGGAAATAGCAAAGCTAATTGAAACTTTCATTGAGTTCAAAATGAAACTTGGTTGTATTAGTTTCTTTTTCTTATACGGTATCAAAATGTTGTTTTTGAAAAAATGTTTCATATTTACTCCCAGATCAAGGTTCTCTATGCAATTGGCCACTTAGGTCCACTTCAATTGTCTCTGAATATCATAGATAGTTTCAAGCATGTGACTATTTATAGTAAAATGCAGGAAATAGCTTTGCTTTCACTACCTAATACTCAGCCTATAAGGATGAAATGAGAAGAGATGCAAAATGTTTTGTAACTTTAACTTGTTATATCAACGTAAACTAGCCTTAGGAACTATCACCTACATTCATTAGATGTACATTCATTTGAAAAAGAAGTACATGTTCATTCAGGAGCTATATCCCGAGCATCTATTTTGTGTAAAACCCTAGGCTAGACCCCGAGGAAGGAGCAAAAATCATGAAGATACGGTCTATGACCTCATAGAATGATTTAGGAGCAAGAATATGAATCGTGTGGGCCTAAAGTTCCCTCTCTGTCTCAGGCTAAGCCTTGCAGGCCCAATTCTGCATTGTGAATTGGGGCTCCTAAAAGCTCTTTCCTTTTCTGTTTTAGCCTTCTGAAATGGCCATTTCATGCTTTTTGAAAGGACTTGGTCCTCCAAACTTAAATGGCTTCCAGGATTATCCTTCCCTGGCTTCCTTCAAGACATGACTCCAACTGCACCTTCTGCAGGAAGTTTTCCTAGATCCTCATTCCCCAGCCACCTCCCTGAGCATCTCACCTCAAAGCATCTTGCCTTCCATACGGAAGTACTCTGGGTATTTCTGGTCAGGATGTGACTCTTTACATGTTGTCGCCCCCATTAAAGTATGAGTTTCTTGAGGGTGACCACTGTGCTTTTGCCTTTTTTTGTACCTCCAGTGACTGGCAGATAGTAAGTGCTTATTAAATGTCTGTTAACTGAGTGACTGATTGATTCTGGGAAGGTGAACCTGAACTTCAGTGATGCTAACAGGATTGGGAATCAGTAACAGCTTGCAAATGGTGAACTCTGGCCCTGGAGCTGGGAAGACTTTAGCACAAATGCAGCCTCGGACACTTACTAGTTAGTGTCTACTGAGACAATCACTTAACCTCTGCCTGCCTCAGCCTTCTCATCTGTAAAATGAGGATAACATTAGCACTTACTTCTCAGGATTGTTGTGAAGATCAAATGAGATAATGACTGTAGAACTCCTAGCACAGTGCCTGGCACATAGGAAGTGCTAGAAAATATTAGCTATTATTATGATCTATTTTTTTTTCTGTTTTCCCTTTCCATTTTTAAACATAAGAAGTCTATCCCAAAAGAATGGCTGGGAGTACTGAACTTTGGGATCAATGGGAACTTACAGCGCTCTACTTTCTTCACTAGGCCTAGAATCTCATTGGTGTCAATAGTAGAAAGGACTTGAAAGGAGATGAATCACAGCCATCAAAACCAGGAAGGTACTTCTCGCTTCAATTCAGAATTGAGGAAATGAGGCCAATCAAGTCAGATCAATTCAACAAGCATTTATTAAACACTTGCTGTGTGCCACGAACTGTGCTAAGTGCTGGGAATAGTAATACAAGGAGAAAGAAAGATAGTTCCTGCTGTCAAGGAGGGTGCCTTCTGATGCAGGAATACAACACATGGAAGGGCATGAAAGAAAATTCTGGAAGGTCAGAGAAGGGATATGACTTGGGCAAGGTGACTAAAACCCAGGTCATAAGTGACAACTTGGTACTCCATCCATCATACCATGAAGTTTTCCATTAGGCAAAAATTTTGGAATGAGAAAGAGCGAGGGAATTAGTCTGGTGATGGGGACTGTGGGCTGACAGGCAGGCAATGTTCTTAGAGGAAAAAACGTATCTGTGTAGCTCTGTGTCTGTATTTTGCTTCTTGGGGAATGTTTCTTCACTCTACTGGGCAAGAGAGATGGAATTAAACACAATCTGCTTTGATCCCAGGCAGGACAGAATGCTCATTCAGCTCTGGTCCTTTTCTTGCCCCTTTTGCTCCCCCTGGGGTGTGTGTATGTGTGTGTGTGTGTGTGTGTGTGTGTGTGTGTGTGTGTGTGTGTGTTCAGGGGATGACCAGGAGAGAGGGCAGCAGTGTCACTGAATTTCCCAAGGAGCAAACAGTGGAGGTTGAGAGAGGTGAAAGGTTAAACACTGGTATCAATAAAATGGAGGCGATTTTCAGAAGAGGAAGATAGTGATAGTGGTGGTAGTAGGGGTAGAGTTGCAAGATTGCCTTGTATAGATTTGAGATGCCTGGTTTGGATTTGAGTCGCTGTTGTGTTGAGAGAAAATAAGTCCTAAAGTCGGAAGGGTTCCTTGGTGGTCATAATCTGAGTTCATGTAATATTTAAAATGTCTCAGATTTTTCTAGTGATAAAAGTCTATACTTTCATTTCTATAATCAATCCTAGCATATATATGTATATAAATATATATGTATACACATATGTATATGTTATAACTTGAGATGTACAAGAGTGCTGAATTCTCCCAAGCTTTGCCTACACATGCCTAACATTTCTAAATAATCATTAGGGACAATAAAAGTACAGTCAGAGAAATTATTATTAAATGATATAGTCAAAGAATTTTACTCTATCATCCTGGAGAACTTCCAGTGTGGTTGGGAACACCCTCTACCAGTGCAGATCCAACCCTTTTGCAGACATAATTTATGATTTAGTAAATAAGCCATAGGGATTTGCCTGAGGCACACAAGGGTTAAATGATTTGGCTAGGGCCATAGAGCTAGTTAGTGTCAAAGGTGAGATCTGAACCCAAGTCTTCTTAGCTCCAAGTTCAACACTCTATCCACTATGCCATGATGTGTAGTGGCTTTGCACATGTAACATGTTTATAGTGTATATTAGGCAATGTGGCACAGTGGATAGAATTCTGGGATTGTGTCAAGAAAAGTAGAGTTTGAATCCTTCCTCTGATAAGTAATAGCTGTGTGAACCTGGCCAAATCACTTAACCCCTATGTAGCTCAGGCAGTTCTCTGAAACTTCTCTACTAAATCACAGACATGGTGTATCTGCCGCGGAATTTTGACCTGTGCTGCTATAGGGATTTCCCACCCTGGGAGTTGCCCAAGATGATGAAATCACAGATATTTTGCATATGTACATGCATGTCTGTGCATAAGGCAGCATCACCTTAACATGTGCTCAGCCTTCCAAAGTGCTCTTTTGAGAATGCATACTTTCTATTAGATTTCTTTAACAAAAAATTGTATAATTAGTCAGAGGATCAGAGATTTAGAGCTGGAAGGAACATGAAGGGCTGTTGAGATCAGTGATTTCATTTTATGGATGAGGACACCGAGGCCCAGGGAAGTTAATGGCTTGCTTATGTTACGGTCATATAGGTAGTAAACATCCGCAGTGGGATTTGAATCCAAGTCCTTGGACTCCACAGATATTGCTCTTTTCTCTAAATCTCTCATAGTCACATGCCCTATGCTGGAATTTCTCTTGAGAGACAGAGAGGGCCTGTCTACCTATTACATTTGGCCCTTAATTTAAGAGGTCTGCTTGGATTCTACATTCTAGTAATTCTGACACTGAGTTCACTTACAAGAGAAGCATGCTGCATTCTGAGGGTTTTGCTATTTACTGATTCAGTTAGTCTGGATTTTCTTGGCAGTTTTATCTCTTCCATACAAGGTCATCATGAACCTTCCCTTCCATTCAGTCCAATAAAGACTTGTTAAATTCCTATTAAGTGCAAGGGACTAGAGGTACAAACAAACAAAAAGACACTTTTGATCTCTAATGTTCCATCTACTAAAGTGTTGTTATAGACTTGTGATCTATAAAGTGGAAAAAGGAATATCCCCCTCCCCGCAATCAGCTTTGCCCAGCACACATATAAGCACACAGCTCCATGGGATAGCGAGGGTAGGAACACAGAATTTACTTGGGGTGGGGCCAGGAGGGGGCCGGGGGGGAAAAAGAAGAAAAAAGGAAAAAAGAAAAAAGGAAATTTACATGATAACTTTGTTGTATATTTAGAGGGAATAGCAAGTTGTACATAATGGATTTGCAGTTTCATGTGCAAACTTTTTTTTTGTTATACTGTGTTATAGAAATGCTTGTTTTATTCCATAAATTAAAAATAAAATAAATTTTAAAAAAAGAATTTACTTTCACTTTTTGTCTGTCTTTTCATCAATCTTTCCTTTTCTTTTATTCCTAAATGCCTTCATTCTGGAGCACATAATGGAGTTTGGCTTGAATGTTTTCGGGGTTGGGTCTCTCAAGACTGTAGTGGGGCACAAATTTCTCCTATGTCCAAAGAGGATTCCTATCCTCAATGTGGCTTCACTGAGAACACAAATGTGGCTTTTCACATTGGGCCTTTGTGGGACTGGGATCTGGGGACCCAAGAAGGGAAGAAAAGATGTTTCCTAATGTCAGTGTAGAAGTAGAAGGCAGTTGCTTCTAGCTTCATGTCTGTGCTAGGTGAGCCTGGGGGACACTCTCAGACCTGTAGCTGTACTAGCAGGGCCCTATTTCCATCAGTTCCAAACCTACTCTTCTCTTAGGGCAATAATAAGCTACTGAATTTCAGGGAGAGACAGCATATAATGGATAAAGGACTAGTCTTTGAAGTCAGGAAGATCTGGGTTCAGGACCTGCCAGTAACACATACAAGATGTATGGCCCTGGGAAAGTGACAACCTTTAAGTGACTCAGGCAATTCTATAAGTTGCAGAGAAACTGACAATCTATATCAGT